>NC_053440.1:9603754-10308645 GCF_007990345.1 Gossypium hirsutum
TGATGCTTTGCTATTTCACTGCTTTCCTTGTTTATATTTGTGGTGCATGTCTGTCTTTATATGTGTTCTAGAATTTTGTTGAAGGGTATATATTGGATTTTTATTTACATAGTAGGATATTAAAATGACAAACAGGAAGGCACCTCAACATATTTTGAGTGTGTTCCTATTCTTCTCTTTTTCTTTTTTAGGTTTGATATTCTGTTCAATCTTTGTCAAGTATCGGGCAAGTCCAGTTGGTGTCCATTAGACTTATTCACATATGATATATAAATTTTATGCTTGCTGTGGATGGGTAGTGCCCATTGATAAAGTTAATGAACTCACTCACTCACTAACTATTCTTGACATCTCCATGCTCATTTGCTGCAGGTGGTGTCCTTTTTGGTGATCTCAAGAACAAAAAAGAAATGGTATATTTGTGCATAACATTTTGTATACATCTATAATTTATGTGTATATAAAGTATATATTACAGATATCTCGTCTCTTTCTGGCCTTGTGTTGCATACGCATTATTTTAAATTAATAATTTTTTACAGTTTTCTCACGTTTATTCTCATCAACTACATACGACCTTGTGAGGTTAATCAAAATTTACTTATTTCGATAAAGGATTTTTTTTGATACATTTTTAGTTGGTTCATAGATAAAAAGATTTTACATTTTACAAAGGTTACATTTAGATTTTTAATTTTGTTTATAAAATTTTTACATTTTACAAAGCTTCAGCATAGGGTGTAACTTAATTTTTCTGCAAATGAAAGTTTATGGTTGTATGTTTTTTGCAAAAAAGACTGGTATAATTTTTACTCTGATTAGCTGTAGTTATTTTTGTGTTATATGTACAGTCTTTAAAATTATTAGAATATGTAGTAGGTACTGCATATTATGCATAAAATTTATAACCAACATTGATAACAAGATGGGAAATGTTCGAGTTACTGTCTCTCTCCAAATATTTCACTGTAAAAATTGTTTTACTGCAGTTTGAAAGGTGCCAAAGTCGGCCTTTGCATTGTGGTGTCCATTAGACATCACGAAATAGAATTTAGTAAAAGCATTGAATCATATTTCACTTAGCATTTCAAGGAGTTTGAGTAATAGGAGTTGAATGGTGGCATTGCTTATAGAAAATTATGAGTGCCAGAAGATTGATATACTTTTTTAAGCCAAATTGAATGTGACACTGCCTAGACCCCTAAATACACATGTAAACATATTGTTTAATTAGAGTTTTGTCAACAGTAAAAAAGGCCCTTACATCTCTAAACTCCCTCTCCCCCTCCCCCTCCCTTAAGAGGAATATATTGTGTCCTCATTTTCCGAAGCTGCACAAGGTCAAAGGTGAAAGTATCATGATAACCAAGCATTAACGGTGTAGCTTTTCTTTGGTACTGTTGTCTGACTCACATTTCTCTTTGAAATCCTTGGGTTGAATTTTATCCTGCAGGCTGATTATGCATGCACACTTGAAGAAGTGCAGTAGCATTAATTCTCTGCAGGAAGATTCCTAGATTCAGGCTTATATGCAAAATGTGAGTTATATATCTGGAGAAGGGAATGATAGGCTGCTTATATGCAAAATGTGAGTTATGGTGTTGGTTTTCCTTTTAAACATTACTTTGAATACATTGCAGGTTGTTCCAACACAATATAAAGTAATGGAAAAAAACAAAGAAATAACATGATGCATAAGAAATATATAAAATATATTAGTGAGGATTAGGTAGATAGAAATGCCATCAAGAAGTATGCTGCTTGTGTTGACCATTTGTGATTTGAACTTGCCTAATGCCTTATAGGTTTAGCATTCTGTTTCTTCTACTGAAATTTTAATGTTTTCTTTATATTTCCTTGTTGGTTAAATCTGTTTATAATGTTTTTTATTTTATTTTATGTATTTACATTTCTTTTTTGACTTGTTACAGATATGGTTGATGAATTGCTGCGCATATCAACCCTGTATGTCTAGAATCTATTTATTTTCTTCTTTTCTTATATTATACAGCTTTCTGTTCCAATTTAGAAATTTTCTGACTATTTCAAACCAGTGCAACAAATTAAATAAAATGATGGTTATCAAGTAAGACATTTTCCATAACCTGTAATAGTTTGTTATAGTTATACAATGTAGGAATTAAGCTTTTCATTTAAAATGTGTCTTTTTGGTTTTCCACTGAAGTGTCACCACAGCATATGGTAGGGTTTAAGGCTTTATGAACTTATGCTTTTAGGTACTGCACGTTCATTTTGATTGGTTTGTTTGATTTTGAGGCAAATCAAAGAATTAAAAACTCTAATGAGATGAATGTTTAGATTTTTTTAAAAAAAAAGTTATATTGTGAATTAAACTCCAATGAGATCAATGTTTAGATGAATGTTTGGATTGGGGGCATAATTAAACTTTATGGTTGAGGCTGACATGATTTTCTCTTTGTAACAGGTCAATGAGTTCAAGTCTATAGAAAAGTTTAAAATTTTCAATACAAACAATTTGTAAGTCATATTGCCTTAACATGTTAGAATTGTCTATTTGGCTTAGTACTAACAGTCAATGTTACAAGTGGGTCAACCTGAATGCTATCAAGAGGCTTGTGGAAGTTGATGCACTCAAGATGGAGATCATTCCAAACCCGAAGGTTTGTATCACTTTCTTACCATGTCGTCTCTGGTGGATTTCTAATTTCTAAATTATAAAATTGGTTGCAGGTGGTCAATGGAATCAAGGTTCTTCAACTGGAAACTGCAGTTGGTGCAGCAATTAGGGTAGAAAATTGTACCAGTTATGGTTATGATGTATTAAAATGTAAAAAGTTCTGTCTAACCATGTGTTTTCCGTACGTGATTAAGTTTTTTGATCATGCTATTGGTATCAATGTACCTCGATTGTGATTCCTTATGTCTTATTCATGAATTTTCATTTTAATACGTTTTCAAATTAAATTATACATTTTTAAATTGGATTTGTGACATTTCTATAATATTTTTTTTATTTTTTATGATCTTTAGCGGCGTTTTTGGGAAAAGCGCCGCTAAAGGTGAGGTTCTTTAGCGGCGTTAATAGGAAAAAGGCCGCTAAAGGTCAAGTTCTTTAGCGGCGTTTGTAGGAAAAGTGCCGCTAAAGAACCTGACCTTTAGCGGCGTTTGTGGGTAAAGCGCCGCTAAAGATCATGTTTTTTAGCGGCGTTTGTGGAAAAAGCGCCGCTAAAGGTCATGTTCTTTAGCGGCGTTTTTTCAAATAAACGCCGCAAAAGTTAGCGACGTTGTCAATAGCGGCATTTTTTGTGGCGTTAGTGAAAGAGCCGCAAATACTTTTAGCGGCGCTAAAAAACGCCGTTAAAGGCCTAAAAAAACGCCGCTAAAAGCCTGTTTTGGTGTAGTGACATTCTTTAAGCTGATCTTAAACTGCTTCCTACATTGTTTCAGCCTTGGGAAGAAAGTTTGCGGGATGCACACGAGTTTGGAAAACTTGGGAAGAAAGTTTGGAATGCCTTCAATGAAACTTGCAGAGCAAAGATAGTGCAGTAGACTGTATTGTATTTTTTATTACCTTGCAATGTGTATAGTCATAGGCAAGTTTAACTAGTCAGTCTGTTTCTCATATGTATTATTTATTTTAGTTTTGATTCTAAATTTTTATTTTTACTTTAATATTCACGACAACTTGAGTTCTAACTTTTGGATTTTAATTGTGTTATTAATTTATTATTTTAAATTCTAAAACTAAATTCATTAATTTTTATATTTAGTTTTAAAGTTAAAATTTTCATAGAAAATTTAATTTAAATAATATTTTTTTATTTATTCTTGAAAGTATATTTAAAGTTCAAATTTAAAAAATAAAATAAAATAAAATATTTATCATAAAAATAAAATTTATTTCATTAAAATAATATTTTTAAATGTTATGTTTTTAGTGGCGTTTTTGCAAGAAGCGTCGCTAAAGGTTTGTTCTATAGCGGCGTTTGTAAAAAAAGCGCCGCTAAAGATCCTGATCTATAGCGGCGTTTGCGAGGAAAGTGCCGCTAAAGGTCATTGTCTATTGCGGCGTTTATTTCCAAAAATGCCGCAAATGTTTGCGGCGTTGACGACAGCGGCATTTTTTAGCGGCGCTCATAAAAAAACGCCGCTAAAAACCTGTTTTGGTGTAGCGCTTTAATTCATAATACAACAAATTCAAATTCTATCGTATGAAGAGCAGAGTTTGAAGGATTACCTCACAATTAAAAAGCTTGTCGAATAGCTCTTCATATGAAATGGCTTCATTTTGAGCCTGAATAGTTGTCTTGATAAAATCATACTTAATATTGAAACCATTCAGGAATTTTAGAATCAATTCTTCATCAGTTATTGGAGCGTCGGCAATTGCAAGTTCGTCTGCAATTTTACGGATCTCTTAAAGATATTTTGTTATGGTCTTTGAGCCTTTTATAATGACTTGCAGATGGTTGCGAAGACTAAAAAAGCATGTATGCAATTTGTTTGCTTACAAAGTGTGTAGTTCATACCAGGCTTGCTACAGGTATTGGTTTTTTCAATGGTGGAAGTTATACTGAGGCTAGTAAGGCATTGAGTATTAGTTGATCTTGCCTGAAACAAAGTTTGTATTGAGTTGGGGATAGCTTCGTTTTGACAGTAATGGTTTGTGATTGTGGTTCAATAGTGCCATCGAGAAAAGGCATGAGATCATGGTCATACATCAGACTTGCAACTTGAGCAATTCAGTTGAAGAAGTTTGTTGGTCTTGTATATTTTTTAGGTAGTTGTGATGCATGATTAAACTGGATTAATTGAGAGGTATCATTGGCTGGGACATTTGGATTTGTTGGGTTAACCATAGTTGGGTTGGAGGTGTTGTCTGCCACTGATGAAGCTTGGAGGTGGGAGAAAATCGTAATTTTTGTAGGAGAATTCCAAATTCATCATACCATAACAAAGTAATAGTTAATGAAAAAGATAAAAGTGAGTTGTGATTTATCGAGCATTTACTTAATACAATTAAACTACCAACAAAACTCTTAGATAAAGGAGCTAATTCAAATAAGAAATTTTAGTTGCCAAAGACTAGGTTAGCTAAGATGATTAACATTCTATTCGTAGAGATTGGTAAAAGATCGCAAATAAAAATTATAAAGTCAATACAATAAAAATTTAGTCAAAGATGAACTCTTAGCTTTGATTAATGAGTTTAATTATCCATGTAAAGATAAATTCAATATTGTTAAATAAACTATTTATAATTACCATCGTTGCGTCTCATAACCATCTCTTATTTCCTTTTCAATAACCAAAAGAAAGTTGGTCGAATTATTTTCCTTATAAATAAATACTTCTAAAACAATTCACATAAGAATTAATTCATTAATAGCATTAGGAAATAAAAAAACTTAATTCTAGCCAACAAACCTACAAGCAAAATTTATTTAAACTAAATTACATATCTACCCAACATGAATTGCATACATATCCAATTTACAAGGCACATGTTAAATAAATTTTCTTTTCTATCTTTTGAGAGAAAACATGAGATCCATCTAAAAAAAAACCCTAGTACTATACATGTTTGAGTGGAAGGGTTTGAATTCCAAGTTGGAAACATGTGGTGATTTGGCAATGCGTGTGTTGTGTGATGTGCTCGTGAACCATGGTTTTCCCTTGAACCCTGTTTGTTGGTTTTTTCATTTATCACAAGTCTTTATTTTGATAGTTTAAGTATTTGCATTTTGTTTGTGTATATTGTTATAGAAAGAATATTTATTTGATTATTTTGTGAATAATGAATACAACTCACCATGCTTGCTTGACAAAATGAAATTTAGATCACAATTTTATTCATAAACAAGAAAGAAAAAAGTGGTGAATTGGTAAAACTTGTGAAAACATTAATTTCAAACAAAAAGAACTTCTCAAAGTTTGACCCTCTAAATTTCCAGTCACTCCAGCTGAATCTCGTTTCTTGCTTCCTTAACATCACCCCCATTTCTCATACTTGTTTCAACCTGAGATTTCCCCACTATTTCTAGTCAAAACCACGCTGTTATTACCTTTCCTATATAAACCACACTCATGCAATAACATATCCAAACTACAAGTATACATTCTTTTTCTTACACCCTTTGAATATATATACACACAAAACATAAATCCTTCATTCATGGCCATGAAACTCAAATCCACCCTCCCTTTCGTTCCCCTTATTGTTTTCTTGAGCTTCGCGTTACTGGTTTTCACCCTGGAAGCTCGTACTTTATCTCCGAATCATTTTCCCCATGCCGGTCAAGGAGGCCATGGACTTCGACTCGATGAAGTTTTCAAAGTTCTTGATCTTTTGGGAATCAAGAATTCTTCGGGGCCAAGTCACGGCGGAGAAGGGCATTGAAATATATAATTGTCCATGGTGTATTGAAAGTTTGCAATGGTTGAAAATAAACACCTTTACTTTGGAGGCGATTTGTAGTTTGTAATAGGATCATATTCTTAGAGGAATTATATCTAACACATAATTCATAAGAAAAGAATCATAGTGGTTGTTTATTTGTTCTTTCATATTCGAGTGTTATCCAACTTTTATCTTATGAATTTATGATATAATGTGAAAATGGGATTCAAAAATGGATTTAATACATTAATATTAAAAAATTTAGATTTATTATTTAGAGGATTATATTATATCATATGAATTTATACCACACACAAGTAATGTAGAAAAAAAGGAAAAATCCGAGTAAAATAGCTTTAAAAGCTGAGAGTAGTCGCATATTGAACTATGATCTGCAATCGAATTACCATCTCTAGAAAGCTATGTTATGTTCTATCATATACAATAAGAGCGGAAGAAAGAAAATGATGGAATGCAAAGATCCAAGTGTAAACATCCGCACCCAATCTGAAAGGTATTGTCCCCTTTTTCACGGCATCAATTGTGAAGCTTTGGAGTCAAAATGGACAATATCCTGCAAGTTGAGTGCGGGCTTCGGTTCAAGTACTTAATAGAATTATTCTATACCTGGTAGACCATCCCAACCTCTAGTGTAGATGCATGAGCAATGCTTAGGGCGTAAGTTGGTCCTCTAGAGTTTCTTCTTAAGAAATCATATCCCAAATTTATCACAATTTTCTTTATCAAACTTGATCCTTTCTTTGCTCTTACATATGAATGGCCAAGTATGAATGCCATTCCTGCCTCCCTTGCTTCCATCAGTTCTCGTAATTCCTCCTTCATGCCGTTATCGATCTGTGAACTTTCCGGGACAATGAACCGCACTCTCTTCCTCACCTTCTCCGGGGACTTTGCCACCCTTGGCTCTGAAGTGCCTACAATTTCAGACGAATCCACATCACCATCTTCATGCATTCTTATACCTTCTAAATTAGATGATGATGTCCCGATAACTGTCATTCTTTCATCATTTTCAGAGTCTAGTATCGGAATACTACATTCAGGTCTCTCTGATCTGATAAATTCCGCAATACTACAAATAAGATCTTTTTCAAACTCGAGATCATCTTTGTGAACGTCTCGATATCCATATCGTGCTATACATCGATAGAGCCTGTATTCCTTCGGACCGACTCTTCCTACTAGGAACCTTTCCTTGGGACTCACATGTGGTACTGGAACTGATTTTATGCAAAGAAATACTACAACTTGGTGGAATGCAGGGAGGTTGGTGACAAAGTGAGAAAAAATAGCTGGGATACCGGAAACAAGCTCAGTATGTATAAGCCCAATGCCTCGGACCCGAACAATACCGAGAGTCGGACCTAGAGCAAGGAGCCAGTTGATTGAGACCTTATTCTGAACATCAAACTCATATTTCTTGAGTGTGCCATAGTGCCAAACATACATTATGGCTGAAAATATTAAAGCAAGGGCAATAGGAACCCAAGCCCCTTCAAGGAACTTGATAAGAGATGCTGAGAAATACAGTGCTTCAATGGAGCCAAAGAAGAATATAAACAAAATAGCCAGAAAAACACTTTTATGCCAGCATAAGACAATAACCAGAGACATTAAACATGTTGTAACCAGCATAACTGTTATAACTGCCAAACCTGTAGGATGTAATAAGAAAAATGCTGTAAGAATGATGATCATCACACAATTATGAACTCTCAAGAGCAAATAAAAATCCGGAGAAGATGATACCTGATGCATTTCCCATGCGTTTTGTGTCTCGAAAACCAACAGTCACTGCCAAGCATAACAGCATTAGAGTCCAGTTGATCTCCGGGATGTAAATCTGGCCATGCATTTTGGATGAAGTGTGGATAATTTTGACCCTTGGGAAGCAACCCAAAGCAGAACATTGTTTGATGATGGAGAATGTTCCAGTAATTATGGCTTGACTTCCCACAACTGCTGCAAATATGGCTATAACCAGAACAGGCCATCTTATTTTCTCTGGTACAGAGACATAGAATCCAATCCGGTAGTCGGTTTCGAGAATATGATGCTTCGAAAGATATGCAGCTTGTCCCATATATGCAAGGATTAGAGATGGATAAACCACAAAGGTGAAAGCAATCTGCAGGAAAGTTGCATTTTGTCAGGCAAAAACAATAAATATGAGCATTTTATGCAACTAAAACATGAAATAATATATAAGTTACCTTGATGGACAACTGTGAAAAGTGTCCAAGATCAGCAAACATAGCTTCTGAGCCTGAAACAATAAGATCAGCATTAGTACTCGTGTGCGAACCCATATTTGAGACATATTTGGACACGAGTATACTCATATCCGACACCCACACTCCAAGATGCAGTTTTCATAGAATTCTGTACCTGTTATACAGAGCAGGATCCCACCAAGTGACATCCAACCACCCTTTTGGGTCTTCTTCAAGAACTTGTACATGTAAAACGGGGACAGAGCTTGGTAAACCTTGGGGTTCCAATAGAAGATATTGTAAACCCCAATGGCACTGATGCATAAAAGCCATGTTATCACCACTGGTGCAAATAAGAACCCTACTCGATGTGTCCCATAATGTTGGAGCGCAAACAAGAATATGAGAATGGCACAAGCTGCTGGGACTTCAACATCTGCAGAATGATATAAACTCTGAGGAAACAGAATATTAAAGCACATAAGCAGTGTTTTGAGTTTGAGCTTTTGAAATAAATTACATTAACCATATATGATGCTGTTAAATTGATGGACAATTTAGATACCATCTCATCTATCTTATCCGATGTTATTCCAACTCGAGTGGTGAGTATTGGACTTAAGAGGTATTTGTCCATCATGATTATATTCAAAATTTTTTTTCTTAAAAGTTTTTCACGTGCTTAGAAGACTTTTGGAGAGTGGTATGCATATACTTATATTCAAATATGCATTGAATATGAGTGTCAAATACGATAACCTTAAAAATGAAAAATGCAACATATAAGATATGCTTAGATAGTTGTAAAATTATCATTGAATGAAATCTTAGATCTACTTAGGATATTTTATTAGAACTGTGATGCCATGATAGAAAGCTCAAATGAGTGCATGTCAGCCATAAATAGAAAATGCTAGCAAACAACGGATGCAAGGAGACAGATGAAAGCCCAGTTGTAGAAAGAATAAGCTAACGTGAACAAAGAATCAAACATGATAAAAAGGAATATAAGAATAATATTATGCAATTTCATTGGAAATCAAAGTAAAAAAAGAAATCATTAAAAAGGGGATGAGTTTACCACATTTTCAGGGGTGGCAGTCAATCAAAAAATCATTCAAAAGTGATTCAAGCTTAGCTGAAGCCATGATGACTCTTATGGGGGCTTTTCAGTCATGGTTTCCAGGTTGACCATTCTAACAAAAGTAGGTTTGCCAAATAAAGTAAATAATGAAATTTGGATATAAAAAATTATTTTTAATTCGAATACTGTTAATGTAGTTCTGTTTATCCCAACTTTTATCCTTCACCAAACATACCTTTTTCTAGCCTTATAACGACAGATTAACATATGAAAATTGAAACTTTCCCATCATCTTTCTGATTTATGAAATTTAGAAAACTTATTTTCTTAGCCACATGTTTCACCTTTACTTCAATTACATACAAAATAGCTAATCAACTTGACTTTCCACATTATGCATCAAAGCGTAATTTTATGAAGTTGGTGAATTGAGTTTTATTAAAACAAGGAAGCTTATGAGGGACCCCACACTAATGCAACACCTTCCACGATTTTGATAACCTATAGATCAAATACTAGGATTTGGATGAGTGTGGGATACGGTAAAACAAGGTTTCTGCAAACCAAAAATATGAAAGTTAGGCTTCTAATTTAAGGACTTACATCGATGTTGTTCTTTGGACATTGAAAGCTCCAACCCTGAAACTGCTGAAAAAACTGCAGAAACCCAGAAATTTTGAGTATAAACCCAAGGAAAAATAAATGAAACCCAGATTTTATGTTTGAAAAATATACCAGAAATTGCAGGTGTGAGAACCCCATCTCCAATGACCATGCAAGTTCCAATCAAAGCCAATACAAGCAATAGCCTTTGCAATATTTTGTGTTTTTCTAAAGTTGATTTCAAACTTGAACCCCAAAAGCTCCTATTATTATTTGATGCCATCCCATCTTTTTTGTACTCTGATAATTCCTCATCTGCAAGCTGACAATTAGGCAAAGAACACACCCTGGCATGCCTGCAGAGCAATGAATATAATGCAAAAGTTCCACCTTCCCCATTATCATCAGCTTTGAGCACAATAAACACATATTTCAGCAATGGCATCAATGTCAATGTCCAGAACACAAATGATAAAACCCCAAATATCTCTTCATTTGTATCAGAGTGTTGAATATCCTCAGCAAAAGCACTTTTGTATACATATAAAGGGGAAGTACTTAAATCTCCATAAACAACACCTAAACTCTGATAAGCTAAACTTAACACTGTCTTCCATGATTCCTTCTTCTGCAACCAAAAAGAAAAACAAAAACAAGTTGAGATTTTGAAGAGAGTAACCATTCAAAACAACTACTTACTGCCACTTTTCTTACTTTGATTGGACTCGTGGGGATAGCACCTTCAAGATCCATTATAAACTTGTCTACAATCACTCAAAATCCATTCTTTCAACAAGTAAACCAATTCTTAAAAGTTGAAGAGAAACACACAAAAGGGTTGGTTTGGCTTGGTAAGAGACTATGTATATACTGTATAGAAAATAAGCAGGTGATGAAGAACCAGACAATGTAGATAAGTTGAAAACAAATTAACATGAAACACCAAAACGAAGAAGATATGTTTAGAGAGAACGGTATTGAAACATGGAAAGGTGACTGGATTTAGAGCTATAAGAATAAAAGAATATTGTGAATTCTAATTTTATAGAGAGAAAAAGTAAAACAAGATGGATTGGAAAAATAAAGAAGTGGTTTTTGAAGATTACAGAATTTGGGTAGTCTTTTTAAGCATTTTCTTTTAGCAGTATTTGAGATTCTAGATTACATGGATTTTGTTAATGCTATCAAATTTCATCCTAGAGGGAAAAGAAAAACCAAAATCGAAAAAAGGAAGAAAAGCATGCTTAAAGGTTTTTTGTTTGTTTAGTGGGAAAATGTAGTGCCCTTATAAACTGGGCAATGGCCATTCACTAACTGAAAATTGAAATATTTTCCCTTTTCCTTTTCATTTTTTATTTGGTGAAACCTAACACAGACCACTCACTGAAACGTCCCTCTTTTCAAGTTTTTCTATTGTTTTTGTCTGGTTTATTTGATTTACTGCTAATTTAGCAGCAGAAAACGGGACCATCTGATTCCACGAGTATGATTGGATAAAATTACGAGGTGTAAAATTTATCCAGTTATAATTACCCCTAAGATTACATCCTTTTGAAAATAACGGAATAATAGCTATACTATCATTTAGATATATTTATATTTAATATATATTTGGATAATAAGTGAAAATTAAAAAAAGCAAGTATATAATAAAAAGGGTAAACTATTAAAATAGTCAATTTTATTTACCTCAGGTTACATTTTAGTTACTTACATTAACGTATTGTAATATTTTAGTCATTGAGCCATTAATTGTTGTTAACGGTGTGACGGTAAGCCGACGTGGCACGTTAAATCATCATTTCAAATAAAAAATTTAGGTTAAATTATGCAATTGGTCTTCATATTTTTTCGTTTTGAGCAATTTAATTTTTTTTTCTTTTAACTTTCTTTATTTTTCTTTATTTTTCATTCTCTTCTGCTTCTCCCTCTATTTTCCTCCATTCTCCATCTCTTTTAACATAGTTTTTTTTTCTATGTTTTCCATTTATTAAAACCTTTTTATGTTTATGAAAAAAGAAAAGGCAAAAGCTAAAATCAAAATAAATCTTACTTCACATATTCTCACCCCACAATTACAAATCCTCATCGTTCATCATCACTTTAACGAACCAATTTGGATCTCTCAATGACCTAGTCCAGAAGCTCGCCTCACTCGAAGACCTCGCCAACCGTGACTTATGGCAATCCACCCTCAACAAAATTTTCCGAGTCCATTCCCTTAACCTCCTAACCAACCCTCACGACCACCTTATTTATCTTACCTACAACATTCTCGCCCTCTTAAAACTTCGTTGTTTCACGAATTCTTCAAACAAGCTCTACACTCTCAATAACTAAAATGACCACCATACGAAATTTACCCTTAACTTTACCCAAACCAATTTGGTTCCATGCTCCCTTTCTCTCTTCAGTTCATCCATGCTTAGCTTCCAATCAAGCTTGCTTGGGAATATCCAAGAAGGTTTAGATCAATTTTATCATTTGGTTAATTTTATTCGTCAAAAAATAGAAGAAAAGGAAATGAATAATCTACACGGTTCTGTAAAATTTTGTAAACGGAAAAAAATTGTTTTGAATATAAAGAATTCAATTTATGATTAAGCATATGATTTTTATATTAATTAGTTAGATCCAATTTTAGTTTCAAAATTAGGTTATATTTAAATCGAGATTTAATTAAGAATGATTGATATTTGGTTTTGAGTGAAATTCAATTTAGGAATCATGTGAAAGAAACAAGGACGTGGTTTATTTGGTGGACAAAGATTATGTTTATGTGGTGAATAATATGAGAAGAAAGAAAAAATAAAAAGGGAAGAAGAAAAGGAAAATAAAAAAATAAAAAGTATAAGGATTGGTTTTAATAAATGGAAAACATAGAAAAACTACGTTTAAAAAATAGAGATAGGAGGAAAAGATAGAGGGAAGGAGAAGAAAATGAAAAAAAAAAGAAGGAAAGTTCAAAGAATATAAAAAATTGTTTAAAATGAAAAAAAATACAGAAATCAATTGTATAATTTAACCTAAAATTTTCGTTTAAAATGATAATTTAACGTGCCACGTCAGCTTACCGTTACAACACGATAATGCAAATGACTAAAATGTAACATTTCAAGTATAAGTGAATAAAACGTAATAAAAAAATTGTAATACTCTCCATTAATTGTAAATACATAAATGATTTTGATTCACAAAGCAAATTGTATGAGATCAAAAGTGTAGCTTAAGAACCTTTGAATTGTAGGAAAGAATAAAAAATGAAAATATGTTTGGTAAAACACAAAATTTGTCGGCCAACTTGTTTTATTCTTTCATTGTTTTATGTTTGGAAATATTGGAATAGGAAAACCATACATTAGTCTCACATCCAAATACCTTGTATTCTCATTTTGTGATTTGTAACCAAATTCAGTGCCCATTGGATTGATCAATATTTCTAAAAATTCTCCATAAATATTTGCATCTAAGAATATAATACTCACTAAGTAATTCTTTAACCTCTTTTTTTTTTTTACATATAGAATAAATCCTTCAAGAATGTGATGCTTTTGAAAAAGCATTAACTAGGATCACTTCACTGAATATTTGCTTATATTATTATTCTAACATTCTTCAGGATTCCAACTTTTGATTATTACATTGGTTTTTAATATTTTGTATTCTTTATTAATTTAATAATTACTTTTTAAAGTTAAATTTAGTAATTCACATTAATTAAACCATCTTTTTAAAAATAAAAATATTAACTAAAACATGATTTTTTTAACGATGTTAGCGTGAAAACCTACGTGGAAAATTAGGATCTTGAATCCTTCACCAATTTTAATTTCTGAACAAAATTCATTGGAAATATTACTTAGGGCTGAAAATGGTATTTCCAACGAAATTTTCATGAAATAATTTTTTTTAATCAAAATCATTTTAGCGACTAAGGATTAGCATCAGAAACAGTGGTCCCCTTGGAACCCCACATTTTGTTAGTTTCTTGCTCCATAATTTGAATGAAAATGGTTTTATTTAGTATCTTACCAATCTTTAATATATCTTTTGCAATAACAGAAAAAGAGAAAGAAAAAATTTGGATCCCAGTTTGAGTTAATGGAGTACTCAGCACCAAGTGCTACAGTTGACCTTATCTTTGCACTATTATTTGATAATAAAAAGGGAGAAGAAGATGATTATCAAAAGGGATCGGGAATGAGACAAGAAAATCCACCAAATTATGTCATTTTTTTTGCATGATTTCATATCAATATATTAAACAATTAAATTTTATATAATATGAAATTCTAAATGCAATAAAATTTATATAAATAAGAGGTAGTTAAATAGGTTAAATAAGGCATACATGTCATTTTTTTATTGGGTCTTTTAGGTCATTTTTTTAAATTAAGAAAATATACCTTTTTTTTAAAGAGAATGTGAAAGCGCGACCAACTAGGCAGCTTTCCTATCACCTGAGCTAGGCGTGTTTTCATACTCTCCCCTATTTTTTTTAATTTTGTTAGGGTGTTAGAATTTTTTTAAAAATTAGGGTTAGGATTTTAGGGGTGAAACCGCGAAAGTTTATAGGTAGATTTGAAGGGTTGGGAATGCGATAACATGCCTCAGAACACATACATTTCATATGTCATGTCGAGATAGGATCATTTCATATGGAAGTCAGGTTTCAGGGTGATAGTGCTTGATATAGTCATGGACCGAAGTCTAAGTGGAGGTCCCAGTCGACAGTCGTGCTGCAGTCACGAGTTCAAGTATAACTGGGGGTCAATTAACGGTTGTTATCCGATCACTAGTTCAAGCTTTTTGGATATCTACAAATGATGCCTTATATCTACCATACATAAGATTGAGGCCATAATCATAGGGAAAAATAAAAGGGCTTTTTAGTGTAATCAACGTAATTTTTTTTTCTCTATTTCTAAGTAGTTAGTATCTTTAACCTCTCATTTTTTATCCGAAGCTGACACCGAGTTGGACACAAAAGGGCTCTCAAGCGGAGAGTGGATGTTTTAGCACAGTAGAGGTCAAACTCGAGTCAGGGCAACAATGATTGTAGTTATTAATGGGTTGTTTAATAACGACAATCGTTGTCACCCTGAAAGGAGCATCACCTTTACTGCATTGCAACAACCGCTGTCCACTTGAAAGTCTTCCTACGTTCATAGCGATGCTGGCATTCAAATAAGAAGTAAGGTTAAAGATACTGGTTGCATGGAAATAGAGAAAAAAATTATAACGGGCACCCGAAAAGTTTAAGCTCGTGCCCACGTAATGACCTTCAATTGGCTCCCCTGTTATACTCTGACCCATGACTGTATAATGGCTGTCGATTGAAACCTCTATGTACAAAGCAAAATAGCCTCGAAACCTGACTTTGATAGGATAGGTCTCAAAGGTAATGGTCTCATCTCGGAAGGATATATTAAATGTGTGCATCTCGAAGTAATATCACATCATTGATGACTTAAGAATACCTCGAACAGGGAATTTTATTAACAACGGGAATTTTTAACATTGAAGTGAGGAAGAAAACAGAGAGAGAGAGAGAGAAAGAGAGAAATATTGTAAAGTAAAGGGATGGAGGTCGGGAGAGATGATAGAGTATGGTGGGAGAGCCCCCTTTTATAGGCGCAAAAGAAAGGTAAGATTACAAAGAAAAAAATCTTTATGGTCGAAAATGCATCGCAGGACCATCATTTTCATCGAATATCTTCAAAACGTGCTTCAAATTTGCAAAAAAAATTCCTAGGTTCAGGTACTTTTTTTATTACAAACTTTATGAAAATGGTAATGAAAACTCGTCCAGCTGGGCGAGCTTTCCTGCTGACATGACACTTCAATCAATGATGTACGACTGTATAAATTAAATACACACCTTATATCAATGATGTGTATAGATTGGAACGCATGTACAATGTACGAAGACTTAAATTCCCACCCATCCTAGATGAGAGTATGTGGCTGACAGTGTCCAACACGCCGTTCGATTTCGCCCTAAACATAAACTTGCAATGCATCTCGAAAGGTCACCCGAATTCCACTCGGATATGCACCAATATGGATGTTCGGGAGAGGGGCAATCAACAAAGGTTATACGGGTACTGTAGAAACCTAGAGCATACGAAGGCAACATGTTCTGTATTGAGGGGTACATTGGGGCGTCAACATGGCTAGCATTCATTTTTTTCGACAATAGGAAATTGATTATAATGCTTCCTTTTTTGTGAAAAAAATATTCTTTCTTTTTAACTTGCATTTCAACTGTATTTGTCACTGCCTAGTAACATTTACTACTTTAAGCGTATCTTCAAGTACCAATTACAATTTCTCGAGGAATTAATTTTTTCTATTTTTACGAGTTAGTCCCTATACCTTTAGTAATCACTAGTTCGATAAAAGTGTCTATCCAAAGTTACATGTTTCATATCATATATTAAATATATGAAAATTTATGTATAATTTACGTTAGAATTTAACAAAGACAAATATGAGTTGCAATAGAAATATAAAAAAATTTATCGTTTCTTTATTTGTGTCATCTATATTTACATCACAATAGGTAAATAAAAAATACATCATCGACATCGTCGAGTCGAATGTGTACTGCCAGACTGTGGCTAACGGGTGCGCGTAGGATTTCTACGCACAAATAGTGGTACCGGCTCCTTGACTTGATCGTGGTTATCGTCATTATCTTCTTCATTTTCACCTCTACCCTCAGGCTTATCTTCATCTCCACCGTCATCTTCATCTTCATCTCCATCATTGGCTTCATTTTCGTCTTTGTTTCCATCACCTTCTTCCATGCTTGAGTACGGTGTTATTCTAGGCTCCCATCGTGTGTCATCTACTCCACGAGAAGGTGGTTACGTCAATGACCCACCTTGAAAAATAATGATACAATGGATGTTTGTCACACTATCAGTGAATAATCATATGATGTTGCAAAACCCGGATACATCGACATTGACTTGGGCATTAATATTGGATCGATGATGATATCGATGTCAGTATCGATGTCGCCATCGGTGACAGTACTAGCGTCGACATTTGGCTCAACGTTTACGTCAGTATTGGGGTGTAGAATGTTGAGGACGGA
Organism: Gossypium hirsutum; assembly: GCF_007990345.1. Lineage (NCBI taxonomy): Eukaryota > Viridiplantae > Streptophyta > Magnoliopsida > Malvales > Malvaceae > Gossypium > Gossypium hirsutum. The sequence continues at coordinate 9,621,163 of NC_053440.1, forward strand.
AGTGCCTTAAAATATGTACCTACAAAAGGGGTAGAAGTAGGGTATTGTAGTGGTGCATAGTGTGGTGCTTGTCAAAAACCACGAGGCTAGTGAAATGAACAGGAATAGGTGAAGTAAATTGACCTGGATGTGACGTAGACATCGATGGTGCTTGTTAGGTTAGGGTCGATGATGAACCGTCACAACACCTCTTCAGACCTACACTACTAGGCTACTCTCATTTCCTCTTTTGATAAAGTTACCTACTCATCGCTCCCTCAGATAGTAGATATAACTTACCGGCAACTCTGAACCGGGGCATGTAGTCCAAACAGGACGTCGTGTCTGATGAGAAAAATGGTTCGCGAATGGGTAAGAATTTCATCCTACGATCCCAAATGTTGATGTACTCGTTGTGATAATCTTGTCAATTCTCGTCGATCTTTTCCCTGTAGATCCAACATTTGTAGTACTTCCATGTCTCGCAATGGCAGCTAAATTTGTTACCTCTACTCGAACTGCCACATTACGCGATTCGATTTGTGCATTTTTGTCGTCACTTACACTATCAAAGGCACTTTCACGTCCCACATACTCCGAGTGGCCAAAAATTTTGACGAGACGCATTCTGTGATATCCGGCTCGACGTATGACATCCATTCAAACTGCAGTGCACAATTGTAAATTATGTTTTGTATGAAATTTTATTTTACAAATCATTGTGTAATTATTATAGGTTTAAAAAAAATAAGTAACTAACATTGTCTTTCGAGTGTTGATCTAATAGTAGCCGAATATGTTCAAGCTGCTTGAGTAGTCCCATACAACTCTGCCCATGGTTCCACCTATACAAGCGATATGTTAGTTCAAACATATAGTAAATAAACAACATTTACCATACAAACTACATATTTATTAACAAATGATTTTTACCTTGTCACCAATGGAAACATATATGGGGTCGTTCACTCGGAGACGTAAAATTGGTAGCCGCCACCAGGCCTATGACTGCAACAAGAGCAAACAACCACCGATTGTCAACTTATCCGATTCTGTTGCCCGACACAACTCCCAATACAACGTGGCCAACACGGCTGATCCTCAAATCAGTCGCCTGCTTTCTTTGAAGTCGACTAGGTGTAGTAGCCACCTTATGTGTACCAAATTTCACGATTTATCGGGCATTAGAATGCCCCCGGTTAGCTTCAGGATGAATGCTTGGGCGTATTGTTCTTTGACAATATCAGGTGCATCTTTAGGAAGATACTTGAAATTGGTTTCCAACCACTTCATACCTATCCGATCACTGTAAAAATTTTTCAGTACCTTCCTTAAAAATTCCTCACAAGTGTCATCTTTACAGGGAATGACCTCTAACCTCGTGGCAACTGACCCATCCACCGGAAAACTGAGTTGTAAAGCTACGTCCTCAAGTGTGATTGTACACTCACTGTATGGAAGATGGAAAGTGTGTCTTGAGCCTTCATTTTTCCACCAATGCGCTGATGAGTGTCGGATCGAGTTTGCAGCCCACGAGCATACGAGACACATGCAAGAATCTCGTATCTTGCAAGTAACCACGAATTTCGATATCTGGGTTTTGTGACAGATTATGTATGAACCCTTCCAAAACATGATCATTCACTTATTTATATCGAATAAATTTAATTAAAATACTTTTAAAAATAAAAAACTTTAAAATTAACTTAATTGAAAATAACGAAATTTAAATTTTTGTCTTACCATTATCGCTTGGGTTGCGGAAATGTGCTTGTCGTCAAAACGAATCCAAGAGGTTATCATTTGTGAAAATTTAATCGAAACGAATAATATACGAAATGATTAAATAAAATTATAATATTTTTAAACAAGAATATCAGAAAATTTAGAACAAAACTTGAGCAAAATTGAGAGAATTGAGAGACTTGAGAGTTTAGAAATAATTTAGAGAGTTGAATTTAAGTGAAAAGAATAAAAAATGACCTAATATTTATAGGAAAAAACTAACCGTTAGGGCCCTTAAAATTTTTACCATTGCCAACGTTCAAAAAGCCGTTAGGGAAATGACCGTTGGTGGAAAGCGTGTCCCGTTGAGCTCGCTTTCACACACTCTCCAAAACAACTTATTTTCTTAATTAAAAAAAATCCTAAAAGACCAATTAAATAAAAAAAACCGTATATATGCCTTATTTAGCCTCTTAACTAATTAAATCAAGTGTCTCAACCACTTGTAAATTAATAAAAGCTAGTAATAATTAAAAATATAAAGAATTAAGAAATAGATATTTGTAAACAGAAAAAAAGACAAAGATAATAGTGAATGAAAACATATAAAAGTTCAATTTTTCTAAAAATAATTAAAATAATAAGAATTTTGGTTTTTTATGAAAAATGTTTTTGACTTTTTTATATTAAATATTAATGATTGGACCTTCTATTCTAGATTTAGCCAACTCATTTAGTTCCATTTTGACGATATCATATAAAATCTTTCATTTGATTTTTATTTTTATTTTATATTTCATAAAACATGTAGTACTCTACCAACTTCGTTTTTGGAGTTTTAGATTTCACTCCCAAAATAAAAGAAGAAGAATCCCATATTATCTTTAACATGATGAAAGAATAACAATATAATATAAATATAAATTTGTGTACTAAAAATACAAATAAAAAATATTAAAGTTATTTTAATTTAAAAAATCCGAGAAACTAGCATTGATATTTAAATATTGAGGAAGAGAAAAATTAAGTTGTCATATTTTCTTTTGGTATAAACTTTTAGGGACTAAGTGTTATCCTTCAGGCTGGAATAGTATTCAAGTAAAGCCTTTCTAACAATTTCAATTTTAGGATTCGAACTTGGTTCAAATATTTAAGAAGTCCACTTCCATTTCTTCCAACTACTTGTTGGTAGTTGTCATTTTTTTAATGTAATAGATTTTAATATTATGCTCCATTTATAAGTATCCTTCAAACTTTTTTTTAGAATGAAAAAGCTTTGGTTTACACTTCGTTCCAACTTTGATATTTGAACTATTGTTGGAACAAATAACTTGTTTTGCAGTTGAAAAACAATTTCGTTCTAACTTCTGTTAGAACAAAGGTTGGAAAAGAATAGATTTTTAACAAGACAAGACAAGATGTAAAGTAAGGAGAGATAACACGCAATATTTGTTAATGCAATTTGAATTCAGCAATCCTACTTTGCGGACCCTTTTCTCAAAGAATGATTTTATTCCACAATTTGTCCGAATCAACATTGGTTAAAACCCAAACTACCCAAATTGAACCTAAATTGTTACAGATCACTTTTTCACAAAATACCTCATTTACATTCAATAAAATAAACTCTCCAAACAATACCTAAAAGAGTGTCACAAAATAACCCAATAAAATAGAAAAATACAAAAGCCAAAGACACTCAACCACTACCACTTAAGGGCTCCACTAGCTAACTATTTATAGTTATTCTCCAACGTTGATCAACAACCAAAAGATAAGACTTTATCATGACTATAAACATTGATTTTTTTAATACTTATCTTGGCAAATAATCCTATAAAAAACTTTATCAAGTATTCCAAAGTTTATTTCAACTAGCCTTATCGAATAAGATAAGGATTGACTTTAGTAACACAAAAGTACTTTTACTCCATCAAAAAAATCGAGTAGGAGTTGATACTTTTTCCCTAAAGCACCCTCGCCAAATTGGTACAATGACTATTGTTGTCTTAAATAGTAAGCAGCATTTGAATGCAAATGAAGGACGACCTGAAGAGGTTTAGGGAAACAAACGAGTGAGGGAGGAGGTGTCGATAAGATCATTGACAATAGATGCATTCTTACGAGTTCGATATTGCTATTGTCAACTACAATAATTATTGGAAATGGGTGGGCCAGGTTAGGTCAATTATGGGACAGACTTGTCATTAAATGTCGTGCGTGCCTGTGCTCAATCCTATTGATTCCATATTTGATGGTTACTCGATGATAATGCCTTTAAGATAACTGGATATTTTTCATTAATCTACCACAAATTGATGTTGCAAATTAGGCTTTTCTGGCGCACTTAAGGAGCTTTATCTCGAGCAAAATAGTCTTTAACATAGTTTTTCGTTATTTTTGTATTTTCAGTTAATAAGTGAAAATGTCTCGTTTTTGTCTATTTTTTAACCTAAATTGGTCGATAATGCCATTGAGAGGTCTGATATGTGTTTGAGTGATGTAAGGAAGTTTCAGAGGTCGAAAACGAGTAAGAACGACACCAAGGGCAAGTATATCATGATATCCATCCCTTGAAATCACGATACCTCCAACAATATAGAAGATTGAAGACACCTTTTAGTGGTATTGTGATATCCACCTTCCAAGGAGAACCCCAAGTTTCAATACTACCCGAGATATCGTGATATCCTCTTTAGGGTATCACAATATCACTTTCGTCAAGTGTATAAACTTGGACAAAATTGGTAGTCTTTGTCTACCTAACCCACCTATCACACAAGGCATGTGTAGGGGCATTTTTGGTAATGAAAAGTCATTAGAATACACTTCAAAATAGCCAAAAATTGTTGAGGAGGAAAGAGACACACATTAGCTTAGTTTTAGGTTTAGTTTTCTCTAGGTTTTCTTTAGTTTTTCTTTGCATTTTTCTAGGGTTTTTATTTTTCTCTTTTTCTACCTTAGATTAGAGTTTATTTTTTTGCATTTACTTCTTGTTCTTGTTACTCTTAGTGTTAGTTAAGTTAGTTATTACTGTAGCTAAAGTTTATTTACATTTTCAGTTATTGTACCTAGTTTTCAAAACTCTTTAAGCTTTAGTTTATTGTATTTCAATTTATTTTACTTTAAATCTATTACAACTTGATCCTTTTATGTTATTTGCTTTAGATTTTCTAGTTAAATGCTTTTGAGTTTCATGCTATTTGAGTTTTCTTGTATAAAAATCTCAACTTTCACATTTTGCTTAAGCTTTACTTTCATGGCTGCCTTGTTTTCTATTTTTTATGTTTATTTCTTTTACTTTGAGCATGAGTAGCTAAACCTCAAAGGAGGTTGGTTGATGGAGATTTGGGTAAACTAAAATATTTAGACAAAGGACTAAATCGTAATAAATTGTACTAAATCGAATAAAACTAAGAACTTAGGTAGTGTCACCCCTAAGAGAATATCAAGATAAAGTGAGACCGGAAGGTAATCTTATCGCGTACCCATTCATTAGTCCTAGATTAACAGGTGAGATCGAAAGATAAACCAAACCTAATTCGTTTAAGTCGGTAAAATTGAGATCAGAAGATAAAATGGAGCCACTTGGTAATTTACGCATTCATGTCCTTCGTCTGAGGTTCAGTGAACCACATCAAAGTCAACCAACCCTCATTAGTTATTTATTAGATAGTCCTTTTAGTTTTACACTATTTGCAATTTAGTCCCTAGAATAGAATATTTAATTTTCTTGCAAACTTATCTTGTTATGAATTGTCGTACTATAGCTGCTCAGACTCTATTGTGTAGGCTAGTTATTGCTCAATTTCCACTTTCTTTGGGTTCAACCCCTTGGAATACTTTGTGTTCCATTGGAAATATTACAACTGACACTGTACGCTTGCAGTAAAACTAGGCTTGAAAAATTGTTATATAAATTCATTGTTTCAATGCGCATGCGCGCAGCTGGTTAGTCGTTTGGATAAAGAGCAGTAACCTACTGGCCTTAAGCCAAAGCATGTAATGTGGATCCATGTCGACTTGATACTCGTGGATCAATTGTCTAGTGATGACAAATTCGTGACGCATGTACCACTATCTGGTCCACTTTCAATGTTCATGAGTTCAATTTTTCCACCCCAGCCTTTATGTTACCATCTCGAACTTTCCTCATGCTTTTCAGCTCCATCGGGAATGGTTGCCACAAGCCAAATTGGTTCAACACCTGATAATTGTGCTACCATTCGACAATGTGAAAGCATATAACAGTCGTGTAAGCCTTCCCTAATATGTGCGCCTCCTCAACTACAGTCTTAGAAGTACAACTTGAATGTCCTTAACTTAGTATGGTGTCTACCAAAACCATAAAAAAACATTTACAGATAACAAAAAAAAAATTATGACAATAAATTCAATAAATAGTAAAACAAAATAAAAACTAACCCCCTCATTGATATATTTATCAATTTCAATAGAGATTTGTGAAAGCTCCAGATAATAAATTATGTGATCCAAATTGACATCAAATCTACAAACATATCGAATTTTTAACAAACATATTATAAAAACTTATAACCTGAAATACATTCTAAATGTTACATATAAATATCTAATTACCTTCTCACTAATGGAAAAAAATGGATGAGAAGGGATCAATGTTATAAATGGCATTCGCATCCAGGCTCATACTTGTCAGAGGGTGCAACAATCGTTTACTTGTTTTTTTTATCTACAGTCGTATTGTTAAGGGCTTGGTATAGAATGGCAATATATCAAACCCCAACTGTATGTGTATGCACAAGCAGTGTTCTCCAACAACAACAAATACATTAAGTGGTAGAGATTCTCAAACTTATCTTCCATAAGCAATCCACTGATGATGTACATTATGTACACTTTAACATTTTGATCAAAATTTTCATCGATCACATTGTTGATTGATAGATGTTGGACTAATATATTTATCCATGTGAACTTCACTTGCCCCTTCCTCTTGAACTCATCACCATTTTCTTGGTAATGTCTAATTAGCCTCTTTATTTCTGGCTCAATATCAAATTCAACCACCCTAATGACAATGACTTATTCAATTGAAATGTCCATTATTAGGACTACATCTTCTAACATGACTGTTACTTCACCGCAGGGAAATTAGAAGGTAAAAGTTTCCTGTGTTCACCTTTCCACCAAGGCTGTGAGCAACAACGATTGCAATAAAATATGATGTACTTCAATCACCATTAAAAAACTTGCTACATCTAAATGGTCTCCAAGTTGAACGTGTTCTTCATCTAACATTGGATAATACGTTACTTCGAATTCAAAAGTTTTGTTCCTCAACCTAGTAAGTAAACAAAAACAAAAAGGAATTCAATGGTTAGGGTTCAATATAAAAAATAATACTAAGATTAAATTTAAAGGACAAATTTAACTAACTAGTTAATAAAAAATTACTATATTAATGACTATTAGAGTTATTTGATTAGCTTCCCTTAAAGAGATCCATAGTTGGGTTTAAAAAGTCTATTTTAAGGTGAAAAATGAAGAATTTAGAAAGATTTTTGACTTAAGAAATCGAAAATGGTGGAAGGCAACTTTAGCTTAGGTGGAAAACCCAAATGAGGAGAGGGTGTATTTATAAGCATGGTGAAAAAATTCCTGAAGAAGCCAACATCTGTGGGTATCACCATTAATTCTTGAGGGTTAGATTTAAGCAATAGATTGAAATTAAATTAGAAAAAAAAATTGACATCTAGGAGTATTAGATCCCTATTAAAGTATTTATGAGGATTAAGTTTACATTAAATAATAAAAAGTTAAATAAATACAAACTCAATACCTATAAATATTGAGTTTAATATAATACTTTCATTAAGCTTAAATTCAATAAATGGAAAATATTAAATGCATAATAATTTAACATATCGGAGGAACATTTATATATTTTGGGTTTAATTCTTACTTGCAGAAAGTTAATCGTCTATATATTAAAAGAAATACGACAATCGTTAATTGAGTATTAATTCGATTAGTATGTAACACTAATTTTATAATAAAATTTGATACTGATAGATATTGAGACATCCTATTTAAAAAAAATCTTGAAGTAAAAAAAAGCAGTTGCCATATGTAATATATATGGTTTCAAAGATCCTATATAAGCCGGTATTTGTCACGTCAATTTACTTAGTGGGTGACCACTTTCCACTATTGTCTCAATTTGGCTCTTTTGCTTTGCTATTTTGATTTCTGAATTGGATTTTTGTCACTTTTTCTTTTATCAAGTTGGACCCTAGTTTTGAGATCATCATACAAATAAATAAATAAAATTAAAATTTTAAAAGCCTAGCTTTTGTTTTGATTTTACTCCATGTTTTGCAGAAAAGGAAAGTGGAAGACTTGAGAGGCGATTGATATTGCTTTGACAGCATTAGCTTGATTAAATAACTTTAATTTGATGTTATCTTTTCAATATATCAAAGATTTGGTTGAATCACACATATATTTGTTATTTAATGATTCAGATTAAATTGCTACTTAATTTATAATCACCCGTAATTCTCTCACCTCTTATTATAATACCAATTAAATTAAAACTCAATCATATATTAAACATTTTTTATAAACCAATTCACAAACTAAACTCCATGAATCACTTGTACAAATAGGCGTTTGTAAAAATAATAATTTCATAATTTGAACTAAGTTTCTCCAACAGAACATTCATGCGCCCAGCTATACCCGAAGCAAGAAAATCAGAGAAGTAAAAAGAGAGAGTTAAAATGGTTAATAAAACTGACAAATGGACCCACTCAAACCCTGTTAGAGGAGCAAAAACAGGTGGGATCACATCAAGCACATCACAAAAAACAATTTTAATGGGATCTCTCCATCTTAATAAAATATGGTGAATAAGATGAAATAGAAGTTTCGTTTGCCGATGGAGCGAGTCCTTTGAATCCGGGTTTTATTCTGCTATTGTTAACATAACAGGGCCAGCTATAAGTTTAATTATTTTTTGCATGACAGAAGTGTGAAATTATTATTTCTTTGAATCTTGATCTCTGCCATTCCATTGTTTTCCTTTTTAAATATTTACTTTTATGTCTTTGTATGCAACCATTTTTTTTAATATTTTCAAGTATATTCGTAATGGTTATCTTGGAGACATGATTCATCTTTTAATGGAGGTCGAAAAATGTTTAAGTTTGTGTTTTGGGATTTATTATTTGCTTAAAAATAGGTATTTGTGCTACTCTTAGACCATTGCCAACTACTCCTAACATCTGTTAATTCATTAAAAGTCGATTTAGTGGTTAAGGGATCCAATGCTTGAAAATATCCTGTTAGCCTGACATCAGGTTTAGATGCAGCTCACATCACAGGTACGAAGGCTGTGTTATAGAAATATTTATTTATTAGGAGAGAGTTATTCCCGAGACAGGAAACATGTGGCGAAGTGCTCAATTTTCAAGTTTCCAGAGGGTCTAATCACAGCATGAAACATAAGTTATTTGGATGGAAATGGTAAAGAAGTCATACCTAATACTCATTTGACATCCACACCGAGAAAAACCCTAGGAATCCAAACCCTCTAAATTAGTATTAAAAAATAATCATTTCTACTACCATAAGAGAATATTGACGTGATGGTTAACAGCGGCTAAATTAATCATAAATACTGACATTGAATTCTCATGCACGATATCAAAAATGAAAATCCAAAAAATAAGAACAATATTTAACATTTATAATGAATGTAGACAAATGGTTATCTAAATTTTATTTAGAATCATTTTGTTCGTTTTTCTAAAGTTTTAAAGAATATTAAAAATATAAAATAATTAAAAATTATAATTATTTTCAAAGTTATTTTTTGAAAAGTATTCTAAATGTATTAATAATAATAAATTGGAAAGATCTGATTTATATTTTTTTGGTTTAATTATATACTAACTTATTCATTAACAGATCATTATTAAAAATCTTCAAGTGGATAATCTTGTAAAAATAAACACAATAATTAAATTAATTGTAAAGGTCAATTTTTAAAGGGTTTATGTTCTAAGCAATGCTTGATTATGCAAAGATATAAAGATATAATAGATAAATATGTTGTTTTGACTTGTAAAAAAAGATGATTTAAAACTTTTGTTAAATATTTAGTTTAAATCGTATGAATTCATCTTTTATCTTTAATATTGTATTAAGAAAAAGATAAACATACTTAAAATTATATCTTAAAAACACACCGCTCAAGAAAACTAAAAATATATATATTCATAAATAATAGAGTGTATAGTTTAAATAAAAAAAATTAACATAACATTATTTATTTTATGAATTTGGTTCTGTATATATCTTATAAATAAAATAAATTCTATTTTATAATTAAAATTCTCAATTTCTTTTTTTTTACAATTTACATATTAATATCACTTATTAATTTTAAATTTTTTTGATCTATGAAATATTATGTATAATTTTTATCATATTTAAAAAAAAAACTCATTATAATAAAAGAACTCAATTGGTATTTGCTAAAATAAGGGAGTAGTGATACATGTAATGGGCGCTGAGAGTGTTATTGTGATAGAAACAAAGAAGAATAAAACTAAGTTGTTTATACAATTCGATTTCCCTATGTCTCTTATGGCCTTACTTGATTTACAATCTCACTTTTGCACATAAATTTTAAATCTCTCTCCAGCAAATTTTCCCCTTGAAAACTTAGTTGGTAAATCAAGTGGTTCACTCATTTATTTACAAAATGAACTCACAATAATGAATTCTTAATGAATAAATTAAGTGCTCAGCTCTCCTCACTTCTAACTTACACAAACCTCTAATATATAAAATATTTGTAAAGCCTTTACAAATATAAAAGATCAATTACACTAAAATAACTTAAAAAGGCTTTACAAATATCCTCATAAAATTTAGAATAAATCATATATCTCCAAGATAAGTCTTCAAATCAATCAAGTCAATCCCCATAAAATAAGAGATTCGACTTACTTGATTCGGATCGATCCAATCTTCAAAAATTTGCTGTTCCACAAGATTGATCTTATGGACCAACATGAATCTATAATATCATCTAACTCATTACTTAATAATTTTGGTACAACGGATTGTCAATTCTAAATAAAGCAAGTTATGATACTTGCACAAAGTTAAGCGTAGTGGTACTGCTTACATAATTACTTTAACAATGACATGTTTTAAGGTTGAATAAGGCTATTATATTTAGGGTATAAATCTGTCTTCACAAAGTAATATTTAATCAATCTTGACCTGCCCAAATCTCATCAAATCAAATACTTAGGATATAAAGGATTGAAACAAATCTTCGTCAAATTAACCCGTATTTTAATACAATCACAAATTTAATTACATAAAATTCACAAAAAAAAATACAAGCAAATAACTAAAATACTTTAATCGAACATGTCAACAATTAAATTAAGTTGTGAACTAGTTACAAATATAATGATGATTGTTAAAATCACTATGGTGAAAACTTGCCTTAACATATAATAATTTAATATATATATATAATAATAAGCACGAAAAAAACTGATTTATTACATAAAACCAAAACCATAATCTTATTAAGCCCCCACTTCTGAGATTTTTAAAGTCTTAAATTGCTCCAATAAATTTAAATTAAAGTCAAGGTTTGTTAGCTTGCCTTACCAAGGACTTGAACCGCTTAACTAGTAAAAGTTTTTATTATTAGAGTTTAAGAGTTTTATATGAAAAACAAATAATAAATTGTTTGAACTAGACTAACTTATCTAATAAAAAATAAGTTTGATTGGTATGTTTGAATTAAATATTTTTCAGTACTAATTAGTCTCTTCAGCTACTCATATCGGCCACTATTAACGAGCCAGACTCATTATTTATTAGATATATATAAAAAAAATAGTTTTCTAGAAAAAAAAAAGGTATCTACCTTAAATTCTTGTAGAGTTTTTGTTTGAGAGAGTTAAGTCCAGAATATTCATAAAAGATAAGAAGCCTTTATTTGGGGGGATGAAATATAGCCATTGTTGAACACGTTTGGTTCCTTTCCGTTGTCTTTTCCCATCATCTGAAAGTAGCCTTAGCAGGCGGTTTATTTGTAGCCACCCACTTGCCAAGCCTGTGGTCCGGTCTGAATGACATTTATGAGTATATAATTCACACCAAAATAATCCAACGATCTTAATTAACAAATTATTATTTTCAAGTGTTTGGTTGTGTTTGAAGTTGGGAGGAATTAGATTTCACATCTAAATGGGGTATCTTTGAAACTACAAGGCATACGCAGCTACACCTTGTACTCTACTCACGTGTTTTGCAACTTATTCGGATTTGCTTAAAAAAGAATTCCGATTCATTTGGTGATTGTCAACTTTAGCCAAATTCAACTACTTATTGTTTTGAATTGGAATAAAATTTTTGGGCCTGAATATTGTTAATATTTTGGATGTATGTAAGCTCGACTTTGAAGATTGGATCAAGCAATCAAATTGTGGAGATTAGATCAGAACAGCATAGAAGATACTATTAAAGAATGAATCTCCAACAATTCAATTTACATGGGTCTTTATTAGTATATTATATTTTGCTATTTTATAATTGTTGTTTAATAAGGACTGGATTGTAATTAATCTCTAGTATGTCAACAAGTCTTGAAAACTCTTATATATTGAGGGACTTGTATAGCTTTTGCATATAGAATTGCGTGCACTAATCTATTCATTGTGGAACGCTTGTTGATTGCATTTGAGAGAGTAATCACGTTTTGTTTACTGCTTAAGTTCTTCGGGGAAGAACTTAGAGCTGAATGATTTAGGTCTTCAGATACAAAATTTAGGTTGCTATATCGAGAGTGTGATAGAACTTAAATCACTTTTTGTATTGGGGACTAAAGATAATTGATTTACTCACCGAGCTAGGCTTTGTAGACGTAGAGAAACTAAACTGCGCAAATAATCCTGTATGTTATTTGTTTACTTTGTTTTTTAGTTTATTCATTACAATGGCAATCAAAGTGGCCACTACAGTTCAACACTTATTTTCTAAGCAATTGGCAACTATTCCATTTAAAAATTGATATTAGAGCCCACTTAATGTATTTGGTGGTGTTTCATGGTGTTGTTGATTGCTAGATATGGAAAGATCTTTGACGACTCGTCCCCCCTATGTTAGACAGTGGCAACTAAGCCTATTAGAAGATAATGGTGAAAGCCTACATCAAGTAAATTGAAGAAAAGACATGGTGCTCTATTCTCATTGGATGTCAAGCACCTATGATTGAAACTAAAACTAGAAAAAATCCTAAATCTAAGTTGGAATGAACTACTGATGAGGTTTAGCCTGGACAGGTAACCTGACATATATATATTCAGCTTGTACAAACAATCAAATGTGTTGTTATAAAGGTTTAGCCTGGACTAGTAAACTAACACGAATATATATTCAAGTCGGATGAGCAATTGGTGAATTGAAGATACATGTCAGACATGTTTAACCTAGACTAGTAACCTAATGTCATTTTAAAGGTTTAGCTCGGACGAGTAACCTGACATGTATATTTTCAGCTGTGACAAGCAATTAGACGTGTCGTTATAAAGATTTAGCCTGGACTAATAACCTGACAAGAGTATACTTAGCTTGGACGAGCAATTGGTGTAATGGAGATACATGCGTATCCGAGTCCGTTTACTATGGTTCATAAGGTGAAACAAATTACATGAATTGAGAAATTGAAACAAGACATAATGATCTTGATATTCACTTGTGAAATGTTGAATTTGAACTTGAACAATGTATTGAATAAATGACATTAGCATGTATACAAATGTTTCATTCCATGATTGAATATGTTTTGGTATTGTTAATCAAAATGACATAAATTGACATGACATGTGATTATGGAATTATATGTTTTATTTACAAGATAAAACTCACCTTATTGATATGTGGTTTTCCATGTATAGTGAACTATACCAAGCTTAATAACTTATTATGTTTGATTGAAAGATAATGTAAGTTTTTGTTCAATGCTTATGAACTTACTAAGCATCTTATATACTTACCCCATTGTTTTCTCCTTTTTCTTACGAATCGTCACCTTGTAGAACATGTCAAGCTGGATTGACTCGAATTTCACATTATCCTATCACCAAATCGATAACTATTTGATTATTTTGAACTTAAGGTTGCGGCATGTATATAGGTGTCTTGATACATACTTAAATGTATACAAGTCTTGATGACTTTGGTAACTTTTTATGGATTTGGTATATAATGATTCTCATGTTGTTCGTGGAAAGTGAATTGGTTAATGCATGAATTAGCAATGCTTGATGAATGTGGGAAGTTAAAACAAGAGTTTACTTAAGTTTGATTTATATGTTTGAGATATGTATTGGTTGATTTGATTCAGTTTTAATGCCATTAAATCAATAAGGTATATAATGTTCACATATGTATAAAATGGTAAGTTTTAATGCATTATAACAAAGGTAAGATTGGTATTTGAAGAGTTACATTGATTTGTTTGAATGACATTTGATTGATTGTATGGGAATGGTTAGCTTGGTAATAGGTTGAACCTATATTGAATTAGTTTGATTTGAAATGATTAATTGACTTGTTTTTATATGTTTTTTTGTATGATTTTGGGCATGTTTTGAATCAGGTGAAGTTAATATTTTGTGCACAAATTAATTAGGTTTGGTGGAATGCTTGAAATAGGTATTAAATGGTTCATTTTTACAAAAACGGAGTCCACGTCCTGACGAGTAACCTTCCTCATTGCAACGTCGGTCGACAGTAAGTCACGTCATGATGTCGAGTGGCCTAAGGTCACAATGCGAGAAACTATTTAGCGACGTCACGACGTGGAGGATGAGATGTCATGACATTGACCCTAAACTTTTAAAACTTTGCAATTTGGTCCTATTTCACACTCGAGTCAACAAAAGAGCTTTTGTAAGCTCGATTTTGATTGTTTAGCAATAAATGAATATGTTTGGCATTGAATTACTTATGCATGTGAATATTTTACTGTAAATTAATTGTAGTTGTTCCGGAAATGAATGTAGCATCTTGTAGTTTGGACTCGACGATCGGGTCGAGAGTGGGGTGTTACACCATATTTGAAGTTGGCAATTTATTGAGACAAAATCTTTCGTCTTTGAATAATATTGATATTCTGGAGGTATGCAAGCCTGACCTTCAAGACCAATCCATTTAAATCAAATTTCCTTAAAGATTAGATTGAATTGGATCAAGCAATTAGATCCCTGATATTATGAAAATTGGATTGGAATAGCATTGAAGATACCATTAAAGAATGAATCTCCAACAATCCACTTTACATTAGTCTTTATTAGTATATTGTATATTTCTATTTTATAGTTATTATTTAGTAGGGATTTAATTACAATTGATCTTTAGTACGTTAGTAAGCCTTGAAAACACTTATATATTGAGAAACTTATATAGGTTTTGCATGGAGAATTGAGAGCACTAATCTATTCATTGTGGAACACTTGTTGAGTGCATTTGAGAAAGTACGCATGTTTTGTTTACTACCTAAGTTCTTAGGGAAAAACTTAAGAGGTGAGTAATATAGGTCTTTAGATACAAAAGTGAGGTTGCTATATCGAGAGTGTAATAGAACTTAAAGGGTAAGTTCTTCTATTATACCCTACTTTGCATAAGTTAAGCATCTAGTACCTATACTTTAATTTGGTTATTTTCAGTCCTTGTTCTTATATAATTTGAAAATTTTAGTCCTAACCAAATGATAATTATTAAATTTATTAAGTTATGTTCTATTATTTTTAAAATTTGATGTGTCAAAGATATTATGACATATGTAATGCTATGTTTTTTTTTTGTTATTTTCACGTATTACTCACAAAAAATCAATTGATAGATTTAATGGTTGTCATTTGCATTAAGACTAAAGTTTTAAAATTAAAAAATATAGCCACTAAGAATGATCCAATTGGTGAATGTGGACTAAATCTATAACTTTATGCATAATACAAGACTAATTACATAATTTAACCAAACAAATTTAATTGTTACACTTCGGTCATGATTAAAATTTCAAAATTCAAAAAGTACAAGTATTAAAATTGATCAAATTAAAGTACATGAACTAAATTCATAATTTACACAAAGTATAAGGTCTAATAGCAAAATTTGACCAAACTTAAATCACTTGTTGCATTGGGGATTAATGATAGTGGATTTACTCATTGAGCTAGGCTACACGATCGTAGGGAAACCAAACTGTGTAAACAATCTTGTGAGTTATTTGTTTACTCTATTTTTCGGTTTCTTCAACACAGTGGTAACTGAAGTGGCCATTGGAACCAAACACTTCCATTCAACACTCTATTTTCTATCGAATTGGCAATTGTTAGATTCAACAAAAACAACTAAAACTGGAAATATAAAAAGGAACACAACAAATTGGTTGCAGTTTGAATCTAGTCCTACCTCTGTATAGCCTAGTCCAAAGAGTATTACACTATAATTCAATCGTACAAGACACTTTCTATTATGAAAACTTAGAATAAATTGATAAAATAATTTATTAAAAAATGAATAGATTTGATCTCTCTAATTTGCACAAGTAAACATTAAATAAATCTATATTGTACAGATTTTTATAGACTTATAAATCAAGCTAGTTTGATTGCAAAATTAATGACTTTTCGTTTAAAATAAACTCTTTCTTTTGAAATGAGGTAAGATAGAGATCTTCATCACTTGAACTTCTTTGATTGTATCTCTTAAAATTAAATAAATTAATCATACTAGATCACTTCATATATCCTTACTTTGAGTGATAATAATAGTGAAGTTGGTTGCATAATAACCCTTAGAAAGAATAGATTAAACAACTAAAATTTTCAAAGTAAACTATACCAACAAAATAGACAACTTATCACTAGTTTAGTTGCATGGCCAATTGCATAATTTATTTATTTTTTAATTAGTACCAGTAATCAAAGATGGCCCATCTTTAATTTTGTCTATAGTTTGGCATTATCCCATAATTACTATGAACCACCAAACATTAAACATGAATCTATTCTTTAAATTTGTGATGGGAGATATTAGAAGTTAGGAATTTTCAAGTTTCAACTTACAATCTTTTAACTTATGCTTTTATTGCTGATATTAAATACAAAGAAGATTTCATGAATGAAATCAATCAAAATTAAACCCCGAAATCCTAAAACAATTCCAAAAACGTGAACCGCAAGTCTGGTGAAGCAACTCTCAACTTCACAAGTAATTGGCTTGTCATTTCATGTCCCTTTCATTTCGTATTCTTGTAAAGTTTAAACCACCACCCACTATCCAGCCGGATTCAAATTTCTATAATTGGACTAACCCATTTTTTATTATTACTTATTTTATATCGGAGATATTCAATTCAACTCTATCTACAACATAAGCAAAACATGAGAAGTGAGCTATATTTTTCACTCCTCTAATTCAACTTAATCTTCAACCTACAAATTAAACTAATTCAAAGTTTAAGTTCCAAATTTCAAGTTTATTGTTTAGAGATCCATTTGAAAAAAAATTTCAAAGTGTCATCCGCTAGGCAGTCGGCGCTGTACTCAACAACCAAAAGTATTGAAAAGTTGTGTATGGTTAACAGAGGGAGGTGCCTCGATTAGAGAAGACTGCTACCTGCAAGACTTGAGATAAATGTTAGTATTGGACATGTGAATACTTATAATAGTACTTAAGGGTGTAGTATATTAAACCACCGACCAATACATTATATAAGACTTATAAATAAATATGATACCGCTTGAGTCACTTAAACTCGACTTGCATGGGGTAATTATTAATTTTACCTTATAACAGTAATTAACTTAATATATTTACATGAATTTTTAATATATTAATAAGTTGAGTTAAATATGTAATATCTTATGTAAAAAAAAGAACACTATACATTTCCCAAGTTTCCTGAAGTGGATCTCAAATGGGTCCAAATTTAATTTAGCAAGCTTGCTGAATTGCAGGCCTAGTTCTTAACATTGGGCATATAAATATCCATATGCAAATGAACTTATACCAAATCAAGATAATCAATACTCAATATGAAACATATGGGTCTACATAATGACCCAACAATGATAATAAACCTTTTAGTTATTGAATTAATGTCCAATACATTTCAAACTTAAGTTTCACCCTTAGCCCTTTTTTTCCCACTTACAGCAGATGGTAAAAGAAATTGTAAATATTTATATTTAAACTTGAACTTATGAAACATTATATTTAAGTCTGCTATTAGTACCAATTTTGTATTTCGCCTTTTTATCTCTTATAAAAACAATACATTTCAATTTAAGACAGCTCCTTTTTTTTGACAAAAAGATAAAAGGAAAAGAAAAGATAAGTCTCCTCTTAAGTCAAAGAAGATGTGAACCAAACCAACCAACTAGCATTTCCTTTAACTTTCCACCAATATGACAAACCATGGAAAGTCAATCCCTTGGAAAGACTTCCACTTTGTAGTCTTCACCTTCATATTGAGTCATTGAGTGTGAGGATAAGGTATTACAATACAGTTGCTTAGATCACTACGATGGAAAGCTCATCAAGGTTGATGAAAGACAGACTTGGGTTCTTTGAGATAATCCAACAATCTCTGAAAATCCCATTGAATAATCCCAACTTCATTTTATTAACCTTCCTCACTTCCTTCCCTCTTTTTTGTTTCCTCGTTTTCTACGAGATCATCCTTCAGCATACCCTGATTGAATCCGCACAAATCTTTCAGAAAACATTTGATAACTATGAAAGACTAACCAAAATTGGGTACTTGTTAGAGAAAGTTTCTCCTATGGATCTTTTCGTGTGTGTCCTATTTATGGGAACCCTCCATTTCGTAGACCTCTTCAACACCATTGCAATCGTGGATATTGCATCAATGATATATGCAGGAGAAAAACCCATCAGCCTCAAACACATGATTTGTAGATCTATCAACGAAACAAGGTTCAAAGGGCCTCTGATCACATCAATTTGTTCTCTCTCTTTAGCTGCCCTTGTTCTCCTTGGACTGATCTCCTTTGCAACAAGCATATACATATTAGCATCATTAGCTGTCTTCTTCATGGTGATATTTATGGTGCCTTTTATAGCTTTATTGGTGAAGTACCTCGAATGGAGTGCGATTTGGAACATGGGGATTGTGGTTTCGATCCTGGAAGATAATAAACAAGGCGATGTAGCATTATTGCTCTCATCGTATCTCAGTAGATGTAATAGGGGTGGTGGATTCTTCTTAATGCTTGGATTCTTTGTTTGGAGATTTGGGTTACGATTTGCTTTCCTTTATAGAACGTGGTACAATGGAGACAGTAGCATTGGGGAAACGACTCTACATATTAGCCTAGTTTGCTTGGGGAATTTGGTAAAATGGGTGGCCCTCATGCTTTACTTTTATGATTTTAAGAAGCAAACTTCCTCTAGGATTAGTGATGTTGAAGACGCAAAAATTCAGGAACGAAGATCTGCAGCTACATAATAAATTTTCATGTTTAACTTTGGCATTTTACCAAATCTGTATAATTGTCTTGTTTTTACATGGAATTGTTATTACTAAAGCTTGATCTTGCAGTTCGTGTTCTAGTTCAATTGATCTAATAATCTGTGTTTGTAAATATTAAGAAACTGAAAATTATTTTTATTGATTCTTAAGGATCATTTTTTTTATATAACTGCTAAGTTTTAAGTTCAAATCTTACTCATTTCTAATTAAACACTTTCTTATTTGGTTGATGGAGGTCTTTATACTAAAAGTTAGATTGAATTTAGACCCTTATATTAAAAAAAATAAACAAATTAGTCCATGTATGTTAGATTATATAGCAACCTAATCCTTCTATTAAAAAATCATCCATTTTTTATTAAAAATTGGTCATTGTTCATCAGAATGAGGTACACGTAGCATGTCATATATTATTGTCTGGCTATTCTGTCGGCCACGCCTATTTTTAATAGTACAATGGAATGAAATTTTTAAAAGAAATGATTAATTTGCTATTTGAAATAACGTACAGGGTCTAATTAGATCAATTTTTGAGTAGAGAAAATAAAATGTAACTTGACTCCTAGTACAGGGTGGCTTCTATAGTAACTTAAGCTTTATTAGGTGGCAGTAAAATTAAATATTGAAGTGAAAATCCAAAAGGATGCCTTCGAGATTTTGTGAATGCGTTGAAATCATAATTCCTCTTTTGGTCCCCTAATCTTTATTTTTAAACTTAAATGTAAAATTGGCCTCAAACTATATCTCATTTCTCATTTAGGTACTTGAAGAATTTTTAGTAACCCTAAAGAAGAATATAAGTTAATACCTTGAAGATGATATTATTGGAAGGAGTAACCACGAGCCCAAACAAAGATCATAAAATATATTGGAGAATAAAAAAAAACAATCATAGAATTTTTTACTAAAATAAAAATTAAAGAAAAAGTTAAATTAAATTTAAATTTAAAAATTAATTATATTTTTATAATTACATATAACTTATTATTTATTTACTTTCATCATCTTTCTTTCCTTCCTCCCTACCTTCCATTTCGTCATTTCTTTCTTCTTTTTTACTTCTTCTATTGTTATTCCCTAAATTGAGTATAACAAACACCTCAAATCAATGAGATAGAGTTTTACAAATATAAAAGGTTACAACTCACCAACTAAAACAAATAAGCTAATGATATATATTTAAAAAGAAGGTTTATATCACGATTCGACCTTGAGCTATACTCATTTTTTTCATTTTGATGTCAAAATTTTTTTTTCCGCTTTAACACCTTAACTATCATTCTATAATATGTTTGTTTCAAAAAGTTAATGATGTTAAAAATGATAATTAGCATGTCTAGCCTATAGTGCCAAGTAGTGTTTATTTTTTCAAATAATCAATTTATGTGCTAACACTCTATACCCGATTCGATTTACTGAATTCAAATATAAGATGTCACAATAATTACATACTCACTACACCAAAATAGGCTTTTAGCGGCATTTTTAGCGGCGTTTGGATAAAAAACGCCACTAAATATTGATTATTAGCGGCGCTTTATGGAAAACGCCGCTGAAAATAAGCATTAGCGGCGTTTTCCAAAAAGCGCCGCAAACAACCTAAGCCCAACGACGCCGTTTTCTTAGCTTTTGGGGATTTAGCGGCGTTTTTAATAAAGCGCCGCTAATGGTCAGGGCTTTAGCGGCGTTTTTGAGGAAGCGCCGCAAAAAAAAACATAAGCCCAACGACGCCGTTTTGTGGGCTTTTGGGGGTTTAGCGGCGTTTTTAAGAAAGCGCCACTAATAGTCAGGGCTTTAGCGGCGTTTTTGAGAAAGCGCCGCAAAAAAACATAAGCCCAACAACGCCGTTTTTTGGGCTGTTGGGGATTTAGCAGCGTTTTTAAGAAAGTGCCGCTAATGGTCAGGGATTCAGCGGCGTTTTTGAAAAAGCGCCAAAAAAAAACATAAGCCCAACGACGCCGTTTTGTGGGCTTTTGGTGATTTAGCGGCGTTTTTAAGAAAGCGTCGCCAATGGTCAGGGCTTTAGCGGCGTTTTTGAAAAAGCGCCGCAAAAAAAAAGTCCAACGACTCCGTTTTGTGGGCTTTTGGGGATTTAGCGACGTTTTTAAGAAAGCACCGCTAATGCTTAGGGCTTTAACGGCGTTTTTGAGAAAGTGCTGCAAAAAACATAAGCCCAACGACGCCGTTTTGTGGGCTTTCAGGGATTTAGCGGCGTTTTTAAGAAAGCGCAGTAAAAAAACATAAGCCAAATGACACCATTTTGTGAGCTTTCGGGGATTTAGAGGCCAAAAAAATAATGACACGTAGAAATAATTTGAAATAAAACACATGAAAAAATTAAAATACTATTATTTAAAATAATTGTAAAAGAGATAATAATAAATTTGTTTAGGGTTTTTGGTTTAGGGTATATGATTTATCTAAGATTTAAGGCTGGTTTAGGGAGTATGTGTTTAGGGATTATGGATTAGGGATTATGGATTAGGGGTTGGGATTTAAGGGTTAGGGGTTTAGGGGTTAGACGTGCTAGAGGTTAAAAGTTAGGGATTTAGGGGTCGAGTTAGGGTTTTGAGTTTAGATTAATTATTTTTAATTTATATTTTAAATATATTCTTATATAATTGTAAAAGAGATAATAATAAATCAAATATATTGAAATTATGAGTATAGTTTAAATTATTTAAGAGATATATAATAGATAGACTTTATATGTATTGAATGATTAATTTAGGGTTTACTTGAGATTTTTTAAATGATAAAAATTTTATACAATTAATTAATGCTTTTATATTTAAAAAAATTTAATCTAAACCATTTGATATATTTAAGTATTAGTTTAAATAGAATTAATAAATAAGTTAAAAAAAAGTAATAGATTGATATGGATATTTAGGTATAATTATTTATTTTGGAGAGGACCAAATTATAAGAAAAAAATACAAAAATAAAAATGAAATAAAAATGATATGGATATATAGGTAATTATTTAATTTAGATAATTCTAACTTAATAATTAATTACAACTATTTTATCATTTGTTTTCTTATTAAAATATACAATATATATTTATTTTGAGATTACTTATTTTTTTTATTTTATAAAAAATCAATTTATAAAAAACAAAATAAAAAAAATTAGCAGAGCAAAACGGCGTCATTTTGTTCAAAATGAAATAATATTTTGCGGCGTTTTTATGGAAAACGCCGCAAAAAATAAATCAATTTTAAAAAAATAAAAAAATTTGGCATAGAAAAACGGTGTCATTTTGTTCAAAATGAAATAGCGGCACCGCTAAAATAAATCAATTTAGTAAAAAATAAAAAAAAAATTTGTATAGCAAAACGGCGTCATTTTGTTCAAAATGAAATCGCGGCGTTTTTATAAAAAAACACCGCAAAAATAAATCAAATTATAAAAAACAAAATAAAAAATTTTTAGAATAGCAAAACGGCGTAGTTTTGTTCAAAATGAAATTTTTTTGCGGCGTTTTTGCAATAGTGGCGTTTTTGTAAAAAACGCCACAAAATAATTTTACTTTAAAAAAATAGCCCCCTTTTAGCATAGCATAGCAAAACAACGTAGTTTTATTCAAAATGAAATTTTTTTGCGGCGTTTTTATGAAAAACGCCGCTAAAGGTAAGCAATAGCGGCGTTTTTGTAAAAAACGCCACAAAATAATTTTACTTTAAAAAAATAGCTCCCTTTTAGCATAGCATAGCAAAACGGCGTAGTTTTGTTCAAAATGAAATTTCTTTGCGGCGTTTGCGTAAAAATGCCGCTAAAGGTAAGCAATAGCGGCGTTTTTGTAAAAAACGCCACAAAATAATTTTACTTTTAAAAAATAGCCCTCTTTTAGCATAGCATAGCAAAACGGCGTAGTTTTATTCAAAATGAAATTTTTTTGCAGCGTTTTTATGAAAAACGCCGCTAAAGGTAAGCAATAGCGGCGTTTTTGTAAAAAACGCCACAAAATAATTTTACTTTAAAAAAATAGCCCCCTTTTAGCATAACATAGCAAAACGGCGTAGTTTTGTTCAAAATGAAATTTTTTGCGACGTTTGCGTAAAAACGCCGCTAAAGGTAAGCAATAGCAGCGTTTTTGTAAAAAACGGCACAAAATAATTTTATTTTAAAAAAATAGCCCCCTTTTAGCATAGCATAGCAAAATGGCGTAGTTTTGTTCAAAATGAATTTTTTTTGCGGCGTTTGCGTAAAAACGCCGCTAAAGGTAAGCAATAGCAGCGTTTTTGTAAAAAACGCCACAAAATAATTTTACTTTTAAAAAATAACCCCTTTTAGCATAGCATAGCAAAACGGCGTAATTTTATTCAAAATAAAATTTTTTTGCGGCATTTTAAATAATAGCGGCGTTTTTAGAGAAAACACCACAAAAATAATTTCACTTTAAAAAATACCGCCATTTTATAAAATCCCGATTCCGAAATTCCCTTTCCCCCCAAAAATCCCTAATTTCCCACATCCAAGAAAAAAACCCAAAAGCTTATTCTACTGATCTGTGTTTCTTCCCAACTAAAGCCAAGCCAGTTCTTGTTTGTTCTTCTTCTTAAAACTCTCAAATGGATAAAAGTGGTCCAAAATCAAAGCACCCAGAACCAGGAAACCAAGGAAACGATGAGAAAAAGAGCAAAAAGGGATTGCGACTATTAGCTCGAGCAGGTTCTTTTTCTTGTTCCTTACTAATGCAACATATTCTGTTTTTAATATCTCACAAAAGTAACATTACAGACACTATTTTACAGTTGTCTAGTGTCTGAAAATATGGATATTTGCAGGGATTGAACTATGTTGGTTCAATGTGCTTTTCAGATTACGCATTTGTTCCTGTTGCTTCTAACGTTTTGCTGTTTAAATGCATGGCTTGTGCCTTTCCTTTCAATTTCCAAAAACCAAAAATTGAACTCCACTCCGACAACACACACAAACGCCTCTTACATTTCTGCTTATTTTTAGGGTTAATTTTTTCTTTTATTAACCTAAATTTCATTTCTCCATCCCAAAAATTCTTGGATCAGGTAACTTGAAGAGATAAGCATATTCAGTTTTTTCCTTTAAATGTTTTTGCGGGTTAAAAATCAAATTTTTTTACCGTCCATTTGTTCATCTAAAACTTTTTTGATCCTGGGTTTTGTCTAATATTAATAAAAATCTTTATATTTGCTTCAAATTAAAATCTCTTCTGCATGGAGAAAAGCAGCAAAATTATGATTGTTATTTTTCCGGGAATCTTGTTGTTCATTCCTGTTTGAAGATTAAATTAGATTGAAAATATTAATCTAAAATTCTGATTCTTTCCTTGTTTGGTTGGTTTGATAATGTGGTGCTTAGAATTAATAATAATGATGTTTTTGGAATGAAGTTGTAGCTAATGTTAATAGTTACAAGCCTTTGTGGGGGTAAAATATTCATCAGCCTTGAGGTAATCGATATTCAAGTTACATACATATGATTAGAAATATTCATAAGCTTATATAATTCATCAGCATACAATATTGGCATCTGCTCACCCATTGTTTTGGGTTTGTTGTTGTTGCAGGGAAGTGAGAAGCTCCTTCAGCTAGTCTCAAATTACTCTATGGTTTCAAACTTGAAAAGATAAGCATAGAGAAATGTCGATCACCCACACTAATTTCCTGTCCTGAACAGTTCTATGGTGATGATAAATAATTTGTTTGTGGGATGAACTTGCCTAATGTCTTATAGGTTTAATAGAAAGCTCATCTGTGAAGTTGGTTTGCGTAACCTCCCTTACTTTTACATAATTAAGTAAACTCTATTTTGTCACCCTATCTTTTCCAGCTGTAGTTACAGTCGAAGTCGCAGCGTATCCAGTTTAATAGTCCTACCGTAAAGGTTTCAATATCTTAATTATCTCTTTCTTTTATCATCTGGCATCTACGTTTTGAATTAAAAAAAAAAGCAGTTAAATTTATTTCATATCTGTCATTCTAATTGCATATCTCTTATTTTTTAATTTATCAATGTCATTCTAATTTGTTTATCATTAGTATTGTGTAAAAAAGCTTATCTTTCATATTCCTTTCATCTGCCAAAGGTTTATGTTTGTTTGTTTAAATTTTTAGCTTAGTTTATACTTTATGCTTTAACTATTAAATACAATTACAGTAAGTAAATTAGGGCCAGTGATATTTTTTTATATATTGTTCTAAAGTATTTATATTTCTTTAAATTTGCATTGTCTATTTTTGTTTTCACCCTTTTTTTTCCCTTGATTTTTTACATACAAAAATAAAACTAAAAGAGTAGTGTTAGTCGATCCTCTAAAAGAGTTCCATGTCTAACATGCAAAGGAATGGGTCATACAGCTGAATATTGCCTAGTCTGTCAGGCATCTGGTGCTGATTAGTCTGCTCCTAGAACTTCTAGAGAATAGGTAAATAAAGGCAATAAGTTGAAAGCTACAATTGAGGTAGCTATGCGTTTGAAGCCTGGAATATGTGAAAGAAAATTGAGGGGTTAATAATGCGATTTTTTTTAATGGCAGAATGATGGTTAGGTTTAGCTTAGTTTATTTTAGTATGTACGAAGGTTAGGTTTAGCTTCTAGATGCTTAGTTTATTTTAGTATCAGTAGCTTAGTTTATTTATTGTGATTTGAGCTTCTGGCATTTTATATTATTGATTCTGAATAGGTCTGGTGCCAGCTCCTGCTGTAGTGGTGTTATTATTTTGAACAATCTATACTCTATAAATAGGATGCTGTTATCTGCCGTTGTGCATAATTGCAGAGTATGTTCAGATTCCATGGACGTTTTACAATGATACTATGAATGAGTTTTACAATTTTTCTACTTATTTTTTGTGCAGGGTAGTGATGCCTTGTCAATGGCTGAAGGACAAAATGAAATGCAAAAGCTTTTCAAGGAGTAAGCCACTTTTTTATTAGAACAAGCCTGTATGTCTGTTGAGAGTACTTGTCATAATAAATTGTTTGCACGCCCTTTGGTTCCATGATTGAATCATAAAAATCAGTTAATTGGCTTTTTATGCTATTATCTCTTTAACTTTCTGAATGGCCCTTCCACTTTGATATTTCGTTGATGTAAAAGATGCTGGGAGCTCCACATTGATTTAAATGTGTTTTTAATTTATTTATTTATAGTGCTATTATCCCTTTCAGTAACAGCCAAACTCCAGTTTTCTGTCTTAGTCTGAAGTTATGGTAAGTTCTTAATGTTAGCATCTCCCTTAAAATCTGTCTTGGAGGATACTAAATGGATTTATTCTATATACTGAGGTTAGAAGCACATGTATATTAGACTTGAATTGTTTTAGATAATAATTCATTTGGTAGTATTCTCTAGTTTTTTGGATGATCAGAAATGTGCTTGATATAGTCGTTCACTTAAATGTCTTTCTAACTGTTTCTTTTTTAACCTGACAATTTCATTGTTTGTCTTAAATAATTACAGATATGGCGTGACTCCATTTACTCTGCTGAAAGGGATTTTTATTCAGGGTCCCATCTTTGTGTCTGAGTCACAAAAAAGACTACCTACAGAAGATAAAAGTGGTGCTGGTATCAGAATTCATGATAACAATGAAGGAGAGGAATCCGCGGCAAGGGGAAGTGTCACTGGGAGATTTAATATGGCTCAAACTCCTTGGGGAAACATGGTGGCCTGCAGTGGTATGCCTATTGCTGTGGTTGTTTGATCTAGCAACTAGTTCTCTTTTTCGGCCTTTTAAAGATTAATTAGCATTTGGAGCAGAATTATGTAGTTCTGTGGATTTTATTTGTCGATATTGTTTCAGGTTGTATTATTAATTGTGTTATTAATTTATTATTTTAAATTCTAAAACTAAATTCATTAATTTTTATATATAGTTTTAAAGTTTAAAATTTTCATAGAAAATTTAATTTAAATAATATTTTTTATTTATTCTAAAAAGTATATTTAAAGTTCAAATATAAAAAACAAAATAAAATATAATATTTATCATAAAAATAAATATTATTTGATTAAAATATTTTTTTAAAAGTTATATTTTTAGTGTCGTTTTTGTTAGAAACGTCGCTAAAGGTTTGTTTTTTAGGTCATATTTTTAGTGGCATTTGTGACAAAAGCGTCGCTAAAGCTCATGGTCTTTAGTGGCGTTTGTGATAGACGCGCCGCTAAAGGTCATGGTCTTTAGCGGCGTTTTTTTGCATAAACGCCGCTAAAGTTAGTGGCGTCTTCTGTAGTGGCACTTTTTGCGGCGCTTTCTTTTAGTGGCGTTTAAAAGTGCCGCTAAATGCCTAAAAAAACGCCGCTAAAAGCCTGTTTTGATGTAGTGACTTGTCAAAATTTTACAATCTATAAAAGCCTTATTGAATGCACCCCTTATTTATTTAAAATCTTTTCTAGGACAATAAGTTTGAATAAAACATTTATAGTTTGTTACACACTTTCCAAGGTAGTTTAAACCTTACAACCTAGATGTTTGATTTAACAAACATATTCGCAGCGTATATTACTAATTGTCATTTAAAAACATATTTCTAATAATGTCCATCTGTATGCATAATATTTCCCTCGGTCTACCACCATGACACATCCCTAGCTTGGCCCCTTTCGATTCACTGGTTCGATTATCAGACCTGCATACCAAAAGATGCATATAAGTTCAAAGGAACTTAGTGGGCCTCACTCATTATTACCTTTTAACGGTGTTGTATAAATTATCAACTCAAGGGTTCGATTTCCTTCTCATACATCAATATTTGCACTTAACCGTCTTATACTCATTCTACACGACTGGCGGATCACAAACCTCACACCATATTTCGAATCTCATTACACAATTTCTTTACAAATAGTAGTTGGTTACACTTCCTAGAATGATACTCAGCGGATGCTACTCTTAATGTATTCCTTCATAGAATCTAGTAATTACCAAAACACCAGATACATCGTATTTTCAAATTAGTCCAGATAACCAGACTTGCTTTGAAGAATGTAATGTTTAATTCAAGCGGTAGAATCTTAGATGACTTCAATATTGAACCTAAGAAGTTCCAAGTTTGGCGGACCCTTGCACCACCAACATTCTAAATACCCCAAATTCTCTGTTATGGCGGTCACTTATGCAGAATCATTAAACGAGTTCTTGTCGAGAACTCTTTCAGATAATGCCTCATAGGCATCCCCAGGTTTTACTACAAGTATGAAATAACAACTCACCACAACGGCTTTCCAGAGAATTTGCCATAAAGGATTTCCAAAAGATACGCCACAAAGGCTTTCCAAAGAATTTGCCACAAAGGCTTTCCGGAGAATTCGCCACAAAGGCTTTCTAGAGAATTCTTGAGTTTACAGTGTCGATGGACCTTGTGTTTAACGTCTCAGTGGACCAACACAATGGATGGCATGGAGCGTCACTAACATGGTCTTACACCGTCTCGCAATCTTGGCGTGTTATCAAATGATGCCATGGGGCCTCACCCACATGGTCTTACACATATTGTATTCGCCTGCAAGGTTGGACCGTGATCTGTCAGTCTAGTTTGCAAGGTTGGGCCTCACCCACGTGTTATCAAATAAAGTTTTTTTCTACATTTTCATCTGACACAAATCTGTCAGTATTAGAATAGTATAACAAAAAGCTATTAGACAATGACCATACTCACGCCTACAACACAACTTATCACACTTACCCAGACTCCATGAGTCAACTTATCACGACAAAGACACTTATGTAAATCTCATTCATATCTATAACGAAATCATACTTTCTAACACATATTTCCCCATTTACATATATCACACATTGTTCACTTCATTTATGTACTTGTAAATAGTTCTCAGAAAACACACGTACACATATTTGCATCACTCTACAAAAATACATAATCATTCACAGGAACATCAACCATAACATAATCAACATAAAATGACATGCATGAATCAAGTTTAGAGGCTTACCAAAGACCTACCTTTACTTCGACCTAGAGTTTTTGTTTTGATTGTTTTTCTTAATCTAGTAGTAGAAATTCTTAAAAGATCATAAGATTTCCATTAGAATCCTTATTACGAATATTTTACTAACATTTCAACTACATGCGACCCTTATGTAATGTCTTATTATAACACTCATTCCATCTATAATTATAATGTGCAAAGCTGTAAGACTTACCAAAAGGCAAAATCATCTACTTATTAGACTAGATCTTAGTTTGATCTTAACAAAGAAGAAGAAGAAGAAGAAGAAGAAGAAGAAGAAGAAGAAGAAGAAGAAGAAGAAGAAGAAGAAGAAGAAGAAGAAGAAGAGAATGTTGAGGTTAAAAAAAAGAACTTGAACCTTAAACAGATAGAAGAACTATTTAAAATGTCCCCTTCCGATAAATATACTTTCGGTCCCCCAGATTTTCCTACCAAACCCAAGGTAGGTAAAAGAAAATTCGGTAAAAGTTAACCTTACTATTGACCAGTCATGGGGAGGGTCAAATCAATCTAATTGACACTTGTTGAGAAATGGCCAGCCATGTCGCTTGTGATGATTTGTTTAGTTTACTTGTTATTGTGTACAAGTAATCTTTCACACATCTTGTTACTCTACTCTTTATTTTGATATTTGTTTCTATTGCTGCAGAATTCCAACAACTCTCAACAGAATCCGATACAAGATTCAATTGAATAGTACTCATGTAAATCAGGCGTACTATTACTTAGTAGAGACTTGCGTTTGGCGTGGTCCTAAGGACAATTAAGTTTCCTACAATTTCCTTATACATTTGACAGGCTCTTAGCGCTCAAACAAAACTCTGGGGCATACTCCTTAATAAGCGTGCACTTTCATTGGCGTAATCTCTCTTCACTTGAAAACACCATGTGATTAATTTCTTAGATATCGCCAATGGGCGAATACTTTAACACTAGTATGCGTCAATACTTTAACTCGCCATTAGGCCAGCAGGGTCACGGATTATGTCACCACAGTACACTCATTAGTTTACCTACCTACCTACCTTACTTCTCTTCTCGAGTCTGCTGATTTTCGGGGTGTGGCACTTTAAGTACTAAAGGCTCATTCCTACGCAAGAGCTAGCATTATTATGAAAAAAAAATTATCATTGAGCTTTCTCACTTAAACAAAATCACATGAAAAAGTCGAT
Organism: Gossypium hirsutum; assembly: GCF_007990345.1. Lineage (NCBI taxonomy): Eukaryota > Viridiplantae > Streptophyta > Magnoliopsida > Malvales > Malvaceae > Gossypium > Gossypium hirsutum. Next base: position 9,651,584 of record NC_053440.1, read on the forward strand.
TCCAATAAAAAACCATAATCTTAAAACAACCTAAAACCTAAGAAAATAAGAGAAATTAACAAATAAAACAACAACTTAAACATATTCCCCCCGCCCAACTTAAAGGAAAGCAATTCCCTCATTGGTAGACAAACAAAAAAAAATAACAAAATAAACATTAACATAACAACAAACCACTACTAAGTAAAAACAACGAAATAACTCAAAATAATGAAAAAGAAAAAGAAAAATCCCTCCACTTTTACTGATGACTATCGTTGTTGATATTGGTGTCAGGCTCTTCTTGCTCTTCTTTAGTAACAGGGCTCCATGGTTGAAATATTTGCTGTAAAAAGTGAGGTGAGAAATAAAAGGGCCATCTATCGAATTAATAATACTTATCTAAGAAGTAATAATACTCTCGCCCAACAAGTCTGTCCAACATCTGATCAATGAAAAGGACGCGGGAAATGATTTTTCTTGGTATAGTCTATGTAAATCCTCCAACCTGTAACTATTCTAGTAGGAATCAACTCATTGTCATTATTATTTATTCCTATAAATCTATCCTTTTTCGATACACACAGATTATGTAACACCCCTTACCCGTATCTGTCGCCAGATTAGGGTTACGAGGCATTACCGACAGAATATAGCTCAAAATAGGCATTCATTACATTTCATGCTTCGTATTACAATCACATCAATACACATGATTTTATATTTAAATAAAAAATATCATACGGCTTATAAATCGAAACACATTCATATAAATCATTATACATAGAAAATCAATTGATCAACTAAAACCCAACCATGCTAGATTTCCATTAATACATGAACTATTCATGCTTCACAATAAAAACTACTTTACTTTATAAGTATAATATTCAAAACATACTAACATTACATATATGATATTCAAATACCTAGTTTATAATCAAACCTATTTCGTTTTATAAACCAAGTGCGCATATTACAACATTTATTCATAATACATTTTTAATGTTCACTTGACTTTTATTAGCCAATTTTCATGTACTTAGCCAAATCAAAATATAACACTTCCATATGCTTTTAATCATGCCCAATTTCATTCACACAACCAAACTAACATATCTCATATTTGGTCAATTAATAAAACTTTCATTGATATGTATTATTATGACATTTGTATATCTAACCACAGCAAAGCATATCATTGATATGTATATAAATATTTTACTTAGCATATGCCGAATATATCATCAACTTACATTTTCGTACCTAATTACTTAACTACAAACCAAACAATTGAATACATATTTCATCAATCATGACAACATTCAATACATAATGTGATTATGAAATTATGATACAAACCAAATCACATACTTATCATTATGAATCCAAAGCCTTAGCCAAATATACATATACGTATTAAATATCACTTAATGACATGATTTCAATACCATTGTCGAATCATAAATAACTTATGACCATCACTTATAATTCATCACATGACCAAATGCTTAATTTACATTATTAACAACATTCAATTTGAATCATGTTTCAATTTATGCATCTCTATAATAAGTTATTAACAATCCATAACCCAAACACATTCAAGAATCACATGTATCAAGCTTTCCAAATGAACTAATCATAGGCAATATATAATTACTTCATGCCAAAACATATATATATATATCATGACCAAAACTATATAACTCAAGCATTAAAATATATCCATTATATCAAAAGTATAGAAACTACGCTTAACCAAAATAGTAAGCCATTTTCGCATGGCTCATATTTACATATCCCAAAATCAAAAATTTTAACTAAACTATACATGCCATAAGTTCAAATTCAAACTTAATAAAATACCAAAAACAATCGGTAGTGTGATGAACTTCTCTGATGATCCCTGAGCTCGTAACCGACAACCAAAATCTATAAAACAAAGAGCAAACATGCACACACATTAAGCTTTCACAGCTTAGTAAGTCATAAGCAAATATTAATCAAATGAACATTAACACTAAATCAACTAACTGAACCAATCCAAACCTTAACTAAATATACACATATCGCACTCACAAGTGTATATATTATCAAATATACATTAGCATTTTAACATCATATGACAGAATGCACAAGTACTCAAGAACATATATAATTCTCACTTTTAATATCACATATACATCATTTGGCCGAATGTATATATTCATATATGCATACACATAGTTCACATTAATATATATAACATTTATATCATCAATTCAAACATCCAACTTGCCATATTTTCATAACTTTGTATGAATACATATATGTGCCTTTTTAACTCGATTTTCACACTCGGTTTTAACTTATTATTACCCATTGAACCATTCGGAATTAAAAAGGATACTCGGATAATCGAACATTTCATACAACGACAACGTCCTAGACGTGGTCTTATATGTAATTACATATCGATGCCACTGTCCCAGACAGGGTCTTGCACGTATGTCACAAGTCGATGCCAACGTCCCAAACGTGGTCTTATACGATAACACATAACGGAATCCTATGTCATGACATAAGTATCCTAACTATTCCTAAGGTTCGTACGAGACTTTCGGACGTCAAAACTCAATCATTTCAAGCTCATGAACATTGTTCCCATGCTTAATTCATTTTAGCATATTATATACACAAGTAATAATTCACTTCGGTATAATAAAAAAATGAATACAATAGAATTTATCAAAACTTATTTACTTATAAACTTACCTCGAATAACGATGAATGAAATAAAAGGACTATTCAATTATTTTTTTTTTCCCCGATCCAAATTTGATTTCTTTAGTTCTTGATCTAAACATATTCAAATTAAACTCATCCAAAAACACATAAATGGGAAAATTACCATTTTACCATTGACATTTAACACTTTTTACAATTTAGTCCAAATTGCACAAAATGCAAAACGTGCAAAATTTGCACACATCATGCTTGGGCCGAATCTTCCTCATGCTCATACAAGTCCATGTATTTCATTTATTTCACATTTAAGTCCCTCAAAATTTTATTTTCATAATTTAGCCCAAATGACTCAAATTCATTAAAAATCCAAAGACAAAACATTATAATCTATCACATATCTTTTATTTTCTATCATCAAATAATAAAAATCACAAGCTATCATCAATAGCAAAACAAAAAATCATCATCAAATTCAAAAATTAAAACATGGGCTTTATAGATTTCATAGCAACGATCTCAAAAACGTAAAAATTATCAAAAACTGAGTAAAACACATACCTAATTTGAATTTCCAAAGTGCCGAACCTAGGTTTCTTTTCTTTCTTCTTTTCTTTTTGATGTTTCGACTATGGATGAAAAAATGCATAGCTTATTTTGTTTTTTTTCATGTACTTTTATTATATGTTATTTTATTACTTACTATTTTAACCTTAATTATAAAACATAATAATAAACTAATATATGTCCGTAATGGTCCACTCAAGATACTAATGGTTTAATAACATTATAAGGATCGAATTTTAACCTCAGTGGGAGAAATCACATATGATGGGTCGGATCGGTACCGTCGAAGCATCGAAACATGGAATATATTATGGATCTTTTCTAACTCAGATGGTAACAACAATCTGTAAGCAACCGGCCCGATACGCTCTATAACTTTATACGGCCCAATAAATCTCGAACTCAATTTGCCTTTACAACCAGTTCTGAATATTTTTTCCCACGGTGAGACTTTCAAAAACACTTTGTTCCCAATCTGAAACTCAATATCTTTACGTTTTAAATCTGCGTACGACTTCTGACGATTTGACGTAGCTTTTAGACTATCACGAATCACTTTCCCTTTCTGTTCAGTCTCTTCAATCAAATCAGCCCCATGTATTTTATTTTCACTGAGCTCAGTCCAATATAGAGGTGTTTGACATTTAGGACTGTACAAAACCTCGTATGGTGCCATTTTGATACTCGATTGATAGCTATTATTATACGCAAATTCAATCAGTGGTAAGTATCATTCCCATGTACCTTCAAACTTAAGAATGCAACATCTCAACATATCCTCAAGTATCTGAATAATTCTCTCGGATTGACCATTCGTCTGTAGGTAAAAAATAGTACTAAAGTGTAGTTTCGTACCTAATGCATCTTGCAGTTTCTTCTAAAATCGCGATGTGAACCTCGGATCTCTATCTGAAATAATAGAAATAGGTACTCCGTGCATTCTCACAATCTGAGAAATATACAATTCAACAAGTTTATCAAGCGAGTAATCTGTGTGAATCGGAATAAAATGAGCCGATTTAGTCAATCTATCCACAACAACCCATATTGCATCTTCCTGATTAGGTGACAAAGGCAATCCCGATACAAAATCTATCGTAACTCTGTCCTATTTCCACTCGGGTATCATAATCGGCTGAAGTAACCCAGACGGTACTTGATGCTCGGCTTTAACTTGCTGACAGATTAAACATTTTGAAACAAAGTTAGAGATGTCTCGTTTCATACCAACCCCTAGCAAAGCTATTTCAAATCATTATACATTTTCATACTACCTAGATAAGCAAATAACCGACTGCTATGAGCTTCATTCAAAATTATTTAAATCAACTCTGAATTTCTCGGGACACACATTCAGTCTTTAAACCTCAAACAACCTTCAGAATCAACTCAAAACTCTGAATCGGTATTTGCATCACAATGAGCCCGTTTTGTTATCAATTCGTTATCAACTTTTTGAGCCTCACAAATTTGTTGCAGGAATACCGGTCTAGCTTTTAATTCAGCTAGAATAGATCCGTCATTACATAACATCATCTGAGTGTTCATTGCCCGCAAAGCAAATAGGGACTTCCGACTCAAAGCGTTAGCTACAACATTAGCTTTTCCTGGATGATAATCAATTACAAACTCATAAGCAGGTTTCTTGCACTGAATTTCGTTCAACCGTAACATGCTGAGCTGATGTCGCGACATGGGAATCAATTTTTGTTGTAATTTGTTGTTCCCTCTAGATCCTCGTTTATCTCTTTGCCTATTTCCCATTCTTTCTCCATAATTTTTTCTTTTTTCAAATTGACTCCATAGAACCTTAGATTACACTACTTGGGTGTCAATTACTTCTTTTGTTGTTCAGCTAAAATAATGTTTTACTTTTTTTCCATTGATAAGAAAAGTTTGCCCTCCGTTTCTGATAAGTTCTATTGCCCCATGAGGTGTCACTTGATTTATAGTATATGGGTTTATCCACCTTGATTTTAATTTAACAAGAAATAATTTTAGCCTTGAATTAAAAAATAGAACTTTTTGGCTTGGAGCGAACTCTTGTGTCCTTATTTTAGCATCATGCCAAAGTTTGCTTCCTTTTTTTATATATTTTAGTATTCTCATAAGCCATAAACTAAAATTCTTCCAATTCTTGCTATTAAAATAGTCTTTCTTTCTTGGCTAACTCTGGGTCCAAATTCAATTTTTTTATTGCCCAGTATGTTGTTTTCTCTACTTTGATCGGTAGATGACAATTTTTCCCGTCTACTAGTTTGTAAGGGGACATGCATAACGGAGTTTTGTATGTTGTTCTATAAGCCCATAGTGCGTCATCTAATCTTGCTACGCAGTCTTTTCTATTTGGATTTACCGTTTTTCCAAAATTTGTTTAATTTCTCGATTAGACACTTCTGCTTGTCCATTGGTTTGTGGGTGATATGTTGCCATCTGATGTCTTATGTTGTATTTGGCTAAAGCTGCTTCAAGTTGTTTACTGCAGAAATGGGATCCTTCATTGCTTACCAACACACAAGGTGTTCCAAATCTAAAAAAAATTTTCAAAAATCTAACTTCCGCTTTTGTGTCGTTCATAGGTAAGGCTACTGCTTCAACCCATTTAGAGATGTAATCAATAGCCAACAAGATGTATTGATTTCCAAACGAACTTGGAAAAGGTTTCGTAAAATCAATTTCCCAAACATCAAATACCTCCATTTCAAGTATCATTGTTTGTGGCATTTCATCTTTTTTTCAATATACTTCTTCTCCTTTAGCATCTATCAAATCCCTGCATGAATTCATAAGCATCTTTGTTCATAGTTGGCCAGTAAAATCCCAATTGCAATATTTTCTAGGTTGTTTTTTTTTCCTTCCAAAATGTCCACCACATGGTGAGGCATGACACCCTTGTAAAATGTATTATATTTCTTCTTTTGCCACACATCTTCGAGCTAACTAATTTGTATATTGCTAAAATACATATTGGTCTTTCCAAATATAATTTTTTTTGCTTTATGCATACTCATCTTCTTTTGCTGTCATGATGCTTTTGTTGGAAAAACTCCTTTAACAATATAATTCATGTAGTCCACATACCATGGTGTTTTATTATTCCTATACCCAGTCTGATATGTATCTATCTTGAATAGTTGTTCAACAGTAAAGGTCTCTTTAATATCTTCAAAAGTTTTCTCCTCTACTCTATTTTCTATTCTGGATAAGTGGTCTGCAATTTGATTTTTTGTGCCTTTTTTTTATCTAATATCCGTATATCAAATTCTTGAAGCAACAATACCCACCTCATTAGTCTAGCTTTTGTTTCTTTCTTTTTTTCACAACATATTTCAATACAGAGTGATTAATGTAAACAAAAACTCTATTTGCCATTAAGGATGGAATTTTTCACAAGTGAAAACAATTGCAAGCATTTCTTTTTCAATAGTACTATAATTACACTGTGTTCAATTGAGTGTCTTACTTGCATAATGAATAGCGCAAAATATGTTGTTTCTCTTTTGTCATAACACTACTCCTACAACATAATCACCAGCATCGCATATTATAATAAAAGGTTTTGACCAATCAAGAGTAATGATTATTGATGCGAAAATAAGTTTTTCTTTTATTACCTCGAAAGCTTTAATGTAGTCCTGATTGAATCTAAAAGGCGTCTCGTTTTGAAAAAGTTGATTCAATGGTTTAGAGATACGAGCAAAGTATTTTATAAATTGCTTGTAAAACCCAGCATGTCCCAAGAAATTTTATTACTCCTCGAATTGTTGTAGGGTTAGAAATATTTTTATGACTTTGATCTTTGCTTTATCCACTTCCAGACCTTTTCTTGATATTTGATGTCCTAAAACTAATCCGTCTTTCACCATAAAATGGCATTTTTCCCAATTAAGCACCAGATTTGTTTCTTCACATCTTTGTAGGACTTTGTCAAAGTTATCTAAACATTCCTAAAAAGTCTCTCCGTATACTCAGAAGTCATCCATAAATACATTCAAACCCTCTTCTAACATATTAGCAAAAATGACAGTCATGTATCCCATAAATGTCGCAAGAGTTTGCATAACCCGAATGACATTCGTTTAAAAGCATACGTGAGAAAAGGATGAATCTCATAAATGACAGTCATACATCTCATAAATGTCAGAATTAACTCATTCTTATCTTTCTCAACCACTATTAATCCTCCTTTCTTCGAAACACATTGTGTAGGGCTAACCCATTTACTGTCAGAAATTGCGTAAACAATACCCTCGTCTAGCCATTTGAGTAATTCCTTTTTCACCACTTCTTTCATAGTCAGATTTAACTGACGTTGGGCATCTACCACTAGCTTTTCCCTTATTCTAATTTGATCTTGTGTTGGCACAATGTCGGATTAATTCCCTTAATGTCGGCAATAGTCCATCCAAAGGCTTTCTTGTATGTTTTAAAAATACTCAATAATACTTCTTCTTGCTTAGAATCTAATCTTATAGCTATAATATCGGGTAATGTATTGTGCTCTCCTAAATACCCATACTTCAAATGTTCTGGTAATGGTTTTAATTCTAGTTCATGAGGTTTAACAATGGAATGAACCCTTTTATCGTGTTGGAAATTATTTGTTTTGGTTGTTCTCTACTTTTACGCCACCTATAAAGTTGTAAGGCTATCTCTTTATTTTTCTCGTTCAACGTCATCTAATTTTTCATCGTTTGATTCGTATTCATCTTGTTTAACAAAATCTCTGATAGTTAACTCTAGGGTATTATGGGCTTGTTCTTTTGGCTTAGATTCTACCAATCTTGCAGCTTTTAATTCCCGATGTATATCACAAGTTACTTCATTTTCACTGAACTTTTCCAATATTTCCATGACTTCTCTTCTTATTTTCTTCCAAACACTTCCTTCAGTTATAATGTCAAATTGTTGTCTGTTTTGGCTATCCAATCCATCATAAAAATGTTGAATTTGAATTGCAAAATGTATACCTCCTTCCAATATTGACAAAAGGATTGCTTTAAATATTTTCCAAGCTTGCCCTAACGTTTCAGTAGCCTTTTGTTTATATTTGAATAATTTTTCGTAAATACTAATTACCTAAGTCATTGGCAAGACCCGTCGAAGGAATAACTGCACAAAGTCAGTCCATGTAGTAATTGTATCTGGTGGGAGTGCATCTAACCAAGCTCCTACTTTTCCACCTTACGCAAATGGGTTTAGTAATAATTTAACAACTTTTGTTGAGTCGCCAATGTACGTGAAAGTATTACATATATGTTTGAACTGCCGAAGGAAAGCTACGAAATCCTCTTTTGTATAATCATTAAACCTGATATTAGAATAAATTCATGTTAACAAGGAGGGATTCAATTCAAAATAAGGACTATGGATCATGGTATGGGTGATACTAGGTCGAAACCAACTCATATCAAAAGGAAATGTTCCTAACACCTGCATCATATTGTTAGAGGTCATTTATCATATTATGGCAATCAAATATTAATTTGTCAACTTCCTTTATGAGTCGTTTCTTGTTTAGTCTTTCTAGATTAGTGGTTAGCTCTATAAGTGTCCCCTACTGAGAGTCATACATTGAAACCACAAAGCAAAATAAAAATGTTAGTAAAAAAATCATTATATAATTTAGATATTTCCTATTTATTCTATTGAATGTAAAATTTAAACTAATTTAGTAGCGTCACCTCCCCGGAAATGGCACCAAAAACTTGACCGTCTCCAAACATACCAACGTCTAGAGTATGAATACTGCAACTAAAAGATATGGAATTAAGGCAGTGTCCACAAGTATACGGGTCAGGTTGTAAGATAGTTACAACAAAGTAGGTAAGTACTCTGAGGATCATACCTAATAGAGGCAAGTACTAAATTAATGTCAACCTAAATGCAAATAGAAGTAATTAGTAGTTTAAATAAATTATAGTACGATAAAACATAAAAAGAAATATTTTTGGGTTTTTATAAATATTGAAATAAAAATAACAAAAGTGAACTCCGAAAATATAAATTCTAATTTAATCAAATTTAAGTATGGGTGATTAGCTCGCTCTGGTGATCATAACTAATTCCTATTTTGGGTTTCTATACAATCAACTAGTCGCTACCCTAGTAGGATCTCTCGATCTTCCACTAAACTAATAAGTCAACAAGAACTACTTATCTCTTGACTTCACATTCCAGACCAGTTCGGGATTAAGGTGTTCACGGATAGGCCATACTAATTTTGGGTTAATTCCTACCAAAATGACTTCCTAGAGTCATCAAGCCTAGGGTTTAAGTTCTTCCCAAATAGCTGATCCGCTAAGAAAATCCTACATAGTAATTAATTAATCACACCTCCACTCATTAATCCCCCATAAAAGGATTAGTTCCTTGTGGATCTCATGAACACAATAATCTTGATAATAAAGATAAGCATGAATAATGAATCAAGAGAAAGGGTTAAAAGAATCTTGAATTGTATTGATTGAAGTGCAGAATCCAAATAGAAAAGAACTGAAATAAACCTAAAGTTTAAAAGAAAAGAAAAACTAAAGACTAAATTTACAAAGAAAAACTTAGAATATAAAAGTTGTCTTTCAACAAGTGTTTTAAGAGTTTATTTATAGAGTTAGGGTTGTCGTCATCATTAACCCTAAGTTAGTTTACGTTCTCATGTTTAATTTTCATTGTGCTAACCAAAATTCCCCTGGCTCGTGAGTGCTTCTCATATAGAACTGATGTTGCGACACCCTAGTCCCTATGTCACGACATCAAAGGCAGTATGCACGGTTTAGGGCTAGCTTCAGGGGTGTGTCGCGACATTGCTTGGCTATGTTGCGACACCCAAGGCAGTATAGCAATCCTAGCATTTTGCTCCCTATGTTGCGACATTGAACTCCCCGCATTGTAACATAGTGACTAGTTTTGAGTTCCTATGCCTTTGAATGGTTTCTTGCATTCTTACTAAGTACGTTAGCTCGCCTTTAGGCCTCAATCGGCCCCTAAGGTCAATAAAAGACTCAAAATGTGATTTTTATTGAATTTAACTAAACTAAGAAAACATAAATAAAACATACTAAAATTGCTCATATTCAAGCTCCTCAAGCACTAAAACTAGTTAATCTGCTACACCGAATTACGGCAAATTAGTTAACTTGTGACACCAACTTAATCAATAACGTTATCAATATATATAAAATTGATGGATGTAATAAAGTGTGAATAATGAAATTAAAATATACAAAATGTTTTAAGGTAAAGCTTTGGTTTAGTGGTAAAGTTAAAGTTTTATTTATGCAAATTACATGGGTTCAAATCCATGGATAGATAGAGAGGGAGGGCAGAGCTCTTGGTTTTTTTGTGTTGTCAAAGAGTTGAACAATAATAGATGGCGAGTGCCTGATCGAATTGATCGGGTCATGTAGGAACAAGGTTCAAGTCTACCGGTCTGTTAGGATGCCTCAGCTGCATACATCACTGCACTTCCACTTGACACCTATCGTAATGATAAACGGCTTGTCTCGCCGTGACCTTCTCTTGAATTCTCAAAACTTCTGTCACTCGATCCTCGCAGGGACAGAGAACCACTTGCCGTCTCGGCTGTGCTACCGGAGGCTTTGGGGAAGTTGGAATAGGAGAGCACTCATCTTGGGGTGGGCTTACTACTTAGATGCTTTCAGCAGTTATCCGCTCCGCAGTTGGCTACCCAGCGTTTACCGTGGGCACGATAACTGGTACACCAGAGGTGCGTCCTTCCCGGTCCTCTCGTACTAGGGAAAGGTCCTCTCAATGCTCTAACGCCCACACCGGATATGGGTCGAACTGTCTCACGACGTTCTGAACCCATCATATGCATTTTTTATTGTTTTTTCAAGTAAAAAAGTTAAGGTACACTCAAATAATGTAACTTTATTTTAAACACGGGATAATACTTTCATAATTTCTTTAACCCAGTTGGTGCTTGGTTGACTTGAGACACCATTTCAATCAGATGAAGATAATAAAATATGCATAATAAAATTAAAATGTACAGAATATTTAAAGATAAAATTTTGGTTGAGTGGTAAAATTAAGATTTTATTATATAAATGGCACATGTAATTTTTTTCTTTAAATAAAAGGCTAAAGTGTCATCGAATAATACAACTTATTTTAAATACGAAAGAATATTTTCGTAATTCACCTAATCGAGTTAGTGTCCAGTTGCCTCGTGACACAAACTTTATTAAGAACTTAAATGATAATATAAATAGAATATAACTTATATAAATATAAATATGATTTTTATAATCTTCAATTGTAATTTAACATAAATATAATTTTAACATTTTTCATTAATTTGTATCTATATATATATACTACTTAATCAAAACTTGAATTTGGTGTACAAAAATAGGAAAATATTTTATATTAATATTTCATAACTAAATTTAAATTAAAAATTATTTAAAGATTAAATAATTCAAAATAATCATAACAGTGGGCATTGATTTTACTTAAAAATCCTGATAAAAAAAGAAGCAGGGTCCGAGCTTCATGCAGGTTGAAAGGTTGGGCGCAAATCTCTCGTCTCTCTCCTAAACCAGTTTCTCTTCCACAATCCATCCTCTCTCTCCTTCCCTTGTATCGCCGCCACACCATTTCTCTGCCCTTTTTCTTTTTTGTATTTTTCTTTCAATACATTTTTCATGTCTACTTATTTGATGCAATTTTAAGTTACATCGTTTTGTTCTGTTTTGTTTTGTTTTTTTCTTTCTATCCTCCTCTCTTTCGCCGCGGAATCGGTGTAGCATCGGAATCCGCAATGGAAGATGAATAGCGTACTCCCTTCGTTCCGCTACTTACCTTCCACCTCCACCACCAACGCCACCGCCACACGTCCTACACCACAATCCAAAGACAATGATAATACCGACTTCTCCCTACTATGGCATTACCAAATATTGGACCCCGGCAGCGACATTGTTTCCTATTGGAACCATGTGTTCTTGATTGTTTGCATTATGGCGTTGTTCATAGACCCTCTTTACTTCTTCCTCCCTTACGTGGGGGGACCTGCATGCTTGGCCTCCGACTCCAGCATGGGGGTCTTCATCACTGTTTTAAGGTCTATGGCCGATCTTTTATATCTTTTCAACATGGTCATCAAGTTTAGGACGGGTTTCATTGCCCCCAATTCTAGGGTTTTCGGAAAGGGTGAGCTTGTTATGGATGCCAGGGAGATTGCGATACGGTACTTGAAGAAGGATTTTATCATTGATCTTGCAGCTACCTTACCACTACCTCAGGTTTCAACCAATATTCTCATTTCTTATAAATTTTACTTTAATGTAGTCATTTTTCTTAAGGTTTTTTTGTGCATGCAGTTTGTGATATGGGTATTGATTCCAACCACAAGACACTCAAGAACGGATCATGCAAACAACACCATTGCTCTTATTGTGCTCCTTCAATATGTTCCAAGGTTGTTTATTATCTTCCCTCTTAACTCAAAGATCATCAAATCCAATGGAATAATTGCCAAAACAGCTTGGGCTGGTGCTGTATACAATCTCCTTCTCTATGTCCTCGCCAGTCATGTAAGAAATGCAGCCGCAATCCACCTCATAATTATTTTTTTCTTTTCTTTTTAAAATTATAAACTGATGCTTCTGGTGCGTGTAGGTATTGGGAGCAATATGGTATCTGTGTTCAATAGCGAGGCAATTCTCGTGTTGGAAAGAGGAATGCGCGAAGGAGAATGCCTTGAAGGTGATTGCTTGCATCCCAAGTTTCCTGGATTGCAATAGCTTGGTGAAACCGGAGAGGGAATATTGGGCGAATGTGACCAACGTGCTCAACAACTGCGATGCCTCCAACGAAGAGACTGATTTCAAATTTGGAATGTTTGCAGCTGCCTTCACTACTGACGTTGCTTCCAAAAACTTTGTTATCAAGTACTTGTACTGCCTTTGGTGGGGTATCAGAAATTTAAGGTATTACATCACCTAAAGTGTTCATGATGGTTCTTAGCTTGCAAGATGTTTATTATGCATTAATTATGAGTTCCTTTCAATTTTGCAGTTCATATGGGCAAAATTTGGAGACAACCATATATATTTGGGAGAATGTTTTCGCAATTGCCATATGTTTATTAGGATTGGTTCTGTTCGCACTCTTGATTGGCAACATGCAGGTATGGAAACTCTAGCTATTGCATTAAGATAGATTGTATCCATGTCCGAATATGTATGAGAAATAATAATATAACTTGTTATCCTGGAAGACATCATTGCAATCAATGACTGTAAGGATTGAGGAGTGGAGACTTAAACGAAGGGATACAGAGGAGTGGATGAGGCATCGTCAGTTACCTGAAGATTTGCAAGAACGTGTTCGACGATTTGTTCAATACAAATGGCTAGCCACTCGAGGTGTCGATGAAGAGTTTATATTGCAATCTTTGCCGTTGGATCTCCGCCGCGAAATTCAACGCCACTTGTGCCTTTCTCTTGTTCGCCGTGTACGTCATCTTTCTGTATTTCTTGTTCAAATATCAGCATCTATTGGAAAATTTATCTACTCTTTATTTATTTGGCTAGGTTCCTTTCTTCGCACAAATGGATGACCAACTTTTGGACGCGATGTGCGAGCGCCTAGTCTCGTCGTTGAGTACCGAAGGCAATTACATCGTCCGAGAAGGAGAACCGGTCAACGAGATGCTCTTCATCATCCGAGGCCAACTTGAGAGCTCCACGACTGGTGGAGGAAGAACCGGCTTCTTCAACTCCATCACCCTCCGGCCGGGTGATTTTTGTGGTGAAGAGCTTCTCACATGGGCTCTAATGCCCAACTCCACCCTCAACCTGCCCCTCTCAACTCGAACCGTCCAAGCAGTTTCGGAAGTTGAAGCTTTCGCACTCCAAGCCGATGACCTCCAGTTCTTCGCACATCAATTCAAAAGGCTTCAAAGCAAGAAGCTCCAGCACGCATTCCGATACTATTCTCATCAATGGCGAACGTGGGGCGCATGTTTCATACAAGCTGCTTGGAGAAGGTTTAAGAAGAGGAAGATGGCGAAAGAGTTGATTAAAAGAGAGAACAGTTTCTATTACAGGACATTGGGTGATCAAGATGATTATCATTACGACATTGATGATATGGAAGAAGGGTTACTGGACCATGAAGATTACATTGACGGAACATCATCATCATCCATGGATAATCAACAAAATTTTCAACTTGGGGCAACCATTTTAGCTTCAAAGTTTGCTAAAAACACTAAAAAAGGATCTAAAGTTCCTTTGATTGATTCCTCTGCTGATAGTTTAAAGATGCCCAAGTTGTTTAAACCAGACGAGCCTGATTTCTCGGTAGACCATATTGAAAATGTTTAGATAGACAAATTAAAAGAACAAAAAAAAAACAATAGTTAGACAAATTAATATAAAAACTACCCTATCTCTGTATATTTATTTTTACTTGTAGAATTTTAAAAAAAATCACATTCTTAAATATCCTTAATGTTGACTTTAAACCCTATAAGCCAAATTATAAGATGAAATACAAGTAAAGCCATATTTATACAATTCAAGGGCATTTAATGATTATATTCCATTAAATAAAAATGTTCAAATCCATCCATCCAATTTATTTGAATACAAATCTCACGAGTATTTAATTAAAGGGTAAATTACATCAACACTCACTCAACTTTGAGATAGCTGACAAAACAGTCACATTAGTTTCATTTTAGTCACTCAACTTTAGAAAAATAACAAAACAGATACTAACATTATCAAAAAGTGACAAATCAATCACGTACCCACTAGCATTTTCTGTTACAGACCTAACAGGATAAGTGATGTGGCCAGTTAACTAGCTGACGTGGCCAATTAACTAGCCACGTTGGATGTTCATAGTGAAAACCCGCCCAATTTAAGAAGAAATTGAAAAAAAACCCTAATAACATAGAAGAAAAAGAAAAAGAAGAGACTGTAAAATCCCTCTCAAAGTCTCCAACAACCCTAATACAACTGACCCCACAAACAAACCAACAACACCGACAAGTACTCCAGCCACCACCACTTGCACCACCATTAAATTGGGTTAGGGTTTTTTCCCCAATGTTCTTCTTCTATTGTGGACAAATTTCGAAGGCTAAATTTTGTCCCACAGAGAAATTTCTTGTTGAAATACTAAATCACCAAAAAAAAGTTTCTCTACCTAATTTTGGTCAATAACAATACATAAGTAACCAAAAAGAAAAACAAAGTTTAAAGGATAAAGCTGGAGAAAGAGAGAAACATGTGGGTTTTTAGTATTTTACCAGTTTCTAAATCCTAATTTTGGTTTCAATTTCTTTTTATTGCCTTCTCCTTTCTTTTCTGCCTAACAAGTTTGACAAAGTGATTAGACAAGGGAAACAAACAAGATGAAAAGGAAAAACACTCAACACTGATAAAAAGAAAAAAAAAAAGAGCTTGCAAATCTGGGTTCTCCCCTTTCATATTTTGCTTCCCCACGGTTTTTTTTTTCTTTCTTGTTTAAATTCTGATTGTTTCCTTATTTTTGCAGTTGTTTCATATTAGAAATTTGGCGGGGTCTAATTCTGATATCCATCTAATAAAAAGAGGATAGGTATGTATGCCAAGGAATAGGTTGAGAGCAGTGACCACCAAGCAAACTTTAATGGCTGATCACAGCTCTCAAGCATCCCCTGTCCAGAATTGCACTAAACCAATCCCATCTTTCTTCGTTTCTCCACGATTTAAAGCCATGTTGATTTTGTCCGGTATGATCTAAGGGAAATATGATCAATTATAAAAATAAAAATAATTATAATAAATGGTTTAAATATGCCAAATGATATTATATTTTTTCTGAAATTTAAAATTTAATACATATACTTTATTTTTGAAACATTAAATTTTCATATTTTTTTTGTATTTAAAAATATTAACCCCTAAGAATGGTTGATTTGTTAAAAAAAAAGATAGAATAACTTTTTTAGCTCCATTATTTATGGGAATTTAATCCTTACCTTTAAAAACACAAAAGAAAATATTAACAGTTAATGTAATTTTAGTATTTTCAATAAAATTGTAATTTTAAAAAAAATGAAAACTCATTAAATTAAAAATATTTTTTTTAAATTCATTTTAAACAATTCAAAATATAACAAGCGTCCTACAATGGTAAAATAAAATATTAAAAATAAATATTTTAAAATAAAATATTTGTCACTTTTTTAAGGTTGCTTGTGGAATAATAAAAATACACTACGTATATCAAATGCTCACCTTTTAAAAAATATATAAAAATATATATCTTGTTCTAAAATTTCAAAAATGTGTTATTTACTCCATGAATAGTAATAAAATCTCTCCAAACCTTGAGCTATTCATTCGATTCATATAAATCAAATTTTAACAAATTTTTTATTTTAAATAAGATATTTAGTTATATGGCAAAAATATTTTTATGCAAATTTAATTATAAAGGACATGTAATATTAGTACAAAATAATTTTTAAGCAATGATACAAACTCTAAAATAATTAAGATTAAATTTAATATATATATTTTTAAATACACTATATTAAAAGAATTTCATATAAAAATAGACCTAGTGTATTATGAGCAAAATTTTCCACAATATATTTAAATTTATTTCTGTTATTTTAAAAAAATTTACACAAATATTTTTAATTATTTATAATTAAATTTAATTAAAATATTTTTCATATATAAATTATTTGAATGAAATAATGATAAAAACTCTAAAACTTAGCTCCAACCTAATCAAACAAGTTGTTCTATTATTATCCAAACAAATGCGGAAGCTAGAGCTAAGTTTTGACTCCAACTTGAGCTTCTTATAGCTTAAGCTAAGAAATGGAGAGGACCATAAACATTTTTAAAATTAAATAAAATAAAAAGATGTGAACATATGATAAAGACTTCTAAAATAAACCCAAACTCTTAGACACGTAACCCAGATTTAGGATGGGTATATTAGATACATACATACATGCATATATCTATACCTATATCTATATATAATAAAAGTATATTAAAAAAAAATTAAAACTTCTTGTCATATATTTAAAACATCATACCTCATTTCTAAATATATATAAAAAAAATAGAGAGTGAAGATTTAACAAATTAGACTAGCAAACAATAACACCATTATATGTCTTCAGTTCACAGCATGTATACATGGTATTATGTAACATATATGATAGAACATTCAGCTATAAGATTAAGCGCAAAAAAAAAAAAAAAAGGGAAAGCTGAAGCAAATGTATACTATTTTCGGGAACCATATGCAAAGAATATCATTAATTCGATTTCAATTCCAATCCGACTAATTTCTTAACCAAGATGGGAGACAATGATTCAAGAGAATTTACAAGGAAAAAGGACAAAACCAAAGCCAAAACAGTAATAGGTGACTGTAGACTCTGCTCACTAAAGCTCATATATTTGTGGCCAAAATTAAAAAGAAGACATTACTTGCTACAAACTCATATATGGTCGATATAAAACTCAACGTTAGGAACCAATAACGAGACCTTCCCGAGCGATGTTTGTTGTCACACGAAGCACTGCTTGTGCACTTAAAGGAGAGAGCTTTGACAGACAAAAGTTCTCCCAAGAGCCCATCTCTGGATTCTCAGATACTACAGTTGAGAGACCGTGGGACTTCTCATATACAGTTTGTAGCTCCAAAAGAAGGGTTCGAGCAGCCTCCCGTGACTCTGGGAGCTGGTCGCTTAGTTGGGATGCAGCTACTTGTATCAATTTGTCAATTCCATATTCTTTAATTCCCTCAACACCCTGATAAAATCAAATGAATAAAAAAAGAAAAATCATAAAATACGACAGGACATCTATCAAATCCTATAAAATAAAGCAAACAATCATGAAAATAAGTGAACAAGGATATCAGAGGTTGATATCCAAATAATCATCAGTATGCATGAAAAAGTGGTGGGATAAAAAGGAAAAAGAAACAGTAGCTTTGTAAACCATATATACCAAAAATACCCATATATAGCTAGACGCTAACTACTTTAAATGAACTTAGTTAATAGAAATCTATATGAACTATGTTGCTGCAAATATAGCAAAACAACGGTACCATCCAAACCAATGAAACAAATTGAACATGATTAAGACTGGAAAAAAAAATTGGACTTCCTTCCAGATAAATAAAATAGCAGTAAGCATATCAGATCCCAACTGCCTACCAGACGTGGAACACTATGACTAAAGCACATTGATGCCCTTGCTCGAATTCGTGGGTTTCTGTTCTTCAGATAGGGTTGCAACTTGGGCAACAACAACATAGGGGAAACTGAAGTAGTCATAGCCTCTAAGGCCCTCTCAGCTGCCTCACATACGAATCTTTTGTCTTGTGAAGCCTTAAGAAGAAGCTGTACAAGCTGTATCAATCATATTTGAACACATCAGAAAATCCAGAATAGGTTTAATTGTTTCCCAAGATGAAGAAACATTAACAAAAGAGAATAATATAAAAGATGGAAATGCACCATCCAAGAAGGCATAGGAGCAGCCAGACTAATATGCAATAAATCGTAGGGAATGTGAAAGTACCAGGGGATCCAAAGAATCAATCAAATCATCATTATACGCACTGAAAATATTAGCAGATGTCATAATTGCAGTTTTACAAACAGCACTCCTAGGGTTCTTCAAGGACTTAACTACAAGAGGGATCAAATCACCCCTGCACATTAGAACGAGGAACAGAATACACTAGTCAAATTAAATCTAAGACACCCGATGCTCTAGTCTTTCTAGTCAGATAACCAAGTAAGAATTGGAGACTTACAGCATACTATGCATTCTTTCCTTATGGAATACTGATAATCGACGGACATTATTGAGTGTTTCAACAACCAGAATCCAATCTTTAGAGTCAAGTCCAGGTAAGAGCTTCTGAAATAGGTATATATGCAAATCAGCAAACAGTACACCAAATATTAGAAATTGAAGTGTAAACCGAAAGTAAATTATACCTTAAGACATGTATCAACATCTTCTAGATCACTCAAGTTCTCAGATTCAATGTATTCTACTTCCGAATTAGCTACCTCCACTCCAACATTTACAGTTTCACCTCCATTTATTTGAACAGAAGCGGAGCTCTTATTGTGCTGCACATTTAAAGTTTCACCTCCATTTATTTGAACAGAAGACAGGCTTTTCTTCAGCCGCTCTTCAACATTATCAATTGTCTTCCCATTGCAAGGCTTAGAAAAATTCCCTTTACTGGAGCTGTCATTCTTCCTCTCAGGTGTAGGTAAAGTATTGAGATCTCTTAATGCATTCCCCGACATTATAGAAATTAAAGTCTGAAATTGAAAGGCAAGGAATAGACAAACAATGACATATTCCAGATAGTGATCAACAATGAACAAACCTTACAAACTTGCAGCAAAATTAAATTAATTGCTTGGCCAGTTGGTTTAGAGAACTCCATAGCTGAAAACAGTAAAAATCCCTTTTTTTTTCCTGCTTATTCAATGACTACTCATCTTTCATCTCAGATCAACACAGAAAACAAAGTGCTTCTAAGCCAAGCAATCGAGAATTCTTAAGCAGTAATCATATGTTCAATGCTTGAATCTTTCCTTGTACAAATTTCATCTCATTTTTAATAATTTATACCTATAATACCTACTACTGTACAGCCTAACTGCCAACATTTTAACCCACATTCACAAATTAGGCAATATTTGAGCCACACAACTGCGTACTTCCACTTCAAATTTTTCTTTCTAAACTGCCATAATCTGAAAAACGTTTTACCAGTTAAAGACTCTAAAGCGTCAATTAAACCAAATTTACCACTTAAAAGAGAGAGAAAAAAAAAGCCAAAAACAAATATACACCAAAACAATATTTAATTATGAATCTGCGTTCAAAGATATAATCAACGAAAACGAACAAATCTAAGTAAATCTTCATTAATTTTGATTAAATACAGATAAAAAATACACGGGTTTCCACAAATTATGAAGTTCCCGTTTCCACAACAAAATTTAAAAAGATAATCAAAGCAATTGCAAAGAGAGATCTAGATGTCGAAAATGACATTACATAAAAATTAAAAATAAAATAAAATAAAACTATATTATACTAAATTTATATATATATGAAAGATCTGACCGAGAAATTTGCTCAATTTTTCTCCGAGATTTAAATTTCACGAAACAGAAATCAAAATATTAATTATATATATATATATAGAGAGAGAGAGAGGGAGGGAGGGAGGGAGGAAGGGAGAGAGAGAGAATACCAAAGATGGAGAGAGAGGCGAAGCGATCGGCGAACACTGTGACTCGCGTTAAGACTGACCAGTGAAAATGGCGAGTCTTTTATATAAAAGGAAACAAACTGATCCAAAACGATATCGTTTCAGGGTATTGTGGGAAGAAAATCCGACCGGGGCCGGCAGGCACGGGTCTATTGCATGTGAGTGTGAGAGACGGCCTTTTGTCTTTCTCTCTCGCTGTTGAAATTAATATTTATTTTCTAAACGACCTTGGTCTGGCTTTAAATACCGAAAATGCCACTGTTCCATTTTCTTTTGAAGTTGAGGGTCCAACAAATAGAAAAGGAAATTTTGATTTTTGAAAGGATGCTTCATCATTTGAAAAGGCTTTTGGCTCCCTTCATTTTGGATTTATGAAGCTTCATGTTTTTCTCATAAATTCATAATATTATTTTAGGAAAAATTAAATTAATTGACTTTTTTATATGGTGTCACTACACATTAATTAATATTTCCTCTTTTTAAATCATACATTGCCGTAACATTAGTTAGCTTAAAAGAGGAAAACCATGAAATGGGTTGCTTTTCCTTTTCCATGTTGTGTAGATTAGGTGATTACAACACTATCATTATAATTTTGTAGCAAAATAATTAATTTATTATTTATTATAGAAAATAAAATTGATTTTTACATTTTATTTATATGATTTCATATGTGCATTTATAAATTGATAAACACCACTTTTAATTTTGCAAATAAGATTAAAAGCAGGCATCCTCATCCCATTCATTCCATTTACGAACCAATAATTTATAAATGATTTTTTCTTCTTCTTTTTTTTTTTAAACATTTCATGATTTCTAAAATGAATAAATAAAATAAAAACCTTTCACATGGGAAACTAGTGTCGGTGCACCATAATTTGGGCTGCCATTATTGAGGAGACAATGAGTAATTTTCATGGGCCTTAAGTAAGCCATATGCTCCTGTCTCTTTTTTAAAATTTTATACAAATGGGATGTCAATTTCAACTTCTTCTTCTTCTTATTTCAATCTTTTTTCTTTCATTATTTCTGTTCAATAAAAATATTTCACATGTCAAACGTCCTTTTCTATTATTTTATTATTATATTATTACCCCTAATAACATACTATATCATACTAAAATTTTTAGCACACACGATAATATTTTTTTTTTAGTGAATTACAATGACAGGGTGAAACCCAAATAACCAATGCGATTAGCGCGACTCGAATCTAAATCACACCTAAGGCGATGAACATCCTTAACCATCAGACCACCACATACAATTCATAATTCATTATTTATATCCTATTAAAATAGATTTTAAATAAATTAAATGGACATGCGTTTTTTTTTTTGGTTATATAGGTACTTATTCCATGAAGTTATTAATATATAATTAATAAGTGTTCACTTGTGGTTAAAGCAATCATTATTTTTCCAGAACAACCTGAAAAGCGGTCCATAATTGAACAATTTTTAGTTGAAATTTGGTCCTATTACAAAGTTTAAGAGTGCATTGATTTATGAGTAACCTGTATGATTGGCTATCTATCGACTATTATTGAATTTTATTTTAATGAGAAATTATTTTAATTATCATTATTTCTTATTTTAATCGTGCAACAACTAATAATGCAATTACGATATGTTGTGATGGCGACAATCATACCCTTACTTAGACCTATGACTACATCTAATTGTACTTAAATAGCTGCATTTCAAATGATTTTCTTTATTCAATTAGATGTTCCCTCAACATATAAATCTCTAATATTGGTTTATTTCACTGAAAATAATTTTTGAAAAATTACTTATTTTTTTAGAAAAAAGATAATATTTTCTGTTGTTTGACAAATTTTCTAAAAATATTTCATAAAAGTTGTTTTCAATTAAACAAATATACATTTGAGATTTATGATAAAGATTTTAAATGAAGTAGTGAATTCATTACAAAGTGATGTTAAGGTGAAATTATATTAAACAATGAATCTTCATGGTGTTAAGGATTAAATTATAAACTTTGTAAAATTTATAATTGAAACAAGAGAAGTGATCTGCATGAAAATTTGTTATGTGAAATAAGATATTATAATGAATTATTTGATAAAAGTGCTTATATGACGAAAAATAAATTACTTGGCAATAGAGACTAAACTGAAAATTGTATAACAATTTAAGTGTGAAACAATTTAATATGTGAATAAGGAAATTATGATAAAAGTTTAATGAATGTGTTATGAGATAATGAAATATGCATAAAGTATTACAAAAGTGAATTGTGGAAAAATATGAAAATTTTATAATGACAAGGACTAAAATTGTTAAACTTGAGAAAATATGTGAATGAAATAATAGAAGTGAAATACATAGAAATTTGATATGTGAAACAACATATTGAGATAAATTATGTGATTAAAGTGTAACAAGAAAGAAAATTGATTGAATATGATTAATTACTGAATATTGAACTTTTATGACAAAAAAGGACTAAATTGAAATTTTATGAAAATTTATAATAAAATATTTGATAAGTGAATAATGTAGTAGAGAATGTAAAATCTTGGTGTTTTGACCTAATGTTCAGGACAGGTATAAGGGTGTTATAGTGAACAGAGCCTTATCAATTTGGAAAATGTCTTACGAAAAAAATTGGTAAGACATTTTACGAGAATAATGAAGTAATTTTACGTTGACCATCCTATTTTGCATGAAACAAACGTCGGAAATGGTTGAAAATATTTTCCATAAAAATATTTAC
The DNA here is from genome assembly GCF_007990345.1 of Gossypium hirsutum. Taxonomy (NCBI): domain Eukaryota; kingdom Viridiplantae; phylum Streptophyta; class Magnoliopsida; order Malvales; family Malvaceae; genus Gossypium; species Gossypium hirsutum. The sequence continues at coordinate 9,674,912 of NC_053440.1, forward strand.
GATGAAACAAACGGAACCTAAACATGTATGTTTTCATTTGAGAATTGAAAAAATAAGTTTTTTTTTTTAAAAAAAATCAAACTTGGCTCTTATTTAAACCAAGAAAACATAAGAAACATAACCAATTTAAAAGTAGTTCCAGGCAAGCCCAAAACTTCAAAGTCCCGTGATAAAGAGAATTCTAGAAACATAATAAAAGCAAACCCCAGTCTGACTCATTGCACTGGCACCCAATCTACCATAATTATTATTTCAATTTGTTTGTTCCAGATTTCCAAAAAGAAAGTCTAATTGTTCAGCTTGAGACCCTTCTTCTCCCTACTCCTTCTTCAACAAAGACGCTTCAATCTGGTTCCCTTGGCCTCCCCATCTCCATTCGCCGATGAGCGTAACTAGGAATGCAACCTACTAGGTAAATCATTTCCTCTTCCTTTAAAATCGTCGTGGCTAAACTATGCGCTAACTGATTAGCCAATCTATGTGCATGTCTAAATAGACTAGAACAAAATCCTTATTTTTCTCTTTGAATATCTCTAATGTGTGTGCTAATTTGTGATATGTCTGTTAAAACTGCTTTGCATTTGGTAATGACGGACTTGGAATCCCCTTCCACTATCGCCTCTACCAACCCTTGAAACCACTGCCTTTAAACATACGAAGGCCTCTACTGTAAAGGTCGACCCCACACCAGTGTGCAACTGCAGCTTCAAGACCCGAACCTCCCCTTTCGTATTTCTTACTATAACCCCCGAGGCAAATTTGTGGTGCTGGCTATCGTTCACAGCATCAAAGTGGATTTTGAGGTATGAGCATTCCCACGGTCTCTATTCTTCCTTTACTCCAAAATAGGCACTCATTTCCTTTTCCAACCTGTCCAGCTCCTGAATATAGTTGATAATGAAATTAGTCACTCCTAAACTAGATTGGACCTTCCCTTCTTGAATGTTCCTATTTCTATCCATTCATAGAGCCCAAATAGCACAACAAACCAGCTGTCTTTAAGACATAGAGCTCCTCTCGAAAACCTGGGTAAGCAACTCAAAAATATCCAAAACTTGTCTACTTACCACCTATTCACAATTTAACTTCCTTCACATCTCAATTGAAACAGGATATTCGTAGAAGACATACTAGAGGGTCTCAATAGCCAGCTTGCACATGGGACAACTTCTACTCTGAATCAGCCTTCTGAAGTATAGATTACATTATTCCAGAGATCCTACTGTGTTAGAAGGGTTCTCCGGTTCCAGTTGGATATCTGATATTCAAGATACCAAAGACACAAGTGGTTATATTTTCACATTGGGAGGAAGAGTTGTGTCATGGAAATCCTTAAGGCAAACGATTATAACCAGATCCATAATGGAATCTGAGTTTGTAGCTCTAAACAAATCTGGAGAAAAGGTAGGATGGCCACAAAACTTTTTAGTGGATATTCTTGAATGGCCGAAACCTGTGCCCACAATATGCATATATTGTGATAACCAAACAACAATTGGTAAAGCACAGAACGTAATGTATAATGGTAAGTTGAGACACACGCATCATCAATACAATATCGTTAGATAACTGATCTCAACTAGAGTTATCTTTATTGATTTTGTAAGATCAAAAGATAACACTGCGGATCCGCTAACCAAAGGGTTAAACCAAGATCAAGTTGATAAAACATTGAAAGGAATGTGACTAAAGCCCATGAATATTTAATGCGCTATGTGAAGGAAAACTCAATCTAGTTGATTGAAGATCTCAAGATCTTGGTTCAATGGGACAACCTACTTGCATAGACCTTGTGAGGTCACTGTGGGGGTTCTTATCCTAAATACATTCCTATGATGAAAATAATGATTAAAATGTGGAAAAGGTTAAGCAATGCTTTAATGACCATTGTGTGTTTCGGTGAAACGAACAACATACACTGCAGCAAAACAGGCTTTTAGCGGCGTTTTTTTTCTTTAGCGGCGCTTTTTTCACAAACGCCGCAAAAAGTACCTTTCTTTAAAGGCGTTTTAAAAAAAAAACGCCACTAACTTTGGCAAATTTATAACATTCAATTTCCATCCATATACAACCCTTCTTGTAGTATGAAATCCAACCAAAAACAGCAAATCTAAATGATACTTCAACTTCAACGAAAGATATATGATATAAAGTGATAACTGAAGTAAAATTCAAAATATTATTACAATAATGTTAAAAATATTCTTACAATAAGAAAACAAATGTCTAAGATGGCAGATTTTGTGACTGCTGAAACATCTTCATCATATTTTGAAGCTGTAGCTAGAGTGCGTCATACTTTCTGCTCTGCTCTGCTTCCCTCGCTGCTGACTCCGCTTTAAGTTGATCAAAGCTCGATTGCATCTGAGCCATCTGGTCTCTTAACCGCTGAACTTGAGCCTGACTCCCCGAAGGCATGTATTGCTGTGAGCTGGATCTAAAATATTGGGTTGAGTTAACAAAAGATCCTTGAAATCGAACCCGACCATACCTTTCAGGACCCAAAACATCAATAATAATCTGGTTATTAATGTCGTCAACATTAACAGAACTATCACTCGAAGCAACCGCTTTATACTCCGTATTTTTATCCTTTAGTTTCTCCTAATAAATCAATCAAAGAGTTAGAAACAAAATATATAATAAAAACAAAAGCAACATAACTTAACATTATTTGCATTACAAACGACGCATTAAACAATTATAATTAAACACTACAAATATTTAAAATAATTCAAATTTTATTAAGTAAACATACCATAATTTCTACAGCTTCAGAAGTCATAGGAGATCCATCTTTCTTCCTATGTGTAATGTCAAAAAGCTGAAGGCGTCCAACTTTTTGACCAGGCGACAGTTCCTACAATATAGTAGTAAAAATATTATTTAATAGAAAGTAATAAATATTTGACACAATTAATAAATTCAAAATATCTCGGCCTCAGCTACACAAGCAAAACTTTTCGACCCAACTGTGTGAGTGAATTTCTGTTTTTACCTGCTGCTTGTTCCAACTCGTTCACGATCCTACATTATGAAATTATTATTACGTATATAGTAAATACTATAAACCGAAATAATTATAAGAGATTGGAAGTACGTAATACCTCTCATTTCTTTGTATTCCAAAATCTAACTGCATCTTCCCATTGGTGCCTTAGCATTCCTGGCGGGACATTTCGCAATCTCTTCAAGGCTTATTTTTGTCTTAAAATATTCTTTTTTTAAAGTATTTTTATGGTCTCTCCATCTTTTTTCCAATACCTTCTTGACATAATTATCCGAGACCTCCAAAGCAAATCTCCCCTACAAAAACATAAGTTTAAAAAGTAAATATAAATGAAACTTAAACCAAATTTTTATAAATTACATTCCCATTTTGTTACCTTAATATTATCGAGAGCTTCATTTTTGTTACTATCAAGCATTTGATGCCATGACTCGTAGTTGATAGGCAACATATTGGCATTTCGTGCTATAATGCCCAAATATCCTGCTAAAAGTCGGGCTTCTGATCCAATAGGCTGACCAAGATTGTTTCTAGATACTTTGACACGCTCGACAGGATTTAACTTGTATAAATCTTTAAGTAGCGTATGTCCTCGACCTCTGCGCGTCCCACCACTTTCAGCTGAAAAATGATATATTATAATATAATAATTTGAAAATGAAATCAATAATAAAAGTCAACACACATGTAAATTAAATTTAACATTACTTTGAATTTTTGCAGGTTCGTCAGGTGTATTCAGAACATTTGAAGATCCAATAGCAGTCTGTTGTTTACTATTTGTCTCTTCCGAATTTGGAGTATTTTGAACAATACTTAGATCTCGCAATCTTTTTCTAGGCATTTTATCTGCAATACACATAAAATAGTTGAAAATTTAGTAACTAATTACAACAATAATATTACATATAAAATAGTTGAAATATTTAACAAGATCAAGATTTAAATTATGATATTACATATAATTAAGAAATCGTAAAATCTTACTACATCATAATTCGTAAATATCTTCATCAACATCCTAGTGAACCCATTGAAATTGTGTACTAGTACTAGGGTTATTTTCATTTAAGTTTTGTTCTGAAAAAAGTAAAGTTTCTGATCTTTCGTCGATGTCATCTCTACTTCCATTACCCATGTCAAACAAGTTTCTAAGGGTGTTACGGAGTACAACGTACTAACCCTCATTAGTTGGATCTTTTGAGTAAAAAACTTGTTTCACTTGAGAAGAAAATATATACGGCTCATCTATCAGTTGTTTTCCTGTGTGAATCAATCAAGAGAAGTTCACCATTATAAAACCAAATTGATCTTTTTTAATTTCGTGAGCAGTAAGAACATCAGCCCAATCACATCGAAATAAGACAACTTTCCATTTGCCATAGTAATCTAACTCAATAATGTCAGTAAGAAGTCCGTAATACTCCACATTTCCCTTAACATGATTACTATCCCTAGCACTAGCATAACTTTTAATTGAATAATTAACAACTATTCCACAATTTTGAGTTCTCCTCAATCTCTTGCGATATTTTGAATGAAATCTAAATCCATTAATGAGGAAGGCACTATATCTTTTTACTACTCTATTTGGACCTTGGGAAAGCCATTTAACTTCGTCATTGACGTCTTTCCCACTCCAAACCTATTGAATCGAAAGTAAATTGAGTAATTATAAATGTTATGAGAAAACATTATTATTTGTCAATGAAAGCTTCAATTGCATACCGTTTGGCTTAACCATTCATGAAAAGATTCTGTGAATAACTTATTAATCTCTCGATGTTGTAATCTTCAAGAGCGTGAATGAGATCTCAAGATTTGTTTGTACTCGCTATGTTAAAAAGAGGTTTAATTTGTTAGATAGAAGATAAACAAATTAAAAAGATGAATATTTATCAAATTCTAGAACTTATTTGCATAATGGTTCCATTGAATCGTGGTGAAAAAGAACATATTGATGTGCTTGTATCCATGATCTATCATCTAATTCTGCAATTTCAACTTTACTGATTGGTTCTCCATAACTTTGAAATAAATAAGTTTCGGCCAAGTTATGATCAGTGAGCCCAACATTTCTACTTGGTCTATTTAGTCTTGTTTCAACATCTTCTAAATATCTAAAACAGAAAGTCATACACTCTTCTGCCAAGTAACCTTCAGCAATTGATCCTTCTGGATAACGCTAATTACGACAATAAGACTTCAATTTGCATAGGAACCTAAACACCATATACAACATTATCAAAAGTTGTAACTAAAGGCATAAAGGTGAATAAATGAATAATTTACAAATAGATTAGCACCATTCTATAGGATACATCCATCGATAGAAAACAGGTCCACCAAGTATTGCTTCATGAGGGAGATGGATTAGCAAGTGCACCATAATAGTGAAGAAGGAAGGTGGAAAGATCTTCTCCAAATTGCATAAAGTCAAAGTGGCTCAATCTTGTACTTTCTCAAGTTCTTCAGTATTCAAAACTTTGCCACAAATGGCTTTCATTATATTAAATAGTTCAATTATACAAGACGTCACCTTTTTTGACATACAACACCGTAAAACAACTGGCAGTAAATCTTGCATCAAGATGTGATAATCATGTGATTTTAAGGAATATAGTCTTCGATCTTTAAGACTCACACATCGAGGTATATTTGATGCATACGCATCTGGGACCTTTATATCCTTCAACACCATGCAGAACACTTCTTTCTCTTTCTTCAACATTGAAAAAATAGAAGGCGACAACCGATATTTCTCATTCGAAAGTACTTGGGGATGAAGATCACGTCGAATTCCTATGTGAATTAAATCAAGTTGATTCTAAAGATTATCTTTTGATTTTTCATCGATATTCAAAATTGTCCCAATGATGCTCTTGCGTATATTCTTCTCAATATGCATGACATCAAGATTGTATCGTAAAATGTAATACTCCCAATAAGGCAACTCAAAAAAATACTTCTTTTTTTTCCACAAGTCCGCTTCATTAGGCTCATCCCCTTCATCAGATTCATCCTTCGATCTTCTCTTTGTTTACGTGTTGGGCGGTTGATTCATTTTCCCATAACTGAAATTGATATCTTTCAACATGAAGAAGATTTCAGATTTAATGGTCTACTTAGGAGCTTCTCTGAACTTTTCAGTACCGTCAAATAGAGTACTCTAAAATCTAAATCTATGATTTCCATCTAACCACCAACGACACCCCATATAAGAGAACTTCTTCCCATTATATAACCACTTCGAACATGTTTGCGCAGCACAAAAAAGATAAGCATAACGTCCTTTGGTACTCCAACCAGATAAATTGGCATAAGCCGGGAAGTCATTAATAGTCTACAACAAAGATACACGTAAATTAAAGTTCTCCTTTCTCAATACATCATATGTCTCAACACCCACCATAACTGTTTTAACTCTTCAATAAATGACTGCAAATAAATGTCAATATCATTTCCTGGACCTTTCTCTTCAGGGATAATCATAGATAAGATAAAAGAATATTGCTTCATGCAAATCCATGGAGGCAAATTATAAGGAACAAGCACTACAGGCCAAGTACTGTACAAAGTGCTCATGATTTTATAAGGATTAAATCCATCAGATGCTAACCCAAGCCTCACACTCTGAGGATCACTTGCAAAGCTTGGAAATTTACTGTCAAATGATTTCCAAGCTAAAGAATTCGCAGGATGCCTTAATAATTCATCATCGATTCGTTGATCATGATGCCGCGTCATAGACTCGGCTATCTTTGACGACATGAAAAGCCCTTGAAGCCTTGGTATTAGCGGAAAATATCGTAAAATCTTAATTGGCTTCTTTCTTGACTATGCATCATATTCATCCTCATTCACATCTTCTGTATTTCTATTCACCCAACAAGATTTACCGCATACATGACAAGACTGTTGGTTTTTTCGATCACCTCAATACAACATGCAGTCATTTGGGCAACTATGAATTTTGTCATACCCAAGGCCTAAATCTTTTATTAGTTTCTTCATATCTTTGCATGAATGAGAGATTTTTGCAAACGCAAAAATATCTCTCAAAAACTCTAACAGTATTGTCAAATAGTTTTCGGTCCACCCTCCCAAACATTTTAACTGAAAAAGGCGAATACAAAAAGACAATTTTGGAAATTTTGATCCCTCATAAAGTTCTTCATTCATTTAATTAAGTAACATGTAGAACTTTACCGCTTCTCCATTCGGCTCTTCATCAGGTACACTTCTTCCCGTTTCGATAAAAGCATTTCCACTAAAATTACAATCATCGGATGCAATAAAGTCGAGTGGAACGATTGCAAACCATGACTGCGCATATTAAATGCATCCCGCAACATACCTTCAATGTCATCTTCTCTAACAGACTGATGGTAAGCACTATGAGGATAAGCCGGATTAATCGTTGAAGAGGTTCTACTAGGTGTGCACTCTCCATGGAAAATCCATTTTTTATACCCCCGAATAAACCCATCAACAATTAGATATTTGTAGACAACTTCACAAAAATGCCAATTGATGTTGCCATACTTCTTACACGGGTAAAGAATCATATTCTATTGGCTTGCATTTTGAAATGTAAAATTTAGAAAAGTTTGTACTCCATTTCGATAGTCGTTGCTTACCCTTGACAAATTCATTCAAGACCGATCTATTTCGTAGTTCTTGAAGTCTAAAGTTGATAATAAATTACACGGGTAAGTTGTTTATTTATAAGTGTAATTAAGTTATGTAAGTTATGATATGATATATATAAATTATTAAGTTATGTATGTTATGTGAATTATGTAAGTTATGATATGATATATATAAGTTAAAATAGTCCCAACTACAAAGATCCCAAATTCAAATGTAAATTTAAAAAACGAAAAAAAATAAAAGATTAATTAACTTTCTGGTTATCTAGGCTTTCTGTGTAATGATTTAGTGTATGAAAGCTACCAAATTTGCCAATTGAGCAGGAATTCCTCCAGCCAAATTGGAAGCACACTTGTTTTGCCAGCCAAATGCTAATCTGTAGTAGCAGTACAAATTGTAACCACTAAAGACCTCAATAGCAATGTGAACAAATTTCACATCAATAGCAGCGGATTGATGCCGCAAATAGCAGTAAGACGCTCTTGTAAAAAAGTTAAAACAGTAAGACATAGAGCCACCATTCAGATTTCAGATGATACAAATCACATAACTAAGGAAGAAGTTCATTTCAACACTAAATTGATAGCTGCTAATTGGTTACGATCCATTTCTGTTAGCATCAAGAAAACTGTAACCTTGGGTACTACTAGTACTATACCTTAACTAGTGCTATATATCTCACCTAGGTTACCGACTAACCAAAAACCGAACCAAAAACCAGGAAAAGTTCAACCATCTTCACAAACATCATGCTTTGACATAACGTGTTCCCTTAAATTTCTAGTCAAAATACCATTGAAACACAGTCGACTATACAAAGTTAAATGTTGACTTTCATTAGGTATAGATAATAAGGGCAGTTCAAATGAAACAATATAAAAGTACACCAGAATTTAAAAGTTTCACTAAGAATTTATCCAAGTTACCTACATTAGGTATAATATGGCAGAAGAAAACAGTACATCCAATTCCAAGCCATTTGCAATACTAAATCCCCTACTTATCTAGTTTATTAAAAGAAAACACTGATCAAAGTCAACCTACCTATAAGAATCTAGCAATGTATTAGAATCAGATCACAAGTGCAATTAGAATGCGCATAGTAAATTATACCACTGCCACCACTCAAATACTAAAGTAAACAATCATGATCAATCTCAAGGCTAACTTTTAATGTGATCAACAACTTTGGTGACTACTCTAATCAATTTAGAGATTACAGGTAGGTACTGTGACCACAAGGAAGCTGATTTATAAAATCCATTATTGAAAACCTTTCTCCAGTTTTGAAATTTTAAACAAATTATGAAAGGGATGTACACATTCTAATGCTCTACTTAGTTACATAAATAATTACCTATGGTCAGAATTCCAAAATGTCACTATTGGAACCCACCCATTGTTTGAAAAGTCAAAAAGGGTGGGCACCAAAAGTAGAAAGTAAAATTGGTTGGCAAGTTGGGTTAAAAGTTGGCATGGGATAATTGCAATTTTGGTCCCTAATTGTATAGGGACATTGCAAGTTGATCCTTGAACCTCAACTATAAATAGGCCTAACCATTTCTTACTTTCTTCATCCCACACTTGCCATTCTCTACTTAAGGCAATTGTTCTCTCTCCCTATTTGTAAACTTTCACTTGTATTTTTGGAGTGAAATATATTTGGTAGTGCCTGAGGACGTAGGCAAAATTTGCTGAACCTCGTTAAAATTCTAGTGTTCTTTATTTTTGTTCTGCATATTTTGCAAGTGTCATTGTAGTGATTTATTGTGCTATTAAATTACGATAGAGGGATATTCTGGCTAGGAAAGATCTGGTATGTAAGCGATCCTCGTGATCCACCTCTCTTTCCTGGGAATTGAACTTAGTGTGATTTTTCAGTACAATAATTTTACTCTTTCACACGCTTCCGCGCAACAATTGGTACCAGAGCCAGGTTCGTACTTGGGGAATACGACCGTTTACGGTACTATTCACGTATACGGCACTATTCACGTATACGGTACTATTCACGTATACGGCACTATTCACGTATACGGTACTGTTCACGTATACAGTAGTTGGGATTGAGGAGAAAAATGGCAGCAGCATCGTCATCAGCAAGGACTACTGTGACAAATGCAAAATTTGAAGTAGAGAAATTTGACGGTACCAATAATTTTGGTATGTGGCAGTGTGAGATCCTGGATGTCTTATGTCAGCAAGAGCTGGATATAGCCCTTGAAGAAAAACCTGACAAGATGGATGACAAGGAGTGGGCCAAGATCAATAGACAGGCGTGTGGTACAATCAGCCTATGTTTGGCCAAAGAGCAGAAGTACTCCGTCATGAGGGAGACATCAGCGAAGAAGCTGTGGGATACATTGGAAGAAAAGTTTCTAACGAAAAGTCTTGAAAATAGGCTTTATATGAAAAAGAAACTTTTTCGGTTCACTTATGCACCCGGTATGTCGATGAATGACCATGTGAACTCATTCAATAAAATTTTAGCAGACTTGCTAAATTTGGATGAGAAATTTGAAGATAAAGACAAGGCATTATTGTTGTTGAATTCCCTTCCTGATGAATATGATCATCTTACCACCACATTGCTTCATGGGAAAGATTCAATCACATTTGATGCAGTCTGTAGTGCGTTGTATAGATCTGAGACTCGAAAGAAAGATAAAAGAGATCACAGAGATACAACTGCAGAAGTCTTAACAGTAAGAGGTCATTCACACAGCAGCAAACCTGGTAGAAGGGGTAAGTCCAAAGGGAGACCCGCCAAAGATGAATGTGCCTTTTGTCGTGAGAAAGGGCATTGGAAAAAGAATTGTCCTAAGTTACAAAAGGGCAAGTCTATTTCTAATGCATGTGTAGCGGAGCATGATGAGGAGTCAGACTTTAGCTTGGTTGGCATGGCAATGGCATGTCAAACGGATGAGTGGATATTGGATTCGGGATGTACTTACCATATGTGTCCTAATAAGGACTGGTTTTCTAGTCTTGAAGAACTAGAAGGTGGAGTTGTTTTTATGGGCAATGATAGTGCCTGTAAGACAATGGGTGTAGGTACAATCAAATTGAAGAACCATGACGGCTCAATCCAAGTTCTGACAGATGTTCGCTATGTACCCAGCTTGAAGAAAAATCTCATCTCATTAGGGGCCCTAGAATCTAAAGGGCTCACAATCACTTTGAGAGATGGATTACTAAAGGTAGTAGCTGGGGTATTGACGGTGATGAAAGGCACTAGAAGAAATAACTTGTACTATTTAAATGGAAGTACAGTTATTGGATCAACATCAACAGCTTCTGCGAAAGATGCAGATTCAGAGGCTACCAGGTTATGGCATAGGCGATTGGGACATGCTGGTGAAAAAGCTTTGCAGACTTTGGCGAAGCAAGGCTTGTTGAAAGGTGCAAATTCTTGCAAATTGGAATTCTGTGAACATTGTGTTCTGGGCAAGCAGACGAGGGTAAAATTTGGTTCAGCAATTCACAATACGAAAGGAATTCTGGACTATGTTCACAGTGATGTGTGGGGACCTACCAAAGTGGCTTCTTTGGGAGGTATGCACTATTTTGTCACTTTTCTTGATGATTATTCAAGAAAAGTATGGGTGTATCTAATGAAAAGAAAAAATGAAGTTTTGGATGCATTTCTGAAGTGGAAGAAGATGGTGGAGACTCAGACAGGTCGAAAGGTCAAACGACTTCGATCAGATAATGGTACTGAGTACAAAAATGATCCATTTCTACAAGTATGTCAAGATGAGGGCATTGTGCGACACTTCACTGTTCGAGATACACCACAGCAGAATGGGGTGGCAGAACGCATGAATCGGACTATACTGGAGAAAGTTTGATGTATGTTGTCCAATGCTGGATTGGGCAAGGAATTTTGGGCTGAGGCAGTTACATATGCGTGCCATCTAATTAACCGATTGCCATCAGCTGCAATAAATGGAAAAACTCCTATGGAGATGTGGACTGGTAAACCTGCTACTGATTATGATTCTTTACATGTTTTTGGTTCCACTGCATATTATCATGTAAAAGAATCTAAGTTAGACCCAAGAGCAAAGAAAGCATTATTCATGGGTATAACTGGTGGTGTAAAAGGATACCGTCTCTGGTGTCCTGATACAAGGAAGATTGTTTTCAGTAGAGATGTAACTTTTGATGAATCAACCATGATGAAGAACGAGGATTCACAAAAGGATGACAAAACCAGTAGTACTTTGCAGCAGGTGGAGTTTGAAAAGGTTAATGATGATCCAGCTAATATTGAAAGAACAAATGATGAAGAAGTTTCGACCCAAGAACTTCTACAGCAACAAGATTCAATTGCATATAGGAGGCCAAGAAGAGAGATTCGTAAGCCTGCTCGCTTTGACGATATGGTGGCCTATGCACTTCCAATTGCAGATGATGATGTTCCTTCCACTTACACAGAAGCAATAAGTAACTCTGATGGTGTAAAGTGGAAGCAAGCTATGAATGAAGAAATGCAGTCTCTTCATAAAAATAGGACTTGGGAGTTGGTGAGACTGCCCAAGGGAAAGAAGGCAATTGGATGCAAATGGGTATATGCAAAGAAGGAAGGATTTCCTGGTAAAAATGAAATTCGATACAAGGCTAGATTGGTAGCAAAGGGTTACGCTCAGAAAGAAGGAATAGACTACAATGAAGTGTTTTCTCCAGTTGTGAAGCATTCGTCTATTCGAATTTTGCTAGCCTTGGTTGCGCAATACGATCTTGAACTAGTTCAGCTTGATGTGAAGACAGCATTTTTATACGGTGATTTGGAAGAGGAAATCTATATGACTCAGCCTGATGGATTCAATGTTGCTGATAAAGAAAATTGGGTTTACAAACTGACAAAGTCGCTTTATGGATTGAAACAATCTCCGAGGCAGTGGTACAAGCGATTTGATCAGTTCATGAAAGGGCAAAGGTACACAAGAAGTAAATTTGATCATTGCGTATATTTTCAGAAGCTACAAGAAGGAACTTTCATATACTTGCTCTTATATGTTGATGATATGCTAATAGCATCTAAGAGCAAAGTTGAGATTGAGAGATTGAAGACTCAACTCAATCTCGAGTTTGAGATGAAAGATCTAGGTGAAGCTAAGAAGATTCTTGGCATGGAAATATGTAGAGATAGAGCTCATGGCAGAGTTAGCTTGTCTCAGAAGCAGTATTTGAAGAAAGTACTACAGCAGTTTGGCATGAACGAGCAGACCAAACCTGTAAGTACCCCGTTGGCTTCTCATTTCAAGCTTTCTGCACAACTATCTCCTTCGACGAATACAGAACGAGAATACATGTTGCAAGTTCCGTATTCTAATGCAGTGGGTAGCTTGATGTATGCAATGGTGTGTACAAGACCCGACATTTCACAGGCAGTTAGTATAGTGAGCAGGTATATGCATAATCCTGGAAAAGGACATTGGCAAGCTGTGAAATGGATTCTACGGTATATTCAGAAGACCGTGGATGTTGGATTACTGTTCAAGCAGGATAATACACTTGGTAAAGGTGTTATTGGGTACGTTGATTCTGACTATGCCGGTGATTTGGACAAGCGAAGATCAACCACCGGTTATGTGTTTACACTTGCTGGAGGACCAATAAGTTGGAAGTCTACACTACAGTCTACAGTTGCATTGTCAACCACAGAAGCCGAGTACATGGCTGTAACAGAGGCTGTAAAGGAGGCTATTTGGTTACAAGGTATGGCTAAAACCTTGGGGTTGGTTCAGGAGCATATTAACGTGTATTGTGATAGTCAAAGTGCTATTCATTTAGCAAAGAATCAAGTCTATCATGCACGTACAAAACATATCGACGTACGATTCCATTTTGTGCGGGAAATTATTGAAGAGGGGAAAATTTGTCTTCAGAAGATCAAGACTGCAAATAATCCCGCAGATATGATGACCAAGGTGGTAACAGCAACCAAGTTCGAACATTGTTTGAACTTGATTAATATCCTGCAAGTTTAACAGTTGAAGAAGGCACTATCAAGTATTGTTGTCAAAGGCAGAAAGAATTGTGTGAAGATAAGATTATCCTAATCAAATCTTCAAGGTGGAGATTATTGGAACCCACCCATTGTTTGAAAAGTCAAAAAGGGTGGGCACCAAAAGTAGAAAGTAAAATTGGTTGGCAAGTTGGGTTAAAAGTTGGCATGGGATAATTGCAATTTTGGTCCCTAATTGTATAGGGACATTGCAAGTTGATCCTTGAACCTCAACTATAAATAGGCCTAACCATTTCTTACTTTCTTCATCCCACACTTGCCATTCTCTACTTAAGGCAATTGTTCTCTCTCCCTATTTGTAAACTTTCACTTGTATTTTTGGAGTGAAATATATTTGGTAGTGCCTGAGGACGTAGGCAAAATTTGCTGAACCTCGTTAAAATTCTAGTGTTCTTTATTTTTGTTCTGCATATTTTGCAAGTGTCATTGTAGTGATTTATTGTGCTATTAAATTACGATAGAGGGATATTCTGGCTAGGAAAGATCTGGTATGTAAGCGATCCTCGTGATCCACCTCTCTTTCCTGGGAATTGAACTTAGTGTGATTTTTCAGTACAATAATTTTACTCTTTCACACGCTTCCGCGCAACAGTCACTAGTACCAGATAAATATCCTATTTATTACAAAATTTCATGATCATTTATTCTCATAAAACAAAAACCCAAAAAAGTTTGATAAAGAAATCTAGTTGTATATTCACATTACAAATCCTGACATATTAAATTTTATATCAAAATTTTGTAAATCTAGCGAATAGTTTCAAAACAGATTTTCTATCGTTTTTAATTGATTGTTAATATTTTATAAACTAAGGTATTTCAACAGCAACTTTCGTTGTAAGAAAATAATAAAAAGAAAAACAAAAAAAAGCATAAACAAAGAAGGGAAAGCCCAGATCAGTCGAACTGAAACCCAATTCCATTTCAAAGATCAAACTCAGTTTCAAAGGCATCTATTAATATGCCCAGATTAAGAGCAAAAGAGAAAAACATGAAAAGAGAAGAAACATAAAACGTCAAAAGAACAAAAACCCATGTCTGCAGTCTGCCCAGATCAACAACAACCAAAGAAGAAAGACCCATTAACTGTACAGATAAAAACTAGGAAATGAAGAACAAACAAAACCCCATATCAATGCATGGAACGAGAATAGCCATATTTAAATAACAGAAGCAAAAATAATAAATCCATTTTTATAAAATGGTGAAATGTTGAATTTATATGTTTATAAATCCATTTTTATAAATTTATTTTTTTCCCAAAGCAATTAATCATTACCGAAATCAGCAATGAAATAGAAAATGGCAAAAAGAACACAAACCTATCCAATGGTCTGCCCAAATTAAGAGCAAAAGAAAAAAACCCATGTCTAAAGAAGGAAACATAAAACATACCGATAAATGTTGCAAACAAATATAGGAAAAAACATACCGATTGTTTGCAGCAGAGGAGTGCGATGGTAACGCAGCAGAAGGAACAGTCAATGGTGATGCAGCAGATGGTCGAGTCGAGGAGGGTGATGTAGCAGATGAGGGAGATGCAACAGAGGAGGGCAATGCAACAGATAGGTTGGGATTTTGATTTGGGGAAAATTTTTAAGGGGAAAAAATAAGGTATTTCGGGTATATTGGTTGGAATAAAATTGAGGAGAGCAAAACGACGTTGCGTTGTTTAAAACAAAATGACCTTTTGCGGCGTTTTTCTCCTAGTGCCTCTAATGCTCGACCTTTTGTGGCGTTTTTCACCTAGCGCCGCTAATGCCACTAAAAACGACACCGTTTTGTTTAAAGTAAAATGATTTTTTGCGGCTTTTTAAAAAAACGCCACTATTGCGTACCTTTTGCGACATTTTTCTCATAAACGCCGCTAATGCCTTTAATTGTTGGAATAATTTGCGTAATAGAGCATAGTTTAGGTACAATCAGGGTAATAGAGTTAGTGTAGATAACAGTTGTGTCAAAAAAAAACCTAGCTACCAACTTGAGAAAAAGAGTATAATTTAGAAACTATTTTGTAATTTAAGCCTATAAAGAGACAGAGGGGTGAATGCAATCTCAAAATGATAAAATTGTTTTTGAAGGTTTTTTTCTTTAAAAATTATAAAACTAAAATTGAATATAATCATAAAATTACTTTTTAACCTTTCTAGAATCTATAATTTAATTTTGGTATCTTAAAATTTTAATAATTCTAATAATTATTTTAGAATTAGTTTTTTTTCAAAGTACAAAGATTAAATTCTAATTAATTAAAGTAAAAAAGCTTAACTTTTTTTAGACCCTAATCTCTAATCCCTAAACCCCTAACCCCTAAATCATAAACCCAAAACCCAAAACCCAAAACTATAAACACTAAACCATAAACCTACACTCTAAACACTAAATCATAAACCTTAAATCTTAAACCTCAAACCATAAACCTACACCCTAAACCCTAAATATATATTATAGGGGAAAAGTAATTAAAAAAGAATCTTAAATACTAAACTCTAAACCTAAACCCCAAACTTCAAACTCTAAGCCATAAACCCTAAACTTAAAACTCTAATATGAAAATAATAAACATTATATCATAAACCCTAAAACCTTAAACCATAGACATTAAACCTTAAATACTAAACCTTAAACCCTAAAATAAATTAATTTTTTACGACATTTGTTAAAAAGCACCGCTAATGCCAATAAAACTCAGCAAAAAACGACGTCGTTTTGCTCAACTTTTTTGCGGCGTTTTTCAAAAAGTGCCACTAATGCTTGATCTATAGCGGCGTTTCTCAAAATGCACCGCTAATTCTCGATCTATTGTGACATTTGTTAAAAAGCGCTATTAATGCCACTAAAGCTAAAAAACGAAGTTGTTTTGCTCAATTTTTTTTACGTCGTGTTCCAAAAAGCGCCGCTAATGCTTGATCTATAGTGGCGTTTCTCAAAAAGTGCCGCTAATTCTCGATCTATTGCGGCGTTTGTTAAAATGCGCCGCTAATGCAACTAAAGCTAAAAAAAGGACTTTGTTTTACTCAACTTTTTTGCGACATTTTCCAAAAAGCACCGCTAATGCTTGATCTATAACTGTGTTATTCAGAAAGCACCGCTAATGCTCGATCTATTGCGGCGTTTGTGAAAAAGTTCCGCTAATGCTCGATCTATTGCGGCGTTTGTGAAAAAGCGCCGCTGATGCCAATAAAGCTCACCAATAAACGAAGTCGTTTTGCTCAACTTTTTTTGCGACGTTTTTCGGGAAGCGCTGGTAATGCTTTATCGATAGCGGTGTTTCTCAAATAGCACTGCTATTGCTTACCTATTGCAGTGTTTGTTAAAAAGCACCGCTAATGCCCGATTTATTGCGGCGTTTTTTGTTCAAACGCCTTAAGCGCCGCTAAAAACCTATTTTGCTGTAGTGATAAGTCACCTATGTGAGAGTGAAGTAGGGCCACTTCAAGAAGATTATTGGGGCATAGTTATCTAAGCTCTTGTAGAACCAAGAGGATGTTCATGGTCATATGAGCATACCCCAGGAGAACCAAAATCTTGCTAGTGAGGTATTTGTGTTAGGTATATCATCGTTTACACAAACAATAGAACAGTTCAAGGACATTGCGTCTACTGGTAAGCTAGTAAAGTAAATATATTTTCACAAGGGAAAATTCAAGGGTTAGTGCCTACCTATCCTATGCAAATATCGAACGCAGAATTTATCACCTCTTTGAGTCTTTGAGTCTCGTTGATCCATCAGTTTCATTCATGTGGGGGATTGTTGGAAAATAATGGATATTTTGGAACTTTGAGGCATATTATTTTATTGATAAAATTGAAGGTTTGAATAATAAATTATGGATTTATATTCTATATAATATGCTCAAAATTGTTGAGTGATGAATGATAAATTGATGTTCAAATTAAGCAATAGTTCTGTTTCTTGATGAACAAATGTATCTCTTGGTGAACAGATTTATTGTTTTTGGTTTAATATTGCATCTTTTCATTCATTGTGTCTGTTCAATTATATCTATTAACTTTTCAACAAAACTCTTCATGAATCGGTCTAAATCTCTTCATTCATTTCCTCTCCTCTATATAAAGCCAAGTTAGGAGACTTCTAAAACACAACATAAAAAACCATCAATATAAAAAATTCCTTCTAAATTCATTCCTCCTGGTGATAAAAAAAAGGCAAGATTGTGTTTGATTGATCATTGTTGTTGTGCTACTACTATAATTGTTTGTTGTTGTATCTTGGGAGACAGACGTCCAACGTTACTCGGAGCACCGAAGAGAGGTCGAATCTGTCTTAAGGAAACTATTCATATAGACCTCAACAAAATTCTTCTTCTAATTTTCAACTCTGTCCGGTTACAGGTATTCTGTTGTGTTACTACTATTACATTGTATTGCATTATTATTGTTACTAATATATTAATACTACATACGATATTATATTTACTTACATATTCAAGTAACAATTAAAAAATTAAACATAAAAGAATAAGTAAATAAAACTAAAAACATAACCAATACATATTTGCATTCTTCTTCGTGAGACAAAATAAGAATAATAATATAACTTGACAATAAACAATATACTAAAGTGTAAACAAACAAAATTCAAGAGCTTTCACCAACTTGAATAGTAGGAATATAAGACCTAAAAATAATCTGTTAAAATTTTAAGATTATTTTATAATATTAAAACAGGTTTTAATATAACTTTTAAAAGTATATCTATAATTTGATTTTATTACTAAAAAATAAATTTAGTGGATAATAAAAAAATTATAGAAATAATTTAAAATAGAAAAAAGAGAAAGCGCCATGTGTTAATCTATGTAATATGTATATATATGGCAAGTAAGCCTATAGTGTAATAGCAAAAAATCTTCTATTGAAATAAAGTTATGATAAATCTTGAGTTTTTTTTGAAAAAAAATAAATACCAAACTAATTACATAATAGTATTCTGAAAAAGAAAAAACATTCTTATTCTTATCCAATTCCTTAATGTGCGTGTCATCGAATGAGGAGCATTGAACACTTGCAAATTATCTGTTCTGATCAAGTCTTGTTTTGCTAGACAGTCGGTAACTTAATTTTGATATCTCAGAATGTACCGCAATATAACCACCGCATTTTTTGAAATAAAATACTTTGGATATGCCTAATTAACGCTGAATTTGCCTCGGTAGAGGTATTTTCAAGTATAGCTTTAACAACTTCCAAACTATTAGATTGTATAATGACTTCATGGTGACCCCTTCATTAAATTAGCCTGAGACCCTCCAAAATGCCCCAAAGTTCAGCATTAAAACTGTTGTAATAAAGTGGCTGATGCCCTTTGCAATTGGGCTAAAACAAACAATTGTAAAATGGATTTTAACATGGATTATGCTTCGGAGAACCATGATTTTGTTTTGAATGATGCCATTAATTGAAGTTTGACCCTCAAGTCTTTTATCAAAAAAAAAAAGAACATTTTCCAAGGTGACAATTGTATCCAAAGATCCAATTTCCATTAGCATCACAAACAACTCCTTCGGCGGCTGCATTTCCAGATCCTAATTGCACTGCCCCATCAGTGTTAAGAAAAATTGGATCTTCAAAAAAAAAAAAATTCAACGGGAGGTTTAAAACTACCCTTAAAATCTACTCTCAAAGCTGAGAAGAGCTGATTCGCCCAACTTAAAGAAACTTGAACAATCTCTCTTGAGCTCCAAAATCGATAAATCTTGAGTTTAATCCATATACAATTTTTACCTCCTTTCTTATAAAAAAAGTATATATTTATAAAATTTTAATTATAAATATTTTTTATATTCAAAATCAGACATAAATAAACATAAAGATATTTTAAAAACGTTTATTATTTATTGGTTAGATTCAATCATTTAATTTATTCATTATATGAGATTGAAAATATAAAGAATAGAATAAGGATAAAACTTAATATATAAATCAGTATGTTATAACAATCAAATTATTATTAATCACAATAAAACTATATTTAAAAATACGCTTTAAATATTTTGAATTTCAAAGTTTTCTTACGTAATTTCTTTTATATAATATATATGTTTCAATTATAAAAATCACAATCAGTTACGATCATAAGAATAGATGAAAGAATCAATGCAAAATTTGATAGTATTATTAATTACCATTTCACAAATATAATAGTTAATTGGTGAGATACGTTGCACCAAATATTCTCTACCACTCTTTCTTTAAATTTTAAAACATTTTAATTATATCTTCAAACTATCGATATTATATTAATAAGGTTCTTTGGTTACTAAAAACATTAATTTAATTATTAAATGATATGTTTTTGTGACATAATTCAGAATGAAAAAAATAAAGAAAAATAAATATGGTAAAAAATGAATGTTGTAAAAGTTTTGGTTTTGAGGTTTCCGAAACAGAAACTATCGTTCACTTTTTTTTAGTTTTTAATTTTAAAAGTTATAAGACAATATTTTACTCTCTTTTTTCTTTTATATATTCATTTTAAATTATATTTAATATAATTAAAATGTTTCAAAATTTAAAAATCGAGGAGGGTGATGCTTTGAAAATATATGAAACGATTAATTGTTTTGACGTTTTTTCTAAAGATTTATTCAAAATCATGATATTTTACTGTTGAAAATCTAAATCTTTCTAAAAGTGGAATAGTATAATCTTGATAAAGATATCTTAGATGGGTTTTATTTAGTTTTTTAGTGCAGATTTCCATGAAAAATAGTAAAAAAGAACAATGGTTGGGAAGTCGTTGAAGTTAAGCATGGGATTACTCATGGGATTTGTATGAGATTTGGCCCACATTTATCATCATTTCAACTTATGAATTTAATGAGCTAGAAAACCTCCTTTTCTTTTCATTTTTCCAAAAATGCTAAAGTGAAGGCACTCGAAGATTCAAGTGCCCCCAAGAAAACTCAAAGCACCATTCACGATGGATTGCAAAATCTGAAACAATGTGCAATCAATGTCCACTGCTGCTTAGACCGTACAACTTTTCGGGCAAAATATCAAAAATATCCAATTTTTTTAAAAATTTTTCAAAATGGGTCCGGTATTTTATTATTTATCGGAATATGCCATTTTCCCCGAAATCGCGTCCACGTCAGCGCGATGTCAGGGTACGTGCCAGGAAATTGCGGCCACGTCAGCGCGCTTTGCTGACATGGCAACAAATCGCACCCTTTGAAGCGCGATTTGTGTCCACATCAGCAAAGCGCACTGACGTGGCCGCGATTTCCTCGCACGTACCTTGACATCGCGCTGACGTGGACGTGATTTCGCTGTGTCTCCCACGTTAGGATTTTTAGGGTTTTTGGAGAAAAAAGTAAACAAATAAGGGATTAGGGTTAAGGGTTTCGTAATTAAATTAATTAGAATTTATTCAAAATTGGGTTACGTTTCGTGTTTATGGGTTTTTAACATAAAATCAAAGCAGTATGATTTATGAGAAGGATTTTTGAAGTCGCGCCCACGTGTACGCGCTTTTGCTACAGTAGGTATTGGAAAAATAATTTTGACTTGATATTTCTGAGCAAATAGTTTAAAAAACGCTTCAAGCAGGATGCTTTGTGAGAAGAATTTGTGAAATCGCGCCCTCGTGGACGCGCTTTTACTACAGTTGGTCCTGGAAGAAATAATTTCGAGTTAACGTTTTTGAGCAAATAGTTTAAAAAACGCTTCAAGCAGGATGCTTTATAAGAAGAATTTGTGAAGTCGGGCCCACGTGGACGTGCTTTTGCTACAGTAGTTCCTGAAAAAATAATTTTGAGTTGACGTTTCTGAGCAAATAGTATAAAACAACGCTGCAAGCAGCATGCTATTTGAAAAGAATTTGTGAAATCGCGCCCTCGTGGACGCGCTTTTGCTACAGTTGGTCCTGGAAAAATAATTTCGACTTGACGTTTATGAGCAAATAGTATAAAATTGCTTCTAGCAGGATGCTTTATGAAAAGAATTTGTGAAATTGCGCCCACGTGGACGCGCTTTTGCTACAGTAACATGTTTGGGCTGAGACTATAAATGAGGCAAAAAATGTTCTGAGATTGCATAAGTCACAGCAGAAACAATTTAGAGAGGCTAAGAAGGTTAGAGTTTCAAATATGAGTGAACGTATTAGTATTGTTATTTACTACGATGGTGAGGTTTGCCACACCAAGAATTGTGTTGTTTTTTTGTCGGAGAATACGGTGCGACTGGTTTTTAACCAGAACATAGATTTGACAAAATTTCGTAAAAGAATTAGGCGTAAAATTTTTGAAACGACGCCAATGAAAGTTCTGTCTATTACGTATCGATTCAGTTCCTCTGTTGATCCGGTGACATATGACTCGTTCGACATAAAAGGTGCTCGTAGCTTGGAGGCAATGGTGCAGACTCATCTTGCTAGTGGAGCACATTATATTGAGTTATATGTACAATTTACATCGCTAAATGATGTACTTGTGACTGGTGTTCGAGATGTATACACGACCCCTGGCCGATATTCAATTAACGGGTTAGAAAACACAGAACAACCCATGTTTGGTAGCGGTGTTGAATGCACATCCCCTGCAAGACACTCTGTCAGTGGATGGGACATGTACGTCGGTGGCTCAATGTTTGATACTGGAAATACGTACTGGGGAATGGTATCAAGTTCTAGTGGTTGACAATCTACATCCAATTGGGGACGTTATGAAATACCCAGAAGAAGGGATGATATACTCCCTCCGACGTCAACCGGTGAGGGAACCTCATACGCTGCAGATGATTGTGGGTTAGAAGATGACTCCGATGTGGATCCACCTCGAGAGCCCAGGCCGGATGGTGCAGAAGTTGGCTTATTTTCTGAACCAGAGTCTATTCCAATAGAACCTGAAGATGCTGAAAGGAGTTCAGATGAAGAAGAAAATCCACGATTCCGAGCATACTCACCTCCAGCCCACATGTATAATGTCGATCTGTCTGCAGATAATGCGTTAAAGTTTCTAGATCTACCACACCGGTTGCGTGATCGTACAAGTTCAGGGCTAGATTCGAGTGAATTTGAAGTTGGTAATCAGTTTACCAACAAGGATAGTTTTATTGGTGCTTTGAAACAACATAGCATCAAAAATGACGTTAACGACCACGTCATTAAATCCAAATCTGATAAGTTTGAGGCGAAGTGTGCGGTGCAAGATGACACATGTTCATGGAAAATCTACGCTTCGTTAAGGAAGAGGATAGGGTTGTGGGAGATTAAAAAGTAAAAAGGTCCATATATATGTGCTGTAGGTACAGTATTGACGGTATCTAAATAATACTTTTATTATGTAATGTTGCATTATTTAATGTACTCCGTTTATAGGTGTTTCACAAGACCATCCGAAGATGGATTCAGCTATGTTAGCTAGCTTGATACTGCCCACGGTAAAAGTAGATCCCAGGACTTTAGTGCCGGTGTTAATTGCCAATATCCGTTGCCAAATGGGGTACACGCCCTCTTACCGCAAGACTTGGATAGCTAAGCAAAAGGCGTTGGAGAAGATGCATAGTGGGTGAGACGCCTCATATAATGAAATATGACAGTGGTGTCAAGTGCTAGAGAGATACGTCTCAGGTGCCTTCACAGACCTTGAAACAGAACATGCGTACTACAATGGCCGATTGCTACGTAGATGCCAAGTGTTCAAACTCCTGTTTTGGACCTTTAAGCAATACCGAGACGTATTTCCGTATTGCAAGCCATTGGTACAAATTGACGGTACCTTTATGTTTGGTAGGTATACTCATCGGCTATTGCTTGTAGTGGCATAGGATGGCGGTGGGAGAATTCTTCCAATTGCATTTACAATAACACCGGGGGAGTCGTCTGATGACTGAGATTTCTTTCTCTCTAGGTTAAGGAGGCATGTGTGCCGCCAACCTGATATCTGTGTTATTTTAGATCGGGGCACCAGTATACTAGCTGCATTTGATCGACAGGAAAGTTTATGGCAGCGCACACACCATAGATATTGCCTAAGACACGTTGCTTCCAACTACTATAGGCAATATCTATCTAAGAGCGAATGACGACAAGTGACCAACATGGGTATTTAGTCTATATCTGTGTTATTTCATTTCTCAATTTGAATTAGTTTTATTGGTAGAAGTTGTATGTAATATTCGCTATGAACTTATATTTGCAGGGTATGAAATAAATAAAGACCGTTTTCATGAGATGTTGGCAACTTTACGTTCAATTAACGGAGAAGGGGCGGACTACCTTTGTAACATACGTTTCGAACAGTGGGCACAAGCATACGACGGTGGCCTACAATATGGCCATATGACGCCAAACCTGGCAGAATGCATAAATTCTGTTCTTAAAGGAACGTGTCATCTACTGATAACATCGGTTGTGCGAGAGACATATTTTCGTTTGGCGGAGCTATTTCCAAAGCGAGCAGCAAGTTATGCAGGCCAGATGTAGGGAGGACATGTATGGTGCAGTAAGGTAGTTCAAGAAATTAACAAGGCCAAGGCGCGGGCAAACACCATGCACATAGTGTGTCACAATCGAGACAACTTATGGTTTCGCGTGACAGAGTTTGACAGACCGCACCAAAGTGTTGATGGCGAGCAATATCGTGTACACTTGCAAAATAGGACTTGCGACTGTGGGATGTTTGATGCACTTCGTTATCCATGCGCTCATGTTATTGCAGCTTGTCAGAATCTTCGTCTGGATCCGATGAGTTATGTGGACGAAGTGTACAAATTAAAAAACATATACAACGTCTAGAGACACATTTTTCCACCGGTTCCAGATGAACGTAAGTGGCCGCTCGTATCTCTTGCTCCTTTTAAGCTGTTACCGGATAGAGAATTGCGTCGTAAACCAAAGGGTCGACCCTATTCGACTAGAGTACGTAACAATATGGATATCCGAGAAACAACTAGTCAACATAAGTTGTGCGGATGGTGTAAGAATCTAGGCCATACAAGTCGATCATGCCCTAATCACAATAGTTGAATGTAATTTTAAAAAAATTATATTTTTTCAATTATTAACTGATAATTGTATTAATTGTTAGTAAAATTATCAAATTATATCAAATTATTAATTGTTAGTACCAGTCAAAACATTTTTCCAAATCTAACATTATGTGAATATAAAATTATTAACTGATAATTGTACTAATGTTAGTAAAATTATCAAATTATATTTAAGTTAAGGGTTAGGGTTTTAAGTTAAAGGTTTAAGGTTTTAAAGTTAAGGGTCTAAGGTTTTTAGGGTTTATGGTTTTTAGGTTAAGGGTTAGGGTTTTTAGGTTAAGGGTTTAAGGTTTTTAATTTAAAGGTTAGGGTTTTTAAGTTAAGGGTTTAGGGTTTTAAAGTTAAAGGTCTAGGGTTTTAAAGTTAAGGTTTATGGTTTTTAGGTTAAGGGTTAGGGTTTTGGGTTTTAAGGTTTTAAGGTTTTATAGTTTTAGGGTTTTAGTGTTTAGGGTTTAATATTTAGGTTTTTAAATTTAAGGGTTAGAGTTTTTAGGTTAAGGGTTTAGGGTTTTTAATTTAAGGGTTATGGTTTTTAAGTTAATGGTTTAGGGTTTAAAAGTTAAGGGTCTAGGGTTTTAAAGTTAATGTTTAGGGTTTTTAGGTTAAGGGGTAGGGTTTTTAGGTTAAGGGTTCAGAGTTTAAAATTTAAAGGTTAGGGTTTTAAGTTAAGGGTTTAGGGTTTTTAAGTTAAGGGTCTAGGGTTTTAAAGTTAAGGATTAGGGGTTTTAAGTTAAATGCTAGGTTTTTTAGGGTTTAAGGTTTTTAGGTTAAGGGTTAGGGTTTTTAGGTTAAAGGTTAGGGTTTTTAGGTTAAGGGTCTAGGGTTTTAAAGTTAATGTTTAAGTTTTTTAGGTTAAGGGTTAAGGTTTTTAGGGTTTAAGGTTTTCAAGTTAAGGATTAAGGTTTTTAGGTTAAGGGTTTTGGGTTTTTAATTTAAGGGTTAGGGTTTTAAAGTTAAGGGTTTATGGTTTTTAAGTTAAGGGTTTAAGGTTTTAAAGTTAAGGTTTAATGTTTTCAGGTTAAGGGTTAGGATTTTTAGGTTAAGGGTTTAGTGTTTTTAGGTTAAAGGTTAGGGTTTTTAATTTAAGGATTTAGGGTCTTAGGTTAAGAGTTTAGGGTTTTTAAGTTAAGGGTTAGGGTTTTTAAGTTAAGGGTTTAGGGTTTTTAATTTAAGGGTTAGAGTTTTTAATTTAAGGGTTTAGGGTTTTTTAGGTTAAGGGCTTATGATTTTAATGTTATGGTTTAGGATTTTTAGGTTAAGGGTTAGAGTTTTTAGGTTAAGGGTTTAGGGATTTTTAGGTTAAGAGTTTAAGGTTTAGGGTTTAAAGTTAAAGTTAAAGTTTATGGTTTTTAGGTTAAGGGTTAGGGTTTTAAAGTTAATGGTTAGGGTTTTTAGGTTAATGGTTTAGGGTTAGGGTTGTAAGGTTAAGGGTTTAGGGTTTTAAAGTTAAGGGTTAGGGTTTTTAGGTTAAGGGGTTAGGGGTTTTAAGTTAAGGGTTAGAGTTTTTAGGTTAAGGGTTTAAGGTTTGTCAATTAAATTATGCATTTAATTATAATTTATAAATTTATAAATTTTTAATAAGTTAAGGGTTTAGGGTTTTTAAGTAATAACTCAAAAAAATTTCTATTTTATTACATCAGAAAATATCAAAATATTCAAAATATTTTTACAAATAAATTTAAATACAAAAATCAATGTATGTGCCCGCAGGATTCAGTGCCACATGGCGGCCGTCGACGGTTACATGCTGGATTCCTCCTTTGTCTAGCTTCTGGCGGAGGTTGTAGTTCTTCCGGCGGGGATTCTAGTTCTTCCAGTAGGGCATCTGGTTGTCGTAGTTGGGACGATGAGCCACCTTGATAGAATTGTGAATGTGGAGGTGTTTGCATCACTAACGGCGACGGTGTTTGAAACCCATGCGGTGGTGGGGATTGGTAATAAGAAGAGCTCCCCGTCGGCCCCTCTTGCGATCCCTCGTGCGTCGCTGGCCTATACATCAGCGGTCCACTTGGCGTAACAGGAAATAGAACTGAACCGGGCCATTGGCTCCAACTTGCCATAGGACTCGAAAAAGGAAACATATAAGGGTTAGGATACATAAAAGGGCTAGGAAACGCACCTGGCATCATCTGAAAAGGCGGTTGCGTGGGTATCATTGGTTGAACTGTTGGGTCAGGTGATTGTGTCGGTGCTCTCGTTGGGCCGGGTGAATGTCTGGGCGTCGTTGAGGGGCTAGCGTCATCGTCCTGTCGTCTTGGATTTAAAGGACCGCGTCTTTCCTTTTGGACACGTAATTGCCGCTGCCTCTCCTCTGGCGATAGTAAATACGGCTTGCCATGGATCCTAAACCATGGCATGTATTCCGGCACGCACGCTAACTCCGGAACGATGATCGGTTCCATACTAGGTATATAGTCATACCGATCTTCCCACATTTGGATGTACTCGGACCAGAATCTCGGCCAATCTGTATTCAATTGCCGAAGGTCGATTTTGTGGTGATCGTCAAACACCTCAGGTTCCACGGGAATCGGTTGTCTACATCTAAATTGCCGTAACACCCTGTCTGACTGGTGCATCTCCCAGGTCGCATAGTTGATCAACGCGACTTTCGCGTGCCAAGCATTTGGATTTGTAAGAACTCTTTCGGAATTACTGCCCGAATTGCCGGATCCTCATATGATGTCCATTGAAACTATATGAACATGATAGAAATATTAGTTATATACATAATACTAAATACTAAATACCAATTGACTAGAGAATGATGGAAATATCAATTTTATTTAATACATACATGTGCTTCTGACTGTTGGTCTAATAGAAGCCGTATATCTTCAAGAGAGGTAGGTAATCGAGCATGACTTGCCGGATGGTTTCACCTAATTAAATAAAATTTTAGCATACTTTTATTTTTAAAAATCTACATAATAATTGTAAAATCTAATATAAAATTTACCTCGTTATCAGTGGGAATGTATATGGGTGGTCCACTCGAGGACGTAGAAATGGAAAGCGAAACCGTGCCCATGACTGCAGTAGGGACAAACAACCTCCGATTTTTGCTTTCCTTGATCGCGTCGCCCCGCACATCTCTCTATATAACGTTGCCAAGACGGCAAACCCCCAACTCAATTCACCAGCTGCTCTAAAATCAATGAGTTTCAGCAGCCATCTTAGATGTACGCGGCTCTGTGACAAGTCGATCATCAGATAACCTCCAATTAACTAAAGAATGTATGCCCGAGCATATCGAATTCTTTCTATTTCGGTTGAATCTTCATCCAGATCCGGGAATGTATCTCGTAACCAGCCTATCTCGATCTTACCTCCCTCTATTTTCTCCGGAATAACGCCCAAAAGCTCGTAGCACATCGCAAGCCAATCGCTAGATTGGGCAGACCCGGTGACTGGGTACCCCTCTACCGACAATCCCAATTGCAGACTGACATCTTCCAAAGTGATAGTGCACTCTCTACATGGAAGATGGAATGTGTGCGTCTCGGGTCTCCACCTCTCGATCAACGCACTGATTTGTTTCGGGTCCACCTTGCATCCCCGGCCTACCGTCACCACGTGCCAAAAACCCGCTTCCCGTAAGTAGTTCTCTACCAACAGTGATGGAGGAGCATGCATATTCCGGATATTGCATTCCAATATCCGATCTACAGACTTTTATAACAAATAATAAATTAATAATTATCTAAAAATGCATAAATAAAAAATTCTTAAATAATATTTAAAAATTAAATTTAACGCTTACCATTTTCATTTGTTCCACCGATATGTGATGCTTATCAAGACGAGTCAATTCTCCGGCAATTGCTGAAATCGTACAAATTTTTACGGTTTAAAAAAATTAAAAAAATAAAAATTATTTTAAATTATTTAAAAATAGGGATTTATGAGAAATTTAAGAGGAACTTGAGAGCAAATTGAAAATAAATATGGATTTGAGAGAAATTTTGAAGGAATTTGAAAGCAAATTGAGAGGAAATTTAGAAGAAATTGAGAGGGAATTTGAGAGAGGATTAGTTTGTGAAAAAAAAGGGTGGGGGTATTTATAGTTTTTTTTTTACCGTTGGGGGGGCAATGGTCAATTTTTTGACCGTTGCACTTTTCACGCGCGGGGCAAATCGCGGCCACGTCAGCGCGCTTTGCTGACGTGGACACAAATCACGTCCTCTGAAGCGCGATTTGTTGCCATGTCAGCAAAGCGCCCTGACATGGCCGCGATTTGCTGGCACGTACCCTGACGTGGACGTGATTTCGAGAAATAGGGCCCATTCCAGTAAATAATAAAATACCGGGCTCATTTCAGTAAATTTAAAAAAATTAAGCTTTTTTTAGTAAATTGCCCCAACTTTTCCGGGAATGAAATATACTCATTTGACCACTCTTTTTTTCTTGAGAAAGAAAAATTGAACTCAAATTGCATTCTTTCACCATTTTATCCACTCAGACCCATTTTCAGTAGCTTACCACGTTGCCTATAGTAGGCAATGACATGATGTGTAAGCATTTAACTGGCTGCTTTATCATTACATGATAATCCAATTTAGTTCCTAACCAGCCATATATATAAGTCGGTAGAGGCAAATTAACTTCTCATTTAGGACATATTCTGATATTCTTTGTTTCGGGCTCTTCATTTTTTGCTCCTTCTTACCAAGTAAAGCTTGAAAGATGGTTAGTGCTGATACTGCAAGAACTATTTTAGGGATCATTGGTAAGTTCTTTCCGGTCTTAAAACTCTTCTTCTTTAGTGATTAATGTTTATCCTATTGGAGTTTAGTATTCCGAATCCTATTTGTGATGTTTTGTTTTGCAGGAAATGTTATCTCATTCTTCCTATTTGCATCACCACTGTAAAATCTCTCTCTCAAAACCCTTTTTTCATTTTTTTTGTATTGTTTATATTTGCATGAAAACTCTTGAAAATGTGGAAAATAAGAATACTTTAATTACTTCTACAAAATAATTAATAAGTAGTCTTTGTTTGCTGTCCTTATGAAACCCACAAGTTGAGATAAGCCCAATGTTTTGGAGTAAAGGAATGTTCTAGGTGTTTCACCCCCTTAGTTCTTCACGACCCACTTGTACAGTCGTTTGATCTTTTTTCTCTTCATATAATTTAGCCACATGGGTAGAGAGAGAGAGAGGGGAGTTTCGTTATGGATTATATTTTATTTATGACAGACCGACATTTGTGAAGATATACAAGAAGATGGCAGTGGAGGAATTCAAGCCAGATCCTTACATAGCAACTGCAATGAATTGCATGTTGTGGATATTCTACGGCTTACCAATGGTTCATCCCGATAGCATCCTTGTTGTCACCATTAATAGCATTGGACTTGCAATGGAGCTCATTTATCTCTCCATTTTCTTCCTTTATGCCCCCAATAAAGGCCGAGTAAGTACCTCACTTTCCCACCCATTTTCTAACCTTTTCTTTCATACATCATTCCTACACATGTTCATGAATTGAATTTTATATATAAAATTGAAATTGCAGGCCAAGGTTATTGGATGGGTTGCCCTAGAGATTTTATTTTTGGGTGTTGTAGCCGCATGCACGTTGACATTGCGCAAAACCCATGCCCAAAGATCGGACCTTGTTGGAATTCTTTGTGTCATATTTGGAGTATTAATGTATGCTTCACCTCTTACCGTTATGGTATGTCATTTTTCTTTTTATCTTTTCCCTTCTTTTTCCTATATTATTTGCTTATAATTAATGGGTCATAAGGTCTAAATTTAGACTATTTGGATGATAATCATATTTACCATAATTGTAAAAATAAAAAATAAAAATTAGAATCCATTTATACATGCTTATATCTCGGTTAAAAATTATTTATTAACTATATATTTTACAATATGGGTAATTATTTGGAATAATTTTTTAATTCCATAAGTACAACTTAAATTTTGTTCCACGTATTATTTATTTTTAAATTTTTTTAAACACAATTTAAAGTCACATGAAAAAAATCTTAAACTCCGCTTGTGAAATTAAAACTTTCCACTACCAGTGTATCAAAAGTATTTTTAATATTTATTAAACATAAAAGAAGAAACATAACGTGCCAATTGCATTTCTCTTTTTATAAATAGGAAATTATTTGGTATATTGGGAATGGAATTTTTAGACTACACAAATAGGATTAAGGAGTTGATAAGTGTCTTACAGGATATAGTAAAATATTTAAAAAAAAGGCACATATCAATTTTTTTAATGTTGCTTGTGAAATAAAAAAATAAATACATTGTCAATGCATCAAATGCTCACCCTTTATAAATATCATTTTTAATAATTATCACATACATAATTTATCAAATATTTTAGACTCCGCAAGTGAATTTAAGGTGTGACAAGTATTTTATAAAATGTAGTAAAAAAATAAAAATAAAAATGATATTTCTCACACTCTCAACCTACTTGTGATCTATCAAATAATTACAATTTTGGATTGCACTTACAAATTTAGAAAATAAATTTGATACATTATGAATGATAATTTAGATTTTATCCCTAAATTAATAAATTGATCCCTCGGGAAATAATTAAGTTATATTTTTTAGCTTTTTTTTTCAATTTAATATAATATATATGTTTATTAATTTTACAGAGGAAGGTGATTAAAACAAAGAGTGTAAAATACATGCCATTTTACCTCTCATTAGCCAACTTTCTTAATGGAGTTATTTGGGTCACATATGCACTCATTCGCTTTGATCTCTATATATTGGTAAGAATATATAAGCCAAAATAACCTCAAAAAATATATATGAATTTATTTTGAGATTTTTCTTTTTCTTTTAGATATTAAGTTATCGACTTCTAATTTATGGGTCAAAAAGCATTTTAGACTTTTTTTTATGATGAATTTATTTATTTGTTTTTATAGTGTTTAGGCATAAATAAAATAATAATAACAATTTATTTGAGTGTAATAAAAATGTATTTTAAAAAGAAAAAATAGGTTAAGCGTTGTTTTATTAAATTTTAATATGTTTGGTTGATGATGTAGATTGGAAATGGATTGGGGGCACTATCTGGAGCAATACAGTTGATTCTGTATGCTTGCTACTTCAAGTCTACCCCGAAAGACGATGATGAAAACGGCGTCGTCGAGCCATCTGAGCTTCAACTCTCCGGCGGCAATGGACCGGCTAGACCAGCAGTTTGATCGTTTATATATATATAATATATGTCCAAAGGCAAAAAAAGGACTCTTAAATATTTTCCTAGTAAATTAACACGAATATGCATGTAAAGATTTTCATAATGTTTTTAGAGGATTTTTCTTTTTTCTTTTTTTAAATAGAAATAGAAAAGATAAAAATTTCGTCCAAGTTCTTTGGTGGCAAGCTGAACGTACGGCTGTAGAAGATATATGCTTATATTGAAAATTAGTCTCTGAAATATGCCTCTTTCTTACTTCATAAGCCCTATTAAAGGTTCAAAGCAATAGGCTCCAGTTGAAGACATTGAGCCAATATTGCCTCCTGCATTAAGAAGAAGAAGACCACCAGGGAGGTGTTGTTCCAATAGGGTCGGAAGCGTGTAAATTATTGTACTAAAAAATCACACAAAGTTCAATTCCCAGGGAAGAGAGGTGGATCACATGGATCTCTTAAATACCAAGTCTTTCCTTAGACAGAATATCCCTTCTATAGTAATTTAATAGCACAATTAAATACTACTATTATACCCTCAAATATTGAAAGAAAAATAGGACAAGAAAGAACACAAGAGATTTAACGAGGTTCGGTAAATTATACCTACGTCCTCGGGCACTAACACCAGATGATAACTTTACTATCTCCAAAATATTACAAACAAATAGAATTCCTTAAGAATTCTCAAATGGGAGAAGAGAGAAAACTAAGAGAGAAAGATTGGTTGGGATGGTTGAAATGAGAAATGGTTAGGCCTATTTATAGTTGAAGTTCAGGGACTAACTTGCAAATGGCCTAAAAAATTAGGGACCAAAATTGCAATTATCCCTTTCAACTTTAAACAACTTGCCAACTATTTTTTTTCTTTCGGTGCCAATTGCACCTCCCACCATTTTTGACTTTTCAACCCCTTTTTTAATTTAACTTATCAACAATCTCCACCTTGAAGATTTGATTAGGATAATCACATCTTCACACACTTCCTTCAACTCCCCAAATTCGATAAAGCTATCTTTTGTAGTGCCTCCAAATGCGCTCTCGAGCGCCATACACCTAAAGGTGCTCAAATTCTCAGGATGTTAATCAAGTTCAAACAATGATTAAACTTGATTGTTGTTACCACCTTGGTCATCATATCTGCGGGATTATCTGTTGTCGGAATCTTCTCAAGTAGAATTTTTCCTTTTTCAAAGACTTCCCGCACAAAGTGATATCTTACGTCGATATGCTTGGTTCTTGAATGATAGACTTGATTTTTCGCTAAATGAATAGCGCTCTGACTGTCACAATATAGACTAATGTGACTTTGAACAACTCCCAAGTCTTTCAATAATCCATTAAGCCAAATGGCCTCCTTAACAGCTTCTGTAACTGCCATATATTCTGCCTCTGTAGTAGACACAGCTACTGTAGACTGTAAGGTAGACTTCCAACTCACTGGGGCTTTCGCAAAAGTAAACAGATACCCCGTAGTTGAACGACGTTTATCTAAATCACCAGCAAAGTCGGAATCAACATATCCAACTACAAACTGACCAAGTGCTTCATCCTGTTCAAAAATTAAACCAACATCTACGGTTTTTCGAAGATACCGTAGAATCCATTTCACAGCTTGCCAATGTCCTTTTCCAGGATCATGCATATACCTGCTCACAACTCCAACAGCTTGTGAAATGTCAGGCCTCGTACACACCATCGCATACATCAAACTCCCAACTGCATTAGCATATGGGACTTTTGCCATATATTCTCTTTCTTCTTCAGTTTTCGGAGATAATTGAGCACTAAGTTTCAAATGAGAAGCAAGTGGGGTACTTACATGTTTTGTGTTTTCATTTACACCAAAACATTGTAATACCTTTTTCAGATATTGCTTCTGATTCAAACAAAGCTTGCCTCTCTGTCTATCTCTACTTATCTCCATGCCGAGAATCTTCTTGGCCTCACCTAGATCTTTCATCTCGAACTCTTGATTCAACTGAGCCTTCAGCTTATCTATCTCATTTTGGCTCTTCGAAGCGATTAACATATCATCAACATACAAGAGTAGATAAATGAAAGATCCGTCATGCAGCTTCTGCAAATACACACAATTGTCATATTTGCTTCTTGTGTACTTCTGCCTTCTCATAAAGCTATCAAATCGCTTGTACCACTGCCTCGGGGATTGCTTCAATCCATATAGCGATTTGTTAAGCTTACAAACCCAATTTCTACCACCAGCATCTGTGTATCCTTCTGGCTGAGTCATATAGATCTCCTCTTCTAACTCACCATGCAAGAAAGCCGTCTTAACATCAAGTTGAGCTAGCTCCAAATTCAACTGTGCTACCAAGGCCAACAAAATTCTAATGGAGGAATGCTTCACAACAGGGGAAAATACATCATTGTAGTCAATTCCCTCCTTCTGAGCGTAGCCTTTAGCTACCAATCTTGCCTTGTAGCGAATATCCTTCTTGCTAGGAGATCCATCTTTCTTTGCGAATACCCACTTGCATCCGATTGCCCTTTTACCTTTCGGTAATTGCGCCAACTCCCAAGTATTGTTCTTCCGGAGAGACTGCATTTCTTCATCCATGGCGCTTTTCCATTTATCACTTTCTAAGCTTTGCATTGCTTCTTGATAAGTGATAGGAATATCATCAACAACGGGAAGGGCGTAGGCCACCATATCAGTAAATCGAGCAGGTTTACGAATTTCTCTCCGTGGCCTTACAACTGTAACTGGTTCTGGTGTACTTAGTGGTTCTTGGGTCAGAACCTCTTCAACCTCTAATTCCTCCATTGTGGCTGGAGAATTAGACTTATTAACTGGGCAAATCCCCATCTGCTCAAACTCCACCTGTTTTGGAGTACACTCCACCTGCTGTGGAGTATTGCTCGTCTGAATATCTTTATCTGCTACCTTTTTCAATGTGGCAGATTCATCAAAGGTAACATCTCTGCTACAGATCATTTTCTTTGTGCTTAAGCACCAAAGACGAAATCCCTTCACTCCAGAAGTGATTCCCATAAAGAGAGCTTTCTTTGCCCTCGGATCTAACTTTGACTCCTTCACATGGTAATATGCAGTGGATCCAAACACATGTAAGGAATCATAATCTGTAGCCGGTTTTCCAGACTATACCTCCATAGGAGTTTTTCTTTCTAATGCAGATGATGGCAAACGATTAACAAGATGGCCAGCGTATGTCACAGCCTCAGCCCAAAATTGCTTGCCCAACCCAGCATTGGACAACATACATCGAACTTTCTCCAGCAATGTTCGATTCATACGCTCTGCCACTCCATTCTGTTGTGGTGTATCCCTAACTGTGAAGTGTCGAACAATACCATACTCTTGGCACACATCGAAGAACGGATCACTTTTATATTCCCCTCCATTGTCCGTCCTAAGCCGCTTGATTTTCTTGCCAGTCTGGTTTTCGATCATAGTTTTCCATTTAAGAAAAACTCCAAGCACTTCATCTTTAGTTTTCATGGTATACACCCAAACTCTTCTGGAAAAGTCATCAACAAAAGTAACAAAGTAGTGTTTTCCTCCCAACGAAGGTGTTTTGGAAGGCCCCCACACATCTGAGTGAATATATTCCAAAATACCTTTTGTATTATGGATAGCAGTGCCGAATTTCACTCTCTTTTGCTTTCCCAGAACACAATGCTCACAAAATTTTAATTTGCAAGCCTTTGCACCTTTCAACAATCCTTGCTTTGCCAGAATTTGCAAGGATTTTTCGCTGGCATGTCCCAACTTCATATGCCACAACTGCATTGAGTCCAAGTCTTTGTTACCGGAAGCTGCAGCGACTGCTCCAATAACTGTACTACCTTGGTAGTAATACAAGTTATTTTTCTTGATGCCCTTCAATATCACAAGTGCGCCAGATGTCACTTTCAAAATCCCATCTCTCATAGTAACAACTGAACCATTGGATTCCAAGGCTCCCAATGAGATGAGATTTTTCTTCAAACTGGGCACGTACCGAACATCAGTCAGAACTCTGGTTGATCCATCTTGATTCTTTAATTGGATTGAACCTATCCCAACAGTTTTACAGGCATTGTCATTGCCCATATAAACAACTCCTCCATTTAGTTCTACTAAATCAGAGAACCACTCCCGGTTAGGGGACATATGATAGGTACAACCCGAATCCAATATCCACTCATCTGAATGGAACGACGATGATGATGCAACCAGTGACAGTTCAGAGTCACTAGTATCATGCTTAGCAACACAAGCATCTACAGCAGCTTTTCCCTTATTCTTCAGCTTTGGACAATTTTTCTTCCAGTGGCCTTTCTCATGACAAAAAGCATATTCATCTTTCCCGAGTCTGGACTTTGACTTTGATCTCCCCTTTTAAGTTTTCTTCCGAGTGTATGAACGACCTCGGACTACTAAAGCTTCTGTATCTCTGATTGAGTTTTTCTGTTTGTCCTTCTTTCTCTGTTCATAACTGTATAAGGCCGCACAGACTTCGCTCAGAGATATATCACTCCTGCCATGAAGTAGAGTAGTTTCTAGGAACTCAAACTCCTCAGGAAGTGACCCCAACAGCATCAAAGCCAAATCTTCATCTTTGAATGTCTCATCCATATTCAGCAAATCAGTGACTAACTGATTAAATTTGGTGATGTGATCATTCATTGTGGTACTTGGGACGTATGTGAAGCGAAACAGTCTTTTCTTCAAGTGGAGCTTATTTTGACTGTTTTTCTTCAAAAATTTTTCTTCAAGTGCCACCCACAACTTATTTGCAGAAGTCTCCTTTGAAAAAGCATACCTCTGCTCTCGAGAAAGGCATGATCGAATTGTGCCACATGCCAACCGATTGATCGCCTTCCAATCTTTCTTCTGTACATCATCTGGTTTCTCTTCATCAATGGCAATGTCTAGACCCTGCTGAAAAAGGGCATCTAGAACCTCACTTTGCCACATACCAAAATGGCCCGTGCCATCAAAGATCTCCACGGCCAATCTTGCGTTTGCAATTGTCGGTCTTGTCCACATGGACGATGTTGAAGCTCCTACACCGACCGTTTTCTCCATAATCTTTCAATATACCTAAGGAAATCTTTTCTGATGTGGAAGATCAGTTTAAACTGCAACCACAGAGCATACTACGATTAACCTTCGGCTCTGATACCACTTGTTGTTCCAATAGGGTCGGAAGCGTGTAAATTATTGTACTAAAAAATCACACAAAGTTCAATTCCCAGGGAAGAGAGGTGGATCACATGGATCTCTTAAATACCAAGTCTTTCCTTAGACAGAATATCCCTTCTATAGTAATTTAATAGCACAATTAAATACTACTATTATACCCTCAAATATTGAAAGAAAAATAGGACAAGAAAGAACACAAGAGATTTAACGAGGTTCGGTAAATTATACCTACGTCCTCGGGCACTAACACCAGATGATAACTTTACTATCTCCAAAATATTACAAACAAATAGAATTCCTTAAGAATTCTCAAATGGGAGAAGAGAGAAAACTAAGAGAGAAAGATTGGTTGGGATGGTTGAAATGAGAAATGGTTAGGCCTATTTATAGTTGAAGTTCAGGGACTAACTTGCAAATGGCCTAAAAAATTAGGGACCAAAATTGCAATTATCCCTTTCAACTTTAAACAACTTGCCAACTATTTTTTTTCTTTCGGTGCCAATTGCACCTCCCACCATTTTTGACTTTTCAACCCCTTTTTTAATTTAACTTATCAACAGGAGGCCTAATAAAAATAGGAAGAAGGAAGCTGATGAATTTACTACCGGTAAAGTCAGCAAAAAAAGATGGGAAGAAATGCTA
The DNA here is from genome assembly GCF_007990345.1 of Gossypium hirsutum. Lineage (NCBI taxonomy): Eukaryota > Viridiplantae > Streptophyta > Magnoliopsida > Malvales > Malvaceae > Gossypium > Gossypium hirsutum. Next base: position 9,712,625 of record NC_053440.1, read on the forward strand.
CAACCAGAGAATATATGATTGAATCAGGTTCTGACTATGCATTAATTTTCTAATGCATCACATTTTAATTTGCATATGCCATGAAAGCTATTTATAGTAACTATTTTCATCTGCTGCGACAGGTCCTTAATCTTCAAGGTCTTTCCAAGCTAGAAGCATATGTTGGGAAAATTCCGTTTATAAAGAGATTTTGTTGTATACTATTTTTTTTTTAAATCGTGTAGTTGTGATATTTATAATAATAAGTTTTTTATTAAATTTTTATTTATGTTTTAAAATAAGTCGTCTAAATTATTTTATTGACTTTCTACAGCACGTTCTTTTCTATTATTCTTGAACCTTAGGTTTGTTTAGAGTATAGGCTCTAAATTTCTAGACCAAGAAACACAATGAAAACTCTATCAATATTCAAGTGGGGAAGATCAATATCTCTTTATGAGCTAAAAACTCAGAGCAAACTCTCTCAAAAATAAAATTTATTTGTAGAATAAATCTCACTAAAATTTGACAAAGTAACAATACTTTGTGTCGTTTTATTTGACCTAACTCATAGTCTCTATTTATAGAGAAAAAACACAACAATTTTAGCTGAACAAGAAGAAACCAAATAATAATATTTTATTAGAAAACACATAGTCCTACCAGGACTAATAGGGGCGGGCGACAGCACACTTCCTCTAGGAACCTTGTGTGCCCCCCGTCCCATGTATATTGGGCTTATTGTGCCTTATCCATGTATTGTACAATTATATGTTTTTCTTTAATCTTTTAAACTATTTAATTTAATTTTCACTTCGGACTTCAATTAATTAATTGCAATCAATTAAATAATAATTTAAAAAAATTAACATCCAAGTCATCTCTTGTTCGTAGTGAGAAAACACACTCACTGTAGATATGATATATACGATCTATTTCTCTAATTCATCGTTTTCATTTATTCATAGTATCATTTCAAATGCAAACCGTCATGAGTTATACCGAGTTAGCAAAGGTATTGATTGAATATATATAATTAGGGCTCAAATAATTTCTAATTAAGTTTCGACTTTTTGTCTATTAATTTACAACATCATTTAGTCAATGAGTCAATCCATTAAAAGTGTCATGACTAAACTCTCCTCAATATATATTATTACGAAAGCAACTCATTAAGTGCTCATCAACTGACATTGTCATATGTGTGTTACCCGTATAGGATATCATTAATCTCTTTAGGTTAAATTCGTTCACCTAATATAATCCTATTTTATCTCATTATAACCATTACATCTTCCTTCATGAAAAAATTGGTTACTAACAAATAGAAATTTAATAATTTTTCCTAAAACAAACGACCTATGACCATATTATTTTTCCATCTATGTAATACATATAAGAGGATATTATTTACCCTTTATTGGACTATGAACTCCACTATTCTAAATGAGGTCATGCCATGTAGAAGTCTTATACCCAATGCACCAGCTTTTGGCTCTATTATCAATTGATCTCAAGCTTTTCGTACATCAAAGTATACGAGTCACGCATAATCAGTCACTTACTCAATATTGAGATAAGCCACACTATGAATGTCATAAGTGAATAAGTCTACAAACAAATCTAAGATTTCTTCTATTTGGGTCATGTTCAATGTCTTGTCAGTCCAGATAATCACACCTATGTTTTTATTTATGGGAGTCATTCGTTCTGATACTCATTTGGACTTGATAGACGACATAATAGTCATTTAATTGTTTGCTCAATTTCGATTTATTAGACAACGAACCATTTAAATTGCTTATTAATATAAGTTATCTTCTCACATTATGACTTGGTCATATAGTGCAATTTAATATTAGTTAAACGTTAGATAACCAACGAACCAATATTGTTTTATACATTTTACTTTATGTGCAAAAATCATCAAAAACAAATACGAATGATCTTAACGTGAACGATAAAATTTTATTAAATCAATCTAATTAACATTAACAAAAAAAAATGCACTAAGCACTAGATCCTAACACCAACAACCAAATCTAACATCCATCTATTACTATTGTTAGATGGATCCGAAGTCAAGAAAGTTTTTTTTGTCTCCAACCCTACTACAGAAGACTCACTTAGTGCAAAGAGGCCAAAGACTGATTGAAGATACTTGAATATATTTTGTATGTTTTTTGAGCATTGATTGTTTCAGACCTGATAAATGCTCTTATATTTGACTGTCTGTTGACCATATGTTTTTGCTACACAAGACACACATGGTACAGAAACAGTATATGTTGCATTGGCTGTAATTTCTAGTTTAATTTTGTGTCAACTTTTTTATAGTTGTTGATTTTACAGATGACCAGTTTAGGTATTTTTTGGCAGCTTATTAAGCAGGGCAGTTTTTTGTATCAGCTTTTGGTTGGTTAGTGAAGTTGTAGAATAGTCATTAAGTAAATTGAAATTTACAGTATGAAACATCGATTTTGTAAGTACTTACCATATTCAATGGAATGAAATTTCTTATTTTCTGCAAGTTGAACACTAATTTTGTACCTTCTTCCAACAATATTAGACGCTTATATTCTTACAAACTTTCATGTTGTAACTTGATAGACGATGAAACACTTATTATGTATCCTTTTTACAATATTTTCGCTTCATACATGTGGAGAGGAGTTGGGTCTTGGACCCTCGACGAAATGTATTGTCCCATTCAGATATTTTATCTCCCTACTTCGAGGAGAGTCGAAAGGGTTCACAGAATTAGGAGTGCCTCAGTTGATATAAATACGGCCTGTAAATTCATTAGAGAGGTGTGAGTATTATTAGAAGTATTAATTATGCATTCTATCTACCTCAATCGAGGTACTCCCCAACTTCATAAATTCTTTAGGTTCTACTTGGAATAAAGAGATAAAATCCTTTAATAGGACAATACCTTCCATGGAAGGTCGAAGACCCAACTTCCCTCAACAATAAAATAATAAACTATCCTTCTAATTAATATATTGAACTTAACTTCATGTTATAAATTTAATTTGGAACTTGAAAAAATAACAACATTGAGCTCAACCATGGATTCTCAATTCCATACTTTTGAAACTGAATTTTATATTCTAAATTTCATCTCACAATCCCATCACAACCCATATTACATTTGGTTCACCTTCGTTTACAAAAAAGCAACCCTAACCTCTCTAAACCTACACTAAGAAGCCAAACTAATACAAGATAAACCTTACTCCACAAACCAATAGGACTATTCAATCTCATTTTTCTCCCAAAAACTTCACTTCATCATCCAAACTAACATCAACGTAGCAACCAAAGCAAATAATCACATTATCCACACCTTCCTTCTCTCCATCTCCATTGTTCTAATTTTTCTTAACAGCCCAAGCAGCACAACTCTTGCACGAGGTGTCATGGGCGGATCATAATTAAAAAACCTACATGAATTACAAAATTGATGGCCGAAGTTTTCTCAATAAAAAAAAAATCTTCTGCTTCATTAGACCATGACATTCTTAAATCAATCAAATTTCCACACAAAAAGCATACCGGATGAAATCGAGTAACACCATTTTTTCCTCCTCCTTCCTTCTTTGTCGGCCTCTTCTTTTTCCTTGGCTTCATTGTTGTTGTGTCTAGAAAGAAACAAATAAGCTGAAGGCCGCCAATTTTAGGGTTTTGGTCTTAGAAAGGGTTAATTTTAAATTTAATTTTCTAGTTTCTTGTTTTATGATAACAGACGAATGATACTTTGTGCCTACGTGGAAAACTTAACATGCCACTTGATTTCTCTATTAAGTTTGTCACCACTTTTAACAATCGAGGGATCAAAACGTTGTAAGTTAATTACTATGCTGTAATTTTCATGGTTCAATTGTAAAAAAGAAAATGAACCAAAATCATGTGAATTTATCCTATTTTTAACATAAAAAGATTAGATCTGTTTCGTATTTAATTTAATTATCTAATCATAATATAAAATCTATTTATGATATTAGTTTATAGCATACCGTTGATGCGGGTAAAAAAATTTATGTAATATATTTACTTATAATCGACACTAAAATCAAATAGTACTTTAGTTGAAATAATAAAGTTAAGTAAGTAAATGTTATGATGTCTCGAATTAAGTCCCATGTATTTTTTTTTTCATATAAAAAAAATTATACCTCAAAATATGAATTGCTTAATTTGGTAAAATAAAGATGTTTTAATTATTTAATAACTTAATTAGTACCCACTATGGATAAGACAGACAGTGAAAAGGATTATATATGTATTAATTATAGATTGGATATATTCTATCAAATTTAATATTGTGATAGACCAATTACAGTAATTGAAGGTGATTAATGTTGAAATTTTGAGTTAATTGAACTTATAAATGCTCAATCCAAAAAAATCTGTTTATTTAAATTAATATTTATTATTTAATTAGTAATTCAAACTGAGTCAAACCAGTTTGAATATTGATCAAAAAAATTTAAAATTTATATTTGAATAAAATTGAATAATTTGTAAAATCTTAACTGAAGCTGACATGGCAAAATTGTATTGGCTAAATGGAAATTTGGAAAGACGAAAATCTTCTCGATTTCTTTTTCGGCACGCATAATAAGAATACATTGATATTCAGGTAATGGCAGCAGTCGTAATTTAGATGAAATCCAACACCGAATTAATATCCTCCGTAACAACAAACACACAAACGATTTAAACGCCGCGTCTTGCTTCTCCAGTTCTCCCCAATTATCCAAAGCCACGACGCCATGCAATTTGCATGCACAAAAAATAGTACCAAATTTTATAAAGGAATTAGAATTTAATTAGGATTAGTGGATAATTAAAATTTCGTGTTTCAAAAAAGGAATTTTAGTTTAAAAGGGTAAAATCTTATCTACGCGGATTTCTACTCCAACTCAAAATCCTTCTCTATCTCTTCCTTTATATATAACTTTCAAATCTGTTTCATCCTTCATCCTTCATCCTTCATCCTTCATCCTCTCCTTTTCTCTCGTTACTGCTTAAGCCTTCGAAGATGGGACTTGCTCGCAATGTCGTTGGCATTATTGGTAATTTATGTTTCTCTGTTGAGTTTTGGAGCTTTTAGAGGTTTTGAATAGTTTTTTTTTTGTGTGTTGATTTTGATCGTGATTAGAAGCTTTGAAGATGTTTTGAAGCTTTGATCAACGGTGATCGATGTTTTGTTAATCGTTTTCCTTTTTTTTTTTTAGTTCGATAAGCCAATATAGTTTTCAAACTTCTTTTCAGTTTTTCATTAACTAAATATGAACTTTAGTGTTCTTTAGTGCTCATGAGGTTAAGTTTTGGAGATTTTAGAGGTTTTAATTGCTTTTTGTTGAATTTCATCATGATAATTAAGCGATGAGTTGACGTTAATGCGTTTAGATTTACAGGAGTTTAAAAGCTTTGATAAGAGTTTTCAAATTTCTTTTCAGCTTTTCATTAAGTAAATATGAACTTAAATGTTTATCATGTTAAGTTTTTACATTATTAATGAATCTACGATTCTATGAAGATCGAAGACTGGAGAGGTTTTCTTTTTTCTGTTTGACGTTGTTTCGTTTATTTATATATTTATATATTGTTTTGCAGGGAATGTCATCTCCTTCGGCCTCTTCCTCTCGCCAGTGTACTCATCTTCTGTCTAATTATCTTGCTATGAATTTATTATTTTATTATTTTTTATTTTAGATTTACCTAATTAAAAGCTTAACGAATAGCTGGTAAAAAAAAAAAGCTTAACAAATTTCCTTTTCTGGTCCGTAGTAAATTTATTACTATAATTCTAAAAGTATTATAGACTTAAATCTCTTATTCCTTTTCCAGGTGTTGTATATATAGAATGATAAATGATTATATAAATATACCTATAAATTGGGTTTTTTTCTTGAATATGTGAATATATATAATGAAGTTTTTCTTTTTCATAACTTTTTCTTTTGGTTCAAAATTCTCACTGACAATTGTTGGTTTTTGTGAATAAATGTTAATAGGCCAACTTTTTTCCGAATTTATAAGAACAAGGCAGTTGAGGAGTTTCAGCCATACCCGTATTTGTGCACAGTTCTGAACTGTATTTTCTGGATGTTTTATGGTCTTCCCATTGTTAAAAAAGACAACATTCTAGTCTTGACCATCAACAGCGTTGGCCTTGTCATTGAGTTGCTCTACTTAACCGTATACGTGGTTTATGCTAATGATCGGAAGAAAAGGGTAATTATACATGAACCTTAATTTGCATGCTTATTGGCCTTTACATTCTTTTCTATTTTATCAAATTCACCGTATGTATGTATAAAGATTGAACGTAGGCATCATTATTGGTAGAATTTTAGGATGAGAACATTTGTTAGATTGAACTTACGCATCAATATTTGGTATGTGGTTTTGGGGTTTTAAATATTGTGTTTTTTTTATTGTTATTTCAGCTTCGTGTTGCTCATATCCTCTTGGCTGAAGCAGCATTGACAGTAGCCGTTGTTCTCATTGCAATGCTCTGCTTCGACAAACACAGATCTCTTTTCGTTGGAATTATAGCTGATGTCTTTAACATCATTATGTATGCTGCACCTCTAGGCATCTGGGTAAAAATCTTCTTTTTAAATATTCATATCCATAATCAGATATATGCATGGTGGAAAACATATTTAACCGTCTTTGATTTTGGGCATTGTATTAACAGAAAAAAGTTATCACTACAAAAAGTGTGGAGTATATGCCATTCTGGCTCTCAGTCGCAGGCTTATCTAATGGCATCTGTTGGACCATCTATGGCCTCATACCATTTGATCTCTTCCTCCTGGTAATAAATTAAAACTAAAATAATAATGATGATACTAATAATTAATTAACTAATTAATTAAATTAATAATGTGAGTATTGTGGATGTTTGTAGGTAAGCAATGGGCTAGGAGCAATATTTGGTGTGATTCAGCTGGGTTTATATTGTTACTTTTACTTCTATGGGGAGAAGAATAGTAAAGAGGGAGCGAAGAAGCAATCAGAGGTTCAGCTCTCTAATCACCCCACGGGAGCAGCCTGAAAACTTTAAAGCCCCTTTCTATTTTGAGTTCCAAAGGGAACAAAAACTTTAATTTTCAATTTTGCTTCTTTTTATTATTATTATTTTTTTTTAGTTTTCAAGTAGTCCAGAGGATTTCTAAGTTTTGGTTTATGCTTTATGACTTGGTTACCTTGCCTATTGGTAATGGATTAGGTTTAATTCTTTTCTTTTCTTTTCTTTTCATATGCTTTAGTTGGATATTTTTCATATAATTTGGAATATTTTTTTCTATTTCCTCTTATGATTTTTGCCAATTCTCATGCTCGATTGGTCCATTAAAAATTCGAATGCTGATATCTGCCTCAATATTTTGGTAAAAAAAATTATAAATTTATTTTATTTTTTATAATGCATATACATTGCATTAAATTTTATTTAAAGGGAGAGATTTCTTTTTGGTTAAAAATCGAAATATGCTATATATTATTTATGGTTAATATCTTTTTCCTTTTCATGTACCAAAAAGATAGCTTTCCATTTTTGCACACGCAATGTTTTATGTTGAGTAATTCATAATATGGGCAATGTCAAAATTTCAAGCCATTGGGTCTTTCATTGGAACTTGCTATTTTTGGAAGACTTGGACATATTAATAAAAGAAGACTTAAATAAAAAAATCATATCAGCTTCCAAATGGTTTCTTTTACAAATCTGATCTGATTATTAATTATATACAATAATCAAAATAATCATCATTATTTAAAGAAAATTAGGTGTTTTAGGTGAGAGATTTGAAGAAAATTTGAGTAAATATATTGGAAAATTTTAAATTTAATGAGTAATTTCAATATAGGATTTTAGGAGTTCAATTTTCCTTTTCAAGTTCCACTTAAATATGTTTTTTTTTAAATTCCTCAATTTTATTGGATTTAATTCACATGGTCACACTATAAGATAAAAAAATTTAAAATTTATTTTTATTTAATTCTAATTATATTTTAAAATTTTTTATTTTATTAAAACTATCAATAAAGTTTTACAACTATAATGATATCCATATTGAATCCATTTTTAATATATCTCTTCTTTTATAGTTATTTTCTAATTTATAAGATTCCTCAAACCTAATTTTTCCAAACAAATCAATTACAAAGGTTAACTTTTCAAATTGATGAATTCTAAAATACTAACGTTTTAAACTTGAATAAATTTCATATTTAAATTCAAATTAAAACAAATTAGTCAAATTTTTTGAATGAAACTTTGTAAAAAAACAAATATTATTTATGAGTTCAAATTGAATTTTTCAATATTAATAAAAAAAATAATTGACTCTCTTCATAGCTCAAACCGATGACTGATCTTGGTATTTAGTATGAGCAAGCCAAAAACAAGATTGATCAATGAAACCATGGAACCTGAAGGGGAGAATTACTATTGTAGGAAAAGAAGACAATTTCTACATCATTCACTTCAAAAATGAGCTATAGGTAGTTGATTCATGAGAAGAGTGTCAAATATTATACTACAACAGAATTTCGCAATATCATGAAATTGCTGCATCATCAAAAGATTAACATGTGTGATTTTATCTCAACCAACTCAATGAGCTGTCATCAGCACATTTCTTAACAACCTTTGTCAATGATTAGTTGACACGTATCATGGTTTCTCTCTACTATCTTTTTGTATAAATCCATTACTGTTTGTAATGTTTGTGTTATGTTAATACACAAAAAGAATCATATTTTCAGTCATCTTCTTCTCCATTTTTATGTCAATTATTTAATTTCTGATTTGGTATCTAAGTAGGTTTTCAATGCCCTCCTCTCCTCCGTCTGACCCACCATCGTTGGTGGCGGATGATGGTTCTTCTTCAACCTTTACTGATTCTTCTTCTGGCAGTAAGATCTTCTCTAAGAAACTTACTCTCATTTTGGATGATACAAATTTTCTGTTTTGGAAATAGCAGATTCTTCTTGCTGTTAAATCTTTCAAACTTCAGCGGTATCTTGATGGTTCGATTGAGCCACCGCCTCGGGTTGTTATGGATTCATCTGGGAGTGTCAAGATCAACCCTGCCTTTAAAGTGTATGAGGAGCAGGACAGCGCTCTTGCCTCTTGGCTGCTCTCTTCTGTTGGCCCTACTATTCTCTCTCATCTAATTGGTATTGATTCCGCCTCCCAAATCTGGAGTGCTCTCACAACTCTCTTTGGAAGCAAAACTACATCACTGCTCATGCATTACTGTCGGCTATTACACTCTAAAAAAAAAGAGGATCTAGCAATGCAGGACTACCTTATGAAAATCAAGATTATTTGCCAACAACTTGCAAGTTGTGGGGAGGCTATAAGTGAACCTAAACAAGTCACAGCCATTCTCAATGGACTTCCCTCTGAATTTGACTCTATTATTATTTCTGCCACTCCCACACCGGCCACAGTTCATGCTGTTTCTACAATGCTACTTGATACTGAATCCCGTAACAATCTATGGTAACTGAATTTCCTTCATCAGCTAATATTTTTGAGTCTAATACTACTTTTACTGCCTTTTTGCCGTCTTCTTTTCCAAGTTACAGGCCGTCATCTGGTGGAGGTTCTCGAGGTAGAGGGAGGGGTCGATCGTCATCTCGTCTTCAATGTCAATTTTGTGGTAAAATTGGCCACACTGTTGACCGATGTTACCATAGGTTTGATCCATCCTTTAAAGGAAATACTTCTCGACCATTTCCATCACCACCATCTGTTGTATAAATGTCCACTTCTCTGCCGGTTCAAGCTATGTACAGCATGTGTGCCTCTCCATCTCCTTTGGGTGGTTATGCTTCATCTTGGGCTACTACTGGTCCTTATAATACAACTACCCTGATGCACACAGGATTAATTGGGTCCACCATGACACATAGTCCAAATATACATTGGAATACGAGACTTCTTCCACAAACTGGTCAGAATCCATTTGTTTCATCTTGGCCTATTGGTGCTCCTATCTTAAGACCAAGTGCTACTACTATTTTTAGGACTTCAAATGCTTCTACAGGATCAGTTTCTCAAACTCCTCAAGCGCATATTGCAACTCAAGCTCTCCTAGATGATAATGCTTGGTATTCTAATTCTGGTGCCACTCATCACTTGACAAATTTCGAGACTTCTTTAACCTCTAGTGTTCCTTACCTCGGTTCAGGTAAAGTGTTTGTTGGTAATGGAAATTCTTTACCTATATCTTATGTTGGTTAGTCGTCATTCTTGTCTTCTACTCGTCCACTTTATATGAACTCTCTTCTTCATGTTCCCGGAATAACAAAAAAAATTTCATCTGTGTCAAAGTTTACAAGAGAAAATAATGTTGCTTTTGAATTTCATCCTAATCATTGTCTTGTTCGTGATTTGAAGACAAGTGATGTACTTCTTCAAAGTTTTATTCACAATGGGCTGTATCGATTGCCATCTACACCGTCATTCGCTCTTTCATTTAAATTTTTTGCTCGCTGTTGTGCTGCTGAGACTCGTACTTCTTTAGACTTGTGGCATCAACATTTGGGTCATCCATGTAGCTCAATACTAAAGAAAGCTTTAAATGATTGTAATGTTTCCATTCATGGCAATAAAGAACTTAGTAACTGTGTTTCGTGTCATCTTGGAAAAGAACATAATTTACAATTTTCTATATCTCATACGATGTATAACTCTCCTCTTGACCTTGTTGTTACGGATGTATGGGGGCCAACTCCAATGATTTCAAATGGGTATCGTTATTATGTTGCCTTTACGGATGCTTATACTCGATACACTTAGGTTTATTTTCTTAAGAATAAATCAGATGTCTTGGCTGCCTTTATGAGTTTTCATAGTTAGGCTGAAAGGCTTCTTGGTTGTAAGTTAAAAACCCTTCAATCTGATAATGGAGGAGAATTTAAGGCTCTTAATTTTTATACTCAGCAGCATGACATTATTCATCGGTTCTCTTGCTCTCATACATTGGCTCAGAATAGATTGGTTGAACGCAAGCATAGACACATTGTTGACACTGGTCTTGCTCTTCTTGCTCATGCCTTTATGCCTCTATCGTATTGGTACGATGCCTTCAGTAGTGCTGTCTTTTTGATCAATCGGTTGCCATCTGCACCCCTCGGTAATATTTCACCTTATAAAAAACTATTTATTCGAAAACCTGATTATACTTTTGTTCATATTTTCGGTTGCCTCTGTTTTCCAAACCTTAGACCATATAACTCCCACAAATTAGACTTTCAATCGACCCCTTATACATTTCTTGGGTACTCTCCCATTCACAAAGGCTATAAATGCTTAACCCCTGATGGTAAAACAATCATATCAGTCAATGTAACTTTTTCAGAAAATGAATTTCCCTTTAAAAAAAATCTGCCACATCTGTCACCTATATATTACTCTACTCTCATGTTCCCTTTACCACCACATACACTTAATTCCTTTCCCAATACCCTTTTACAACCCCCACATATTATTCACCCTTCATTATCTCCTACACACAACCCTTCTGTTGCAGACCCTACCACTCTAAACTTTAATTCATCATCATCCCACATATATTCTCCTATCTCTACCCCCATCACAACAACACCCACCAATCTTCCCACTCCTATGGATCCCACCACAACACTATCCACCAATTTAACGTCTCCTTTATGCCCCTTATCTTCACCTACACCATTTGCACCTATAACTAATCCCAAGTCTTGCTCATCTTTATTACCCCAACCCAGTATTAATCAACACCCTATGCTCACTGGTAGTAAAGCAGATATTTTCAAACCAAAAACATACCTTACGGAGGCAATCGATTCTTCCAATGTTATCCCTACTGACATACATGTTGTCATGAGGTTTCCACATTGGCAGGCAGCAGTTCATGATGAGTTAAGTGCTTTGATGGCAAATGAGACCTGAACTTTATGCGCTCTACCACCTAACAAACGAGCAGTGGGTTGTAAATGGTTATTTAAACTCAAGAAAAAGTCAGACGGCTCTATTGATCGGTACAAGGCTCGATTGGTGGCAAAGGGTTTCTCACAACAAGCTGGATCTGATTTTGTCGAAACTTTTAGTCCAGTTGTTTGTCCGACTACCATTCGTACTATTATAACTTTAGCAGTGATGAACAATTGGCCCTTAAGACAAGTAGATGTAAATAATGTCTTTCTTAAGGGTTCCCTTGATGAAGAGATTTATATGACTCAACCACTGGGTTTTGAAATTTTTGATGACAATGGTACTCAACTCGTTTGTAAATTAAAGAATGCCATATATGGGTTACGTCAAACTCCCAGAGCATGGTTCAATACTCTTTGTAGTTTTCTTATTGGTAAACTTGGTTTTCAGCCCTCCAAGATTGATTCATCACTGTTTGTTCGGCTCTCTTCTTGTTCAAAACTATATCTTATGGCCTATGTTCATGACATCGTTATTACGGGAAGTTCTCCTAGTGAAATTTCTAATATTGTGCAACAGTTGCATGCTGAGTTTTCTTTAAAGGATCTTAGTAATCTTAATTTCTTTCTTGGCATCGAAGTTACTCATAATTCTTCTGGTCTTGTCCTAACACAACACAAGTTCATCACGGATTTACTATCTACAGCTGGACTTCTTGGTGCTTCTCTTGCTCCAACACCTATGGTTGAAAGTCCCTTGCTATCTTCCACTGATGGGTCACCATTTCCCGATAGACATCTTTACGGAAGTATTGTTGGCTCACTTCAGTATATCTGCCTCACTCGTCCTGATCTTTGTTATTGTGTCAAAAAACTTAGCCAATATATGAACAATCCATTGGATACACACTGAAAAACTGAAAAACGTATTCTTCGGTATCTCATTGGCACTCTTCATCATGGTCTATGTATCACACCAGGTGACCCTTTTTGGTTGCCTTTTCTAATGCCGACTGGGCTTCTTCGATTGAAGATAGACGTTCTACATCAGGTTTTCACATTTTCGTTGGGTCAACTCCCATGGCATGGTCTACAAAGAAGCAATCAGTTGTATCACGATCGTCTTCTGAAGCAGAATACCATAGTCTTACTAATTGTGTGTCTGAACTTATTGGCTTCCAACATCTTCTTGAAAAACTTAGAGTAAAGACTTCCCATACACCCCTTGTTTGGTGTGATAACTCAGCTGCCATTTCAGTTGCTGTTAATCCTACACATCATGCTAGAATGAAGCGCGTAGATATTGATCTACACTTTGTTCGTGAAAAAGTTCTTGCTGGTCAATTAAGTGTAAATTATGTCCCCTCAGCAAATCAACTAGCTGATATCTTTACAAAGCTAATACCACCACATAATTTTTCTTATTTTAGCAATCGGCTATGTCTTGTTAACTCTACAAAGTTTGCAACATAGAAAAGAAGAAGGCGAGAGAATGTCAAATATTATACTGCAACAAAATTTCTCAATACCATGAAATTGCTGCATCATCAAAAGATTAACATGTGTGATTTTATCTCAACCAACTCAACGAGCTGTCATCAGCACATTTCTTAACAACCATTGTCAATGATTAGTTGACACGTATCATGGTTTCTCTCTACTATCTTTTTGTATAAATCCATTACTGTTTGTAATGTTTGTGTTATGTTGATACACAAAAAGAATCATATTTTAAGTCACTTTATTCTCTATTTTTATGTCAATTATTTAATTTCTGACTGAGAGCTTATGGTCGTTTGATGGTCAACTGTTTATCTTTGATGCATGGTGTCAAGATGATCTGATCAATGACCTTTATCCTCATTTTGTGATGGTTTGGGTACAAATGTGGGGTTTCCTCTTTGAGTACCGTTCATATTATGAGATTGGTGTACAGATTGGCTACAATATTGAAGAAGTTATCTCTGTAGAATGGCGAGAGACTTTCCCTCTTAATATTTGTTCCCTAAGAGTGAGGGTCTGCATTGATCCTGGAAAACCTTATTAGCAGGATGTTTCGTGAAGAGTAAGGATGGCCCTATAATGTGAGGTGCATTTACGATACAAATATATGTAGGTCCCCTCGTTACCATGGCAGGATTAGGCACACGTACACAAATTGTGCAGTACACAACAATGAGATTGAGCACATGATGAATGAGAAACTTGCTTTCGTTGAACGTAAACTAGACCATGCAACAACCATTGACCCCAACCAAGTGTTTTTTGCTGATAATGTCGGAGCTTTTAACAACAATGCAAATAGAAGAACAACTAGACTGGTCTAGCGCAAAGTTGATAGCAGGGATCGTGAGGAGCAATGCCCTTTTATAGTTTAAGGTGTTCCAATACACCCACTACCTTATGAGAAAATTAGTGGTACATCCACTAAATACTGTTTTGCCTGAGAATATGGAAACCGTTAATGTGGTTGATGCTAGCAATGTGCTTGATATTAATGACAATGATGGTGTTGCTAACCCATTTTTACAAGAAAATGTAGTTGGCGAGAGAAACTAGATTTTTTTTTGGAATGGTCGAATTTGAATTATAATTTTTGAGCAGATTTGAAAATGCAATTTTTTCATTGTATTAACATAGAATTTTATAAAATTTTAAGGGATTAAAATGTAAATATTTCATTTTTAAAGAGGACATAATTAAAATTTAAATTTTAGGAATGCCAAAATACAATTGTACCATTAAATTAACTTAAAACTTTAAAAATTTTAAAGGAATTAAAGGGGAAATTTTTTGTTTTTTTGTATGTGCAAAAATTGTGAAAGACGCAATTGTTTCAGTCAAGGCTAAAAATGTTGAGAATATAGATACCTTACTTAAAAGGTATTGATACCTAAAGCCAAACTTGTTTAACATTTGATGATGAGTTCATTGAGCTCGATTTTTGGTTTTTACCGGTTAGTCATTCATCTCCTCTAATCAAAATAGCTCTAAGTTTTAATATAATATCATGGAGTCATTAGAGTTATCGTTGGTGTCTTCAAACATTGGGTGTAGCAGTGTTCAATTAAGATTAAGAGTCTTACAAAAGTCATGTATGGAGAGCTTGATTTGTTCTTGATAAGTACTCATACATCATATAATTTAGGTTTTTATTACTTACTTTTCATTGATTCTCAAATAAAATATCATTCTTAGCTTAATTTGCAAAATCAATGTGAGATTTGCATACATTAACATTTTAAATATTTATGATTTAATTTTTCATGATTTACTATCTATTAATTAATGAGATGTTTTGAGAGTTAAAGATGTAAATTTGGAGACAGTTGAAAGTGAAGTAAGGAATGAAAACTAAAAAAAATATGGAATAGGAGAAAAAAGAGGTGTGGGACGCAACTTAGAAAGCTGGCACTACTGTCACGGACTTAGAGTTTTTCCACGCAATCCGTGCGGCCTTAGGCAGTTTCTTTGCTTAAAATGCCTAAGTCAGCCTAACTCGTAATGATAAAGGATTCAAAAGTAAAAACACCTAAGTCAACCTAATCTCGCAACGATAAAGGATTCAACAGAATTCCCTCAAGGCACCCACGAAGAACAGCAGAAGAACGAAGTAAGAACGAACTACAAAAAGATGAAAAAAAGCCACAGAAAAAAAAAGAACACTTGAGAGAAAAGTTTGAGTGAATACTCTCAAAATTCTTATTTACAATTGAATGAATTACAATGAGCAGAGAGGTCTCTATTTATAGTTGAGCCTCCCTAAAATCAATGGTGTAAATCAAAGTACATCAATGGCTACAATTAAAAGCTGTATACAATTAGAACTCTAAGATTACATAATTAAAAGTTGTATACAATTAGAACTCTAAGATTACATAATCATATCTTCTTAGATCACTTTTCATATTTACCAGGCTCTTGAGATGGGCTTTTAATCTCTCCAGGCAACGGGCCAGTTTGGTTAGGCCAAATGACCTCCCTCAAATACGATGGATCGCACAAGTTTGTCATGGTTGTGTGATCCCATACGCAACCCATGACATTCTTCCCCACTTGTTCTAGCGACGCCCTCGTCGCATCTTCTTTATGGAACTGGTCAATCTTCCCTTGGAACTGCTACAATGCCTCGGCAGGTTCCCAACTTGCTTCGCTATCAGGAAGTCCCTTCCATCGAACTAAGTACTCATGTCGTGGTCGGTGGTACTTTTGTCTAATTACCCGATCTACCTCAATGTTTTTGACTTCACGATCGTATGACACCTTTACCCCCATCGGTGCTCGTTCGAACTTGCCTCGATTCGGATCCTCTTTATCCTCATAAAATGGCTTAAGCATGCTTATATGGAAAGCCGGATAGACTTTAAGTTTTGCTGGCAGCTCAAGCTTGTAGGCCACCTTGCCTACTCTCTTCACAACTTTGAATGGCCCCTCATACCTTCGCACAAGACCCATGTGCAAGCCAGTATATCGTAAAATCAAGTGTAGTTTAGCAAGGACTGAGGCACCCACCTGAAATTGCACATCCCTTCGTTTTTTACCAGCCCACTTCTTGCTACACTTATTTGCCTTGTGTAAACAAGCTCTAGCCAAGTCATTCTTCCCTTGCCAATATTTTGCGAATCGATAGGCTGCCGGATTTGGTCCTGTACAATGGGTCACAACAGCGTTGGGTGTGAGTGGCTGTTGACCCGTCACTATTTCAAATGGACTTTGATTCGTGGCCCCACTTCGCTACAAGTTGTATGAAAATTGGCCACATCCAACAACTTTGACCAATTCCTTTGTGTGGCACTTACGTAGTGTCGAAGATATGCCTCTAACAATGCATTTACTCGTTCAGTTTGCCCATCGGTTTGTGGATGTATGCTCGTAGAGAAGTTTAAATTTGAGCCCATTGACTTGAACAACTCCGTCCAGAACTAGCCCGTAAATCGCCAATCTCGATCACTAATAATAGACAGTGGCACTCTCTAATACTTCACCACATGTCTAAGAAACAACCGAGCTGCTTCCTCAGCAGGGCACTCATTGGTCACCGAAATAAATGTCGCATACTTTGAAAACCTGTCCACCACAACAAGAATACTCCCAAAACTTTCAGACTTAGGCAAACCAATAATGAAATCCATGGACAAACTTTCCCATGGCCTTTTCGGAACTGGCAAGGGTTGAAGCAAACCGGCTGGAGTCTTTAACTCAACCTTGTCTTATTGGCACACTAGACAAGTTTTCACATAGGTTTCCACATCAGCACCCATGTGAGGCCAGTAATAACGTTCCTCCAAAAGGGCCAAAGTGCGATGCATCCCTGGATAGCCTGCCCATTTCGAGTAATGCCACTCCTTCATGACTTCCTTACGGAGTTTCCCATAATAAGGCACATAGAGGCGGTGTCCACGAGTGTATAACAGCTCCCCATCAAGCCAAAATCTTCTTGTTTTTCCCTCCTTGGCAAGCTCAATCAAATTTTTGGTCGTAGGATCATGGGACAATCCCTCTCGAATGCGTTCCAACAAAGAACCATCAGGTTGACTAATTGCTACGAATTCCATCTTTCGACTGAGTGCATCAGCCACAATGTTGGCACTTCCTAGTTTATATTCCATTGTAAAATCAAACTCTGCTAGTAAAACCTACCAATGAGCCTGCTTGGGAGACAACTTTTTCTAGGTTAGAAAGTAACTATTGGCAACATTATCGGTAAGGACCACGAACCTGGAACCCAATAGATAATGTCTCTATGTGCGCAAGCAGTGTACTACCACAGTCATCTCTTTCTCTTGGACCGTATATCTACGCTCCGTCTCATTAAGCTTTCGACTCTCAAAAGCAATTGGCTGCCCATCTTGCATCAGTACTCCCCCAATAACATAATCTGATGCATCCGTGCGTACCTCATAAGGCTTTGCAAAATCTGGCAAGGCAAGTACGGGTTCCCTTGTCATTTCTTACTTCAATTGATTAAAGGTCTTCTCACATTCCGGTTTCTAATCTCATACCTTCTCCTTTTTCAACAAAGTGTCGATAGTAATTTGCCAACCCAAGGAAGGATCTCAATTCTGTTACCTTGGTTGGAGGCGCCCACTCTGAAATGGCTCGAACCTTGCTCTTATCCATTCGGATCTTACTACCTCCCACAATGTGGCCTAGGAATGACACCTCTTGTTGAGAAAATGAACATTTCTCCTCCTTAATGAATAGCTCATTTTCCCTCAAAGTTTGGAACACCTCCCTCAAGTGTCCCATGTGCTCTTCAAGAGACTTGCTATACACCACAATATCATCAAGGTAAACAACCACAAAACGATCGAGAAATGGTTGAAATACCTTATTCATTAGGGTACAGAATGTAGCTGGGGCATTCATGAGTCTGAAAGGCATCACAAGGAACTCATACAAACCGTACCGTGTCACAAAAGCTATCTTTGGTTCATCTCCCTCGGCTATCCGAACTTGATGATACCCCGATCTCAGATCTAACTTGCTAAACCATCTTACACTACCAAGCTGATCAAACAAATTTGCAATAAGAGGAATAGGGTACCTATTCTTCACAGTAATCTTGTTTAGAGCTCGATAATCGATGCACATTCTCAAGGACCCATCATGTTTCTTTTGGAACAACACTGGGGCACTGTATGGGGATTTAGATGGTCTAATGAATCCAGCATCCAAAAGTTCCTTCAATTGTTTCCGCAACTCTTATTATTCTGGTGGAGACATACGATAGGGGGCCCTTGCTGGCAGCACCACATTGGACACTAACTCGATTTTGTGGTCCACCTCCTTCTTGTGTGGCAAACTTTTAGGCAACTGAACAGGCATTACATCTCGAAATGATTGCAACAATTGACCCACTTCTTTCAGGTTTCACTAATAAACTCAGCGGTCTCTTTGATCTTCAAGGTTGCAAATATGAGACTTCATTTCTACGTACACCTTTAGCAAATCGAATTGCTGACAGTGGTTTTCCCTCAAAGCTTCTTTTCCTTGTCACTTTCACCATGCATTGATGTTTCGCATCCGAAATCACCATGTAATTACTCGAAGAGGCAATAAGAGCATTAACTTGATCTAGGAAGCTTAGTCCAACCACAAAATCATAATCATCAAGTGGTATTACCTTAATGGATACCTTCCCGGACCATTTTTCGAGCTAAAGATCCACTCCCTTTGCAACCCCCTTGATTGGAACACTTTCTGAGTTCACTGTTTTGATCCGACCCACTTCATTTTCTATTTTGAGGCCCAGTTTACAAGCAGCCTCCTCGGACATGAACAAATCAGAAGCGTCTGTGTCAACGAGCGCATTCAATTTTCTTCCAGCCACAATGATGTCTACAAACATCAAACCATGGCTCATTCTATCTTCGAAACCCCCTAGTATCGAACCAAGATTGTTATCCTCCACATCGGACTCCTCCTTTGCTTCCATAGCCGTGAGAGCGGCCTTCTTCGGGCAGTCCTTGATCATATGTGGACCATCACAGTGAAAGCAACTTATAGGCCCACTCTTTTTCTTGTCCCAAGGCTTCTTACCATTGCCGTTCCTAGTGGGCCTTTCTTTATCTCCCTTACTATTACCCTTTTGATTAAATCTAGGCTTAGAAGAATTGGCATTGTATTTCTTCCCACCAAATTCAGCAAGCGATTCTGCTACAGACATAGCCTTGGTGAGTTCTTGAACTCATCGGCGTTGCAACTCCTACTTCGCCCACGATTTTAATCCGTCCATGAAGAAAAAGAATGCCTCTTTCTCCCCCATATCTGAGATTTAAAGCATAAGTTCGCTAAACTCCTGCACATACTCCCTCATAGTGCCTTGTTGCACAAGCCGACACAACTTTGCCCGAGCCTCATCCTCGGTGTACTCTGGGTAAAACTATGTTTTGAACTCACATCGAAACTCCTCCCAAGTTTCGATTTCGATCCCACCACGTCTCACATCAGTAGACCTACGACGCCACTATAACAAAGCAACGTCAGATAAATACATCGCAGCAGTAGTTACCTTAGTGACATCCTTTGTGATACCTTTGGCACGGAAGTATTGTTCTCCCCACAGAAAGTTGTCTACATATCTTACGGACCTTGTTCCCTTGAACTCCTTGGGCTTGGGAACATCAATATTAGGCTTGGGTCGACAACAGCTAACCCACCATTGCCTAAAGTAGCCTTGTAGATTGTGAGTTCACCCTTGAGCTCCGCAATCTCCCCTTTCAAGGCCGCCACCATAGTCTCAATGGCATCATCTCTACCCGTCAACTGTTTCACATTGTCCAACACGTACACTTTGAGCTGCTCCTGCATGGACTGCAATCCATCATGGAGCCTATCATCGACATCATCAATCCTCTCCTTGATATCCCCCACGAAATTCTCGAGAGTGACGACACGATCCTCTAAAGCTGACAATATGTCCCTCGAGCGGCTAGCTTTCCTACCCTCCCACGGGTCTCTATTCCCTCAACTTCTTTCGACATCTTTCAACGGTGGCTCCTAACCTTAGCTCGGATACCAACTGTCACGGACTTAGAGTTTTTCCACGCGATCCATGTGGCCTTAGGCAGTTTCTTTGCTTAAAAATGCCTAAGCCAGCCTAACTCACAATGATAAAGGATTCAACAGTAAAAACACCTAAGTCAGCCTAATCTCGCAACGATAAAGGATTCAACAAAATTCCCTCAAGGCACCCACGAAGAACAGTAGAAGAACGAAGTAAGAACGAACTACAGAAGGATGAACAAAAGCCACAGAAAAGAAAGAACACTTGAGAGAAAAGTTTGAGTGAATACTCTCAAAATTCTTATTTACAACTGAATGAATTACAATGAGCAAAGAGGTCTCTATTTATAGTTGAGCCTCCCTAAAATCATCGGTGTAAATCCAAGTACATCAATGGCTACAATTAAAAGCTGTATACAATTAGAACTCTAAGATTACACAATTAAAAGCTGTATACAATTAGAACTCTAAGATTACATAATCATATCTTCTTGGATCACTTTCCATATTTTCCAGGCTCTTGAGATGGGCTTTTAATCTCTCCAGGCAACGGGCCAGTTTGGTTGGGTCAAATGACCTCCTTCAAATACGATGGATCGCACAAGTTTGTCATGGTTGCGTGCTCCCATGCGCAACCCATGACACTACAGCTTGGATGGAAGAAGCAAATTTGGTGTCATGGCATGGGCATGTGTGAGCCCCAGCCACTACTATTAATTTGTGCAACAACTTTGGCCACCTTAACTCCTAAAAGCAACCATATTTTCTCCCTTTTAGCTCTAGCACTTAATCTAGGTTAATTAAACTTTATAGTGATATTTTAGTAGAGGGTTTGGATTTTTTTATTGAATTTTTATAATATTGCAATTTTTATTATTTTTGCATTTTTCTCCTTCATGGATTGCTAAGCAGTTAATTTTTAGAAATATGTTGAAAAAATTTATTTAAAAAAAGTAGGTCATTTTTTTTAAAATTTATTGATTTACGTTGTTTTTGGATAGAGAAAGGAAAATACATTCGTCAGGGCGCGCTTTCAATCACGTCAACTGAAAACGCGTCCTACAAGAAAGGTTTTTACTGAAAATTATCAATTCATCTATTTTGGTCAAATGACTAAAAGTTAGTGTTTTTGTCCTTAAGTCTCATAATAGTTCTTTTGATTAGATGGTTAGATAATAGTAATTTCATCTTGAGCCATAAGTTCAATTCCTCTTATAAGCATTTTAATATGTATTTTTTATTTCATGTTGTTTCAAGTTTTTTTATTTAATTTTTATAAATTAATAAATATATTATTTTTAATTTTTTTATTTTTAATCAATAACTCTTTTATTTATAAAATCAAATAATTATTGTAAGTGTCATTATTTTTAGTAAATATAATTTTTATATGTGTAATATTTATTTTTAAATCCATATCATGAGTGTAGTAAATTGACAGACTATATATTTTTGTATGTGTATTTGAAATATCTCACATATAAAAAATATTTGAAATATCATACCCACAATGTAGATGAAAAACAGTGATATCTGAAATAATTAATTGATTTTATAATATTAGATATCTGAAATTATTAATTGATTTTATAATATTAGAACTCATCATACCCCAAAATATAGGTGGATAAAATAAATATTTGACATGTAAAGAATTAGTTGATCTTTTTAAAAATAATTACATATTTATTATTTGGTTTTATAAATAAAAGAGTTATTAATTAAAAAACTTGAAAATAATATATTTATTAATTAAAAATATTAATTAAAAAAAGCTTGAAACAACATTAAATAAAAAATACATATCAAAATGTTTATAAGAGGAATCAAACTTAAGACTCAAGGAAGAAATCATGATTATCTAGCCATCTAGCCAAAAAAGCTTGTGTGTTAAAAATATTAATTAAAAATATAAAAAGCTTAAAACATGAAATAAAAAATACAAATGTGAGTAGGAGAGAAACCGAACTTGAGACTTAAAGATTAAAACACTAACATTTAACCACCTAACAAAAAGAGTTAATTGTCAATTTTTAGTGAAAGCACATCTCGTAGGACATGCTTTCAGCTGACATGGTTGAAAGTGTGCCTTGTAAGACGCGTTTTCACTGACACAACAGTGAAAACTCGCCTGTAGGATGCGTTTTTCTTTTTTCTATCCAAAAATAGCGTAGATCGGTAATTTTCAAAAAAAAAAACAACTTACTTTCTCAAATAAGTTTTTTTAGCATATTTCTAAAAATTAGTCATTGCTAAAACCTCTTTTGCTGATAAAAGGAACATCGAAATTTGATTTTAAAAGTTTGTGAAATCTAATTTCTCTTCATCTTTTCTTTTTTCTTTAATATTTGTATTTCTTCTAGTTTAATTATAAATAGTTAGGTTTATTGAATATATAGCTCATATTTGATAACTTAGAATATTTGTCTTATCAATTAGAATAGTTTAACCAATACTTGTTTAATTGATTCTAATGCTTGTGACAAACAACATAATTGGATATAAAATATGTAAGCAATTTATGTTGTGTGGATATGCAATCTAATTTAAATAAATCCCGCTAGTTTGTGTTTGTTGGTTAGAATTAGGTCTTTCTCGTTCTTAATGCTATTGACAAGCTAAATCATAGGCACGAAGTTATAGGATTGTCTATTAGTAAGGAAAACAATTTCAATGAGCTTCCTTTTTATTATTGACAATGTAAGAACAAATTGGTTACTAGGTGCGACACCAACAATTATAATTAATTCACTAAAGAATAGTGAAATCATCTTTGCATTGATGATTAAAGTAGTGAATCAAACGAAGATTTTATCTTTGACTAGAGCTTCATCTCATTGATTTTCTAACACCCCCCATCATTTTTACTTTGCTTATCAATTATAATAATTAAATCTATAATTGCTTAATTCATTCTAATACTTGTGACAAACTGCATAATTATTTATGTCATAACTTATGATTATATGGAGTGAATGTGTGATCTAGCTTAAATAAGCTCCATTGAGGTGAGTTTATTAGTTAGAATTAGGTCTCTATCATTCTTAATGCTGTCAGTAAGCTAAATATTGAATGTTGAGTTATGAGATTATTTATTAATTAGGGAATTAATTTCAAACGAGTTGTCTTTTGGTTACCGAATAGGTAAGGAAATATTGGTTTCTCGACGTTGAGTCAACAACTATAATTAATTTATTGAAGGCATTGATGATATCCTTGCATCGATGATCAAATCTATGAATTAAACAAGGATTTACCTTCAGCTAATGTTTTTCTTCATTGATTTCCCAAAACTTCTATTTATTGCTTTTTTTCACTGAGTTTTTTTCCCCTAAAAATTCCCTCTTATAACTTGTTTTTGTTTAAGAAATAAAGTTTATCAGTCTCTGTGGATACAACCCTACTTGCAGCTATCTATTAATTTTATATTTGCATAATAACTTATTTGGCCCTCTAACTTTACAAAAAAAAATCATTGTAGCCATTCATTTAATTTTCGTCATTTTTAGCTCTTAAACTTACGTTGTTTGTTAAATTACCCCCAAAATAGATGGAAAAGTCAATGTCTGCTAACTTTGTTGACATGGTATATATGTGAATTGCCATGTCAGCAATTAATTAATTAATTAAAATTTTAAATTTTAAAAATATTTTTAAAAATTACTAAATTTATTAAAGTATAAAAAAATATTTTTTAGATTTTCAAAAATTAATTAACTGCTAACATGGCATACATGTGGACTGGCATGGATGCCATATCAGCAAAGTTAACAGATGTTAACTTTTTCATTCATTTTGAAGTGATTTAACAAACAATGTAAGCTGAAGGACTAAAAGAGGCGGAAAATTAAATAAAAGACTAAAATGACATTTTATGTAAAGTTGAAGAGCCAAATAAATCATTATATCTTTTATAATTTTAAATAGATTTTACTTTTGTTGGTGTCTGGAGACCAAACTTTTTCCTTTTTTCTCCTTTACCATGTTTCTGTTAATGATTTTTTTTATGTTATAAATTTTTTGAAAGTTCTATGCTTTAATTTTTTTTAATGTTGATATATTAACTTTTTATCAATGATATTCCTATTTATCTTATTATTATCTAAAATAAACTTAAAATTATTTTAATTCAAAATATTTCTTATATTTTAACAAAATTATTAATGTGGTATTTGTATTTTTAATTTGTTTATTTTGATATTTGTAATTTTTTCTCCATCTATTTACGGTGTTAATTTTTAACAAAAAGTTGACATGTGGGTCAATCATAGGATGCCGTGTGGCACTGTGTCTGAAAAAAATTCAACTAGTCAAAAGAAAAGGACTTAAAAACAATTATACCATTATTAGAAAATTTAATGTGTTTTTAATTATTTTTTCTCTCAATCAGTAACAAATTAACAGCTTTCGAATCCATCATTCTTTTTTTTTTTTTCAAAGTTTCAAATTCCTGATTCTTTCTTTTGTTTTTCAATAATCTCCATCTTAAACAATATATACATTGCCCCCCCAAAAGTTCTGCAGTAAACCCTACCCCAAATGCTACATCAATGTCATTCGTTTGAGCAGCGATTTCCCTAGTATAAACCCAGGCCCCAAAGATGTAGCATTGAAAGAGTTGAGATATTTGGTAAGATAAAAAAAAGAGAGTAAATTACACCAACGGTCACTCAATTTTGTGGTAGTTGACAAAACAGTCACCTTAGTTTTATTTCAATCACTCAACTTTAGAAAAGTGATAAAATAGTCATTTTTGCCGTTTTCCATCACAAACGTCACAGCAAAGTGACATGGCAGATGACAGCATGCTTGGTGTCAAAAAATCTCCAGTTGGTCGGTTACCACCAATTTAACAGCCTTATCAATACCAATTTAGGGTTTAAGAAGAGAAAAATAAGAAGAAAAAAAAAGAAGAAGAAGAAGAAGAAGAAGGAGAAGGAGAAGAGAAAAAATGGAGATGCCTCCAGTTTTCAAATCAATCCCATACTGCATCTCTGCAAGTGATTCCTCCAAGCTTCAAAGGTAACGATCTAAGGCCAAAGCTTTAACCCAATTGCTTTATATTCTTCTATAGTTACTCAGGCATGGTTGTTATAGCTTCAAACCAAAATGTTGTTGCTTTGGGGGTCAGAGTAACAAAAGGGAAAGGCAATTTACCCAAGCTTCTCCTCACTTCATCATGGCAGGTAATGTTCAAATTAATCTTCAACTTTTGAAGAAATGACCATTTTTTGCAAGATTTTCTTATCCGAGTCTTTTCCAAATTTATTTAACTCCCTTGCTAGTTCAATCGATGGGTCAATGTTTTTTCATTGATTCGGGTCTGGAAAAATTTTTATATGTCTTTATTTTTGGGTGTTTTAGTGAAGATGAGATTTATCTGTTTGGTGGTTACATTACATCTTGGAAAGACATGGTGTTTTAATGGTGGAAGGTTACAGAGGAAGAGAGCCAAGAAGAAGAAGAAGAAGAAGAGGAGCAAAAACATGGTGTTTGAATGTCAAAGAATCAGACCCTGCCAAATTAGGCAAAAAAGACTTTTTTTAAGGTTTTTTTTCAATTTCTTCTTAAATTTGGTGGGTTTTCACTATGGACATCCAACGTGACAAGTTAACTGGCTACATCAACAGTTAACTTGCCACATCAGCGATCCGCTAAGACACTAATGGAAACTATTAATCAGCGACTGTTTTGTCACTTTTTTATAACGTTAGTGACTGTTTTGTTATTTTTTAAAAGTTGAATGGCTGAAATGAAACATGTTTGACTGTTTTGTTAGCTACCCAAAGTTGAATGACTGTTTTGTCATTTTTTACTTGAAAAAAAAAATAGATCTCAAGGATGTAGCAATGATAAAATCCAGATTCGGGCCCCAAGAATAGCAGGAATGCTCACTTTCTTTTGAGGAATAACACAAATACTGTACTGCAGAATGTGAAAGGAACAAAAGAAAGTAAGATAAAATTTTTATTGAGAAAAAAGCTTTGCTTTTACTTGGAAAAAGAAAACATATCTCAAACCCTGTAAATCAAACCCCAAAAAAAACCTTATCATCGTCAAATTAACATATGCAAACCTAAAGTAAACCCGGCCTCCAAGATTGTCATTCCCATCTCCATCTCTAACCAGTATAGGGAAGCATGAAAGAAGAAAAGTAAGACTGTGGCGTACTAATGATGCAAAGAAAAATGTATGAAATTTGGAGAACTGAGAATGGTCTTTGCAAAGGGAAATCGAAGAAATTAGACTTATTCATAAGTCAGGCTATTTGTCTAGGCCCGAAAGCTTGCTTGAAATTTAGTAGGGCTTGGATAAAAATATTAGGCTCAAAAAATGAGCTTAGGTAAAAAAATTAGACCCGTTTAAAATACGGGTTAGGTTTGGGCTTGAATATTCAAGGCCCGAGCCTAATATGGCCCAACTCGTTTTTAAATTTATAATACTTTATATTATATAATTTATAACACAATTAAAAAATAAACCTATATTAAATATATAATACTACTCTAATGTTAATATGACTATATAAAAAATTTCAATAAATAACAAAATATTAAAACAAAATAATATATATTTTTTAAATAATATGAGTGAGCCTAAAATGGACTTAGGTTAGTTTTTTTGCAAATATGGGCGAGTTTGGGTAAAATTTTAGACTCATATTTTAGGTCAGGTCAAGTTTGAACAAGTATAAAATATGTTAATATCATGCTTAAATCCAACCCGACCTATAAACACCTCTAATAAAATCAAAATTCGTAAATGGACTCATAAATGTGATTGAATGCTTCTTGATCGAAGAAGACGCCGGTTAATATTGGCTTCGAAGATGAGAAAAGTCGACTAAGGCTTCTTTGTTTTGTTCCAGAGAAGAACATTGAAGAGACGAGTGGAACTAATTGTCTTTTAGTCGTAAGTAAATTTATTTTTTAATTTGGGTAATAATAAATATTAGATAAAATTAGTTTTAAGCTCTTATGGCTCGGCCAGAAGGCCCATCCAAAAAATATGAGATTTTGGGTAAAAATTAGGCTCGAAAAATGAGTTTAGGCAAAAAAAATTTTATTTAGAAAATAGGTCATGCCTCAGGTAAGCTTTTTTTAACCCGGGCTCGGATCGGTCTGAATTTGTAAAAAAAGAAAAATTCTACTGTTTTGACGTCATTTCACTATTATATTATTATGATTTTGTCGTTATTGTTTGAATATTGTATAATTCTTGTTTTATTGTTAATTTTGCTAATACTTTTGAGGCATTTGCTTGTTAAGTTGTACGTATCTTAGTGTTATTTAAGTATAAATTTATTTTTAATTTGTTGGAAATTTTAGTGTATTTAATGTATTATATTTTTAATTTTATTTTTATATAAAAAAATTTTAATACAAGTGGACCGACCTCGAGTTTTAGCTTTTTATTTGGATCAGTGCCGGGTCTATCAAACAGGTCTGAAATTTTGTTATAGCTCGGCCTATGACCACCTAGAGAATCATGACATATTCAATGATGTGGCAAAAATGGCCACATGTGATTCATTTATTGGTATGATGCTATGTTATTAATAGTGTGAAGGGAAAGGACCACCTTAATAAACGAAATTAAAGTACAAGTATGAAAATAAATAAATTGTAAGTAGGACATTGATAATTTGAACAAAGTATAGGGATAAATTTTCCCATTATCCCTATTCCTAATAATGAAAGTAAAATGCATTACCAACTGGAACATTACCGTTGGTTTGGTTCTAAACTTCCAATATTGAAAATAGAAGAAAACAAATATAGGCACATCAGAAATAAATATAATTTTACTTTTCATCTCTTTGAACAATATTAAAAAAAACATTTAAATTATGTTATTACTGTTTATACTCTGTCTTATACTTTTTTGAATTTTAAAATTTTAGTCCTGCCCAAACAGTTTATTTACATTCGATTCATAGTCCTACATTATTCGTGTAACTTGATATTTAGTCTCTATTCTTTAATTGGATCATTTTAAGTCTTTATACTTTTCGAATTTTAAAATTTCAGTCTTAATGCAAATTATAATCGTTAATCCATTAAATGAATTTTTAATGAGAAATATGTAAAAATATCAAGCTGACATGGTATTACACATATGATAATATGTTTGGCACATTAGATGTAGGAAACAACAGAACTTAACTTAATGAATTAAACTATTATCATCGGACGAGGATTGGAGTTTTAAATTGTGAGAAGTAAAAGACGAAATTAAAGTATGAGGGTTTCGTAAAACATAAGCCTATGCGATTGATAATTATAATAAATCAATTAATTTGAAGAGTTTGTGAATAGTAACTGATGATTAAATGAAGTTAAAGATGAGAATACCAACAAAATTACTATAAAGAATTTTAAGTTATAGTAAAAAGTATATGAATTTCATTTTGAGGAAGGCATAAAATTTTATCTGATACTGTAAAACATATAAAGTTATAAACACAAATTAAGAAAAGAAAATATGAAAAATCAAAATTGTTTAAGGGCCAAGACCTCGACTTCCAATGCCTTCCGCCTCTGTTCCCATTATCCGAAAGAGACATATGGATTAGCAAAGCTTTACAAAATGGATGCTGGAATAGCAGATATAGAACTCCACAACTGTCTACTTTCATCAGCTCTTACTTTCCAATTCAAATGAAATATATGAATAAACTGGAATGTTACTTAGCTCTGCTACCATATTTAATTCAATATCAAGGTCCGCGGTATCTCCGAAAACACAAACAACCTTGAGTTTGATCATGCGGAATCATGCCTCCGCCTTTTGATGTGTCAATCGCCTCCAACATCGACACCACTTCGTCCATCTCCGGCCGTTTGTCGGGGTTTGCATCCCAGCATCTTTTCATTACATTTGCAAGAGAACTCGGACAGCAACGAGGTATCTCCGGCCTCAGATTCTGCAGTTTAAAGTTTATGTTATTGCTATCAACATCGAATCTACTTAGGCTATAATGTTTGCAAGGGAGATGGATTCATTTACCTGACGGACGACAGCCGATGTCACTTCCGAGAAGCTAAGATCAGGATACGGCATGTCACAGCAGTATATCTCCCATAAGCAGATACCGAAGCTATACACATCACACTTCCTATTGTAGGGATTGCCGTTAAGGACCTGTCCCGAATTTAGGCTATTTCAATTCATCAAGTGGGGGAGTGACTGACTGCGAAACTCTAAAGAAAAGCATATATTTAAGTTGTATACCTCTGGTGCCATATAACCAAGTGTTCCAGTCTCTCCGGTCATGTCATTAGGGTTCGAAGCCTCGAGTCGAGCAACCCCGAAATCAGCAATCTTTACGGTACGCGTCTTGTCCAGAAGCATGTTTTCTGTCTTGACATCTCTATGGACAATCTTTTGGGAGTGAAGATAGCTCAACCCTCGTGCAAGATCTACAGCCAATTGAATGACTACTTTAAAAGCCAACTTCCTTCTCCGATTCTTTATCAAGTAGGATTTCAGTGCACCCCCAGGACAATATTCCACAATAACACAACAAATTGGCATGCCAATTTGACCATTTTCCATCTGTATGTTCAGGTCCGATGAGCCCATTGTCGCCCCTATAAACTGCATGGGTTAAAGACAAATAAAATAATAAATTTAATGATCGATAGCATCCATATTAGGATAAGAGTGTGGAAAAGATCAAAGAAACTGGGAAAAAAAGAGAGAGGTAAAGATAGGAGATAATAAATGTTACCTTTGTTACATTAGGATGATTAAGCTTATGCCACACCGCAACCTCTTGAGTAAAAGCTGCTCGAAGTGAAGCTATTTCGGCCTCGGATCTGTGGCCCTCTTCTCCCCAGTCAAGAAGTTTAACTAAGCATAATGGAAGTTCGCAATGTTAACGAGGATCTTTAAATTTTCTGGCTTTTTTTTATCTCCAAAAAGTATTATGATTAAAAGTGCACATCAATAATAGATTAGCACACATTTGGTTGATTAATATATAGAAGGGAAAAACTCATTCAAGTAATAGGTGTATGCATTGGAATAGTTGTTCTTAGAACTAGGTTCTTTTCCCTTTTACTTGCATTTTCTCAGCAACCAAACAAACGGAACAGTTGTGATAATGTTGCGGAAAGGATCGATTCGAGAACTCCGATATGACTACAAGTAAATTGACCGGAACGAAAAATAAAGTGAACACAAGGATTTACGTGGTTCGGCTTTAATGCCTACGTCCACGGGCAGAGGCGAAAAGAAATTTCACTATAACAAGATGAAGATTACAAGTGTTTTACACTCAAGACATAACCCGAGAACCTCACAACTCTCAACCCCTATAGAAAACCCGAAAGCTAAAATCCTAGCTTTCAAAGAACAAGCTTTGCTCTCTCTTGGTTTGGGATGATTAATATGGCTAATGAACCTCTCTATTTATAAGAGAGTTCAAGGACATAATTGTCCAAAACTTTGGCAAAGATTTGTGGTTGAAAATGGACACCAACAACCATCCACTAATCCACTACCACCAACAACCCACTACCAACAACAACAATCCACTACCAATTTTAAGCCATTTCTTAACAAATCTCCACCTTGGCTTGAAATTTACCAAGCTGAACATCATAGTGAATTCCTCGAACTGGATCACCTCTTCCAAACGCCTCTCTGGCGCTAATCAATCCCGAATACCTATCAAGTCCAAGCAATGCTTGA
The DNA here is from genome assembly GCF_007990345.1 of Gossypium hirsutum. Lineage (NCBI taxonomy): Eukaryota > Viridiplantae > Streptophyta > Magnoliopsida > Malvales > Malvaceae > Gossypium > Gossypium hirsutum. The sequence goes on from NC_053440.1 coordinate 9,743,759, forward strand.
ACTTATATGCAGGGATCACCTTAGTTAACATATCTGCAGGATTCTTCTCGGTAGCAACCTTGCTGATAACAATGTCACCTTGCGTAACATGTTCCCGAACAAAATGATATCTGACATCAATGTGTTTGGTCCGTTCATGAAACATCTGATTTTTAGTCAGATGTATGGCACTCTGGCTATCGCAAAATACAACAGTGAAATCCTGTTGTAAACCCAAACTGCTTACTAGACCTTTCATCCACAATGCTTCTTTCACTGCTTCTGCTAACGCCATATATTCCGCCTCAGTCGTAGATAAGGCTACGGTAGACTGTAACACAGCTTTCCAACTAATGGCTCCTCCAGAATAAGTGAAAACATAACCCGTCAGAGATCTTCTTTTGTCCAGATCTCCAGCATAATCAGAGTCCACATAGCCCGTGACACTGCTAGTGCAGTCACTCTGATCATATACCAAGCATAAATCTGCAGAACCTCTCAAGTACCTGAGAATCCATTTCACGGCCTGCCAGTGTTCCTTGCCAGGACAACTCATGTATCTGCTGACCACACTAACTGCATGTGAAATGTCTGGACGAGTGCAAACCATTGCATACATCACGCTTCCAACTGCACTCGAGTATGGAATGTGAGACATTTGCTGCTTTTCTTCATCAGATTGTGGTGACAACTCTGCAGAGAGTTTGAAATGTGGTGCCAACGGAGTACTCACAGTTTTCGCTTTATCCATGCCGAAGCGTTGAAGAACCTTTTCAATGTAGTTCTTCTGCGACACACGAAGCTTGCCCGCCTTGCGATCTCTGTGAATATCCATGCCCAAAATTTTCTTGGCAGCACCCAGATCCTTCATCTCGAACTCACCACTCAACTGCGACTTTAACTTGTTGATTTCCGACATGTTTTTGGAAGCAATTAACATGTCATCAACATACAGCAACAAATAAATGTGCGAACCATCTGAGAGCTTCCGATGATAGACACAAGCATCATAGTCACATCTTGTGTAACCATGCTGAATCATGAAGCTATCAAACCGCTTGTACCACTGCCTTGGGGATTGTTTCAATCTATATAAAGACTTCTTTAATAGACAGACATGGTCTTCTTTACCAGGAACTGTAAAACCCTCTGGTTGACGCATGTAGATTGTTTCCTCGAGCTCACCATGCAAGAACGCCGTTTTTACGTCAAGCTGCTCAAGTTCTAGATCAGACTTGGCCACCATGGCAAGTAATACACGAATGGAAGAATGCTTTACGACTGGGGAGAAAACTTCATTGTAGTCAATCCCCTCTTTCTGAGTGAAGCCTTTAGCAACCAATCGTGCCTTGAATCTAGTTGCTTCAACCCCTAGGATGCCTTCCTTTTTCTTGAAGACCCATTTGCAACCAACTATCTTCTGGTTACTTGGCGGCTTAACCAACTCCCAAGTATGGTTCTTGTGAAGAGATTCTATCTCCTCACTCATAGCAATTGCCCACTGTGCCGACTCATCACACGTGACAGCCTCATTATAACTGGAAGGTTCTATACCAATGGACTCCGCCACACTGAGCGCGAAAGACACCAGATTAGCGTAACGCGGATTTGGTTTGATTTGTCTCTTCGTTCTTCCAGTGGCAATGCTATATGGTTTTTCTTGAGGTGACTCATCTTCATCGGAATCTTGCACCTCAACTTGATCATCCTGGACTGAAGTACCTTCCGTAGGAATTGGAGCGTCCACCTGACACTCCACCTGCTTCTCAACACCGTGATCTCCCATTCTATCTGACTCCTCCTTTTCCCGGGAATTTGTGGTGGATCGAAGCATGGATGACTCATCAAAAGTCACATCTCTACTGATGATGAACTTGGACGAAACCGGATCAGGACACCACAACCTGTATCCTTTCACCCCTTGGCCGTATCCAAGAAATATGCATTTCTTCGCCCTCGGTTTGAGTTTTCCCTCATTTACATGAGCATACGCAGGGCAGCCAAACACTCTTAAACCAGAGTAATCAGCAGGAGAACCAGACCATACTTCCTCAGGAGTCTTCAGCTCAATAGCTGTTGACGGAGATCTGTTAACCAAATAACAAGCAGTATTAACAGCTTCAGCCCAAAATTCTTCACCGAGCCCAGCATTTGATCGCATGCAACGAGCTCGCTCCAAGAGAGTTCTATTCATGCGTTCTGCAACTCCATTTTGTTGTGGTGTTCGACGAACAGTGCGGTGTCTCACTATTCCTTCTTTTTTGCAGAACTCATTGAATTCACCTGAGCAAAACTCCAAGCCATTATCCGTCCGGAATCGCTTGATCTTCTTTCCTGTTTGATTTTCGATCAAAGCTTTAAATTGCTTGAAGTTGATGAGAACCTCATACTTGCTCTTCAGAAAATACACCCAAACCTTTCTCGAGTAATCATCGATAAAGGTAAGCAGATATCTGTAACCACCTTTAGAAATTTTCGGAGAAGGCCCCCAAAGGTCAGAATGGAAGTAATCCACTGTGCCTTTTGTCTTGTGAATCCCAGTGCTGAACTTTACCCGAGTCTGATTACCGAAGACGCAGTGCTCACAGAAATTCAACTTTCCTGTACACTGCCCAGACAATAATCCTCGTTTGCTTAGCACCGATAAGCCTCTCTCGCTCATATGCCCGAGCCGCATATGCCATAACTTCGTGGTGTCAGAATCTAGATCATCTGATGATGACACTCCCGCAACACCTGTAACCGAGGAACCATCGAGGAAGTAAAGGCCCCGCTCCAAATTACCACGTATCACAGTCAAAGCACCCGAGAATACCTTGAGAACTCCACCTTCAGCAGAGTACCGAAAGCCTTTCTTGTCCAACGTACTCAAAGAGATCAAATTTTTCTTCATTTCTGGAATGTGCCGAACATCAGTTAGAGTTCTAACAATACCGTCAAACATCTTTATACGAACTGTGCCAATCCCCATGACTTGACATGCGTGGTCATTTCCCATTAGTACTGAACCAGAATGCTTCTCGTATGTTGAGAATGCATCTTTCGAAGTACTTATATGAAATGTAGCTCCCGTATCAAGAATCCATCTCCCACCAGCGTAAGAGTCGGATACTGCAAGAACGATCTCGGCATCACTTGAAGAATCTGCATCAGCTACATTCGCACGATCATTTTGTTGCTCCTGTGATTCTGATTTCTCCTTCCTTTTCGGACAATCTACCTTCATGTGCCCGTACTTCTTACAGTAGTAGCACTGTATTCTCTTCTTGGACTGCGATCTAGGATGGCTTTTACTTGAACTTCCACCCTTTGCCTTGGATCTTCCTCGAGCAACCAAGCCTTCGCCTTCATTGTTTTCGACCACCTTACCAGTGATTTTCTTCCTCAACTCACTGGAACTTAAGGCATTTTTCACCTCCTCTAGAGTCAGGTCATCACGACCGTACATCATTGTATCAACAAAATTCTCATACGAGGGAGGCAAAGAACACAAAACAATTATTGCTTGGTCCTCATCATCGATTTTGTTATCGATATTATTCAAATCCATGATAATGGAATTGAATTTATCCAGGTGCTGGGAAACAGGTGTACCTTCCTCCATCTTCAGGGCATAGAGTCTTTGCTTGAGGTAGAGCCGGTTCGTCAATGACTTCGTCATGTACTTGCTCTCTAACCGGAGCCACAAACCGGACGCGGTTTTCTCATCCGCTACTTCTCGTAGCACTTCATCTCCTAGACATAGCAGAATAGCACTATGTGCTCTTTCTAGCATGTCATCCTTTTGCTCTTCCGAAAGCGTGCTTGGTAATTTATCTTTACCAGACAATGCTTTTAGCAATCCTTGTTGAACCAGCACTGCCCGCATCTTGATGCGCCATAAACTGAAACTATTTTTCCCGGTAAATTTCTCGACATCATACTTAGTCGATGAAACACTTGTAGCCATAATTTGGAACCTTTGAATGAATGATAATATTTTCTTCCTGATGTGAAAGATCAGACAAAGCTGCAGTCACAGGGCAATTCAGAAAATATTATCACTCCTTCAACTATGCTCTGATACCAATTTGTTGCGGAAAGGATCGTTTCGAGAACTCCGATATGACTACAAGTAAATTGACCGGAACGAAAAATAAAGTGAACACAAGGATTTACGTGGTTCGGCTTTAATGCCTACGTCCACGGGCAGAGGCGAAAAGAAATTTCACTATAACAAGATGAAGATTACAAGTGTTTTACACTCAAGACATAACCCGAGAACCTCACAACTCTCAACCCCTATAGAAAACCCGAAAGCTAAAATCCTAGCTTTCAAAGAACAAGCTTTGCTCTCTCTTGGTTTGGGATGATTAATATGGCTAATGAACCTCTCTATTTATAAGAGAGTTCAAGGACATAATTGTCCAAAACTTTGGCAAAGATTTGTGGTTGAAAATGGACACCAACAACCATCCACTAATCCACTACCACCAACAACCCACTACCAACAACAACAATCCACTACCAATTTTAAGCCATTTCTTAACAGATAAGATTATCCAAACAGAAACTGAAAAACCAGGAAACATTTGATCCCAAAAATCAACTCCGCCACTGCAAACCTTAGGCAACCTCTTTGATATAAATAACGGTACTATTAATATTGAGAAACTGTAATTTTTGGTCAATGATGGAAGACGAACATTTCTGTTGCTCGGACTTCCATTTTGGTTCCAGTACTATGTTGGTCGGTAACATATTCAGACATGAATCTGAGGTATGAGCTTCGACAAAACTTGGAAAAGTTTAACACGCAACACCCGAGTCCGAGCAACCTATGAGAACACTAGCCCTATGAAGCATCGGGGTAAACCTCCTCGTACCGCTGTCCTACACGGACATGCAGATACGTACCGGACACTGTCAAGACACGTGTCAAAAAAGAATAATAGTTAAAAATTTGTGAGACCCATTATTTTATTCGGAAAATATTCTTGTTTTATAATAATATAACAAAATAAAATAGATTATAATTTTTAAAAGAATAAGAAAAAGTAAATTATTAGTGTGTGAAACTCACAGTATCATTTTGATGAACCTTCCCAACCAAAGAGGCCTAAAGTGATAATAGCAACACATCTATGAGGCCTACAAAGTTGATTTTGGAGGAAACCAAAAGTATAGCAGAAAAAGAAAGGGGGTGAAATGTAGAGTTTGATGGTTTCAATTCAAACAACAAATGGATACAGAAAAGCAAATCTTGAGCATATAATAAAAATAAAAATAAAGTATAAAGAGAGAGATGGGAAATGGTGAAAATACCAGCAACATCTTGGCCATCATACATCCCACGATGAACGGTTCCAAAAGTGCCACGAGCTATAACACTTTTGATGATAAGCTGAGAAGGATCAATCTCCCACTCTTGTCTTCTCCCAGTGTTGCTAGGCCTCAGCTGTCCGCCGCCTTCCTCTCCTTTATCTTCCCTGTTGTTCTTGTTCTTCTCCATCGTCCATGCTCTACTAAGATGCCTCTGAAGTTGCTCATCCAAGCTCTTCAGATCTATCTGATCTGCTCTTACATACCCTCCTCCCCCGCTCTCACTTTTCTCCTTCATCTTCACACTCCTCCAAAACAGAGAAAGGAACAGTCTTTTAAAACTATTAGCTTTTTTCAACTATTCCTGATTCTGGGTATCTCTCCAAAATCTACACTAAAAACTACAACTCAATCATAATCTTAAATAATATTTTTTATATATATGAAAAGAAATAAATGAAAGAGATTTGTGTTTTCTTTTGGGGGGTTATTGTTTATTGGTTTCTTTCAAACTCGCAAACAGACATGTGGGCACATGGATTACTGCCTGAAGACGACGTGGGTTGTTGTGACACACTTACGGTGGTTTCTTTGTTTCTGTTTCGGCTGCTTCTTCTTCTTCCTCCTGCTTTGTATTTTTTTATGCATTTATGGGATTCACGGTCGTAATGTATGTAGCTTTGTTTTAAATGGGGGTTGATCTCTGGTTGTATATGCAAGTCCAACCCAACTGTCCCTTTCAAACAGCCTACTTTCTACTCTGCCAAATTTCTCTTCTCATCAATGATGTCATTGGACTATCCTCTACCTCTATTCCTAATCTAATACAATACAGTATTTTTCTTATATATATATAGGGTGGGATGAGTTTACACTTCTTAAATTCGTGTTAAATAAATGTGGGACAAAAATTTTAATTAATGTTTCATATAAATTAATACTTAATATAATATTTATATTTAAGCATTTTACGTTCTTAATGTCATTTTTAATCAGATTATTAATTCAAATTAAATAAACATTTTTAAAAAAATTATAATACTTAAATATTTTAATACTTAAATTTAAATATTTTATTTATATTTAAACACTTTATCGAGTTATGTCACCGCCAAATTACCAACTTAATTATGAAATTATAGAAATATTCATTCTTTTAAATAATAATTAATATTATTATAAGGTTACTTTTATTTTTTACAATAGTATTAAAATAAAAAAATTGTTTTAATTATTTTATTTACTACAAATTCATGTTCAATTTTCGAAATAAATTGCTTTTACTCAAATTTGAGTATAATTTTAGATTTTTCAATGTTAGTTGAACTCTTTTAAAAAAGAGTATACTAAATATAAATAAAAAGTAATATTTGAATTAAATATTAAAAATACTTTTACAATTTTTTTTTGTTTTATATACATCATTTTAAGCAAGTTTAGATAGTTTATAATATTGAATATTTGATGCTTTGTTAGTATATTATTAATTTTTAAAAAAAATGAATTTATTAACTGTGTTTTGAATAATATGTTAAAATATTAACCGTCGTACGTTTGTAATTTAGTCCTTCTATTTTTATTTCTGGGAACTTAGTCTCTTTACTTTCCAATTTTAAAAATGAAAATCTAATTATTAACATGGATAAATTTCTTATGTTATTCTTATATGGCTACCAAGTGAACTTTTCTAAATTTTAAATGGCACATCAATGAATTTAGTGAAATAATTTTCACGGTATTAACAATTTGGCTAGAACTTTTGTATTTGAAAAGTGAAGTAACTAAATTCTAAAAATAAATTTGTGTTGGGCTAAAATATTCCCAAGCCCGATTGATCCAAACATTTCAAGTCACCCACGTTGTGCAGGTGCTCCCCAACCGTGTCAATTTTGGCCTTGCACCAGCCCTACGCATGAGGCAAAGTTACAAGCTTAGTCATTCAACTACTTTTCAAAAGAGTTCACATGTATAAACACATTCCACACTTGGTATTGAACCAATGTGGGATCTAAGCCTTTTATTTTTCCTCAACAATATTTCCAAGTAGCTTATCTTGAGCATCAATTTCTCATTCATCAGTCAACTATTTTAAGCATATGATATACCATTGTAAAGGTCTCATAGAGTAGAATATAAAACCATAAAATTATGATTCAACTCTCCACCTTTACCTATTGAGAATATGCCTCTAAGTTACTATAAAATGTAATTTTTCTAACAATATTTTAACCTGAATAATATGTTATCATATGATTCTCTTCATGGAATTACACAGTCAGTACATCAAATATTAACCCATACATATTTATTATTCAATCAAATATATTTTCTAGAAGATAAATTTACTTGTTTTTTAATAAAATATACTTATGAATTAAGGGAAAATATTTAGTACACAAACAATGGATTTTTTAAACTCCACAAACATGATTAGAGTGGTGACAAATCTCACATAAAGTATATGGTAAAATATTCAAATATATATAATAGGACACATATTAAATTTTTAAGTCTGTTTATAAAATTAAGAAAAGTAGGTACCAAAATGCATAGAATTTTAAGATACATATTTAAAAAGTGAGAAGTCATATTTATGTAGATTTCTTTGATAGGGAAGGGATAAGCTTGTTAGACTTTTAAGCTGATAGCTGTTGGACTTTGTTAACTGTTGTGATAATTTTGTATAATATTAGGAATAAGTTAAATCATAATGTAATACCTAAACTATTACTGCTCAACAATACAGTTCATGCCTTATCAAAACGAAAATTCTTTTTCTATTAGGAATAAGGCTCATCTATTACGTGAATGAAAAAAAAATATTTAATTTTTTTTGAAAAATTTAGTGATTATTGATAAAGAAATAAAATTTTAAATAATTATTAATAAAGAAATATTTTTTAACATTATTTGTGTTTTTTTTATTGTTTAAGTTTGTAGTTGTTTTTTTCCAACAATATCGTCTTTAAAATTCGAATATATGTTCTCCCTTAAGAATGTAATGTACCTTACTATTACATTCAACCCTTGTTGATAATAAATAATTATGAATAAATAAATAAAATTGATTAAGAAAGTAATAAAATGAGTTTTTAGTTTTCTTAATTTCTTCCAAATATTAAATTACTCGTATAAATCTAATAATAGTATAGAGGATATATGTTACAAAAACATTTTAAAATAAAAAATATTATAAGTTCTTAGTTTTACTTATGGAAATAAATAAATATATATATACAATATTAGAGATACAGAATAGGGTAACACGGTTTGAACTCGTGCTAAACGGGTGTTTGATAAGAGTTTTTAACCATTGTTTTATTCAAGTCAAGACATAGAAATAAGAAAGGTAAAAGTATCGTGGAGGCCGTTGTACTAGTAGTCGGATTGCATTTTTCCCCTTCTACTAAGAAAATGGGTAAACTAGTCCATGTACATTAGATTCAAGAACAAATTGATCATTTCTATTAAAAATCTTATCAATTTAGAGAAAATAAATCTCTATTTGACAAGGCATCTTCCTATACCTATGAAATTCGCTGGACCCAAAAATGATACATTGGAAGAATCTTTTGGGTCTTTCAATATCAATAGATTGATTGTTTCGCCCCTGTATCTTCCAAAAAGGAAAAAAAAAATTCTCTAAGAGTTGTTTTCTGGATCCAAAAGAGAGTACTTGGGTTTTCCTAATAACTAAAAAGTTTATCATACTTGAATCTAATCGGGGTTCACGGTGGTGAAGAAATTGGATCAGAAAAAAGAGGGATTCTAATTGTAAAATATCTAGTTATTTCGTAAATTATGCCAGTTTTTAACAATATAAATAGATGAAATTTTTAACAGAAAGGACCAATATGCTCTTGAATCTAATATACAAGGACTAGTTTGCCTATTCTTTGAGTAGATGACGCAGAATACAATCTAACTACTAGTACAGGGGCCTCCATGGTACTTTTACCAAATAAATATATATTGCTCTTGTTAGGAAATCTTTTATCTATGCAATATGTAAGTGGCTATGACCGAGCTGGTATCACGAGTCAACTCGATTCCAACTTAGCTATGAAATTACTAAAATGTCCTTATTTTAAAGGGTAATTAATATTATTATAAGGGTATTTTTTTCATACTTTTATATAATCTTCAAATAAAACAACTGAAAAAAAATATTATTTGGGAATTGAACACAAGACCGACAATTCATATAAAAAAAACTATTACTCCACTAATAATCATTTGATAATATATATTAATATAAAATATTTCTGTCCACCCTCATCGTTATTACTAATTAGTTTCAAACCAAACGTTTCATTATTTATTGTATGTTATTTTTAAACATACATCTGTGTTCTAAATATGTTGTTTCCACACACATACATGTATGATAGGTTTACTAGTATTAATAATATTGTTAATTGAGTTGGTGTCACGAGTCAAACTTTATACTAAGGCTCCGTTCTTCTTTGCGTTTTAAATAGACTTTTGCTTTAAAAAGTCATTTTCTCTTAAAAGGAACGAAGAACGGCCTCCATTTTCTCAAAAAATTCACCATCTAAAACGTGATTTTCTCCAGATAGAGAAGCTGAAAATTTCACCATCTAAAAAGCTTGAAGTGCTTTTGGCTGATAAATGACCAAATTAACCTGTCTTCTCCCCCTTGGAAAAACGTTCTTTCCTCTGCTGTGAAAGTTCTATACCCATTTTTTTCACATTTTCGCTGTGAAAGCTCCTTCCTGTTCTTTGTTCCTCTTCCGCTGGTGAGTTCGTTTTCTTCTTCTTCTCTTTAATTATTAATTATGCTTTGTTTTTATTTACTTTTTAATTCTGGCTTTTGTGCCTCTTTTTCTTTACTGCTTTGTGCCTCTACTGCTGCTTTGCTCTGCCTCTTTTGTTTTGTGCCTCTTTTGCTCGCTTTGTAACTTTTCCAAACTATTTTAGTTGATAAGAATAGAAAAAATATAGGCTAAATCAAAATTCGTATCCAAATTCCATATCGTTGCTGAACTTTCTATATCTTTTGTATTTAAAAGTTCTGATGATGTTCTTTTTAATTGTTTCTAGGGTTTAGCTTTACGATAAGAAACATTACTAATTACTTGAATTCAAGCTCTCCAATCTATTGTTGATATTTCGATACCGAAAATTAATTATATAAATGATCATAAAATCACATTCGATGGTTGGATTTTGCAATGAATCTCCGAATATTTAACAATCATTGTTATTTTTGAATGAATGAAACGTACTTTCTTTCTTATGCACGAAAAATTGTTGTATTTTTTGGATTTTTTTTAATTTTAGTAGGAAAAAGTATGATTAATTCAGTTAAGTGATATTGCCATTAGACAGATAGCTCTTTGTAGTTACTTATCTAAATGTTGCCACCTCCAGAAATCATGGAACAAAAGCTTGCTACACAGCATGTGGAAATGGAGAGACTTGGTACAGAAAACCAGAGAACTGCTGCTACCAATGGGACATTGAGACAGGAACTTGCTGCTGCACAGCATGAGTTGCAGATCTTGCATGCTCAGATAGGAGCTGTAACATCTGAAAGAGAACAACAAATGACGAGCCTTACGGATAAAATAGCTAAGATGGAAGCAAAACTGCAAGCAACTGAGCCTGTTAAGGTAGAGTTGCATCAGGCACACTGATGCTCAGAATTCGGTGTTCTCTTTATGTTATAAGCTGGACATTGTTATAATAGATTGTTCTTTCAATTTTAAAACTGTATGAGCAAAATGAAATGGACTAGGATACTGCAAATGAGTAATCACTTTGATAATAAGTATTATTTAATGAAATCTTCTACATATTCCTTAAAGTTTTTGTCATTGAGTTTAAGTGGATTATAGGTTCAATTGTATTTATTGTTCTAGAGGCTACACTAGGTATCAACTTTAGTACGATGACCTGTTTAATTATTGGTTATATTCTTATTTCTTTTAATGCTTGCATGCTCTTGATTACCAATGCTTGCCCTTAGAGTGTTGTATTCTTTGCTTTATCTGGTGATGGAGCTGCTAATCAAGGGCAGTTGTTTGAGGCTTTGAACATCTCTGCACTTTGGGATCTGCCTGCAATTTCGGTCTGCTAGAATAATCATTGTGAGCAATTTGAATTGGAATGAAATTTTATTGGTCTATTAAATTTTTGTGGACTTTATTTATTTCATGTAACAGATGGTATGGGGACGGCTGAGTGGAGAGCCGCAAAGAGTCCCGCTTACTACAAAAGTGGGGATTATGCTCCTGGTTTGAAGGTGAGACTTGGTTGGCTGAGAGATAAATAACGGTTGTAATTTGTTGGTTCTTTAGTATTGTTATTATGATTATTAAGTAAATAAGGATTATGTATGTGATGTCGAAGTGACTATGACCAGTAGATGTCGTAAGAGTGATAGTGGATGGTAAAAAACTGTGATAGTTGAGATTTTGGGTCATGTGAGATGCTTCTGCTGGTTTTATATTGTTGTTTTGTTCTCTTATCCTTTTTTTTAAGAAACTAAACGTTTGAATGAAGTTTCAGAAAAGCAGGATCTCAAGGGATTTTTCCTACTTATACTATCGGTTCTTAATATTTAAGTTTGTTTTCTTCTAAGGTGTAAGGCATTGATGTAAAAAGAATGCCTTCTAGTAGAACTTTAAAGCAACAACCTCTCTGGTCAGCTTAAGAAGCGTAATTCTTTTTTGGACAAAACATGTCTTAGGAGAATGCATGCTTAAAATTCCTTTTCTCCAGACGGTAGACATTGATGTATTTTTTAACTTCAATTCTATTTGTTATGTGTTTCATAACTTCTAGGTGGATGGAATGGATGCTCTTGCTGTGAAGCAAGCTTGCACGTTTGCCAAAGAACATGCTTTGAAGAATGGACCAATTGTAAGTTTATTCATCCTGCTATTACCTGTTTTTCATTTTTTTCTTTTTAATAATATTTTATTGTGCTCATTTACTGGCCATTTTCCACATGCGAATACTTCCTTATTTAAAGGTGTGAATCTACCACATCAACTTGAGAAAACTTTGGCTTTCTTCATCACTCATTTTAGTGTTTGTGTAACTTGTGTTATCTTCCTTATGCCTAAAGCTGTTAGAGAATCAAATCCTCTGCTACATGATTGATCATGCTTGAACAAACTCCATAATTACATGCTTAACCTTATAAGCTAATTCTACTAGTCACCTCTACAATTAGTAGACTCATAGAATATGTTATTGTTTCTCTTCTACAGTATGACTGAGAGATACATGCTTCATTTTAAACTTTTTCTGATTAATCAATATTTGATTTACAACATTTGAGCAGCAAGCGACAGAATACAACACTTTATGCTTGTGGTACTGAAGACATAGATCTGAAAGAAAACCCGACGTTCTCCCTCTAAAGTGTTGATGAAATCATGAAAATAGTTGAAGAGGCCAAAGTTGCCCCTAGAGTATCACGGCCTATTGGAGGCTTTGGCTAGGGTGGAGGAGAAGATGGAGATGCAAAGGAAGAAGATGCAGAAGAAGACAAAGAAGAAGACGAAGAAGATGAGTACGAGAAAACGGTAAAAGAGGTACATGCCAGAGGAGTAATTCACGTCTCTTAAGGAAAAAAGAGAGTAATATATGGTTTCCAAATGTTGGAGCTTTGGTGTCTTTTAGTGCTTACATATGTTCTTATAAATATGATGTCAGTTTTTTGCTATTGGACCTGGGTGTTGAATAAACAACCTGTAAACTAGTGTGTTTTGGACAAGTAGTTTGTGTAGTCTCTAATATGATTTTGTAGGGTGTATTGGTACTGATTAGGTAGGTGGAAACTACAGGGATTTGAACCCTGCCTAGTTGGTAAGTTGGGTAAATGTAGTGGTCTACACTTTTTAGAGTAAAATGGAAGAACTGTCATCTCTGGGTCCTATAAGTTTGATTTCTTCCACCATAAAGTGGTATGTTACGTCTAGAGTTGCGACTCCATAAAATTTAAGAAATTACCAATATAATTTTTAAGTAACATTTTCATCCTAACAATCTTCTTTCCATGAAATTTTTTTTTTTTGCCTTCTTCATTAGACAGTCTCAACTTTCATTTTCATATGCTTATCAAATATAAGTATTGTATTAACCAAATCATTTTCATATGCTTATCAAATATAAGTATTGTATTAACCAAATCATTTATTGAATATAACCAAATCATTTTCATATGCTTATCAAATATAGCATCTAGTTTAATGAATTCACTTTAAATTGTAAATGCTATTGACAAATTTTTAGTATTTATATTTGGTATATAAATATTATCCCTTTTAAAATTTTAATCCAAATATATGTAATATTTTAATTCGGTAGGTTTATGTTTTCTATGTTATGTTAGTATATAATATGAGTTATATATTCAAATATATTTTAAATATTTAAATATAGTTTATATATTCTAATTAAAATTTATAAATAATTAATATTAATTACTTAGAAATATTTAAAATTAAAATTATATATTAAAATATTAACAATAAGTTATAATAAATTATTTTTATATTTTTACTAAAATATCATAATATTAACTAATTTGAACATTATTTAAATAAATATTTGTTACTTTATAATCTCATGTCTAAAATGGACATTTTATTATTCAAAAGTACTTTTTGATAGCAATATCAAACACTCAAATTTCTTAAAAGCACTTCTCAAAAGCACTTCTGAAAAGTACTTCTCAAAAGCAATGAAGAACTAGCCCTAACTCAATTGATGAGAACACCATATATATTCTAAATTTGATGTATTTGTGTGTTTAAATTTTGTTAGTATAAAGTTGACTTGTGACACCAACTTAATTAACAATATTATTAAAACTAAATGCACTACAATTAACAATATTATTAATTTATTATTGTTAATTTGATGTATTTATGTGTTTAAATTTTGTTTTGCTGACAATTTAATCTAAATTTCTTATTGTAATATCGTGCATGTTTTATGAGTTATCATAATTAATTAGTTTTAAATCGTACATTTCATTATTTGTTATATTTTACTTTTAAACACATATATATTCTAAATCTGTAATTTTCAAATGTTAGTAGTTTTAATATATCAAACACGGACTGAAAATTATTTTTTTAAATAACTTTTATTATTATTATTATTATTATTATTATTATTATTTTGGTATGGGTAGATATCACACATTTAAACTTTGAGTTATAAACTCCACTATCATTAAATATTTTGGGTATATAAATAAACAAACGTATGCAATTCATCCAAGTTTTAAGCATCAAATTTTATTCTTGGATAATGTAATAAATATGAAGTTATTTATATGTTCGGCTTAAACTTATCTCTAGCTCACATTAATTCCTTGTCTCTTCCTAGTATTGAGGAAATGAAATGCTTTTAATTAATATAAGAGTACCAACTCTCAATTTTATTATTTTTTAAATTTCCGTGTTATACTGAGAATTTTTTAAAATATAATAATTTTAGCTATCAAAACAAATGATTCTTAGATTTAGATTTCGGATTTATCTTACCTTACTAAAATTACAATCAACAGCACCTAATCTTTCTCTTCTTTTTTTTCTTTTCACCTTGTAATTGAAGTATTAGGTTAAAAAAATGGATAATCTTTACTTTTAAATTTAATTTTTGAGGAATAAATTGGAATGAAAAGCAAGAGAATAGGGTTATTATAAGATTAATCAATTTGGGTATTAGGTATTTGTTTTTATCGATTGAAAAAATTGGTCGACCATTTTATTCAAAAAAATTTGGATGCTTTTCTTGACTGATTTCAAATACTACTCAAAGAATTTCAAGCATAAAATTTAAAATTTACCTCACTTTTCTTGTGACATGCTTAAAATTCTTTGAGTATTTGAAATCAACCAAGAAAAATATTCCAAAATTTTTAGAATGAAATGATCGACCATCTTTTGCTTTCCATCCAAACTTTTTTATCCAAAAAAAATAAATCTGAAATCATAATACTTTAATTACATAGCGAAAAGAAAAAAAATAAGAAAGGTGGTGTGTTTAATAATATAAGATAAATATAAAATTTAAGGCTGAGAATCATTTATTTTGATGTAATGGTCAAAATTATTTTGATTCTCATTTTAAAAATTCTTCTACTATATTTAGGAGTCTCAAAATATACAAAGTAATCCAATGCCAATACAATTAGAAAGTAAGAAAAAGAAGGACAATCGAAAACAAAGTTGATTAACAAAAATAATTAACACCCGTTATTTGGTTAAAAGAAACCAATCATAAATGGACACATAATTGGTTTATAACTCAATTATTAATTTATTTCTTTTTCTTTTCATTTAATAATGAAGTAGCTGTCGGGTAGTGCTTGGGTCATGGGAAATTCAGTTGCATGATTGCTCCAAATATTCTATTAAAAATAATAAAAAATGAAAAAAATATGTGTGATTGATTGCTGAGGAAGTCTTTGGTTGGCTTATTTGTTAAGTTGTAAAGAGGGTCATTTTTTTATTTAATAATAATTACATTACGAATATAAATACATTAATTAAATTATGAGTTACTAAATTGATTCAATAAAAATATAAAATTTTAAAATTATTAACTTAAACCAATTACCATATTTTATTTTTAAACGTAATTATAAAAATATAAAATAATTGCAATTAGTACAAATCAACATCCACCCAACTCAAATTTTAATACTAATACGTTACTAACACTCTAAATCACCTCTTTTTCTCTTTTAAGCATAATGATTTATTAACTCATCCTTCAATTTTATAAAATAGAATTTATTTTGATTTTTCATTTATTTTTTTTTTGTCTTTTTACCTTTAAATTTGTTTTTGTTTTGTCAAATCACTCAAAGTGAATGGAAAAGTTAATTTTTTCAACTTTGTTAGCATTAAAATTTTAAAAATATAAAAATATATAAAAACTATTTTTAAAAATTATAAATCATTAAAATTATTAAAATATTATAAATATTATATTTTTAAAATTTTAAAAAAATCAATTAAATGGTAACATGTCATATACATGGCAATCCTCATGTATACATGAGCACTTTACCATCATTTTGGGGTGATTTGACAAAAAAATACAAGTTCAAAGGCTAAAAGAAATGAAAAATTAAATGAAGAACTAAAATGGCATTTTTATAAAATTAGAGAACCAAAAAAATCATTATGCATTTTCTTTAAGCCTAAAATATTATGGCATTTCTTGGGGGTACATGTTGAAGATGCCATTTATGGGGAACAAAAATTTTAATCGTCATAATAATAAGACGCTATTATGTGAGGACTAATCCACGTTCACCAATCCTTCAAGGACGAAACATAATCTAATATTTAACTACTAATTGACAATATAATACTATACAAAGACATTTATTTTATATCTCTTTTAAGGTATGGTACAATAATAGAAAGTTATATTGATATGAATGTACAACAAAGGAAGAGATTAGGAGGAAAAGATAGTGGAGCTAGGAGGGTCGATTCATCTAAGTAGGCGAAGAGTCAGAAAAGGAGATAAGTCAAGGAAGAATAAGGAACCAAAGGAGACTTAGAACAAGTAAAGGTTTGAGGATGTAATAGAGGTGAAGAGATCCCTTATTATCGTTCTATAGGGTATTTATAGAAGGGAGTTCTTGTCCCCAATAATGTCATGTCACCAACAAATCCGGAACATGGTGGTTGTACGATCAGCTAGGTGGCAAGGTCATTGTATGTGGGTTGTTGTTGGGTGTGGTGTCACTCTAAAATAGTACGAGATTGTTATTGTTGGAAAAAATCCGGTTCGAAAACGGTTTTATTGCACAACGAAAAATAAAAATTTTGAAAACCGAGTCGGTTTATGATATTTATAACAATAAACCCTTTATCAAAATCGCACCTATGTTTTCAATTAGATGGATCATTGCCGTTCCTGGCTTTCAATCGAATGGTCTTCTCCATTATTTTCGTACCACGAACTACTGTAAGTGTAGACTTGAATGATTCGAATCAAACACAGAACCAAAAATAGTTTTCTTTACTTTCAATGTGAAAGCAAAATCTCTTCTCAATAGAAACCATGAGGGAGAAACCCATGACACCTTATGTGAAAGTCCGTCGGGACAGTAAACACGTGATCTTATAAGTTGCCCTTGTGGCTTATTCTGTGTGGCCCTTGTGGCGTACCCTACTAAGTCTATATGGCAGAAGGTGATTATCTACCCTTATGGTAAGTTCTTGGCAAATTCTAAGTATTCTATGATAGATATCGCTCTAATAAGGTTATGATACATCCGAGATTAATTTGGTTAAATTGGATCTGTGATGTAATTGAATAAGTTTAAAAGGAAATTCTTGAAAAGAGGTGTATATCTGTTAGTGTTGAAAATAGGCGTATTCGTAGTTAAGAAAGACATAAGAAATTAATATTTTGAGTTCGTATGTGTTATGTAGAACTAAAATTTGAGTATCTAGAATTCGCTAAGACTGATTAACATCATGTCTTCTTTTGAAATCTTATGGAATCTAAGTTACTACTATCTTGAGTATCTGATGTTCTCTAACAAAGTTGTGTGGAACTCATCTGAATGATTTGTATAGTTTCTTATTAGTATGAGCTTGTTGGGTATTAAACTATAATATGATTTGTTTAGTAAGCTTATGGCATTCAAATCTGCATAAGTATACGGCAAGCGTGTATGTATTCGCTAGTGAACAGTACTGTGAACAACCATTCTGAAATAAGTGTAATGTGAAAAGATGGTCTGTATGAAGTGGGCTCTAATGGTACATTCTTTTGAAAAGTACTTTTGTGATTTCAAGAGAAAGAAGAGATTTATGAAATGTTTGGAATGATCTTAAATAAGTCATGTAGTTAAGAGAAAACTGGTACGCTAATAGTATGGTATTTAACTTGTAAGTGTAAGACTGTAATTGTGAAAGAATTCATCGAAATAGAAGAAATGGTTGAGAAGGGTAGCTGGTGCACTGATATTCTTCAAATATTATAAAAGTGTCCACCAAGGTAATCTGCATTAACTCTCATTAAGTTCTCCTAAACTTACAAGTGTTACATTTATGTTTTAGGTAATGATGGGATGAGATTGCTCCAAGAGGGATAATGCTGGGAATATGCTAAGGAAGCAATGGATCGGGTTATTATGCATACAGTGGAAAAGTGGCGTATTATAGGACTTTAGTTAATAGTCAGTCTCTAGTAAACATTTGTATTGTAAAGGATTTTGTGAAAAATATGATGTAATATTTTATTTCTAAATACTTTCCTTTGTTTTCCTAAAATTGAGTCTTTAAATAAAATAAAAAGAAATATGTTTTAAGTAAGGGGTATTTATAATCATTTTTGAAATTTTGTTAAGTGGTATGTAAAGTAGCACCCAAGATCTGGATCTGATGAATTGGGTCGGGTTTAGGGCATTACAGGTTTCTTTCATAAGTTTGCAAGTAAGAATCCACAAGGGTTATCTCATAAGGGATTTGTTGTACTAAGGTTCGCAAGGACAATTATTGAAATAAGCATCAGCATGTATTATTTGACAAAATGTAAATGTCAAACGTTTAAATGTCTAAGGAATCCCCTATTTTCGGGCCAACTATAAAGATTCAAGGCATGCGATCAAGCCAGCTTGTGCGATGTCGAGGCCACACCAGTAATATTAATGAATTGTCCCAGTATAGACAAGCCAAACAAGCTTATCAGAGTTGTGTCGATGCGAGAGATTAAAAGCTCACTAAGTTAATTAGAACTTGTATAAATGTTATTATGTATTGCAAATATAAAAGGGACATTCGAGAGTTTGAGGAAGGACGGGGCCAAAATCTGTTGTGCTCAAACAATTTTTTTTGTAGTAATATGCATACAACAAGGTGACCTAGAGGCAGAATCTCGGGGTTAGAGTCGTATTTGTAATTAGCTTTGATAAGAATATTATTTTCAAACCAAGCAAATATTAAATATGTTAAAACTACCTTGTAAAATATTATATATCTTAGTTTGAGGTTACATAATCAAAATAAATTCATGTGGCGTGATCAATTAAATGACTGTGTTTTAATAATAACTGCATTACGTATGAATGGTGAAATATACATTAAAGAATGTGCTAGTTGAATTTCAGTTATGAAGCGTAGCACCCTATAGTCTGGATCCGACGATCGGGTCGAGTATGAGTGTTACATTAATTAAGCTTAATTAATTAACTTAATCATGTTTAATTAAGCTCTCATATTTAATTAATTTAAACTAATGACATTTAACATTACATCCCACTATCATCTATTTAAAATAGGTTTATTTGCCATTTTAATCATTTGGATAATTGTTATCTAAGCCCCTAAGTCTTATTTCAATTAAAAAGTCATAGCAATTAAACTTTTACAAGTTAGCCCATGAGCCTTAACTAGACACAATTTCGTTTAAATCAATGAACCATTTTTCAATTCTGCAATATACTAATTTTGTAAATATCCCTATTTAATATTTATGGACTTGGTTTATGAAAACGAGATCCCAAAACCATATTTTCTGACACCACTAAAAACCAAACCATCCATAAATACTTTATAAGTATCTTCTCGTAACACTGCGTGTCCACACCAAATAAGAAATAGAAGAATGTGGCATTTGGATTTTTATTGCAATTTAAATTTTCAAGTAACCATATATCAAATATTAATCTTAGTATATAATTCAAATTCAAATTTCGTTTAAATATCATCATCAATATTACCTATTATTAGTAGAAATAATAATTGTAAGGCCCATTTTGCCCGGGGCCCAAACCAAAAATAAAAAAACCAAATCCTAAATTAATAACAAAGTTCATTAAACAGTCCAATCAACAGAAGCCCAAAATTAAAGCTAAACATCTAGCCCAATAGATTAAAACCCTAACCCAAAACCTAATTCAACCCAACCCAATTGCAAAAACCCTAGCAGCAAACAACCTTCAGCGATGTAGCCAGCAGGCTTCCCCCCTCGCCGCATCACCACACGTCCCCTCCACGTCACCGCGCCTCCGTACGCCCGTACCTGTAGTGAACTCAAACAAACAAGCGCAGCAGAGAAGAAAAAAAACAGATTGTATTTTTATTCTATTTTATTTTTATTTTGTATAGGCAGTTATAAAAGAAAACAACAGACCATTATAAGTTTTTTACAAAGCAAAATACAGAAACAGATGTAAAAAAACATTGAGGAGAATCAATAGAAGGAAAAATCACAAAAATTGAAAAGAAGGTCTCTTTTTCTCTTTTGATTATGTTCCTTTTTAGTGGCGTGTTTCTTTCATTTTTTGTTTTTGTTTTTTATTAATCACATATATATAAGAGTATATATAAAATAGAAAGGGAGAAAAGGGAAGAGAAAGCTTACCTACGCACGACGTCGGAACCTTTGCTTTCTCCGTTCCAAATCGGAGTTGATAGTAGAGAGTTTTCGGGCTTGTGAGGTGGCTGAGGGTAGAAGGAAGGGTCCCCGAATTCTTAGGTTTTTAGGGTTTTAAGAGGTATTTATAAGTGTTCAAAATGGCACCGTTTCGGGCTAGATTTAGTGGCTCCAAAACAGTGCCATATTAGCATCTGACCCACGCTTGAACCCGACCCGGACGCAATCAAATTCGCGCATCTTTGGCCTTGAGGGGTTATTTGTGCCATCGGTCCTTCTATTTTATTCTACTTCCTTAATTTCGTTTTTCTTTATTTCTAAATTTGCCCCATTTTATTTTAAATCTGTTGTTGTGACCCTCTTTCAACGTTGCGTTTTGGGGAAGCGGGATATTTCCCAATCGGTCCCCCAAGTAATTCGCGCATTACATTTGACCCCTTTGCTTTACTATATTTTCATTTTTTTCTTTCAATTCTGTTTTTTTAATTTAATTTAATATTGTTGTTATTTGTTTTTTTTGAATAAGTTTAATTTATTAATTAATTTACTATTATTATCATTGTTGTTATCACTAATGTTGTTATTATACTAGGTTATATATTTATCTACATGTTTATATATATATATATATATATATTATTTTGTTATATAATATTATTTTAAGTTTTAACATTTATATACGATACTATTTTATACATAAATACAATTTATATTAAACCATTTTTTATTATATGTATGTATATAATATATTGTTGATTTTATATCATATCTTTTTATTTATTTATACATATATATAATTTTTTTAAAAGGACAAAAAAACCCTACTTTAATATATATATATCATTTGTATATACCATTTAATTGATTTTCATTTTATACCACACGCACTTTAAGATTCATTTACATATTACTTACTTTTATTGATATTTTTATATTTCAAACCTTTGTGTATTTTATCTAAATTCTTTTATTCATACAATTTTCAATTCCTTTCTCTGTTATGTTTTTGTATTAGTTTACATGATGTTTCATTCGAGATTAATTTTCCAATTCATTTAGCTTTTAATTGTTAATATTGGTATGGATATATTATATGGGACTATTGCTTGTGTATGTATGTATTGTGTTGCTCATTTATATTTAAGGGTTATTTGTGTTCATTAGTGTATACTTTGACTTACGAATTATCACTTCGCATTGTACATTGTTTTTCCATCGCGCTTTATTCATTTAAAAAGTTACGTTTAATGTCATTCAAGTATCGAGAACTCTTTTATTCAAAGAGTTTTCAAAAATAATGCAATACTCGGCATTTGAGATCTTCGAAAAGATTGAACCCTAACGTATTGGGTTTCAATTTTTCTCGTTGAATCTAAATAATCGAGAATATGCTTTAATCAAAACATAAATAAAAAGCTCATTCTCGAGAATTCGATACGTTGTGTCCTAACGCATTGGATATGCCATGTTGTTT
Organism: Gossypium hirsutum; assembly: GCF_007990345.1. Classification (NCBI taxonomy): domain Eukaryota; kingdom Viridiplantae; phylum Streptophyta; class Magnoliopsida; order Malvales; family Malvaceae; genus Gossypium; species Gossypium hirsutum. The sequence continues at coordinate 9,765,909 of NC_053440.1, forward strand.
TCTCGAGATGAAGATTTTTCCTAAAAAATAATAATAAATAATAAAGGCAATATTCGGTATTTAGAAATTTTGGGAAATTAAACCCTAACTGAGTTTGATTTTTCATTTGACCCAAATAACTGAATACCCTTTTCAAATTTTAAATGCATAAGTTTTAAAAATCAAAAGACAAACTTAATTTTGAAGATTAAAAATGTTATGCCCTAACTCGCTGGGTATGACATTTTATTTCTTTGAAATAAGAGTGTCCTATTATTCAATTCAATTTATTCAAGTTAAAATGATCGTATTTTAAAATCTTTTCAAATTTTTGACACTAAGACATTAAACAATCGATTCGGTACCAATTTTGGGCGTTACAAGGGTGCTAACCCTTCCTCGTGCGTAACCGGCTTCCGAACCTATTTTCTCAAAATTCGTAGACCTAAAATCGTTTTCAAGGTGATCCGATCACACCTCAATAAAAGATCGGTGGCGACTCCAATTTTCATTTTTAAGTCGACAACTAATTTTTGTTTTCAAAAAAAATAGTTTCGACAGCTTGGCGAGGATACAGAATGTGAAGCTCTTTGGTCTTTTATACCAATCCCAGGGTGTTATACTAAATGTTCATGCACAAATGAAGAAGTTTTTTCCACGAGGAAACCTCTTCTCATTGCTTGATTATCACTACCATGGTTAAATAATTTTTACAGCAAGCTATCCCCCCCCCAAAAAAAACAGTGTAGCACATGGTTAAATAAAAGATCTTGAGATGGAACTCCCCAAAAAATGTTTTTCTCTTCTTCAAAAGAAAATAAGAAATAAAAGAAACGAATTAGTATTTGATAGTCCCACGTAATGTAGGATTCAACCTCAAAGTTTCATCAACTCCACTTTACTAATAACTCAAATTAAACCTCATTAGCATCATTAACTTTATATATATATATATATATATTAAAGTTGTAGTTACTAGTATGTTTCAAATTTCAATGTCTTTAAGTTTAAGTTTGCAGAATGCTAGTGTTTGATGTGAAATTGTTACTTTACTATATCCGAATATGTGAAAGACAGTCATCTCAATTCAAATACAGACACTTGAAAAGTAAGAATAATACGATGCATTAGCATAGATTAACAAAAACTAAAGTTAGTAGGTTTGGCAAATTCAACGTAATAGATGTATAGTTAAAGGCCACCCTAATAGCTGAGTGTAAGAAGGAGCAACATCACAAAGGGCGGCAGCAGGTGGAGCTAAAACCAAAAGACACCCATCATCTTTCCCATGAATTTAACACTATTCACTGCGTTACCCGAACATCATCAACCACGTGAAGTTGTGCCTTTATTGACTTAATTCAAAGCAAGCAAACATCATAGATTAAAAGAGGAGGTTGTTTTTTCTATATAGAGGGGAGTCACGGGACCAGCCCACACCACAGCCCCTCTAGGGAACTGGGAAATAATTTGAGAGCAGCCACAAATGCCCGTGAATTTGACCCTTAACTATCAAGCCTAAGGATGCATGCATTTTCCAACTTGCATCCAATATTTATCAACAACTACTGTTTTAGTTTTATTCTAAATCCACATTTTTATGTATTTTACTTTGACAAACTTTTAGATATGATATTATTAATTTTTATATAGGTACAGTGTAAGTTTAAAAAATGTCCAAAATAAATGAAACACATGAAGATTTGAGTACAATAACAAAAATTTGACACACAAAACCTTTTAGATTTTAGAATTATTTAATTTTAATGTTTTTTTTTATTTAAATATTATTTATAAAGATACTTTATTAAATTTTTTAATTATGATTATATTTTACTTAAATAAATATTTACTTTTTATTTTTAAGAGTTTGTTCAGGATAATTTTTAGCTTAAAATCTGAAAAGAAAAACACGAACGCTTGGTTTTTGTTTTTGGGAACAAAATAGTTTCTATTTTCTTTATTCCTTGCGCCAATCACCTTTCTGCCAAACTTTCTTTGTTTTAATTTAACTTTTTCATTTTCTTTTTCCCATTATATACTTATTTATTATGAGCAACAAAACTATATTCTAGTTAAAGGTGGAAAAAAATTCGGTGTCTAATTGTGAGATCCAAAATTACATTTAAAATTTTTTCATTTTGGTATTCCCTTTTTTCTCTATAAGAAATAGATAGGATCATTTCATTTTTTTTTGGCACTGTTTTGAGAAGGGCCCCTTGTACGGTGGTTAGAACTAATACACGGTAAAAAAATAGTTTGATTAGTAATTTTGGAATTATTTTATCGAAGAACAAGTTAGCTTGGTTCGATTGGGAGTGCAGTTGGGTGACACTATGGGATTGAGTGATCTAATTTGAATGATTCGCGCAGTTGAGATCATTAATTAGTGTTGGGTTCTTCTAGTTCATAAGGCTATTGAGGAGTTAAATCGTGGAAGTTGCTTCCTAGGTTATTCGCTTTGTAAGAATTAATCATCAAGTGGTTCTCGTGGTTAATTTAAGATTAAAGAAGAATTGATGATTTAAGGTTGCTCCTCGATCACTATAATTGACTTATCAATAAGCAAGAAAACATTCATAGTTCGTGATCAATTCTGAAACTGAGATTGACGTCGTACCCAAGGTTGGAACTTTCTTCAATTTGGTTCATTTTATTTCATCTCAAAATCACTATTTATATATTATTTCGTTGTTTTTCTATTTTTATTTATTTTATTTCATTATACTTTAATCCCCCTCTAATTATTTTATGTAGGATTGCAAGGTTCATGGGTGCAAAATTGTCCACAAAGTGTCCCTAGTCGTGAGAAATTCAAATTTAGTTAGACTAATCCACGTGGGATTGACCCTGCACTTTATATTGCGATTTTTTATATATTATTTAGGCGTAGGATTTTTTTTAGTGGATTCGTCACCCATCGCTCGTACTATAAAGGTTTTTTTTTGGTAAAAAGATGAATCGTTGCAAACAAGTGAACGAGATGTACAAAAAGAAGGCGGAAAGGAAGACTAAAACAAATCTGGTAACACTGAGTGTAGCGGCGAGTGGTGGTTGGTAAGGTGGAGAAAGGGAAATGTGACTGACAATCAGACTCAATAAAGAAACAAGTTGTGAGGATTTTAAAGAGAGCTTTGAGAGTCCAAAATGCCAAAATGTCAAAAGTTCTTTCACTAGTTATGAAGTGCTCCTATTTATAGTGTCTCGAGAATGGATGTTACAAAGCCAACAATTAATGAGAGTAACAAATAGTATTTCTCAGTTATAAAGACGTTAATGGTTTTTTTTTATTAATAAAGGGTTTTGTTGATGATGATGATATAATGAGGTTATTTTCACTTTTTCTATTTCAATGTAGTACCTTGTGAAACATTTATCGTGGAACATCACCTAAAATGCAATATGAGGGGGTTGTTCTTGAATGAGAGTTGTTCCTAACTAAGGGTTATTCTGACTTGTTCTAAACGTGAGTTATTTTTAACATAGATGTTCTCAATATAGAGTTGTTCCAAATAAGAGTGGTTCTGTGATAATGTTTTTCTTGGAAGAACTTGTTAAAAATAATGACTCTTTTAGAAAAACACAATTGTTCTAAATAGAAGTTGTTTCAAACAACTATGGTTCTAAACATAGTTGTTCTTGAAACACAAATATTCTAAGTAAGTTATTTTAAACTTTATCTATTTTCAACAAGAATTGCTCTCAAATGACAACTACACTAGATGGTAGTTGTTCTAAACTAAAGCCTTATTTTGAACATAATTATCTTGGACGTAGCTATTTTCAAACAAAGGTAGTTCTAAACGACTATTTTGAATAATTATTATTTTCTGAAGATATTAAGTGAAGCAATGTTGGTACTTGTTCTAACCTTACTAACACATTCAAAATGGATGAAAATCATAAATTTACAAATCACTAACCTTAACATATCTCCAAGGAAGATGAGAGGTAATACATTAAATAGAATTGAAAATACCATTTAAACAAAAAGGCACTAGAGTGATAAAAACTTGTTCAAGGGTCAAGCAGTCTGTCAAGCCCGATTTGATTAGGGTTAGGTTTGGACAATAATTTTTATACTTTAGGTTAGTCTAGCCTAGATTTAATTTAAATAATAAAAAAAGTACTTTTTAATTAAAATTTAATTATAAAAATATATAAAATAATAACTAAAATTTTACATTTTTAATGTTTTATTACTTTTTTAATAGTAAAATGGGTTTTTTTTGAATGAGTCAAATCAACTTGAGCTTCAAAAACATTTTTCAAAAATGGGCTTGGGCTTGAGCTTGAAAAATATTTTAGAATCTGGCCTCAGTTCAACCTAACTCATAGACACCTCTAGAGTGATACACACGCATGAGGATCATAGGTTGATCAATTTTTAAGGTTAGGACTAAAAACAACAGGAACAAGGAGTAGTGGCATTGTGGCAGAGATTGCAAATAGTGTTGCAGCGTAGGGGTGAGCGTTTGTTCAAATCAAGTCGAATTGAGTGAAATTGTTTAAGTTAAATTAAAAAAAACTTAAACATGTTAAATTGAAATATTGTTACCATATAACTAATTACATGTTAGAGCACATAAATTTGAAACCATATATATATTTGGAAACTTTTCAAAGCAAAATAATAATAATAAAAATATACTTTAATATGATAAACTTGAATCATTAATTAACTTATTTAGGTCCCAAAATTATTATTTTAGAAAATTTTATATATTTTTTAAAATTTTTTTATTTTTTAAAAAATAAATTTTGGATTTTTTGAAATATTTTTAATTTTAAAAATTATTTTGAATATTTGAAAATTATTTTAATTTTTTTGGTAATTTTTGTTGAGAGAGACCAATTTGTTCATTTTCAAAATTTACAGGGATCAAAGGGGTATTTACATCAATTTATTATTCAAATTATTCAAGTTATTCAAATTGTAAAATTTAACTCGACTTGAACTCGAAACTCGAATAACTTACTCGAGTTGACTCGAATAACTCCATTCGATTAACTAGAAATTAGAATTTTTTTGATTTATTCAAATTTTTAAATATAATAAAAATATATTAATTTATTTAATGATTAAAATATAAAAAAATTAAATATCATATTAAAATATTGATATTTTGTAGATAAGTAATTTTTTTAACAATATTAAAAATTTCAAATCATAATTAATAATTTGTACCATACGCTCAATGTACATTCTAATTTTACTGCATGTAATCATTATTTAAACTAATAATTAAAAAAATATTAATTATTTTGATAGTTCAAATATAGTAGTAATAACAAAAATTATTTGTGCAAATAATAAAAATCTGATACATTGTAAAAGAAATTCTTCACCATTCAATTTTTATTTTTATTTTCTTAATAATCAATAAATTGACCAAAAAAATTTACTCGGGAAGCTTCCGTAAATCTTGTTGATAGTGGTAAAAATTTATATAATATTAACATTATTATAAAAACTAAAAATAAAAAGAATTAAAATTGAAAAATCTAAATCTACAAAGTAAAAAAGATTAATTATCTATCATTAACAATGATAATTTCTTTTTTTACCCAATTGCTTTTGTTTTTTTCTTTTCTTTTTTCATTGAAAAAGTTGGTTTGACATTAATAACCACACTAATAATATCTAGCTAAAAACAAGAAAATATAATAAAATACTATATATTATATATTATATAAAGTAAAAAAAAAATATTACTTACCCATTTGCTATTTTAAATCATCAAAACAAACAAAATCATAAAATAGCACACTTTTGTGAGGGAGAAGTTGCTTCTATAACATGGTATAAGAAGTTAATCATATTGATTAAATGGAAGGTCCAAATGGATGTTTGGGATATTAAAAAAAAAACAGAAATAATTTTTCATATCTCTCCCGTGCTAATGTTATTCAAATATGATTTGATATTATCTTTTTAAAAAATTATTATTTTAATGGTGTTTAGGATTACTCTATTTTGAAGAGCCGCTAAGTTCGATGCGTGATTTATTCTTCAATACTTTAGTCTATGCTTAATATTGTAATCGCATAATACTGTTATTTCTACCAAAAAATATATGTTTGACTAAATTCGCTTAACTATTGTGTTGACACCATTTTTTGGATGAAAACGGGGTTGACTTGGGTTTTGAAAAATGAAACGGGAGTCGCCACTAATCCTTTTTGATGATGTGTGATTGGGTCACCTTGAAAGAGTGGTTGTTTTTAATAAACTATTTAATTTTATTAAAACAACGATTTTGGTCCACGAAATTCAAAAAAACGGGTTCAGAAGTCGGTTACGCACGAGGAAGGATTAGCACCCTCGATATGCCCAAAATTGGTACCTAGTTGATTACTTAATGTCTTAATGTCGAAAATTAAAAACTTTGAAGAATTTTAAAAATACGATCCTTGTATTAAATTGTTAAAAATTTCCGGGAAAAGGGAACATATTTTACGTTAATCGAGAAAAAGGCATCATATCCAGTAAGTTAGGACACAATGTCTCGAATTCCCAATGCGCGAAGGAATGCCGAAAATTTAAAAGATATTTAACTATCTCAAATTTTAAAAAGGATCACGACCAGTAAGTTAGGACACGATCTTTTTTATTTTCGAGATCATTTAAAATTTGAGTTTGAAAAGATTCGTGTGTTTAGATTTATTGTGAAAATCGAAACCCAGTAAGTTAGGGTACGATCCTCTCGAATCTAACACGAAATGCCATTTTTTTAAACAAATTTTATTATCGAGTGAAATAAAAACACGAAGTCATAGTAAAAAAATGTGAAAGCTAATTACATTGTTATGCATGGCAAAATCATAATGAATACAAAAATGTAAAAATGATACGAGCAATAGCAACAATATAAAATAAATAAAAGTCAAACCTACAATCATATAAAATAACAATGTATATAAACAAATAAATTAAAACATTCGTTCAAAATAATAATGAAAATGAAATAAATAAATAGTGAATACAATTAAAATGTAAAGGGATATATATATAGATGTATATAGACAAAAATTAAAATATATGTGTATACATAAATTACAAAATATATATAAAATATAAAGAAAAAATAAATATGTATATATATAAAAATATGTACACATATATATAGGTGTATAAAATTATGGAATATGAAAATAATGAAATACATATATAAAGTAGGTGCATAAAAATATGTATGTACAAATTAAAGTTTAAAAATAATGAAAATATACATATGTATACAAATAAATACATTAATTTATATATATATGTTTAAAATATATTGAAAATATGTATGTATATGTCTATGCAGATTAAGATATACAAAAATATATAAATACATACATATAAAAATATATATATACTTATAAAAATAAAAATATGTATATGTATATAGATATATATAAAAAAAGAAATATGAGTATACGTATATATATTAAACAAATTATATGTAAAATATGTATATGTATATGTATATATACAAGCACTTATATGATAATAATAAGACATATATATATTTAAAAATACACAAGTAAATATGAATAGAGATATAAAAGTAACAACAACAATAATAATAATAATAATAATAATAATAATGATAGATGATAATACATTAAATTAATGAAGTATAATAAAAGTGTTAAAAAAGGGACTAAATTGAAGTAAAAGCAAAGATACAGGGCGAAATCGAAATAAAAAAAAACAAAAAGGACTAGATCCCATTAAGGTGCAAAAGCAGAGGGGCTAAACATGCAATTTTCCCCTCCAAGCAAAAAAAAAACGCGGATCTGCTACTGGGTTGGGTCGCATGTGCGGGTCAGACGTGAAACGACGTCGTTTTGGCCATTGTTGCCTAAACCCAAAACGGCGTCGTTTTTGACCCAATATAAATAGCTAAAATCAGGAAAAAATACATTTCACTTTCATTTTTCTCAGAAACAGAGAGGGGTCCTCTCAGACTCTCTCAACACCTCATCCGGTCTATGGGTTTCCGGCCAAAGGCCACCGTCGGCCCACGGTAGCCGGAAAATTCAAAAAGGTAAAAGTTTGCTTCTTTTTTTACGTTTATACGTTATATATAGTTTTTAAAAATAAAAGAAAAATAAAAATAGAGAAAACAAACAGTTCCAAAAAAAAAAGTTTTTGAATCTGTTTTCTTTGCCTTTCTATTTCTTGAAACCATGAAAGAGGGGCAGAACCCCTTTTACAATGTTTGATATGGCTTTTATAGCCATTTTACAACTCTCTCTTTTTGTTTGTTTTTCTCTCCTCTTTTCTGATGTTGGTACTACTATTCTTTTATTGTTTGCAAGTACCTTGATGAGACAAGGCAAGTGGGTGAGCAGTGGAGCAGAGAGTAGGTGAACGGCGATGGGACAGTGGCGACGACAGGCAGAGCAAGTGGCCGAAGAGTTGGTGGCTAGGGTTAGGGGGCTAGGGTTTTTTTCTTTTGTTGTTTTTTTTCTGTTATTGTTTTCTGATTTGGGCTGAAAAGTTTTTTATTGGGTTTGGGTTGGTTATTTGTTATTCGGCTGAGTGTTTTGGTTTAATTGTTTTGGTCCCTTGGGCCAGGGTAAAAAATTGGGCTTGTACATATTGGATGTTATTTATAGAGTTAAACTTAAATTTTAACTATTTAAATTAAAATTAAATTTTATTTCAAAATTTTAAAACACATTAACTATTATTTAAATTATTATTAATAAAAAATAAAAGTTGCGGTGTGAATATTATTAATTTTGCTTTTTATAGATTACATTAATCTGAAAGTTCTACTTCTACTAAATTATTATTTAAATAAGAAACCACCTCACGAATTCAAATAAAGATGTTTTATATTTTTTGAAAAGGAGGGAAAAAAATAAAACAAATATATTTTATGTAAAATATTTAAATCTTAATTAATTAATTTAAATTAATTTATAATTATATTTAGATGTTAATTGAGTAATATGATAGGAAAAAAAATATTCTCGTGAAGTTTTTAAAATTTATGGTTTTATATAGATTATAAATTCTAGATAATATTTTTATTTAAATTTATACATTTTAAATTAAAATAATATATAAAAAATTTCAAAATTGTGAAATGGATTTTTAGATAAACCTTTGGAAGGGCTGAATAGGCCTTCATGGGTTGGGCCACAAACGAGACTTATTGTCTACTGTAATTGGGCTGATTCGGCATGAGTTAATAAAAGTTATTTAAATTTAACTATAAAAGCATATAAATTGTTATAAAATAATAATAATAATAATAATAATAATAATAATAATAGATGAGAATAAAGATAAATTTTAATTGCATTTTTCTTTTTTTCATCATCATTACAAGTAGTATACTCCTACATAGGGAGATTAGACTATTCATTTTTTAACACATAAATAGAAAAGGGGTTACAATAAAATGAAATGTGAAGAGCTATGGAGGATAAAAGTTGAAAGGTTGATTATAATGAATATCTACTTAATAACATTCATAACACCCCCTTGGATGTTTATTGCATAAAAAATATGCCTCATTAAAAAACCTGATTAGGAAAAACCCTGTGCGACAAAAATTGAGTAAAGGAAAGAAGAGTACATAATTCTTTAATACACAGTATGTCACAACTTTAAAAGAAAAATGTAGTGCGAATTTATTCCCTCTCATGTAAGCATCACTTAAGATCTTTGAAACGATGCAATGCAATGCTGAAAATTAACTTTTCAAATCTAGCGGTAGGGAGTGCGTAATTGAATTCTCAATTATTCTTTGCACTGGGTGAGGGGTGTTACTACAATGCATATTTTGCTCCCCTTATTTGAACATCATTTTATAACTCAATATTGAGTCATTCAAAATTATTTATCAATAGTAAATCATCAACATATACAACAAATTTTGTTGATGCGTATCAATATAACAATAAAATTCAATTGCATTTTCATGCTTCAAATGTCGCCAACAACTTTATAAAGCATGATGTATTGTATCATTCACTATTATCAATACAATGAGTGCATTGGGTACATAAAGAAATGGTACTTCAAGACCATCGTTTTATAACATTATTGTTTAACCATTTGTATTGATTTTCAATATCTCCAATCTACATGAAAAATTAGCTTGATTAATTTTGATTATATAAACACTATTGAATACTCAATAACAGTTCTATATAATATCATTGTGTAACAATTTATCCTTATTGAACACCGGATCTTCATGTCGAGACAAAATTTCACTTTTAGAAATACTTTCATTATAAAGTTTATCTATCGAATAATTATTGATCTTGGAAATTCTTCAAAAACTCCAATATATTTGATATGTTAATATCAACAATGGTGATAATAACCTATATGTATAAATGCATTAATTAATAAAAATTCCTAAACAAAATCATATTCACATTTAATGGTTTTCTCATGAAAGTCAAATTTTATACTTCAAGCATTAATATTATCAAATAATTTATATCAATTGAATATAAATTCATTAGACGTAAATAAATACCTTTATGGCATAATTGCATAAAATACCCTCAATGTTTATAGGTTTTTGGGTTTGAGCCATTAACAATTTTTTATTGATATTGCGATTTTTTCAAAAATTAACTCAATTTTAATAATAAACGTGAGTTGACCGTCAATTAAAACTGCAAGTCAACAATGCAGCTTATGAAGCATGCCACATCAGCAAGATGTCATATATGACATCATATATTTAACTCTTTTTTTTTTTTTCATTTTGTGTCCATTTTGTGTCTTCTTCTCTCTGTCTCTCTTCCTCACTTTTCTGAAACCAGAGACTTTATTCACTCGAAAAAAAAAAATTCTTCTCTCTACTTACAACTCTTGATAATTATCTTCAAACTTTGGAATATAAAAATGGAAGGAGTGGGCTCCTGCTTACTGTTATTTAAAATTTCATGTTTTTGATTCAATTTGGAACTAAACCCATTAACTTTTCTTTAGTAAAAGATAACCTGTTTACCCATTTTTTCATGGAATCAAACATAAGACTTTGAATTTTCAATATATTTTATTGTTAAAAATGGGTTTCTTTTTTCCACTGTAGTTGTTCCACTAATTGTTTTATTCTGCTTGAATATTTTTACTTATTTTATTCTTACATAAACAATGTTTTGGCTTCTGTTCTTTAAAAAAAAAAGTAATAATCATAAAAATGATTGTTGATCGTCATTTTTGCAAGTTGTAGTGTTAGAGGAAGAGCGTCAATAATTAAAATTGAAGTTTGGTTTCTTGATCTTTTTCTTTCTTTCTCTGTTTTTTCTCGAGAAACAAACAGGATTGTGGAAGGTTTAAAACTTGAATTTGGAGGTTAGTATAAAAGGGGACGTGGGATTTGCTGGGATTTTGTTAAAACACTAGAAAGTTTTTTTATTGTATGGATTCGTTTTATTCAATTTGGTTGGTGAGAAAATTGAAGAAAATGGTGGTGTGCATATAAAATATATATATATGCATCTATATTATGTTTTAATGGATTTCATTAGTTTGCATACTCTTTTGGATGTTTGTTATATGTCATTTCATTGACAAAGATATGCTAATTAGAAAAAACTAATAATTCATGGAGGTGTTGAGAAAATCTGGAAAGAGAAAAAAAACTAAAGATGTGTTTGGAAAAAGAGAAAATCCAATAAAGCATTGAGAAAAAAAAGTTTTATTGTAACATCAGTTAGAGGGGAAGAGAGAAACAGAGAAGAAGAAAGATGGAAAAAAAATGAAAAAAAATTGTTTTGATGACATCATTTTTGAAATCGTGCTTATGCGGTATGCTACATATGCTTTTTCGTTCATATGTCATTTGATTGACGGTGAACTCACTTTTATAGTTAAAATTGAGCTAATTTATAAAAAAAATAGTAATATTGAGGGTGTCAATAAAAAAACGGTTAAGGGCTCAAACCCAGAAACCCATAAACGTTGAGGGTATTTTATACAATTATGCTTAATTTTATTTGGTTTTTGCATCCACCACAAATTAATCATTTTTCATAATAAAAACTAAGTGTCTTGTGAATGTTTTTGTTACAATTCAATTCTATCTATTATGACTTGAATTTTTTTTCCGCTATTATGCTAACACCCATTGGCTTTACACCTTTCGGGTGTTTGGACTTCATGCCCAAGATACATTTCATAATTTATAATAGAAGTGTTTATTTATTTTGATAACTTGTTCTCATTTCAATGCTTTCAAGTATATTTTCATTCAAGAATCCTCACTTTTCCATAATATTTCCTTTTGTCAGCTCCATCATATTTGTTTATGACATAACTAATTGAGATATCTCATTATATTCATAATTTCAGGTACCTGAACCTCTTCTGGGGTTTTATCAAAACTTATGTATTGGGTCTTTTCATGAGTACCCGCCTCCTTAGCATGTGACCATCTTCATTTCTTTCTCCTTTCTTTCAAGAATTTTTTGTTTTATGGAACCGACTGGTTTACTATGCTTCTAGCATGCTCAAGACTTATTTTTATCACATTGTCCGTCTGAAACATATAATTATTTGGAACATTTTAGTTGGTATATGTATCGGTTAGTATATGCAATCTCTAAATGTCATCATTAAACATGTCCGACAAATAATTTTGTCCTTCAAACTTTGTGCATATGATATTAGTGAGGATCACAAAAAGTGATACATAATTATTTAACCAATTTGTCTCCCCTTAATACTAAGAAAATTTGCAACATGACAATACTTTTTCAAAATTATAAATATATCTCATTTCAACTTTTAACATTTAATGAAAATTATAAATTTTCTTAATTTCATACTTGATGGTCCATCTTAGTGCGTTTTGGTGGAGCATAAAATTGATATTGCACATCCAAATATTCTTAGATGAAATCTATTGGCTTATAAATGAAAGTCAATTCTCATGAGACAAATATTTCTTACATGTTGGCTTGATACAAATAAAATTACATGCTTATTGTAACACTATTCTTATACTAATGGTTAATCAATTAAGTGGAGGTATAGTTTTCCTAACCATTAAGCATAACATATATAGACATAGATAATATTATCTTAGCTAAAACAATGAACGTCAAGCTTGAGATATAATGCACTAGCGTTGTTAGCACAAATTGCATACTATAAACCTTTAAAAAAATAATATTGCAAACTTCGTGTTGCACAAAAGTGATACATGAGCTCATATATTATTTGGTTATCATCTAAAAATGCAACCGACCTATAACTTTAGCCAGTGTTAGTTCAACATATTGTCAAAATAACTAGTATTGATGGCAATTATTAAAATATAACTTCTAATTCTTCAATAAAATCATATAAATTTTCATCAAATTATTTTACATCATCATTGACTCGGGATGGTCTAACCGATCATACAAACACTATGAACTTCTTTTTCATTGTCTCATATGTCAATCATATACATGTAATATATTCCTTCGGGAAATATTTATAATACAAAAACACGAGTATCTCATGTCACTTCTATTAATGGTTTTAATGTAAAACATATAAAGACTTCCTTCAACATTTATATATCTTCTTGATTTGAAAAATAATATTATGTTTTATAAAATTTTGCATCACAGGGAGGTAAAATGTTAACTTTTAAAGAGATTTTTTTACGGTTTGGTGCAATATTAGCTCTTCAGGAGCAAGTAATCATTTTATCATATAAAATTAAAGAATACTTAATGTATTTTAAATAATATGCACTTTTGCACTTCTTTTCAACATAAATGATAAAATTTTATGATATTCAAAAAATTTATTTATTCATATAAAAATAAAATTAATAGGTATAAATAAAACATATATTAAACATAAAAAATAATAAATTTATGTTACTAATAAATCACTATGGTTATAGATAATAATTTTTATATATATACCATAATGCAACAAAATGCAAAATATTATAATGCCAAACTAAAGTAACTTTACAACTATAAAAATTTAAACATAAACATTTCTAACCTCCATCTCTTATGACATAATTTCATTTTAAATTTTACGATAATCACGAAACTATCCAGACATGGTGAATATCTCAAAGTTCATGATAAATAAGTACTTTTACTCCCATTCTGCAATAATCATATATTTTAATCAAAATTAAAATTAAACCAATCAATTCTATTAAAAATGAACCAATAAAAAAAATTATCTCCACATAAAAATCCCAATAACTAAACGCGTGAAGAGTTTTATAAATTCATAGAGTTATGAATAAAGAATTATATAAAGTGAACTTCTTAATAGAAATCAAATTAAATTTCAAAAGAAATTTATTAGATTGACTTAAGTTACCATGGATGAGAAACAATTATTATAAGCATCCTTTATTATGAAGAGAAAGAGATTATCACCAAGTAAATATCAAGTAGCCATTGATTCTAATGATTCTTAAATTAAATAATTAAATTTCAATGCTTGGATCCCAACAAAATCTTAACACAAACTAATAACATATTAATCATCATTGTATGCATGGTCAGTGTCGAAATCATTTTTTTGAAAACAAAAATTTTAGTTATCGACTTTAAAAAAACAAAAATTGGAGTCGCCACCGATCCTTTATTGAGGTGAGATCGGCTCACCTTAAAAGCGATTATGGTCTACGAAATTTGAGAAAACAGGTTCGGGAGTCAATTACGCACGAGGAAGGATTAGCACCCTCGTAACGCCCAAAAATCAGTACCAAATTGATTGTTTAATGTCCTGGTGTCGAAAATTAAAAAGATTTTGTTAAACTCAAATTTTGAAATTTGAAAAGGATAATCAATTATTCAAGTCATGTGAAGAAATTGAGACCCAATACGTTAGGGTACAATTTCTCAAAATCCCCGAATTTTGAATATCGCTTTTTAATTATTTTTTAAAGAAAAAAATTTTATTTCGAAAAAACAATATGTCATGCCCAATGCATTAGGACATAACATATCGAATTCCCGAAAATGATTTTTGTTTATATTTTAAATAACGAATATTCTCGGTTATTTGGAATTAACAAAGAAAATCGGAACCCAATACGTTAGGGCTCAATTTTCCTTAAAAATCCCTAACTTTGAATATCGTTTTTATTTTGAAAACCTTTGAATCATAAAAATGATTTTAGTATTTTGGCAAAATTAAAATGTTATTTTTGAGAGTATGAAATGCATATATACATGTATACGAAAAAAAAATCAAAATAACATAATAAAAAATATATAAAAACAAAAGACTTATATAAAAAGATAAAAATAAAAATATAAGCATAATATATTACTAATTATATAAAAAAATGGACACATATGTATATATAAAAGAGATTTGAAAGATATATTGATAAAGGTGTCAAATAATATAGGTATATATTTATACGTATTATAATAAAAAAAATATTTGGATTATAAGATATTGAAAATATATAAATGTTATAAAATACGAATATATAAATGCATATATATGTATATAAAGTTAAGAAAAGTAAAGGAATAAATAAACATAGGATACGTATATAATATATATAAACTATAAAAATAAAATAATATGATAATAAAATATATACGCACTACATATATATTTAAAACATTTATAATATATATATTAACTTATATATATACGCACATATACAGATACAATAATAATAACATAGTAATAATTATACTAATAAATAATATTAACAATATAAAAAAAACTAAAAAAAAACAAATTAAGGACTAAATTTAAAAGCCAAACAGAATTTATGAGCCGAATTTGAAAATAAAAACAAGAAAGGGAGTAATTTAAAACACGCGTAGCAGGGGAAGGGTCGGAGGAGTAAATTTACCCAAACCTCCTACAATATTGCGCAACATAGGACTAATTTGAAACAATTTTAAAAAAATATGGTAAAATTTAAAATAAATAAATAAGCTAATTTGAAAGCATTGTAAAAGAAGAGGGACTAATTGCGAAAATGGCCCATTTTTAAAAAAGCGGTTCCTCTCCGGGTCGGATCGAGTTGCACATGGATATAGGCAATACGACGTCGTTTTGGGGCCACTGGAACAAGCCCTAAACGACGTCGTTTAATGCCCTATAAAAGCCAACTTTTAAACCCTAAAAAATCACTTCTTCAGCCACTCCACAAATGCGCCGCAACTCCTCTCCCCCTCTGCTGTTTCAGACTTTGACGAAGCAAGGAGACCCTCCGACGACTCTCACGACGGTAAGTCCTCCTCCCCTCACCCTTTTCGTGTTTTGTTTTAAGAAATAAAAAGAAAAGAACCAAAATAAATTTAAAAAAAAGCAGTAAAAGAACAGAGAAAAATAAAACAAAATCCTACCTTCAAAAATATTTTTCTGTATATTTTCTTTTTTTGATTTCGGTACAAAAATTTTCTAACCCTTTTTACAAATTCGATTTCCCTTTTATATAGCCCCTCTAAATCTTTTTTTACAACTTGCTATCCCCCCCACTTTTGCTTGCTGCTCGTGGTTCTTTTTATTGCAGGTACATGCGTGTATAGGAATTGCTGCGACGTGGGGCATGCACGGCGCTGGAGGTTGCTGAGACGTGGGATGTTGTTGCAAGGGAAAAACGTGGGTAGTTGTGGCATGGGGCGATGGTGGCGTCGAGGCTCTCTGCTGGTTAGGCTAGGGTTTACACACCTGGGCCTTATTGGGCCGAATGTATTAGGATTTAGCCCAAATTTTATTTTGGCTGTATAATCTCTTTTTATAAAATTGGTTTTATTTTCTGCTAGGCCCGGGCCCAAAATTGGGTATTACAGCTGCCTCTCTTTGCTCATTGTTGTGTAACAGGAACAGAGCAAAGACTTTAAAATAGCCAATTTTGCCCGGTTATGCTAGACTTTGGCGTTCTCTTCTTCAAATAGCTTCATTCCATCCTACTGCATCTTCAGAGGTATAGGAACTAGTGTTTTAATCCACTCCACGGCCACATCAGGAAAATAGGACTTGCACCTTGTAGCTTCTCAAAAGAACGAAATTTACTCTCTTCAATCTACTCCACTGCAACTTCAGAGGTATAAAAATTGGTTTTATTTTTTGCTAGGCCCGGGCCCAAAATTGGGTATTACAGTCAGCTTTAGTATCATAGTAAAAATTTTCATCTTTTGCCAAAAAATTATCCTCCATTCATCATTTTGGGATAACAAAATTTATCTCAATATTGTTTCTTTTTCTTTTTTTTTTTGTAATGGATGCGTTGATAAAGTTTTACTAGATACTTAAACATATGACAGGTACGTGACCAATGCATTTTCATACCACATTAGTAGCATGAATTTTCAATAACCATACAATATTTTGACCACTATTTTCTTGTTTTTTCTTATTAATCTTTTTTTAGTGGTTAGAAGTACCACTTTTCTAACCACTATGATAACAATTATTAATGTGTCTCCAACCACATCCTCGATTACAATGACAACCACGACCTCTATATTTTGATTTTTCATAATTGTTATGTATTGTTACCTTTACTTAAAGGAATGAAACCTTTTTCACTAGAAGGCATGAGATTATTTCTATATAATTTTTAAAGCCTTTTTCACAATATTACTACTATAGGAGCACATAATATATTTGAATCATAACAAACTTTATAGAGTATTATTGTTTTCTAATGGTCAAATCATTTTTTCAAACTATTATGCAATTCATGTGTCGAGAGGATCTTTTGTAGTTAGATATTCCACTTTTAATCATTCATGTAGATGATGTTGGACAAAAAACAATGATTTTTTCTTTGTCTATATAAAAAGTCTGTTGAAACCATTTTTTTTGAAAAATAAAAAAAAATTAGGTTGTCGACTTTAAAAAATAAAAATTGGGAGTCGCCACCAATCTTTTATTAGGGTGTGATTGGATCACCTAAAAACAGCTTTGGTCTACGAGTTTAAAAAACGGGTTCGGGAGTCAGTTACGTACGAGGAAGGATTAACACCCTCGTAACGCCAAAAAATTGGTACCTAGTTAATTAATTAGTGTCTTAAGGTCGAAAATTTTAAACATATAATCTTTAAAAACTTAAAACGTTGTGTATTAAGACCCTTCTCAATTTAGCAAAGCAAAAATGCCACACCCGATGCGTTAGGGCACAACATTCTAATTTCCTCCAAAATGAATTAGGTCAGAATACTCGTATAATAAAAAATTTAAAAGAATATCCATTTATCCAAGATTTAAGAAATCGCGGCCCAATACGTTAGGGCACAATTCCTTTAAAATCCCAAACTCAGAATATTTCCTTTATAGTTTTTAGAAAAAAATCTTTATTTCGAGAAATCAATGCGTCACATCCAATACGTTAGGACACAACGTGTTGAATTCCCAATAATGAGCTCTTATTTTTTGATTAAAGAGAAATTGCTAGATTGTTAGATTTAACGAAGAAAATCGGAACCCAATACATTAGGCTCAATTTCCTTGAAAATCCTAAATACAAGCATTTATCTTAATTTTGGAAAGTTTAAAATCAAGTAAAAAAATGATGTGATGCTACATTTAATATAGAAGGCAATAATAAATATTACAATAGCATAGAAATAATATGAATAAATGAATAAATAAATAATTATGACATACAAAATATCAAATAAATGGGCAAGATAATAATAAACAATATGCAAACATAAATTGATAAACAAATAATTAAAATAAATAACAAAAAGTGCATACAAGTATACATAAAAGTATATATAGGTTTGAAATAAATAATACCAAAAATAATTAAATAAATAAAACAAGTATATATATAAGTACGCGAAAAAAAAATAATTTCAAAATAAAACATAATACATTTAAAAAAAAGCATATATATACAAAATAATAATAATTACATATGAGAATTATAAGATAAGACGAAAACAATTGCATTATCAAAAAAATATTGATTTTTAAAGAAAATATGAAAAAGTGTCTAAATTGAATTGTAAGTAAAAATATAGGGTAAATCTGCAAATAAATAAAATCTAGAGGATTAAATTTAACGCGAGAATTACATAGAGGGGCTGGAAGGGTAATTTTCCCTTCTCCTTTAAAACGATGCCGTTCAGAGAGGACTAAATTAAAATTAAAAACAAATTAAAGGTGAATTTTAGAAAAGCAAATAAACTTAATTGTAAACATATTAAAAGGCGGAGGGGCCAAAAGCGCAATTTGCCCCTCCGCATGAAAAACGCGCGGATCCTGGGTCCGGGTTGGGTCGACACACGGATCCTCCCCTCAAAATGGCGCCGTTTTCAATTGGCTATTTAAGCCAAAATTAAAACAAAAATTTCATTTCAAAACATTTAAAAAAAAAACCAAATTCTTCTAAAAAAACTCTTTCAGCCCCTCAATCCTCCGACCATCGGTCGGTCATCGGACAGTCACCGGCCACCGCGCCGGCCGCCGTTCTCTTACACCGGCACCGCCGTATGCGGTGGCCGAAAAAAAGAAATCCTCAGATCTGGTTCCCTCGAGGCCTCTAAGCGTAAATCCGGGCACAAAACCCTCCAAATATTCGTGGAAGCACCTCAAAAGCCCGAGAGACTTTTCGATTTCTGACTGTCTTTCCTCGGAGACGGTTCCTCGACCGTTCACGGCCATTAGGGCTTAAAACCCAGGTTCTTTCTTTCTTCTTATATTATTTATATATATAAGCGATAAAAATAAATACATATAACAGAAAAAAATAAAAAATGCAAGTAACAACCTTTGATTCGGTTTTTTGCTCTCTATATTGCGTAAGTAGAAGTCTTTTTTATTTCCGATTTCGAAATCGGATCCTGTTTACAGTATGCTCAATGGCTTCTTATAGCCGGATGAAGTAAATCTAAAAAAGAAAAGAAATCTGTTCTTGATTTGATTTACAAATATTTTTTATTCCTTTTCCATTTTCGTTTTTTCTTACTATGCAGGTGAATCCATGGAGATTCAGCCAAGATTGGAGTTGCGGCGCTGCTGAAGATTAGAAACCCTAGGGTTTCTGGCGATTTTGGGCCATCGCACATTGGGCCTGTGTTTTATTTTGGTTTGGGCCCCATTTTGTTGTAATTGGGCAGTTTCATTTGAGCCCTTATAATTTGTACCCGGGGCAAAAAATCGGGTATTACAGCTGCCCCTCTTTGCTTGTTGTCGTGTAACGGGAACGGAGCAAAGACTTTAAAACGTCCGATTGTTGCCCAGTCTTGTCGGATCTTGGTACTCTTCTTCTTGAAGTAGCATCATTCCTTCCTACTGCATCTTCAGAGGTATAGGAACTAGTGCTTCAATCTACTCCACCACGATATCTAGGGGATAGAATTTGTACCCTGTAACTTGTCAAATGAACAAAATTTGCTATCTTAGTCTACTCCACTGCAACTTCAGGGAGATAGGATTATTGGCTGTAATCTACTCCACTGCAACTTCAGGGAGATAAGATTTGCCATCTTTAGTCTGCCTCACTGCAACTTCAGGAGGATAAGACTTTCTTATGTAGTCTGCTCCACTGCAACCTCAAGGAGATATGACTAGATGCGATCTGCTCTCTGCAACTTCAGAGAGATAAGATCTGAGGTTTTAATCTGCTCCACTGCAACTTCAGGGAGATAAGATTATCGGCTTTAATGTGCTCCACTGTAACTTCAGGCAGATAAGATTTACCATCTTCAGTCTGTCTCACTGCAACTTCAGGAGGATAAGACTTGCTTACGTAGTCTACTCCACTACAACCTCAGGGAGATATGACTAGATGCGATCTGCTCTATGCAACTTCTAAGAGGTAAGATTTAAGGTTTTAATCCGCTCCACTGCAACTTCAGGGAGATAGGATTATCGGCTTTAATCTGTTCCACTGCAACTTCAGGGAGATAAGATTTGCCATCTTTAGTCTATTCCATTGCACTTCAGGGAGATAAAATTCAATTTGTTATCTTCACTGATCTGCTCTATGGGGAACATGACCTGTATAGTGAACCTAATTATGCCTAATGATTAGGATGGCATAAAAATGCCTCAAACGCTCATAACTAGACATGTGTGAATGACATTTGAATGAATACAGAATGCCATTTTTCAAGAATTATCATTTTTTTTGAAGTTTATTAAGGTTTTGTCACTAATGCCTTTTTCTTGGCTGTTCTCTTCAAAAAACACTCAATCAAATTGCCTCCCATTGTGCGCTTCAAAGCTCAAACTTTTTGGACACAGAATTTGTACTATATTTCTTCCACCGTCACCCTAGAGTAGGAAAATTTGACTCTTCTCAGTCTTCTCCTATCGTAATTCAAGGATACAGATTATGAAATTTGTCTACACCACTCTCTCAGGGTGTCTTATCAAATGCTTATGCCTAAGTGAGGAACTTTCTTTCCATAGGGGACTTCTTCCTATCCCATCAAGACTTCTTGCTGTCTCATTCACTATTTGGACAACCAAATCCAAAAAAGCAGTCTTAATTTAGATTTTTTCTTTCTTAGGCTCTTTATCTTTTGAACTCGGGGTGTTTTAAACAATAGTCCTGTTTCAGGTTACTAAATTATTTAGAAATTCCCAAAGTAATATACCAAACTTCTTTTCTGAAAGTTTATTAGTCCATCAATCATTATTCTAATGCGACAAGCTTGCGTAAAGATCAAAAATACTGAGTAAGAGATGAATTAATTCAGGAATTTATTGATAGTAAGCGTCTTGAAAAAAAGTATTCAAGAACAGCAAAGAATGAAGTATTTAAAAGAACCAACAAACTTGGTACAAATAATATGAAGACTAGGTGCTTTGGATATCGCCGCTTGAACTTTTCCGTGCAAGCCAAGAATCATTCTGAATTTAACATGTGTTTAGGGGATCCACAGTACTCTGTCGATGCCTCAAGACGTCGTATATCCTTGTTAACTTAAGTGAAACAAGATCACCATATGCCCCAATCTGATCAATATTTGAGGCGCCCTTTTCGGGTTTTCAGCTCAAATCCCCTTTGGTTTTAAGGTGCCCTTTTCGGTTTTTCACATTGGCCTCTCTTTTTTTTTTGGGAAATCAGAGCGCCCTTTGCGGGTTTTCACTTTGATTCCTCTCTTCCTTCAAGTGAAATATTTCTTGACCGAATCTGAATTTACAGGATTCGGAAGATTCTTGCCATCCATTTCACTCAAAATCAAAGCGCCTCCAGAAAAAGCCTTTTTCACAACATAAGGTCCTTCCCAGTTTGGCATCCATTTCCCTCTGAAATCCTTTTGTAAAGGGAGGATCTTTTTCAAAACCAAATCCCCTTCATGAAACTCTTTGGGACAAACCTTCTTATTATAAGCTCGCATCATTCGCTTCTGATACATTTAGCCATGACGAATGGCTTTTAATCTTTTCTCTTCAATCAGGTTCAATTGATGATACCGAGATTGGATCCATTCGGCCTCATCCAATTTTAACTCGGCCAAAACTCGGAGGGAAGGAATTTCAACCTCAATGGGTAAAACTGCCTCCATTCCATAAACCAATGAGAAAGGTGTTGCCCTAGTAGAAGTCCTGACAGATGTCCGGTAAGCCAAAAGAGCGAATGGTAACTTCAAATGTGAATCCTTGTAAGTTTCAGGCATTTTTGCCACAATCTTCTTACTATTTTTGTTAGCCGCCTCTACTGCACCATTCATTTTTGGACGATACGGTGACAAATTATGGTGTCTGATATTAAACCGTTCACAGACTTCTGCTATTGTGCTGTTATTCAAATTCAACGCATTGTCAGATATGATCCTTTCAGGCATTCCATATCGACATATGATCTCTTTCTTTAAAAACTTACTGACTGCTGACTTCGTGACATTAGCATATGAGGCTGCCTCTACCCACTTAGTGTAGTAGTCAATAACCACAAAAATGAAACGATGTCCATTAGAAGCCTTCGGTGATATTGGTCCAATGACGTCCATACCCCACATAGAAAATGGCCACGGAGAAGTCATAACATGAAGAGGAGAATGAGGCGCGTGCATTTTATCCCCATAAATTTGGCATTTATGGCATTTCTTGGCATGATTGATGCAATCTCCTTCCATAGTGGACCAGTAATACCCGAATCTCATAATCTGTCTAGCCATGGTGAATCCATTAGTGTGCGTTCCACAAACACCCTCATGGACTTCTTCTAAAATTTCCTTAGGCTCTACTGCGTCCACGCATCTTAACAGTACTCGATCCTTTCCCCTTTTGTATAGGATCTCTCCATCTAAGACATAGTCAATAGCTAGTCTCCTCAATGTCCTCTTATCATTCTCCGTTGCCTGATTAGGATATTCGCGATTCTTCACGTATAGCAATATATCTTGGTACCAGGGACAATTATCATTCTCCACTTCTTCAATGCTATAACAGTGGGCTGGGATCTCATAAGTACTAATTTGAATGGGCTTCATGTCCTTTAACTAATTCACTTTGATCATGGAAGCTAAAGTGGCAAGAGCATCAACCATCTAATTTTCTTCCCGAGGGAGGTAACAAAAGGTAATGTTATCAAACTCTTCAATTAATTTCAGAACCAATCTCCAATAACGGATCAACTTGGGATCTCTCGTTTCCCATTCCCCTTTCAATTGATAAATTACCAATGCTGAGTCTCCATAAACTTCTAGTATCTTAATCTTCTGCTCTATAGCTGCTCGAATCCCCATGATGCAAGCTTCATATTCGGCCATATTATTAGTGCAATCGAAGTCCAACTTACTGGTGAAAGGATGATAATCTCCATTCGGAGACACCAGGACTGCCCCAATCCCATTGCCTAGTGCATTCGATGCTCTATCAAAGTTTAATCTCCAAGAATGATTCTCTTGGGGATCCTCTTCAGTATTTGCCACATACATCAAATCTTCATTCGGGAAATCAAAGTCTAGAGGCTCATAATCTTCCAGAGCTCTACTAGCCAAGAAATCTACTATTGCACTCCTCTTGATGGCTTTCTGACTTACATACACGATATCAAACTCAGAAAGTAAGATTTGCCATCTAGCCATTCTTCCATTCAATGCTGTTGACTCCATCATATACTTCAAAGGGTCTAATTTTGAAATTAGCCAAGTCGTATGATAGAGTAAGTATTGCCCCAACCTCTTGGTCGTCCAAATCATGGTGCAACACAATTTTTCGATAGGCGAATATATCATCTCACAATCAGTGAATTTCTTTCTCAGATAGTAAATCGCCTTTTCCTTCTTTCCAGTCGCATCATGTTGACCCAGCACGCATCTCATGGAGTTGTTGAACACCGTTAAATACAAAATCAAGGGTCTATCTGGGCTAGGTGGTGACAAAACTAGAGTATTGGATAAGTATTGTTTTATCTTCTCAAAGGCTTTTTGGCATTCTTCATTCCAGACGTCGGAATTATGTTTCTTCAATAGGTGAAATATAGGATCACATTTCTCAGTCAACTGTGAAATGAACCGAGCAATGTAATTCAATCTTCCTAAGAAACCTCGAACTTCTTTCTGGGTACGTGGTGGCAATAAATCTCGTATTGCCTTGACTTTCTCTGGATCAATCTCGATTCCTTTTTCACTAACTACAAAGCCTAACAACTTTCCTGACCTGGCTCCAAAAGTGCATTTTGTTGGATTAAGCTTGAGTTGGAATTTCTTTAATCTTAAGAACAATTTTCTCAGGACCTGCACATGTTCCTCCTCTGTTCTGGATTTTTATGCATCATGTCGTGGAACAAGGCTACCATGGCTCTCTGATATGTTGCTCCCGCGTTCTTTAATCTGAATGGCATCACCTTATAGCAAAACGTTCCCCATAAAGTAATGAACGTAGTCTTTCCCATATCTTCTGGGTGCATCTTTATTTGATTATATCCTGAGAACCCATCCATAAAAGAAAACAGCAAAAATTCGGCCATATTATCCATCAGAGTATCAATATGTGGCAATGGGAAATTGTCCTTTGGACTTGCTTTGCTTAAATCCCTGTAGTCCATGCACATTCGTACTTTTCCATCTTTTTTAGAGACTGGAACGATGTTGGCTACCCATTCAGAATATTTGGCCTCCTGCAAAAACCCAACATCAAACTGTTTCCTAACCTCCTCTTTTATTTTGAGCACAATATCAGGCCTCATTCGTCTAAGCTTCTGTTGAACTGGTTTGCAATCCTCTTTTATAGGTAGGCGATGCACTACAATGTCAGCGCTCAATCCAGGCATATCCTATTATGACCATACGAAGACATCTTTGAATTCTTGGAGTAATTCAATGAGGTCTCGTCTTGTCCTTGCAGAGATCTCAGTTCCAATTTTCACATCTTTTCCTTCCTCCAAGCTCACAATTTCTACTGATTCTTTGTGAGGTAGGATTTGCTTTTCCTCTTGTTCCACTATCCTCAACAAGTCCAAAGATAAACTACCCTCTTCATCACCTTCAAAGTCGCGCGATCCCTCTAAACACATGTTTCATTCAAAAGGGCTCTCTGAGCTCGTAACAGTGTCATTCACGTTATTGATACACAGGGACCTAATATGGTTACAAAAGAATGTATGAATTTATGTACAATTATTTGTATAATGAAAAAATATATTTAGGCGTATGGAAAGAATGAAAGAATATTTACTCGAAACAATTGCAAAGATGTATTTTATTAAAATAATGATGTTTAAACATAAGTCTATTTCACAAAAGAATTCTTGTTATTTCTAGGCTAAAACAACAAGTTTGTTCTGAATATTACTCTGAGACAGTTCTAAAGACTTCAGGTATTTCTTCTGCAATCTAATTGTCTAGAACACTCCCAGGCTCATAAGGATGAATGTCTAGCCAACTTTTCTCTTCATTCCCAAGCTCATGAATGGCATTAATATGCATATTTCCCAACGTCTCCTCGATGCTTTCCTCAACCGATTTCTTTCTCTCCTGATGAATAATTCCTCCAGATACGAAAGTTTTGGATATGTGGGGAATTATCATTGGCTCCCACTTAGCTTCCTCTCCATTTAAACGCGCCCTTCTTCTTTCCTGCCTTTTCTCTATCTCCTTTCTTCTCTGTCCTCTATCTGGCTTGTATCCTAAGCCAAAATTATCTTGCTTTTCTTTCAGCACTGGAACCTCAGTTCTCCCTTGAAGATATCTCTCTAGCCCTCTTCCGGGTAAAGCTCCTTTCCCACTAACAACTGTAAACCCATCTCTGTAGTTTTGGATAATCTTGGTACCAAAATTTTGCTCCATTAAGGAACAAATGTCACATTTACAAACTCCAAAAATCAAAATGAGCACTCTATTGACTCGTCATTGGTTTCTACGTATGGCGTCTCATTGGATACATCTGCTATTATATCCTCTTCGACTTTTATTGTCACTAGCCGACCATCTGACACTAACTTCAACATCTGATGCAATGATGACGGTACTGCCCCTGCCGAATGTATCCATGGCCTTCCTAATAAACAATTATAGGAAAGTTTGATGTCCATCACAATAAAATCTACCTCATAGATTGTTGGGCCAATCAGTAGTGGTATCTCTATTCTTCCCATGACCTTCCTTTCTGTACCGTCAAACGCCCTCACTACATTTTGACACGTTTTCATGTGTGAACTGTCTATGGGTAACCTGTTAAGTGTGAATAATAGAAGCACGTTCAAAGCTGATTCATTGCCAATCAATACTCCTGGCAAAATATGCCCATTGCATCGTGCAATAATATGCAAAGCTTTGGTAGATCCCATGCCACCAGGAGGTATTTCATCATCGTTGAAAAATATAAAATTGTCAGCACTAATATTATTGACCAACCGATCTAGCTTACTGACAGAAATATCCTTGAACACATAGGTCTCATTTAGCATCTTCATCAATGCATTTCGATGTACTTGTGAATTCAAGAGTAATGACAGTATAGATATGCGGGCTGGTTGTTGATGCAACTGCTCGACGACATTATACTCACTATGCTTTAAAACTTTGAGGAATTCCACAGCTTCTTCCTCCTTTACTGGCTCAACTATTTTCCCTTTTTGATCCCCTATTATGGCCTCTTTCATAGATTCTGGATTGGTACTCACACACTGGCTCTTTGCAGTCTCTTTTCCTGGGACAGTTGTATTGCACTCGTATCTCCATGGAACCTTCTTGTTGTCTTGGTAAGGAAAGGTTGCAGGTTTCTTTATTATGATCCTTGGCATTGCTGATGTTCTCACCTCATCCTTCTTGGGTCGCGAGATAATGACCACAGGCTGCACTACTCTTGGAACCTTCGAAGACCCTGATGTGCAAATGCTCCCCTCCTCCTTAACTTCTTCATAAAATTCCATCTCCTTATTATCCATCAGGTCTTGAACCAAGACTCTGAATTCTGCGTATTCCTAGATTTCATGTCCCTCCTCGTGATAGAACTCACAGTAATTTTCCACCCTTTCAAAGCTTCTCTCTGAACTCGGGACGATCAATCCCCTTTTTATCATATTTTTCCAGACCCACCTTAAAGGA
The DNA here is from genome assembly GCF_007990345.1 of Gossypium hirsutum. Lineage (NCBI taxonomy): Eukaryota > Viridiplantae > Streptophyta > Magnoliopsida > Malvales > Malvaceae > Gossypium > Gossypium hirsutum. The sequence continues at coordinate 9,793,317 of NC_053440.1, forward strand.
ATTTTCACCTCTGATATGTCTTCCTTGATTTTTCTACCCATGCTCCCACCTAACATGTTCACTCCGTTATGATCAGGTAATGGATTTTCTATATTGGGTGAATCATCCAATTTAACCACGCCCAAGCTTATAAGTCTTTCCACCAACTTTTTGAACGCCGTACAATGTTCTATAGAATGCCCCTCAATTCCCGCGTGATAGTCGTACCGTGCATTTGCATCGTACCACTTGGGGTATGGAGGTTGCAGAGGTTTCAAGTGGAAAGGGGTAACCACGTGTGCATTGAATAGATTCTGATATAGCTCCCTATACGTCATTGGAATTGGCGTAAATTAAATTTTCTCTGTATTTTATCTTGTATCAGATCTCTGCTTTGATGATCCTTGCTGGTTAACAGCCACTTTTTTCGGCTGATTCACTGTAACTATCTTCGAATATGAACTTGTGTTGTTAACCTCGTTCTCTTTCTTCTTCGAGGCCGAGGCCGCCCTTCTGCTACTTTCTCCAACATCTATTTTTCCACTTCTGATAGCATTTTCTATCATCTCGCCATTCATAACTATGTCGAAAAAACTTTTAGTAGCGCTTCCTAACATATGTGTAATAAATGGTGCCTTCAATGTGTTGACGAAAAGCATCGCCATCTCTCTTTCTAGAAGAGATGGCTGAACTTGGACAGCAACCTCTCTCCATCTCTATGCGTACTGCCTGAAACTTTCACCAGGCTTCTTTTCCATGTTCTGCAGAGTAATTCTATCAGGTACCATGTCAGTCACATGGCTGTACTGTTTTAAGAATGCCTGTGCTAGATCTCTCCATGAATTAATCTGGGCACGGCTTAGTTGATTGTACCATTTGGATGCAGCCCCTGTGAGACTATCCTGGAAGCAATGTATCAGCAACTGGTCATTATTAACATATCTAGTCATCCTCCTACAGAACATATTAATATGGGCTTCGGGGCTACTAGTCCCGTTGTACTTCTCGAACTCTGGCATTTTGAACTTGTGAGGAAGTACCAAACCTGGAACCAAGTTCAATTCTCTAGCATCAATTCCATGGTAGCTCTCAGTACCTTCCATCGCTCTAAGTTTTTCCTCCAGCCATTTATACTTTTCATCGAGCTATTTCAGCAATTCACCATTCATTTTCTCGATTGTCTCGTCAAAGTCAGGGATAACAGGATTAGCAAGATTGTCTCTAGGGTTGGAGCCTAATCTAGCTTGAAAGTTTATTAGTGTTTCAGTACTATCTTGAGGCTTGATAGTGACGGAGGATTTGCGCGGATATATCCCCGCTTATTGAGAAGTAAGTCCTGAGGAATAAACAGGTCCCTCGTTGTCTCCTTCTTCAATGTTGAGCACCGAGCCCTTCCCTTTGTCAACTCCTCCAGTCAATAACTGAGTCAACTTAGCCATCATACTCCCCTGAGATTTCATTATTTTATCCATCATCTTTTGTTGAATCTTCTCAAGTTACTCATTCATTTGCTCTTGCATTTCCTTCTGGAACTGTTTTAGCCTTTGGTCCATGTCTCTAGTTTTCGATCGAGTACCGTAGCAGTGTTTGGTAGGTTGATTGGTTTCCAGATTAACTGAGGAGTGATTTGAATTAATTAGAATCATTTAATGTTTTTAAATGCATATGAAGTAATGCAATGCATGAATGCAAAAAAGACGTCAATTTTGATTCAATTCCATATAAGAAAACCTTACTAGAAAGCAAATTTCTTTACATAAAGAGAATTACAAATAAAACTTTGCCCTAGTACCCAGAACTCTAATCTTCCTAAGTAACAAAGCTAATTCTTGCCCCCGATCCGATTCTAATTCATACTTCACACTCAGCGTGTCAGCCTGTACTGCTAAAGTCTGTATATGATCAGCTACTTCTCGAATCTGGACCACAGCTTCCTTGATAAGATGATCTCTACTTTTAACTTGACTCTGAAAGTGGTGAAGCTGTTCATTATTACGACTTTTGTTTGCTTTCAAGTGCTTGATCTGAATATTGACGAAGACATCCTTCCAACACAACCACCTTATCTTTTAGCTCGCCTTTTTCTTTTTGGCTTTCTGACAAACTATTTTCTAAAAATTTGTTTCCTCTCTGCATCTTCAGAAATTTCTGTTCCCATCTATTGGCTTTGTCCTTTTCTTCTCGGATTTCTGCTCGCCATTGTTCTGAAGTCTTTCCCAGCCCAGCAGTTCTCATTGACAAACGCATTTTTTTATAATCCGTCTTCAAACTACCCAGCTCTTGCATTTTTTTATAATCCGTCTTCAAACTACCCAGCTCTTCCTCAGCCTTGTTTTTCTCTTTTTTTAACTTCTCATTTTCAAGCTTCTGAACGTCTATATCCAATCTTAAGTTCGTCTTTTCCGCCTCTATTTGCTCTATATTTTTCTCCAAATTCGCATTTCTCCTCTCAAAATCTTACCTTATGATTTCCAACTCAGAATGAATGACTCGCAAATGCTCTTCTATTGACTAGCTTTCTTCCTGATTTAACTTAGGTGTATTATTATTAATCCTTCTAGCCCACCATTGATGATACTCAGAAGTTGTCATTGGACCCACAGCTAGCCTCTTCATTCGGCGAGTTTGTTTCCACGCACTAGCCATCTCTTGAAACTTCTTTCTATAACCATCATCCTTGTACGAAAATTCACAATCGGCTATCCCTTGGGTCACAAATATAAATTGCCTTGACCTATATTGCCTTAGCACCAATAATGGGGCATATCCAGTAGCTCCCCAAACCCCTAGTAAAGGAACCCAATCAGAACTACCACACCTATACAGGATCTCATCTGGAAGTAACCAAGGAGCTCTCCACTCAATGTCCTCCTCTCGGAGATTTTGAAGAATTGCTATCCACTTCTCCTTCGAAATGTCATTTCTCCTCGGCGTAGCGACTATATCCTTTAGTGGCGAATAATTTTCAGAGAAAACCTGATACGAAACTTTATCCACCTTCCAAAAGTGACTATGAAACCATGCGAGTAGAAGCTATGCACATCCAATAAATCTACCTTAGCCCGTCTTCCGGCATGCACTCAATGACCTAAAAGTCTCTGCCAAAATTGCTGGAATCGGTGTAACTTTCTTATCGAGCCGGTCGAATAAATCAGTGACTGTTTTATCCACATACCCCAAGGCTTTAGGGAAGACAACCAAGCCGTATATACTTAAAGCAAAAACATCTAACATTTTCCTTACATCTGAGTGTGTGAGAATTGCATCTTTTAAGCCTCTCAAAGGAACACACTTACTATCCCCCTTTTGCTTAATTCGTGCGACAACCTACTACTCACTCATTCCTGTAACACTCATCAGCTTCTTTGAAAAGGTTGGCACATTTACCGCTCTCGAATAGACCCTGTCCACTTGAAACTTTGAACAACGGAGTAAAGCCATATACTCCTTTATCATAGGCGCTAAATCGACCTTCCCAAACGTAAAGCAGCTGTAAGCAGGATTCCAGAATTGGGCGAGGGCTTGAAACAAATGCTTGTCTACCTTCACATCAAGCAAATAAGGCAAATCCCCATAATTATTATAAAAAAGTTGTCTAACCTCATCACTCCACTGACCCCAAATTTCCTTCAATTCTTGCAAATTGTTTTGAGTTACACTGATATGCGTAAAGTCCTATAACTCCGATACATGCCCGTCAGCCAAACTATCACCCTTTTCTTGCTGCGTTGTTTCAGACCAAGTTCGAACAGCCGCATTGTCCTCCACTTTATCAAGAAACCCTCTTTCCATGTTAAGCCTTCTATCTAGCAACTAAATTTGGATTGACGCCTTTTATGATGAAATGAAATGCCATGTCATGCAAATAAAACACCAAAAGTCAGTATAACATAGAAACACAAGATATAATCAAGAAATAGTAAAGATCCCTAATTGGATATCCACTAGGGTTTAGTATAGTTCTACCTTGGGTGGATTCCTAAGGTTCATTATATGAAGTTCGGCTTCTAGGGTAAGGGTACCCGAACCAGCAGATTCCTCAATCCTCACCCATTATAGGCTCATATGGATCGAGTTCAGTTCAGGGGAATACATTTCCCTATGGCTACACAGAGATGAAAATCTCACGAAGACATAGGTACGGATGTATCCCGGAAGCAATCCACTATCCTGCACAGAGGTGAAAACCTCACGAAGGCATAGCTTCTCACTCCCATTTAAAAGGGGAAAATTGTTCAACCCATGAAATGTATAATGCAAACAATATTTAAGCAATAAGATAATGAATCGAAAGGATGTCATGAGTTTTTTTTTAAAACAATATTTTTCTCGACCATAAGACAAAAATTAATCAACTTTGTGGCTCGACTCTCTTTTTTTAAAAAAATGTCCCTAGCGGAGTCGCCAAGTTGTCGAAACCATTTTTTTTGAAAAATAAAAAAAAAATTAGGTTGTCGACTTAAAAAAATGAAAATTGGGAGTCGCCACCAATCTTTTATTAGGGTGTGATTGGATCACCTAAAAACAGCTTTGGTCTACGAGTTTAAAAAACGGGTTCGAGAGTCAGTTACGTACGAGGAAGGATTAACACCCTCGTAACGGCCAAAAATTGGTACCTAGTTAATTAATTAGTGTCTTAAGGTCGAAAATTTTAAAAATATAATCTTTAAAAACTTAAAACGTTGCGTATTAAGACCCTTCTCAATTTAGAGAAACAAAAAATGCCACACACAATGCGTTAGGGTACAACATTCTAATTTCCTCCAAAATGAATTAGGTCAGAATACTCGTATAATAAAAAAATTAAAAGAATATCCATTTATCCAAGATTTAAGAAATCGCGGCCCAATATGTTAGGGCACAATTCCTTTAAAATCCCAAACTCGGAATATTTCCTTTATAGTTTTTAGAAAAAAATCTTCATTTCGAGAAATCAATGCGTCACATCCAATACGTTAGGACACAACGTGTTGAATTCCTAATAATGAGCTCTTATTTTTTGATTAAAGAGAAATTGCTAGATTGTTAGATTTAACGAAGAAAATCGGAACCCAATGCGTTAGGGCTCAATTTCCTTGAAAATCCTAAATACAAGCATTTATCTTAATTTTGGAAAGTTTAAAATCAAGTAAAAAAAATGATGTGATGCTACATTTAATATAGAAGGCAATAATAAATATTACAATAGCATAGAAATAATATGAATAAATGAATAAATAAATAATTATGACATACAAAATATCAAATAAATGGGCAAGATAATAATAAACAATATGCAAACATAAATTGATAAACGAATAATTAAAATAAATAACAAAAAGTGCATACAAGTATACATAAAAGTATATATAGGTTTGAAATAAATAATACAAAAATAATTAAATAAATAAAACAAGTATATATATATAAGTATGCGAAAAAAATAATAATTTCAAAATAAAACATAATACATTTAAAAAAAAGCATATATAAACAAAATAATAATAATTACATATGAGAATTATAAGATAAGATGAAAACACTTGCATTATCAAAAAAATATTGATTTTTAAAGAAAATATGAAAAAGGGTCTAAATTGAATTGTAAGTAAAAATATAGGGTAAATCTGCAAATAAATAAAATCTAGAGGATTAAATTGAATGCGAGAATTACATAGAGGGGCTGGAAGGGCAATTTTCCCTTCTTCTCTAAAACGATGCCGTTCAGAGAGGACTAAATTAAAATTAAAAACAAATTAAAGGTGAATTTTAGAAAAGCAAATAAACTTAATTGTAAACATATTAAAAGGCGGAGGGGCCAAAAGCGTAATTTGCCCCTCCGCATGAAATACGCGCGGATCCTGGGTCCGGGTCGGGTCGACACGCGGATCCTCCCCTCAAAACGGCGCCGTTTTCAATTGGCTATTTAAGCCAAAATTAAAACAAAAATTTCATTTCAAAACATTTAAAAAAAAACCAAATTCTTCTAAAAAACTCTTTCAGCCCCTCAGTCCTCCGACCATCGGTCGGTCATCGGACAGTCACCGGCCACTGCGTCGGTCGCCGTTCTCCGGCGCCGGCACTGCCGTATGCGGTGGCCGAAAAAAAGAAATCCTCAGATCTGGTTCCCTCGAGACCTCTAAGCGTAAATCCGGGCACAAAACCCTCCAAATATTCGTGGAAGCACCTCAAAAGCCCGAGAGACTTTTCGATTTCCGACCGTCTTTCCTCGGAGACGGTTCCTCGATCGTTCACGGCGATTAGGGCTTAAAACCCAGGTTCTTTCTTTCCTCTTGTATTATTTACATATATAAGCGATAAAAATAAATACATATAACAGAAAAAAATAAAAAATGTAAGTAACAACCTTTGATTCGGTTTTTTGCTCTCTATATTGCGTAAGTAGAAGTCTTTTTTATTTCTGATTTTGAAATAGAATCCTGTTTACAGTATGCTCAATGGCTTCTTATAGCCGTATGAAGTAAATCTAAAAAAGGAAAGAAATCTTTTCTTGATTTGATTTACAAATATTTTTGATTCCTTTTCCATTTTCGTTTTTTCTTGCTATGCAGGTGAATCCATAGAGATTCGGCCAAGATTGGAGTTGCGGCGCTGTTGAAGATTAGAAACCCTAGGGTTTCTGGCGATTTTGGGCCATCGCAATTGGGCCTGTGTTTTATTTTGGTTTGGGCCCCATTTTTTTTGTAATTGGGCAGTTTCATTTGAGCCCTTTATAATTTGTACCCGGGGCAAAAAATCGGGTATTACAAAGTCAAATTCATTTATACTCACAAATCATGTGTGGCTCTATTAGAAATAATCTAATAGACAACTTAGTTATCATATCAATGACATATGTTATAAAAGATATACATATTTAAGCAAAAATATTGAAGTTGTTGATACTTTAATCTTATTCAAAGTCTTAGATCATAAACAAACATATCATGGAATATATAAAACATAAATTCATTCTTCAATACAAAAAAATGAGCATAATTTTTAACCTTTTTTCATTGAGAATATTGAAATCTCAAAATCTTTCAAGCACGCATAGAAAATCACATACATTAGGATTGTTACTTCAACAAGGACGTTGTACATCTAGATTACTTGTTTTCCAATGGAATATTGAATATTATTGAACAAGTTCATTCTGACGTGTTATAAAATGATAATAATGCAAAGAACACAAGAATAATAGATGAGAATAAAGAGAGATTTCTATTGCATTTCTCTTCTTTTCCATCATCATTACAAGTAGTATACTCTTATATATACATAAGGAGATTAGACTCTTCATTTCTAATACATATACATAAGGAGATTAGACTCTTCATTTCTAATACATAAATATGAAATGAATTATAAGAAGATGAAAGGTAAAAAATTGATTATAATGAACATTCACTTAATAAAATTCATAACATAGGATTGTTTTTATTTTTCGGGTACGAATTGTTTTAATAATTAATGAAAATATTAAGTGTTAAGAGAATGGGCTGGGCTCAAGAAGATAGACATAGTATGCCATGTACTGGTTTATATACCCACATTAAATTATATCTATCATCTTTGTACCAAAATTGCCCAAAACCAACAAACAAATACGTCAGGTTCTAGATCAGATAATGATGGGATATTGACTGAAAGCTAGTGCTCAAAAAAAGAAAAGAAGCAATTATTTCTCATTAATCATGCCAAAAAAAAAAGGCCTTTTTCATGAATTATTGCTCATATGTAGAATGCATCCACCATAAAGAAGATTTTATTGGAGTTTTTTAATAATAATAATAACAAAACTTGTGTCTTGAATTCTCATGGCTTCAAGTGCTGCAACCCTTCCATCTAAAATGAAAGCATGGACTTACCTTGAGTACGGAAAATCATCTGATGTTCTGAAACTACAATCCGATGTTGTTGTTCCCCAACCCAGGGATGATCAAGTTCTTCTCCAAGTTGTAGCTGCTGGGATTAACCCCATTGATTTCAAAAGAATGCTTGGAATGTTCAAAAACAGTGATTCCCCTTTACCCGTGAGTCTTCATCATGTTCGACACTTAAATAGAAATGTTTCTGACTTTTTTGTTTTGTTGACGTGAAGATCATTCCAGGGTATGATGTAGCAGGCGTGGTGGTGAAAGTGGGGAGCCAAGTTAAGAAATTCAAGGAAGGGGATCAGGTGTATGGAGATATAAATGAAAAGGCCATGGATCACCCAACACAATTTGGCACTATAGCTCAATACACTGTTGTTGCAGAGAAGCTGTTGGCTTTAAAACCCAAAAATCTCAGCTTTGTTGAAGCTGCAAGCCTGCCTTTAGTCATTGAGACTGCCTATGAAGGCCTTGAACGATGCCATTTTTCTGCTGGCAAATCTATCCTTGTCTTGGGCGGTGCTGGCGGCGTTGGCACCATGATTATTCAGGTTCTCAATCCGTCTTACTATATTCTTATCCCAAGTCAACTTGAATTAATGTTCATTCTTTTTATCCTGTATTAGCTAGCTAAGCAAGTCTATGGAGCATCCAAAATAGCAGCCACAGCAAGTACCGGGAAACTGGATTTGCTGAAGAGCTTGGGGGCTGATTTGCCTATTGATTACACTAATCAAAACTTTGAAGATCTGCCTGAGAAATTCGATGTAGTATACGATGCAGTCGGTAATATTCGAATACACGATACGATTACATGAGCGTGTTAAAATCTGTACAGTGACATGGATTTTTGGTTTGATTATGGGATGGTAAACAGGGCAATGTGAGAGGGCAGTGAAGGCAGTGAGAGAAGGTGGGGATGTAGTGACAATATATGGAGCGGTAGTTCCACCAGCAACAACATTCATCCTCACATCAAATGGAGCAATTTTAGAGAAATTGGAGCCTTTCTTGGAGAGTGGGAAAGTTAAGCCAATGATTGATCCTAATGGCATATTTCCCTTTTCTGAAACTCCACAAGCCTTTGCTTACCTTGAAACCGGCCGAGTTACCGGGAAAGTGGTCATTTCTATAATCCCATGAACATTATTATTATATCAATATTGTATGAGTCTAGGTTGTGTTATCGGATAATGAATAAAGATTCTAGTTTTTATGTGAGATGCTTGCTCTTTATAAATAAATAAAAACGAGTAGTTTGAATAAACACATCTTTGTTTGTGGTTGATTTCTCTTGCTTAAACTTGTTCGATTAACTTCTGTTATTAGTGATTTATTATGTGTAAAGTTGTAGATTTAGTCTATATTCTTCAAATTGATATTTTTAATCTGTATTTTTTCGTTTTTTGAAATTTTAGTTTTTATGCGAAAGACACTCGCTAAATTCGTTAATCGACTTTTTTGTATGAATATATGTGAAAATATCAAGCTAATATGATGTTACAAATATGATAATATATTTGCTGCATCATATTTTAGAAATAGTAGAACTTAATGAATTTAATAAGTACATTTTAGTTGGGTCTAAAATTTTAAAATTAAAAAAAATATAGAACTAAAAATGATGAAATTAAATTACATGCATTCAGTCAACAATTTGTGTAAAAATGATCAAATTTAGAGAGTAAAAGGAAAAAAGAAATAGAAAAGTTTAAATTGAAATATTATTTTAGAAAGGTCTCGTTATGGTTTCATTTCTCCTTTTTACTCGTTTAAAGAAGCCATAGTTCTTACTGCCACTTACAAGCTGATTTTTAGTTAGGTTAATTGCTACATCTCAACTAGATTAAGTCCCCTTTAATTAATGAAAATATAGCACTTTGAGTCCCTCCTTATATATCCCCATATCAAAGTCATCACTCTCCAAAATCCCATGCTACAAATTCCATTCAATTCTTTTCACATTATAAATTACTTGCCAATTAATTACCACTTTAGTCTCTCAACTAATTCCACCATAAATTATGCCATTTCAAGATAATTTAAGCATAATGATTCTAGAGTTTATTATTCACTTGAAAAATTTACCATTATCAACACCAGAATTCTGATGATATTACACAGTAAAACAGCTACGGTTATAACAAAAAAAAAATCAAACAATAAACTAATTTTAACTATCTTTACATGATTTATAGATGAACTTGTTGGTAACTATAAATAAACTAAATATATATAACTCCAGTTGAATTCGTTTAATGTATGAAATCTCAAAATTTTGTTGGTTCTAAAAAATAAAAAATCGACTCCTGTAGGCCTTGATAAGAACTTGGGCTTTTATTAACTGCAATATCAGGCCTTTCAAATGTTAAATACTCTCAACCCTAAACCAGGCTGATAAAAGGTGTTAATAAGGATCCTCTAAATTCAATTTTTAATATAAGCTTTCTTAATTAACTTTTCTGTAAATAAAGTCCATGAGAGAAAAGATGAATTTTGTGTTAACCCAGAAATTCAAAAGTTTCCATTGATGTCTTGGTTAAAAGAAAATGATAGAATTTTGTTTTAGGGAAAAAGAAAGGTCAACTTGAGAGTAAATTGGGCAATATTTACATTGTTGAGTGTTTGTTCTATTGTGCCATTCTGAATGGTTCATTCACACCTATATATGGCACGGTCCGTTGATGTAACGTGCTAGTGTCACGGGCCAAAGTGCAAAGCCCGTGACCACGGCACAAGAGGCGCCCCATGGAGGTCTATCAATTAGATAGGGAACATTGAGCCCACGAGAACTGGCCCAATTTAGAGAGCTATTGGAGAAGCCTGTCAAATTGAAGCCTGGTTGGCCCGATGATGAAGACATGGCAACTTAGGCTAATTTTAGTAACTAATCTTAGAAGATAGAGAGAATCATATCTTGTAAAGATTAGATTAGATTTGATATGACAAATCTTGTAAATCCCTAAAATCAAGGGATATGGTGAATCTCGTCCGTCGATGTAAATGTATCTTGACCGTCGATTTTGGGGGAGCTCAACTATAAATAGAGAGCCTCCCCCTCATTTGTACTCATCCATTGTAAGCTGAATTCTTAAGAGTAATAGAATTCTTTGAGCATTTACTCAAACACTTTGTGTGCATTCTTTCTTTGGCTTTCTGTTGTTCACTTGTAGCTTCTTTTGGCACAACCGCTTCCGCTATACAAATTAGTGCCTTTGAGGAGTTCTTAAAAGAATCCTCACTTTTGGGCGTAAAGGCTGACTTAGGCGAGTTTGGGACGAACGGATTGCCTAAGGCCGCACGGATTGTGAGACGAAAGGTCTAGCCCCGTGACAAGTGGTATTCGAGTCAAGTTTTGAACCAAGTGATATTTGAGTTGGTTCGAAGGCGCCGTTGGGATGTCGAAAGAAGTTGTTGGTCAGAGTAAGCCAATGGAGACCCGTGGGAGGACCAGAAAAGGAAGTTGCTCGAGGGACATGCTGACAACTTTGGAAAATCGAGTGGTTAATCTCGAGGAATCTGTAGGGAACATGAAGGAGACGCTTGAATTGGTCGAGGGACGCACGGATGGGCTGGACTCAATGGAAGAGCAACTTAGAGATTTTGTGTTAGATTCTCTCGATGCCAATGGGGAAAAGATGAAGGAATTACTGGAGTCTACTGCGGAAAAGCTGGCAGAGAGGGATGAGAATCTCGAGGATTTGGTGTTAGCCATGAAGAAAGAAATAGAGGAGCTCAAAGGAGAGCTCACGATTAGAAAGCCGCTTTGAGTAATGGGATGTTATCTTCAAGGCCGAAGCAACAAACAATGGATGTTCCCAAACCGGAGAAGTTTAAGGGTGCACGATCCGCAAAGGATGTGGACAACTTCTTGTGGGAAATGGAGCAATACTTCCGAGCGATGGGCATCGAGGATGATGCCATTAAGGTAAACACTACTTCAATCTATTTTACTGATGTAGCTCTCTTGTGGTGACGTCATAGGTCCACGGATGAGAAACGTGGTGGGAACGCAATTGGGACTTGGGAGGAGTTCCAAAGAGAGTTGAAGAAGTAGTTTTACCCTCAGTTTACTGAGAAGGAGGCTCGAGCAAAGTTGCGTCATCTCACGCAACAAGGCACTGTTCTGGAGTATGTTCCAGCATTTAGCGAGTTGATGCTTCAAATCTCTGACTTGAGTGAGAAATAAGCGTTTTATTGGTTCGAGGATAGGTTAAAGCCGTGGGCAAAACATGAGTTGCGAAGGCAAGGAATAACCGAACTTACTGTAGCCATGGCTGAAGCAGAGTACTTTGTTGAGCTTGGTCCAGCGAGAGACAAGCTCGAGGCGTCTAAGCCCAATGGAAAGGGCAATGGTGAGAGAAACCATGAAGAAGATGAAGAGAGACATAGCGATGATGGCAACAGTACCGATAGCACAAGTGGCAATGGGAAACCACGAGATGCGAAGCGGGGATTCGACAACCCAAGGGACAAGAGGAAGAAGATAAAATGCTTCATTTGTTAAGGACCACACATGGCGTGAAAATGTCCGGATAAAGTGATGATTTCGGCAATCAAAAAGAAAGATGACCCGAAAAAAGATGCGAAGCCTACCAAGGGAAAGACATCGAGAGTCAATTCGATGGTGCTCATTCTTGGGAAGAGGAATGGTTGCAAAGGGTTGATGTTTGTGGACATCAATATTGCGGGTCAGAAGCGGAGTGCTCTTATCGATACGGGAGCATTGGACTTGTTCATGTCGGAAAAGGCTACGAAGAAGTTTGGTCTGTCGATTAGGAAATCGAATAAGAAGATCAAGGTAGCAACTTCCGAGAAAGCCTCAACTGTGGGAGTAGTTCGTGATGTGGAACTACAAATCGACGAATGGAAGAGCAAGGAAGATTTCGAGGTAATCCAATTGGATTATTACGATAATGTGCTTGGCTTAAACTTCCTTGATAGGATTCAGGCAACTCTGCAACCAAGGGCCGATCAAATCCATATTGTCACCGGTCCGTCAACAAAAACGGTTGTACCGGTGCATCGGGATATGAAGGTTGGGACAAGGTGTTATCGTTAATCCAACTAGGGGTGAGCATTCGATCGAATCGAATCGAAAATTTTCGAGTTAATCAAGTTTTCGAATCTCATTTTATCATCCTAACTTTATTTGAAGTTTTCTCGAATCGAGTCGAGTGAGATGGAATTCGAATAGAATCGAATCGAATAAATTTGTTCGAGTTAAATTTTAAAAAATAATTTTGGGTCCTTGTAACCATTGTCACCCATCGTAATAAAATTTGTCCACCTTAATCAAATTTTTTATTAACTTTCATCGCTTCATAATTTATTTATTAATTTTTTTATATATTGGTTAGCTTCTTTACTTGCTTAGTTGTTTCAATTATCTTCAGATTCTTGTCACTATGTATTTTAGAATTAAGAAAAATATATTAAATGTAAAAATATGATTTTTTAATAAAAGTTATTTTTAAAATAAAATGTGAAATTGATACCAATATAAAATTTTAACACGAATATTTTATGGCATAATTAATAATTCAATTTTAATATAAATATTCAATATGACTAAACAATTCAATAATATAAATAATATAAAATGTGAAATTTAATTTAATAATATAAATAGTAGATATAAATAAAATTATTACTATTTATGTTTAGTGATTTTTTTTGGATAATTTTGATTTTTTATTTGAGAGTAAAGGGTGAGAAGTAAAAGTTTAGGGGAAAAATAAAAAGTTTTGGGGAATAAAAGTTTGAGGGAAAGTAAATAGAGGGAGTAAAATTTTGGAGGAAAAATATTAAAAAAAAATTGGAGGAGGGAGGGTTTGGGATAGATGGGAGGTGGGATGGGAAGGGAATAAAAGTTTTAGGGGAAAAGTGGGAGGAAGTAAAAATTTTGGGGGAAAATAAAAGGTTTTGAGGGTTTTTGAGAGTAAAATTTTGAGAAAAAATAAATGGGAGAGTCAAATTTTGGTGGGAAATGAATTTTGGGTAGATTGAGGGGTTGGGAGGGGAGGGGAGGGGAGTAAAAGGGGCAAATGACCAAAAAAAGCCCTTTTTTTTAAAATTTACCGAAATGGGCCGATTTTTTGATTATTTACCGGAATGGGCTATTTTTCGCGAAATCGCGTCCACGTCAGCGCGATGTCAGGGCACGCGCCAAGACATCGTGTCCACGTCAGCGCGATTTGCTTACGTGGACACAAATCTCGCCTACGAGGACGTGATTTGCTGACGTGGATGAACAGTTTATGTTTTTAAGCTTGGAAAACTTTGAAAGGCCATACTTTTCGCTCGGTTGTCTGATTGAGACAATTTTTTTTGATTTCGAATAAATTTTCGAGATCTACGCGCTGGCAAACCTAAATTTTGATTCGTCAAAAAAGATCCTTTTTTGCCCCTAAATTTTGATTTTTTCGGTTTAAAATTGAATTTTGAAACATTCAAATAATTATTTTCCTTACTTATTTGAAGTAAACACCGGATCTTTTTTTACAGAATTGTCTTATATCATCCTATTATAGGTATAAGTCAGCTCATTCCACTTTTGAGAAGTTCCCTAAAATTTTCTATTTTATTCAATTTAGTCCCTAAAACCTAAATAGTCATATTTTCAAATCTAAGCTTCTTTTTTCAATTCAAATTCAATTTCATCCTTCCATAACATTCAAATATTCTTAAATACAAAAATTTCATGCTAATTTTGAAATAATTACACTTTAGTCCCTATACTCGTAACTAACAAATTATACTTTACAAATTAGTCCCTATTCATCTCTAAGCAGTTTGTCAGCACGTATATCTCGAAAAGTTATTCGAAATAAAAAAATCGTCTCAATCGGACAACCGAGCGAAAAGTTATGGCCTTTCAAAGTTTTCCAAGCTAAAAAGCATAAACTGTTCATGCCACGTCAGCAAATCACGTCCTAGAGGGCGCTATTTGTGTCAACGTCAGCAAATCGCGCTGATGTGGACGCGATTTCCTGGCGCATACCTTGACATCGCGCTGATGTGGCAGCGATTTCGCGAAAATGGCCCATTCCGGTAAATAATTAAAAATGTGGCCCATTTCGGTAAATTTTGAAAAAAAGGGCTTTTTTTGGTAAAATGGCCGAGTAAAAGTTTTGGGAGGAAAGTGAGAAGGAGTAAAAGCTTTGAGGGAAAAGTAAAAAGGTTTGGGAGTTTGGGGTAAAAATGTAAAATATTATAGTTTGATATTCGAATTATTCGAATTATTCGAGTTATTCGAATTCGAAAACTCAACTCGATTCGAACTCGAAATTCGAAAAAAAAAATTCGAGTTGATTTGAATAACTCGATTAATTCGATTCGTTTAACTCGAAATTCGATTTTTTTTTGATTTTTTCGAGTCGAATCGAGTTTTGCTCACCCCTAAATTCAACTAGTTGAAGATGTTTCGTATGGGAGAAACATTAATTCGTCAGAACGGAATGCTACGAAAGCCCCTTCGGAAGTGTTAGTGGTGCAAGGGACCGATATGAAGCCTGCGGATTCGACTGTGGAGCCGACATTTTTGGGAAAGGTAGGTTGTGCATCGAGCTTCGAGGGAAAAGGAGCGATGCAAAAACAGTCGAGGCAAGTAAATGCTGCGAGTAAGCTACATTGAAAACACTCTGATAGTGTTTTGAATTCTGACTTGTTGGCTTGGCAAGGTCGTAGGGGCCCTTTCAAAGTTATAAGCAAGGAGGCCAAAGAATTGTGGGCGGTACGAACCCGAGGTGTGAGAATCAAGGGGATTCTAATGGGAACAAGTCAAAATTGGGGCAAGTTAAAGTGGAGACTTCTTGCCAACAGAATGTACCAACGAGTGCAATGGTTCAAGATAAGAGGCGACGGAAGCCGAGGCATAGGTTCCGAAGGAAGAGACAACTCGATCGCAAGACAAGTCGGGAAGAAGCCGAGGCAACTAGAAAGTTTCAAGGTGAATCCAGTCAGTGTCATCCAGAAGTCGCAACGAGGGCGTTGCGAGAATGAGTGGGGGAGAATGTCACGGGCCAAAGTGCAAAGCCTGTGACCATGGCACAAGAAGCGCCCCATAGAGGTCTATCGATTAGATGGGGAACATTGAGCCCACGAGAACTGGCCCGATTCAGGGAGCTATTGGAGAAGCATGTCAGATTGAAGCCTGGTTGGCCTGATGATGAAGACATGGCAACTTAGGTTAATTTTAGTAACTAATCTTAGAAGATAGAGAGAATCATATCTTGTAAAGATTAGATTAGATTTGATATGGCAAATCTTGTAAATCCCTAAAATCAAGGGATATAGTGAATCTCGTCCGTCGATGTAAATGTATCTTGACTGTCGGTTTTGGGGGAGCTCAACTATAAATAGAGAGCCTCCCCCTCATTTGTACTCATCCATTGTAAGCTGAATTCTTAAGAGTAATAGAATTCTTTGAGCATTTACTCAAACACTTTGTGTACATTCTTTCTTTGGCTTTTTGTTGTTCACTTGTAGCTTCTTTTGGCACAATCGCTTCCGCTATACAAATTGGTGCCTTGGAGGAGTTCTTAAAAGAATCCTCACTTTTGGGCGTAAAGGCTGACTTAGGCGAGTTTGGGACGAACGGATCGCTTAAGGCCGCACGGATTGCGAGACGAAAGGTCTAGCCCCGTGACACTAGGGTTAACTAGGCACCATGCATGGTAACAAGTTATTCCTTCTAAGGGTTACATGTGTCTTAGAGGATTATGGGCGTGCACGGTGAGACCATGCAAGTGGCAGACACTCTCGCCATGTTAGTAGCGAACGAGCTTAGGTGTCAACAATCTCTTAACCCAACGATAAAAATATTATGTTGCAGGCATGAGAGCTTAAATTCAATTCTAAGGACCCCTGAAATTAAAATAAAAAGAAAAAGAAATGAAATTTAAAAGCATGTTGATGATGTAGTGAAGGAAAAGGAGATGATGAGATATGAAAGTGACAGTGTAACAATTATAACTGGTTTTCTTATTTCAGGAACTGCTTCAAACCTTAACTTCTCCAAACAACTATAAACAAATCTGTGTATACCTTTTAATAAATACTACTAATATTCTACCCTAAAGTAGAAGCCTTTATTTTCCAATATTCTTTACTTGCCTCTAAAGTTATATGTATATATATAAACTGATCATGAATTTTGACTTAATTCGGATATTTTTACCTTTTTAAAATATAAAAACCTGATAGTGAAAAGGTAAGTGTTAAATATTCTTTGGTAGTTGGGATTTAAATATCATGTGATTAGGGTTCGCCACCCCATTTTCCAGATTGCTTGCTTCTTCTTCTTCTTTTGCAAATAAAATATTAGTTGCTGTTGCCATTGTTGTTTGGGGTTGAAGATGAGACGATTTTACTAGAGTTTAATTGTAGAATAATTATTGTTTTGGTTGGTATATCATTACTAGCCAATAATACCATGATATGATTTGCTAATAAGTCCATTAAAATATACCCTAAACCCCTTTCAATACAACATAGATGCACCCAAACCCAAGGTTACTGATATTTAAATTAATTATATTAACTAACTAAATGATTGAGCAGCAACAAAACTTTGGTTTCAGCATTCAACATAACATTTGTCTGCCTTATAACTCACTAATCATTTGTATGTTTTCAGACTTTGGTCTATTGCTTCTCTTTTGACCCTACCTAATATAGCTTTACTATTAATAAAACACTAAAACATCATGTTGGACTTAATGTATGTGTATCTAATTTTGTAAATATAAATACAATTAAATTATTAAATAATGTTTTTTTGAAAGATGATTAAGTACTATGTTAAAATCTTAAATACAGTACATATATCATCAAATATCATATTAATCGTACTTATATATATTTTTTTAGTTGAAGCATTGAATATTGTGAAAATCGAACGTTAATAATGACAACGAATAAAAAAAAAACAGAAAAAAAAGAGAGAGACAGAGAAAAATAGAACATACAAAATTTTACATGAAAACCCTTTCGGGAAAAAAAACCACGGGCAGATGAAAAGAAAATTCACTATGTCAACCCCTTATTCTAATTAACATCAAATAGAGGGAGTAAACTTCTATAAGAATTTTACTTGTGCAGCCTACACCGTAAATCCCCTAATCTTGCCACTTGTATTTATTTTAACAAGAATTTGTATTTATTTTATACGGATTTTGTTGTTTGATAAAAGTAAATCTTAATTTTTTTTTGAATAGTTTTAGATAAGAATTAACTATGAGAATATGAATATCTCAATTTTATGAAAAAATTATTTATTTTTAAAAAAAATAAATTAACTTAAACACAATTTTCAACCCCATTTTAAATTTTAAATGTTGAATTTTTTAAATAAAATGAAAAGTATAATTTTGATGAATATAAAGAGTGGGGTTGGGTGATTGATTGTTTTCTATAGTTACTGTTTAGTGTTACTTGTAGCAACATTTTGCTTTCGAAATTTTACTTAATAAAAGATTCAATCATTTATTAATACAAATTTGTTATTAGTTTTCAATTCAAAATTAAAATGATCTTATAATTTATGCAGTGATTTTCGTACTCCAAATTATTATTTATGACTAAAACTTAATTTTTATTTTCCACAAATAAATTAGGGGCAAATTACCAAAAAAAACCCTTTTTTTCAAATTTTACCGAAATGGGCCCTTTATGTAATTATTTACCGGAATGGTCCGTTTTCTGCGAAATCGCGTCCACGTCAGCGCGATGTCAGGGTACGCGCCAGGAAATCGCGTCCACATAAGCGCAATTTACTGACGTGGACACAAATCGTGCCCCTTAGGACGTGATTTGCTGACATGGCATGAACAGTCTATGTTTTTTAGCTTGGAAAACTTTGAAAGGCCATAACTTTTCGCTCGGTTGTCCGATTGAGACGAATTTTTTTTGATTTCGAATAACTTTTCGGTTTGTTAGCGCGTAGATCTCGAAAAGTTATTCGAAATAAAAAAAAATTCGTCTCAATCGGACAACCGAGAGAAAAGTTATGGCCTTTCAAAGTTTTCCAAGCTAAAAAACAGCACGATTTGAGTCCACGTCAGCAAATCGCGCTTATGTGGACGCGATTTCCTGGCGCGTACATTGACATCGCGCTGACGTGGACGCGATTTCGCGGAAAACCGACCATTCCGGTAAATAATTACATAAAAGGCCCATTTCGGTAAATTTTTTTAAAAAGGGCTTTTTTTTGATAATTTGCCCATAAATTAGTATGATGAGACGCCAATTTGAATTTTATATTAATTATTTAAAAAATATTAACCGTTTTGCTATTAAATAGAAGTTTATGTATTTTTTACAAATTTAAAATTTAGTTTTTTCTTATATTTTTAGTTCTTCGGAAATAATATATATTTATTTTCATATCAGATTAATATAATTGTTTGTGTATACAATATATCAATGTAAAATGATGCTAATTCGATAATATTATTAGTGATTTGTGAAAATCGAATCAAATTAAAATCTCATTACGTAAATTAAAATTTATGTATAATATTATACAATTGATATATAATTTTAATATTTATCCAAAAAAAATTAAATTACAGTGTTGGACAAAACAAAACCATCAATATACTATGTAGTAGTTTAATAAATTGCATGTTGTTTTATATGCCTGTCTTCTTTTAATCGAAAAAAATAAAAAGAATAAAAAATGATAATCTATTTGGAATTGATGTGGGCCATGGAAAATTTTATGGGCCCACCAATAATTGGGCTAAACTAGGACCACCTAAGAGATTAAACCAGCAAGAATGAAGCTGGATGTGGTCCACGTGGAATCCTACGCCACTTTAAACTTGCAATCATCTTCTTCCGCGTGTCTCAGAGAAAACAACCTTCCAGTTAAAAAGCCGTTAAGCGCTCCAGTTTTTCAACCGTCTCACATCCCCAAATATTATTCCCAATAATAAATAAATAAAATTATTAATTCTAAAATTAAGAAATAGTATTTTAAAAAAAATAAAAAACACCTCCCAATTTCTTAATTTTATTTATAAAATTAAAATACTCCCAACCAAATTAAGAAATAATTAATAAAAACAATGCAGAACATTGTTTATTAATAAAATATATTCTTATTTATATTTTAGATAAATATTAATATAAAAAAATATCTAAATAAATATTATTTAAAAAAATAATATGAGTTCATGAGAAACTCAAACATAAAAATGTAAAAAAAAAAAAATGGTGGGAGAAAAGTCACATTCTAAATTGCTTCCAAATTCCACCAGCTTATAACCCTGCACCAATAAATAAATAAATTATTTACAATAATCTCAAATTTAAATATATGTTTCCCCTATTTTACTCCTTTTCCTTTTCATAAAATACCTCATTTCTCCCTCTCTTTTCTAGACTTCAATATATATATAAGGCAACAAACAACGATACAGAAATACGTGACACCGCCCCATTCCTTCATCGTTATCAACGTCTTCTTCTTCTGTATATAACACCCAGAGAACAAAAAATCAGCATTATAAACTTTGGGTTTTTAAAAAAGAAAAAAGAATTTTGGGTTTTCTTCATTAAACAGAACTAAGTAAGGTATTACTCATTTATCGATTATGGTTATTAAGCATTCAATGTTTTTCTTTTAATCTTTCTATAACTGTTTTTGGTTTAAGTAGTCTTATTTTGAAGTTGAGCATTTGAAATTTGTCGTCATTTTTGCTAAATTTAGTAAATAGTAGAGAATAATGGAGTTGTCTTTGACTTGGCTAGCATTTTCCTTTTGGAGATTATGGAAGAATTTGATATAAGTTTGTACTGATTTTTTTTTTCTTTAAAATCAGTTTTGCAATGCCTGGATTAGCTATGGATGCAATGAATGGAGAAACTGGAGTTGAAGAACATGACAATGGATTTCACACACCTTATAAGTACAGTTTTGCTCAAGAGAGGTCTCCAAGAAGTGCACTGAGTCCACGAAGTGATTCCCTTGATTTAGCCATTGATGGTGTGGTGGCAACCTCCATTGAGCAGCTTTATCACAATGTTTATGAGATGCAAAGCTCTGATCAATCTCCATCATTGTCTAGTTACGGTTCGTACGGTGAAGAATCAAGGATCGATTCCGAATTACGCCATCTTGTCGGGGATTTCGGTGTTGTTGAAATAACAAAAGAGGTGGTGGTAGCAGAGAAGAAAGAAGAAGACAGTGTTGGTGACTTGAACCTTAAGAAAGAAAATGAGGTTACTGATGAAATGCCTAAGAAGAAAAACAACGACAAGAACCAAACTCAAGGTGCTAAGCATCGTCATCGCTTGCAATTGGATTCCGAAGCATCGGTGAAATCAAGTCCGAAGAGCAAATCATCTCAAGAGAAAACTCCTGTTGAAATGAGGCATGAGAAGAATGCAAGGAAGCAAAGGAATTTTGGTGCAAAGTTTAACAATGGAACAGGAGATTCTCTAGAGGCAGGGCTAGAGAATCCTGAACTTGGTCCGTTTTTGCTCAAACAGACGAGGAATATGATTTCTTCAGGTGAAAATCCTCGGAAAGCACTTGAATTGGCAATTCGAGCAACAAAATCATTCGAGAAATGTGCAGATGGAAAACCGAGTCTAGAGCTTGTAATGTCTTTGCATGTTCTGGCAGCATTGCATTGTAGCTTAGGCCAATACGATGAGGCCATTCCAGTTCTTGAACGCTCAATCGAAATCCCAGTGATCGAGGATGGCCAAACTCATGCACTTGCTAAATTCGCTGGATGCATGCAACTGGGTGATACTTATGTAATGTTGGGTCAAATTGAGAATTCGATTTTGTGTTATACAGCAGGTTTGGAGATTCAAAGACAAGTTTTGGGAGAAACTGATCCTCGAGTTGGTGAGACGTGTCGATACGTTGCTGAAGCGCATGTGCAAGCGTTGCAATTTGATGAGGCAGAGAGGCTTTGTCAAATGGCTCTTGACATCCATAGGGAGAATGGTGCTCCCGCTTCTATTGAAGAAGCTGCTGATAGGAGACTCATGGGACTCATCTGTGACTCAAAAGGAGATTATGAATCGGCACTTGAGCATTATGTTTTAGCTAGCATGGCAATGGCAGCCAATGGCCGTGAACTCGATGTTGCTTCGATTGATTGTAGCATTGGAGATGCATATTTATCTTTAGCTCGGTTTGATGAGGCAGTTTTTGCCTATCAGAAAGCGCTCACAGTGTTTAAATCTGCTAAAGGAGAGAATCATCCAACAGTTGCTTCAGTTTTCGTTCGTTTGGCTGATTTGTACAATAAGGTAGGAAAGTTAAGGGATTCCAGAACTTATTGCGAAAACGCACTCCGGATTTACGGAAAGCCAAATCCTGGAATCCCCTCAGAAGAGATTGCCAGTGGCCTCATTGACATTGCTGCCATATGCCAATTTATGAATGAATTGGATCAAGCACTCAAATTACTTAAAAAAGCTTTAAGTATTTTCAGTGAAGGCCCAGGGAAGCAAAGTACAATTGCAGGCATTGAGGCACAGATGGGAGTCATGTATTACATGATGGGGAGCTATGCTGACTCCTACAGCACCTTCAAAAGTGCTATCTCAAAGTTTCGAGCTAGCGGAGATAAGAAGTCTGCCTTGTTCGGGATCGCTCTCAATCAAATGGGGCTAGCCTGCGTACAACGATATTCAATAAACGAGGCAGCCGATCTGTTTGAAGAAGCACGAAGCATCTTAGAGAAGGAATATGGTCCTTATCACCCTGATACATTAGGGGTGTATAGCAATCTGGCTGGCACCTATGATGCCATGGGAAGGTAAAACCTAGAAAAACACCTGGATTGATTACATACTCTATCCAACACTCAGACCCGAGTTTGAGTCTCATGTTTCCTTTTTGTTGAAAATTCTATGTTTGGCAGGTTAGATGATGCGATTGAAATTTTGGATTATGTTGTTGACATGAGAGAAGAGAAGCTTGGAACAGCAAATCCGGATGTCATCGATGAGAAAAGAAGGTTGAGTGAATTATTGAAGGAAGCAGGCAAGGTCCGGAGCAGAAAATCAAGAGCATTAGTCACCCTCCTTGACACCACCACTCAAATAATAAATGATGATGGGATTAAGGTATAATAATCCTGTTTATAGGTAAAATACTGTAAAGATTTACATTGTAAAAGAGGATTAAATGGGTTGGTTTATCTGATTCCCAGACACAGATATAAAAGAAACCAGGTTTCAGTAGGGTCAGATGAAGAGAATTTGTATGGTTCCATTGATTATGGAGTTGTTGATATTCCTTTGTAACATCTCTTATTTGTATGTTTCAATCCTTTCAATGAATAAAGTATAAGTTGATATACTATATGTATTTGATTCGGGTATTTCAATTTATTTCTAAGTTAATATCTATATTCGAACTCGAAAGTCACATGGTGGAAGTTGGTTGATTTGAAAGACCAAATTGACCAAAGATAAGTTGCCTTTCAAGCCTTCAAAAATGGCAGTAGGTGGCTTTAGTAAATCAAGGCTATATGGTGAAAGTGAAAGACTTGACTAATCAGCCAAAGTTGAATGGCATTTTTGAACCATCCTTCACCTTCCCTTCGTTATAAGTAATCGAAGGTTAGACTGTTGCACAACACCAAATAAACCATGACATGAGCTGTATCTAAAATTACCAGAATTGGACTAACTTCCCGTTTTGTTTCCAATAGGGGCTGTCCACAGGTTAATTTTACTTGATTTACGATTTAAGTAATTGGCTGATTTAACTTATGAAGAATTCACCAATTGAACTTGCTTACAAGGAACCAAAACCCTAAATCTAACAATCAATTTCACCTAACCTCTAAACTAACATCACAAAAGCATCACAATCTATTTAAGGAAATGAAAATGGCCACCTCTCCTAAATGAAAGCTGGTGGGTCAAAGAAAGGACCCAATTGAAATTTGCAGACCAAATGAGTCCTATGTATGCCATCCCACAGCTAATAATGCCTGCCTGCCTGCCTGCATTGAATGCCACATGCTTAATCCTGAAACTGTTAGAATTTGATTCTGAGCAGGGATATGGGTATATGCTCAAAAGAGCATGGTAAGATTTATTTTAATTGTTTTTCCGTACATTTGGAAGACTTTTAGGGTTCTTCTTTCTACGTTCATGTACGTGTCGCATACAAATATTTCAACGAAAATAAGGAGTCGGGACAACAACCATGTAGGTTGAATTTGAATTCAAACCAGTCATGAGTTTTCATGGTTTGTTGAGAGGAGACTGCAGGCCAAACATTGATTCATTACGAGGAAGGCCTCTGAAAAGTCATGGGAGATAGGATTTAAGTGACAGGCTGTTGTCCTGGATGTGGAAAATGACCATACAGAGTGTAAAGAAAGCAACGTTAGCCTGCTAGCTTATATCTGGAATTTACCAATGTTTCCACATATGAATCTAGTGGTAATATTCTCCATGCATTTGTAATATGAGTTAGATTATATGTTGTTTTTTTTACTTAAAAAACAAGTAAATTAATTTTATACCTTAGATTAAAGAACAAACTGATCATTCTATTATAAATTTTATTTTTTACGGATAAAAATTGGTCTCTATATGTTATGTTGACATACATGTGGTACTATTAATTATTACGTCAGCTAGTTTTTAATAGTACGAATAGATGAAATCTTTAACAGAAATAACTAATTTACCCTTTGATCTAATGTATAAGGACTAATTTACTCATTTTTAGAGTCGAAAGGACAAAATATAATTTGACTCATAGTACAAAGCTTCCATGATACTTTTACCGAATGTAGTTGAATTTATTGGCTTATATTAATCACTCTAAAAAAAATTAAATATTCATCTATGGATATTTTGATATGAATATAAAATAATTTTTTTTAAATATATGAGAAAAATATCCATATTAAATACATAATACTCGTGCTCAAATTCAACCTCTGATCTGATGCCAATTGCCAACAGACACGAATCAGTAGCTTATTGGCGGTAAACCGGAGTTAGCCACTTAGAAACCCAAAACCAAAAGAACCAGGAACACCCAAAAGCCCAAGCCGACTAAAGCTCTTTGACAAGCCCTTTTTTCAGTTAAAACAAAAAAAGAAAAAGAACAGTGGAAATAGGTCTCAAAATTGCTTATTAAACCCCATTTGAGTTGTAAATGCAAAGACCTGCATCACCAATGATGGTGTAAGGGTAACCCTGAGTTGACAGAAAAAGGCTCAAAAGGGTTGAATTGAAGTGGTCCAGAAAAGGCCAGAGTTGAATGAAAAACTTCAACTAGTATTATTTATCAGCATCAAGGCTTAAGCAAGTTTTAAATAACATTAAGTACCATAATTACTTAACTCTCCAAATGCTTAAAAGTTAAACAACATTATTCAATATATGTTGCGTCTAGGACAATAAAGAACATGTCATTATTGCTACTGTTTCATCATAAAATGGTTGTTTGATGATGGCAAGCACTTTGAATAGAAAGAGGTGGATCAGAGAAGGAGCCATTGAGGATTCGCTCTGCAACCCAAATATTGGCTGCCTGACTGTAATGTATGCCATCCCAGCTAATGTGCTTTGATGGATGATTGCATGGATTCCCATAAACTGTTCCATTAGCCATCCCCTTTTTCATACAATTCCCACAACAAAAGTTCACTGCTTCAACAAAACCTGCTCCATAACACCAAATATCTGCTGTGTTAAAAATCTCCATTGGCCATGTCATGCCTGCAATCCAACATTTTTATCAAACATGTTTACCTAGATTCTTCGCGTCGCTAACGAGCGTGTATTTGGCTGAATAGACATCAACATATGTGAATCTAGCAAAAGGGAGTTGAGCCCTTAACTGGGAAATCATGTCCTTAAGCTGCCTGTTAAACTCCACAGCCACTTCATTTTGAAGCCTCACACATCCATTCTTATCTAAATTCCAAGGCTTTGATATTTCATATAAAACCGAGACCGGCAAGCAACCAATGGGACCTGTATTATGAACCCAAAAGAACCTTGCCCCTTCATTGTACAGTGTCTGAAAACCAGGGAAAATAATGACAGTATTTTATTAGTTCAACTACTATTTTACACACACTTTGTGTTCAAGAATTAGTGTTTCTTACATGAATAGCTTGGGGCAATTGGCCTATGATGTCGGGGATTGATGCTAGAACCTGTTTTACTGTCGTGTATTGGAAACCATGAGCAAGATCATTTTGTCCAATATCAATTGTGTATAAAGCCTGTGAGAACTCTGCAGGCCTTGGTAGATTGCTAATGGTTAAAGGATTTCTTCCTAAGAAAAACAAAGTATAATTGTTGATAGAATCAGAAAATGACCCAAGAAATTACAGGAAATCTATATTGTTCGGACTACTCACACTCGAATTCCGATTCGAGTAACATAACATGAAATGACTTACTATTAAGGGTAAGTTGATTGTAGAGAGAAGTGGTGCGAGCTTTAAATTGAATGAACTGTGAAATCTGAACCCAAAGATTGAATGGACTATAACCAGGTGGTCTGATAGATGAACCACCTGTTGCAAAATTAGCACCATGCCTGAAATTTGTTCCAACTGAGTCCAAGTATGCACTAAGATATGGTAACTTCAGATTCTCAGCTGTAAAAAACAAACAAACAAAAAATGGGAAATGGAAACATAAATAATCACTAGACACTCACAGCCGAGTTCATATAAACAAATAAGAAGAGTAATAGGCGAAGAGGACATGAAGTGAACTTGCCTATGAAGTCTATGATGAGGCGACCATCACAGGCCCTACCAGCAGGATGTCCAAAAAAGGTTTCTCCATTTGGTGATAGGATCTCCGACATTGCTGCAGATATTCCACCAGTGTCGGAATTTGAGTCCCCAAAGTTGTATATTGCTCGAAACTCACATGAAAATGAACCACCATTGCTTTCCACAGTTCTCCATCGTTGTGAAAATCCCCAAAACAAGATCCCAAATACATAAAACAGTTTCCAGGAGAACCCCATCATCTACCTTGGCTAGAAGCTAAAGGCCCTTTCAAGAGTTTTAAGATAATTTCTTTCATTGCCTACAATAATAATATATAAGTTTGAAGAGTGAAGTGAGGTCTTTCTGAAGATCAAGTTTTTGGGCTCTTGCATGATTAGAGAGGGTTATAAATCATCATTTTCATTGCATGGGAAGCATCGGTGTGCACTTTACTTTTGATATTGATGGGTATGATTAGAGATGGTCAAAATTTAAACAAGCTTTTTTTACATGGTTTTTCGCCTTCAACTTTTAAAACCAATTTATTTTAGTTGTTAATTTTTTAGCATCCATTTAACTTTTCATATTTTTTAACTTTTAAATTTATTTATTTTATTAAATAACCTCAAAATAGATAGAAAATTTAACTTTTATTAGATGTGAGATACACACGAATTAAAAAATGAAGTTCAAAAGATATTAAAATTTTCATCTATTTGATAAAAAATTAAATATGAAGCCAAAGTGATATTTTTATAAAATTAGAAGGGTAAATAAATTATTATATATTTTTTAGATTAATGTATCAATTGTAAAGTTGGAGGGCTGAGCCCTGTAATGACATTAATTTTTGTAACTCATAAAATATGAAAAACCTTGAAAAAAATTGAAAATATTCAATCATGTAATATATTTTGAAATGTTTGGAACATTTAAAAACTTGTAGCTGAAGGTAATCTGTGTTGTGCAATGTTGTGTTCCATAGTCATGATTATGTTATATACAATTGAAGTCAGTGAAATCATGGTGGAAGACTTCCTTTACCATCACCCTTTCATATATACCATCATTGTGGACACCTTCCTTTAACATAATTCCATTCGGTTTTTTTCTTTAAAGAATCAAATAATTTAGATTTGAGTAATTTAAGTTTGATTTAGATTCAGATATTCAATGTTTTTTTTTATATTTTTGTTGTTGGTGATTACTGAATTTTAGTTTGATTAGTATTATTGTCAATGTAAAAGAATCTTAAATTCAAATGTACTAAAGCACGTTTACCCTCTTATTTAAAGAGTTGATAAATGATGTATAAAAAAAACTGATCTAGATTTAAGTGTTATAGTTAAATTGAAATGCTTAAAATTTTGATAGCCTTTTCGAGTAAACAATGACATTTTTATTAAAGAGTAAAATACAATATAAGTCACTCAACTACGTTTTCTTTTTTGATAACTCAACTATGAAATGTTATGAAATAGTCACCCAATTTTTCAAATTTATTTTTTTGGTCACTAACCGTTGATCCTAAATTGCCATTTTAATTTGCCACCTAATTTCCACATAGCCACATAATTTAATTTTATAAAAAAATCATAAACCCAATTATTTATAAATCCCATAAAATCTCCCGTGAGCCCTAAAAGCATTTGAAAATAAGGTTTGTCTTTTTCTTTATGTTTTCAAATTTAAACCAGTGGAATCTTCATGCAAGGGAACGAAAGAGGAGGAAAAAAGAGAGGTTCCTAGCGTGATTCCAGTTTGTCATTGTGGATTGCTGGCTAATTTGAAAACATCTTGGTCAAACAAAAATTCCGATAGGAGATTTTTTAGCTGCCAATCTTATGGGAATGCTATTCATCGTTCATGTCACTTTTTTTCTTGGTATGATCTTCCTATGATTCCTCGTGTTAAAGTGATTCCAATTTTTTTCATGTCAATTTTTAGTTGCCGACTAATTTCTTATGACATGAAATTGGTGTGCAGAGATCAAATTGAATAAATAAAGATATATGAGGGACTAAATTACAATTCTTCTAAAAAGTGAGGAAATTGTCCTTTTCCAAAATAGAAAATTGTTTGGTATAATGATGATGGATGAAAAATGTTGGAAAATAATTGGTTGATTATTTAATTAATATTTTAATTAATTAAAAATAATGAGATATTTTTGAAGAAATATGTAGAAATTTCTTCCATTTTCTCCATGCTTCTCACGTTGGCTATATATACATGCAAAGGGAATTTTCATTTCTTTACAATTTGATACTTCACTTCTCCTGAATTCTTTGATAATTTTCATAGCCACTCAAAAGGAGAAATGAAGTACAGATACTAAAGAGTTAGAATAGCATCTTGGAAGAAAGAAATTAGAAGTGGAAGTAGAGAAAGTTATGGAAAAAGTGAAGAGATTTGAGAGACAAGGTAAATAATTCAAGAACTTTACTTTATCTAATTTTAATCTAAGTATAGAGCATGCTAAATAGTTGAATTAATTATAGAAGTGCAAATATTATGTATGAGATTATATTAGTACATTGGAGTAGTAGAAAAAGGACTAAATTGTAAAGTAAACAAAATAAGTTATGTGGAATTGAATGCTGAAAAGAGAATATAAATAAAGTGAGATTAAATAGTGATGATATAAAAAGTGAAAGTGCGGTAAAATTTCCAAACTACATGGAATTTATGATAATAAGGTTTAAATTATAAAGTGTACAAAGTATTTGAATTAAATAAAGTGTTATGATAAAGAGTTTAAATAAAGTGTTAAGTGTTAGTGAGTTGATTTCAAAGTGATGTTAAAAGTGAATTTATAGTAAATAATAATTTTTCATGATGTTAGGGACTAAACTGTAAACTTGTGAAATTTATAATTGAATCAAGAAAAGTGAAGTGCATGAGAATTTGTTATAAAACAAGATATCATAATGGATTATTTGATTAAAGTGCTTATGTATTGAAAAATAAATTTTATAACATTAGGGACTAAATAGAAGTAAGTACAAAAGTTTAATTGTGAACATAAGTGGACTTAATTGTAGAATCTGATTACTTTTGTTAATCCTATAAAATTTACTAAAATGAAATGGGTTTACGATGAAATAACCCAAATTGAATTTTTCTTTAATTTTCTAAACATCAAACCGTAAAATGGAATCGATACCAAGATAAAGGTACAAATACTTTAAGCCAAGTACAAATACTTTAATTAAGGTATTGATACTTCAGGAAAATATATTCATCAAAACAGTTTTAGGCAGCAATTGTAGTTCAACTTTAAAAATTCACCAAAAATTATAGAGATTGATTTAGAGGTTGAATTAAACATGCAATTAAAGCTTATTAAGTATAGTTTAGCATAAAAGAAATGGTGTAAGTAAAGGAATAATAGATTATGAGATATATGCATTTTTGTGAGACAATGTCAGAATGATTTTGAGTTCTCCTGTTTTGACTTTGAAAAATTATATGCTTAAAGTGTTTAGGAGATGAAATTTATATGCTTAAGTGTTGAGGAGTCTAATTTTAAGGGAAACAAACAAAAGCATTACACAAGTCTTGTACTGAAAGATAATTAATTTTAGTAAAGAAGGGTCAAAAGTTGCCTAGTAGTAAAACAATGGAAAACTAAAACAATTTACTTTATTAATTGGCATAAGAGGAAATTCTAAAATTTTTATAGTAAAAAGGTCATTGAGTCTAGATTCAAAAACAACAAGTGAATATTAATTTGGAACACTTTAGACCAAGATATAAATAATTTAGTGACTGCTACTCAAGTTGACAGTTTTGCTAAAATTATGTAAATAGTAAAATTTAAATTAATGTTGCATGTAGGCATACAATACTAAAAGCCATAAATTCTCATAAAATTACATGTACATAAAGGATGAGGAATAGAGAAGAGGAGGAAGAGGAAAAATAGTAGAAGAGTGTGATGCTAATAAATTGTTATAAGTGATAGATTTGCTAATACATAAGAGTGGTATAAATGATTTGTTGAAACATTAAATGAATAATTGTTATGTGGTGTATTAATGGACTTATTTGTAATACTTTAATATTTGTGTGATTTTATTTGAGAAATCATATGATGTCAAAAGTGGAAATAGATACATACAAATAATAGTGAATAATATGACATAGTAATTAAATTACAAATAGGTCCTAAATGACCTATAAATTGTTTGAAAGAGCTAATGAAAACTCTATTAAAAACTTGGAATGAAAACAAAATTTTATATTAGCTATAAATTATTTTAGGAAGGGTAATTGAATTGAATTTCTTTGAAGTTGCTTCGGCATCAAATGTAACATTCCAGTGCCCGAACCCGACGAGTGGGTCGGGTATGGGGTGTTACAGTCTCGATGCCTCGGTTGATTCCCAACTAGTCTCTTTGTTGGGTAGTTCCACTCCTTGAAACATTTGCCTTGGCTTATGTCTTCATTGTTGCCTAACTTAGATTATATTTCTCTATTGTACATCTTAATCATAAGATGCCCTATTATGACTTACCTTTATCGGGATCCTCTTGATCCTCGCAAATAGGCTTCGAACTACCCACATTGAACGCTATGTTAACCTTGAGTCTTGTCGCTAACTCTGGCTTGTAAGCCCATTGGCTTACCCACTTTAGAACTCTAAAATGACCCCTATATCTTTACGAAGCCAACGATAAGTCATAATGTAAAACACTAGATAAGTGTTTGAGATGTACCTCACTTGTAGCATTTACTCTGTCCAATTGCCTAGTTAGCATCACTAGTTTTTTCTCAAAGTTTGATGCACCACCCACCTCTCTCGTAGGTGGTAGCCCCACTGATGACTCAACAGGCTTCATATCAGTTAACTGCCCTTCTAGCATTTTCAAGGAGGTTTTTGTAACACTCTTCCAACCTATCGAGTCTATGTTCTTTCCACCATGAACATCCTTGTCTAACTAGATTATTGACAATACCTTGGTTCCATATTTATGTCCCGACTCACTGGCACAACATATAGTTGTTGTCGAGTATCCAAGATGCATAAACAATCATCAAAAGTAACCAACAAAGCATTAATATTGCCAAGAAAAATTTAAGCCAAGAAAATATTAATAGTTATCCAAGTGAATTACCTCAAAGTCTTCTTTGCCTTTTCACTGATCGATCTGTAGCTCAACTCCTTGGCCTGAAAGCCAGTGGTGTCGAAAAACGTGGTTTTGGGGACCTCATTTTTGTAAAATAGATTCGTTAATATTTTATATTAAATATTAATGAGGGTTATATTATAGGTGAATTGAATTTTGGATAAACAATTTTATCAAATTAGCGATTAATTTAAGTTTAGGGACTAAATTATTAAATTGTTAAAAGTTCACTTACTATAGGATTTATGATTTAATATTAGGATAAGGACTAAAGAGAAATTATACCACTATACTAATGGAATTGGATGGTGATGGCTAGTGGATGATGTTTTAAATTATAAAATTCTATTAATTAAAACTTTAATATGTAAAACTCAATATATATGTTAGTTTTAGTGGAAAGAAAGAGAAACTACTTTCTCTTCTTCATCTTCATGCTCGAAATCTCTATTTTTCGGGAGAAGAAGTTCGGCCTTAGGTCTTCAAACTTGGAGCTTCAATTTGGTTAGTACGATTTAGTCCTTTTTCATGTGGTTTTTATGTTTTTGGAATCTTGGGAGTTTAATGTAGCTGAACTTTGTGTTAATTTTTGAAACTATTAGGGCACGTTTGGTTCGCTGTATTGGAATAGAGGCGTAATGGAATAGAGGTGTAATGGAATAGAGGTATAATGGAATAGAGGTGTAATAGCAAATCAATTGTTTGGTTGAATGTAATGGAATAGAGGCGTAATAGTATTCTTGTGTTTGGTTGAATGGAATAGAGGTGTAATAGCATAATGGAAAAAAGTAAAATGACTAAAATACCCTTAGCATAAATTTGTTTTGGTAAATGATTATTTTAATTGTTATTTAAACTTTAATAAGATTATTAATATCAATAATAAATAATTTAATCATATTTAAACATAATTATTATTAAATATATTATAATTAAAATATATAATTTAATAAAATTCTTAATAATCAATATTCTTATATGAATTTATTGAAATCATAATATATGATACTATAAAATATAAATTAACATAATTATTATTAAATATATTATAATTAAAATATATAATTTAATAAAATTCTTAATAATTAATATTCTTATATGAATTTACTCAAATCATAATATATGATACTATAAAAGATAATTTGAAATAATTAATATTAAATATATTTTAATTAAAATATATGATTTAATAAAATTTAAAATAATTATAACTAATAAATTATCTTATATGAATTTGTATAATTTAAAATAATTATTATTACACATAATTTAATAATAATATATAATTTCATAAATTTCTTGATAATAAATTTTCTTATATGAATTTAATCATATTTAAAATAATTAATATTAAATATAATTTAATAATGATATATAATTTCATAAAATTCTTAATAATAAAATGTTCTTATATGAATTTACTAAAATCAAAATATAACTTGGGAATTATATTCTGCATAAACATAATTAACTTATATTAAGAAAATGTTAGATGAAAATGAAATTCTACATCATAATCCATATGTTATATAGTTTTACAACATCAAAAAGTTTGAACATTGATTTTTAATGGTGAGAAAGAAATCTTCTGACTCATTCCAATCGCACAACAGAAGGTAAACTAAAGAAAACGATCATTTGAGTTGGATGATCTGGAATTTTACTCAAAGCTTCATATCGCTGATCGTCGGTTAAACCTTCAATTTCCCATAAGGTTTAATATAAATTTGAAGCTTTCTCTTCCATCCTTTGATATTCTTCTGAGAAAAGGGAAATCGATTAAGTGTTGAGAGACAGCAAAAATCAATAAAGAGGATACTCTTCAATTTTAATCATTTAATAATTCCAACATTAAATCTATTTTTTGAAGTTAAAATATTCAACTGAAACCAAGATTGACCATCTATGCTACCCTAAAACAGATAAAAAGAAATAAACATTTAGCATAGGGTGAGGTTCCTGCATGTCGAGTATTGCAGATCATCGACGGATAAAATCGTCGGAACTCTAGCAAGTGTAATACTGGAAACAGGTTAAAATCAGATCCTATACAAAACAAAAAACAAAATAATAGTTGTCCTAGCAAGTGTAATACTGGAAACAGGTTAAAATGCCAGGTTTCTCCCACATTATGCAGTGACAAATCATTTAAAGATATAGATCCACAAGAATTTAACACATCAAGTTGCTCCAAATTTAAGAAGTTATGTCTTCCAAATTTTTAGAGGTCAAGCATGTATTAATGGAAAAATTCATTTGTCTACCTTCCCTATATATCCCTTTTGTATACTACTGCTAGGTAATAATGATTTGCTAGCCACACACCCTATCTAATCGAGATGTGTGCCAAGGTTTATCTTAAAGCAACCATCCAAATAAGCAGGGATCTTTGTCTAAAAGGCAATTAAATAGATATATCATGATGTCCAAACCTTAACGGGTTCAATTTTCACTGAGATCTAGTATATTATTAACTGATATTTTCAAAATTCATACAAAATAAGTATTTTCAAAGTTAGAAAATAAGTAACAAAAAAAATTCAGAATAAGTGACTTATCGGTATCAAGAAATTAAGATCCAACGCAAAACAGAAAAGAAAAAGAATTATATGCCCTAGGAAGTTTAATACCTAACACACAAGAAAATGCCATTACTCCTTACTCATACAAATGATTTATTCCTAGTGATGACAATTGAGAACTCATCACATCGCATGCATCAAAAAATGACAACTTAAAGATCACACCTCAGGTTTCTCCCACATTATGCAGTGACAAATAATTTGAAGATAAAGATCATGGTATTACCCAATAAAGAAAAAAATGAGGTATTCGAATAACATAGATTTTCAATTCCCTTTAAACGGTTCTCCAAACCAATAAAGATTGTACCAATACCTTATCCAGATTATTTACATTCTATCTTAGTTACCATTATTTTATCTAGATTTTAGGTGAGTATCGAATATGAATATGCAAGTATACTTAATTTTCTTTGTTATTTTATGTTCTTGAATATCATATCCTATAGTTATGTCCAAATAAGTATCAAATACATACCATTTAAGAAAATGAATATAAGAGTTCAGGTTACATAATATATGATATGTTGGAACTCTGCTGGGGGCTAAAGATCTAATTGAAATGTTATTGCAGAGGAGAAAGTCAAAGAGAGAGCAAAAAGGGCTGCCGCAGTTGCGAGAAGATGGAGGGAATATTCAAGGAGGGGTGTGGATAAGGCTCCCACCGTTAAACTACCAGATCCACTCTCCAACTCCAGCAAACACAATTAATTTATTTACTTTGCATGATTCAATGCAGGAGGTGGTTTCCATTCAATATGTCTCAATATGTACAACAACAATAATCCATCAACTATGTATATAAACATTATTGAATCACATTACTAAGGAATTAATAAATAGGAAAATAATGCGGTGTTTAGGACGATTTGTAAGATTGCACTTTGTTCTAATATTTCTAATTTTATTACATATATATTAATTTTTCAGATGATTCTTCAATTGAAATTTTTACAAACAAAGAGAAAGAGAGATCACTGAATCACCGATCACGTACGAATTCGTTTAGAACAAATTGGAAACACACTGTTATGGAACAAAATAGAAAGCCAGAAGAAAAGAAGAAAAAGAAAGGAGGACAGAAACAGCAGAGAATTCAGAAGAAAATAGAAGAAATAGAGATAGAATAGCAAGGAAGAGGGGAAAGGAAGAAGGGAGACGAAACAGATTTAATTCATAAAAAATGCCTTAAAAAATACATAAAGATTCTTCAAATTTACATAGAAAAACCTTAAAAATACTACTTTTATAGTTATATTGGATACAAAAAATATATGAACTCCTGTGAGAGATTAAACCTGGTACACCCAAGTCCTAAACTCCTTTTGCGGTGATTACATTGTCAGAAACAAGATGACATAAGGACAAAGGAATAAAGAGGATTCAAATGAGAAACACAAATAACTATCGTTTGAATCGAACACTGCTGAAAGTTAGATAACAAGAAAGCATAAAAACAAACTGATCAACCAATTGATCAACCAAAATCAGCAGCAGCACAATGAAAGCAGTGTAATAGGATAATCGTTCAAGATTCATACCTCAAACGCCGAGATTGGAGAGAAAAAAATGAAGCAGTGGATTTCGGGTAAAGAAATGGGAGACCGAGAGGACAAAAAAAGGATAGGGTAGAGGTCGATTTCGGGTAGGGAGGGAGGGTAAAACAGAGACTTGGGAAGGGAAGCTAGACGTAATGGGTAATCATTGATTTGGGAAGGGAATAGAAAAGCAGTGAATTTGGGGATTAGGTCGGTATTGTAATAGGCGCGTAATACCGATTACAGCGAACCAAACGCCGGAATAGGTGGGTAATGTAATAGGCGCGTAATCGGGGCGTAATGGATTACTTATTACATTGAACCAAACACAGTGTTAAAGTTTTAGAACAATTCCATTAATGAATATTTGAATCTTTAGGTACTAAATTGATAGATTTTAAGCTTAGAAGTGAAAAAGGACTAAATTATGAAATTAATTTGTAACTTGATACAATAGGGACTAAAATGCATAAATTTAAAAATTTATGTTAGAAATGAGAAACAGGAAGTCCTAGAAGGAATATAGTGAAAGCGAGTTGAAAATATGAGTTTTAGATTGAAAGTTATATTAGTCTCGGTTTTAGAGACTAAATTGAATAAAATGTAAAAGTTGTATAAATTTGCTATTGAACGTGAAATTTCTTGTGTATTGATGAATTGGTATGTTTGTGTTAATCCATAGCTAAAATTGACCCAGATTCCTCGAAAAAAAAAGGAACAGATAAAGTCGTCGACGAATAGCTCGAAGTTTACGGTTTGTGAATATATAATCTGAACTAGTTTGATTTTGCTGCATTATGAATTGTTTGCATGGTAAGATCATAAGGTGAGTTGGTATTGGCAAAATAATGATTTTTATTGATTTGGTTTGTAATATCGATAATGACTAAATTCAATTATGTAGAAATATTGTATTTTGATATAAATGTGAAATTGGGCCTGTATGGTGATGAATGGTGTTTTATATGTATGAATTAATGTTTTGATATTGAATTATAAATGTAATGCAAAAATGGTTACCCTATTAACTGTTCGGGCTGGGTCGAGTATAATTAGCATCCCATAAGATATGAAGAGTTCAGGGTTATATGACTACATATCAGGGAGTGCTTGGCACCCTATTTGTCGGTTATAAGGGCACATCTATTTTTCAGTTATACCGACCAGTGCTGGGCACAACTTATTATTTTTAGATTTATCTGATAGGCACTAGGTGCCAATTTGGTGTGATGGTTAGATTCGCGCATCCGTCTGAGTTGGAGTCAAGTTAATAGGGAATTAAAAATATTGAAGTGGAATAAATGAAATTGTGAAAAAATTCGGTATGAGAATTGGTTGTGTTGACTGATATAAAAAGTTTAGAATAAAATAAGAATGTGACAGTAAATCGTTTAAGTAGCATCTACAAGATGAATGTATCAAATGTTGAAAATTTTATTTGATAGTGTAGGTTAATATTAATTCACATATGCATATTATGATCTTAATCTATGTTCTATTATAATTTATATTATGATTTTTTTTGGATTATGGAAATACCAATGAGTTCATACTCAACGTGTGATTTTGTTTCCATGAGTAAGTTAGGTTTTGATCCTATGCGCTTGTCGAAATTAGCATCCAGTTACAATCCCAGACTCAACATGTCAGTGATGTCTTTTTTTAGTTAATGGCATGTATCTAATGAATTATTTGGTGTCAATGTCATATTTGGATGTGTTTGAAGTATTTGGTAGTTTAATGTATATATATAAATTTGCAATGATCTTGGCTTATGATGCTTATGTTGATTGGTTTTGGTATATATATGAGTTAAGGCTAGTTGGATGAATGATGTTATTTTGGCTTAGATTGGTGTATGGGTCAAGGCTGACCATTGGTGGTATGAATTATGTGATTTTAATGGTGTGGAATATGTTAAAAGATGAAATAGGTACAATGCATGTTAGTAGTAAATGTGTCATTTTGAATAATGATTATTAGAGAAATGGTTGGTTTTGAGTCTTAAAATAAGGTTGAATTGGTTAAGTAGATATTGTGCCATTGTTAAGATGAAATTTGGTAAGAAAATGTTGGTGATGTAAGAATTAAATAATCCTTGTTGATTGATTGCACATGTATTGAATAATAAGGTTGAATTAGGTAAGGTTAGTAAGATTAGATGGATATGTTAGGGTGATAATTGTGACTTATGAATGTTGGAGCATATGTGATATGAATGAGTCTTTTGGTTTGATTTCATTGTGAGAATTATGCAAGTTGAGGTTGGTAATATTGTGTTTTAGAACTAGGTCTGGCATGAAAGTGGATAGACATGAAATAGGTCTTAATATGACATTTTTTGCCGCACGATTTACGACATAAGAATGAATTGATTGTGTGACTTGATTTAAAAGGCATATTTTGGCACATAAGGGTTAACACACGGCTGTGTGTCACACAAAGGCCAGTGACACGGTCGTGTGCTCTGTAAGATTAGGGTGGTTTTGGCTACACTTGACCACAGTCTCTCATGCGGTCTGGCTACTTAGTCGTGTAAATGTTTGTAAGATTTTACATTTACGTCCACAAGGTCTTAGTTTGTTATATAGTCTAACGACATGACCATGTGACTCTATTTTGCACAGCTTCAATCTATGACATGATTTAGGTACACGACCATGTGATTCAACACGACACGGCCTTAGCTTGTTACACAGTAGTGTGACCCTATTTTGTAATTTTTTTATAGTTATTCAAAGGTTTGTAATTTAGTTCTAATTTGTACTCGGGTCAATTTAAAAGCTTTTGTATTCTCGATTAAAACTAAAAAATGATTGTAATTCATATTAAACTTGAATTATGGCTCATATTTATGGATTTGTTGAATGTTATTGTGATAAATGTAAGTGTTTAATTTTATTAACTGTTGTAGCGTCCTAAAACTTAGGTCTAACAATCAGACCGGGTAAGGGGTGTTACACTACTCCCACAGTTGAGTCATCTTTGAAATTTACAGTCTTAATCTTATTTGTCAATTTGCTAATTGAGAGACCAAGTTTACCTACGATGTTGATGTCCACATACATCAACCTTTTCTGCTTCTGATTCCTCTTTGTCGTACCAGAATTGAGTATCGTCGACCCAAGCTTTAAAGTCTCACTCTCAATAGGCTTCACTTTATATTTTGGATCACTCTGGACAATCTCGCATCCTAATCGGACCACAACATAAGAAGCACTTCACTGGCTTCTTTTCATTCTCTCTAACCCTTTTGGATCACTCTGGACAGTCTCGCGTCCTAATCGGACCACAACATAAGAAGCACTTCACTGGCTTCTTTTCATTCTCTCTAACCCCTTTGGCTTCGACAGAACGTACAATTGAACCAAGTCTCATCGTTTCTTTTTCTGGCTCATCATCCCTTTCGATAGCATAAAACTTAGAATTTTTTGGATAGTCCCCCACTATATGTGAACCATCACAAACGAAACATTTCACTGTCCCCTTCAGTTTGTTATTGGGCTTCCACTTCCCATTAAGTGGTTTCCCATTGTCATCATTCTTACCGTTGCCACCATTGCCATTTTTAACTTGTCCCTTTTCCTCATCGTCTCCTCCACCATTTCCCGTCTCTTTGTGCTTGGAAGACTCGAACTTATCTTTCCTCGAACCAAGCTCGACAAAAGACTTTGCCTCAACCATGGCTACAATTATCTTAGGGATACCTTGTTGGCGCAACTCTTGCTTCACCCAAGACTTCAACCCATGGCTACAGTAGAATGTTTTTTTCTCACTCAAGTCAGAGATTTGAGGTATCAACTTATTAAAGTCTTTGACATATTCCCAAATAGTTTCTTGTTACGTAAGCCAACACAACTTATCTTGAGCCTCCTTCACGACATACTGTGGGTAAAACTAATTCTTCATTTCTTTCTAGAACTCCTCCTAAGTTCCAATTATGGCCCCACCTCATTTCTCATCTGTGGACCTATGACGCCACCATAAGAGAGCAACATTAGTAAAATAAATTGCAGCAATGTTTACCTTAGTGACATCATCCTTGATGCTAATTGCACAAAAGTATTGTTTCATCCCTAGAGAAAATTGTCCACATCCTTCACGGACCTTATCCCTTTAAACTCTTCCTGCTTGAAGACATCCATTTTGCACTACTTAGGAACTGAAGTCAACATCCCTTTTTCTATAGCAACTCTATACATAGAGAGCTCTCCCTTAAGCTCCTCAATTTTTTCCATCATGGCTTCATTTTTTCAATCAAAACCAAGACCATAGCTTTGAAAGCATTATTCTTCTTTGTCTGATCACCCTTGATCACATTGAGGACCTCTTTCATCACATTCTAATTGGCACTAATAACATTCATCAAATAGTCTTTGAGTTGCTCTTTTATCAAGTCTAACTCATCTGTGCGTCCCTCGACTACCTCAAAGGTCTCCCTCACATCCCCCATAAAGCCCTCAAGTATGACAACTCTACCTTCCAAAGCTAATAACATATCAACTCAGCTTGTTCTTCTACTCCTTTCGACATCTCAATCGATGCGTTCGAACACTAGCTCTGATACCAACTATCACGAGGCTAGAATTTTAGTCTCGTAGTCCGTGCGACCTTAAGTGATTTCTTGGGTTCAAATTCACCTAAGTTAGCCTAACTCTCGCACAAAGTGATAATTCTCGATAGAAATTCTCCAAGGCACCAAAAATAAAGCGAAAATAACTCAAAATGAAAGAGCAACAAAAGAACATAAAATGCCACAAGAAAGCAAAAACATGCCAAATGTTTGAGTAAATGCTTTCAATAGTATTCAATTATTATGAAGGATTACAATTGAGTGATTACAAATGAGAGGAAAGATCAAATGGTATAGATCAAATTACATCAACAATTAAGATTAGTGTCTATCTATAAGATGAGAGTCCTAAGAGATTTAAATTCTTTACACCTTTATCCTTTAGGATTTATAGTAATTAACTTGGTAACTCTAGTAAAACTAAAGTGTTTCACTAGACTACTAAGGCTTCAAGTAGATGAGCTTCTCTATATGTTCAACGAATCAAGTCAATTCAAGTGGATTAAATAAGCCCCATTTGATAGTTGACCTCCATGAGACGTTCCATATGCAATGGTCACGGGCTTTGATCTGCAGCTCGTGACACTTACATTTCTTTACATTGTGGCCTGGTTTGCCACATTTGGTGCAATTTAGTTGAATCCCTTTCTTGCTCAGCCTAGCATTTGTAGTTGTCTCATCCACCTCCTATCTCTTGTTTTTTTTATGTCTCCCTAGAGGCCTTTTGATAGTTAGTGGAAGAATCTTTTAACACTGTAAATAAGACCATTGGTTTGCTCAGCTAAGTGGCTTAATAAAGTTAGAGTAGATTTCCAACTATGTGGCCTTCAAGTAAAAATGGTTGACATATGATTTTGGCTTATAATAATACTTCACCATAACTAAACATGCATTGTTACATGGGATGCCAGTGATATCTCACTTCGTTTATGTAAAGCTATAAGTCTCTAGGTCTATAACATGCTAGTTCCTAGGCCCACCTTCAACCTCGTACATTGGGTTCCCAGCATGTTTTAGCAACCAGTCAAAGAAAAAAAAACATGTAGTCAAAATTAATGCATGTAAAAAAATTTAAAACAATATGTAGAGACTCACCTATTAGAATGCATTAT
The DNA here is from genome assembly GCF_007990345.1 of Gossypium hirsutum. Classification (NCBI taxonomy): domain Eukaryota; kingdom Viridiplantae; phylum Streptophyta; class Magnoliopsida; order Malvales; family Malvaceae; genus Gossypium; species Gossypium hirsutum. The sequence continues at coordinate 9,834,829 of NC_053440.1, forward strand.
CATTAAGTTCAACTTTTGCAGAATCTTTGGACACAAAGGTCCAATGAATTTTTCAGCAGCTTCTTTCTTTTTAACTATCCTTTGTATCACTTTAGTTACAATGGTCTTTGACTCGCAGGCGCTTGTGCATAGAAAAATGAATTATTTTATAAAAAAAATTTTAAAAAAATGGGTTTTAATTGCAAGCAGACAATATCAGTTGTAATATTTGTAGTGTTACAATGGAACACCGAAGTATTCTAAGGATCGAACCCAAATGATTGCCAAGTGGGTAAATGTGTTTATCAAGTTAATTACTATTAGTACAAGCCTAAATAAAATATTGTTTATAAAATAAATTTGAATATTAATTAAACAAACTAAGCTAAACTTTCTTCCTACTATTTTAGATTATGTAAATTATTAAACGATGGTCGATTGATTAGTTGCATGCTAATTAAATTAATGAACCTAAACCGATTATATTGGTTGCTATTCTTACTTAGGAATCTCCTCTCAGTCTCATTCTAGACTAAAAAATGCCACCTAAGATTACCTCTGGGTCTCACTACTTGATATAATCATATCGAACTATCTAAGGATAAACTCTCCTCTTGGTTTTGTTTATTTAGGTCTTTCACTAGAGGTGTTAATTCTAATGTATGAAGCATTTTGATATAATATAACAACCAATTAATTAAGAATAGACATCAACTTAAGCTAACAAGCAACAAATCAACCAACCATCCAATAATTTAGCACATAATAAAGCTTAACATCCAAACAGACATTTCATCGAACAGTTAATAAGCGCAATATAGAGATATGAATAAAAAATGCTCATTTAGATGTGGAACCAATGGCACCTAAAAGCTTCATCCATCTTCATTTACAAAGTCTTTTACAAGAAAGAAGAAAGAAAACTACAAGAGTAAAATCTACTATAAAAAGAAAAGAGAAAACCTAAACTAAAAATGAAAAGAAAAACAAAACAAAATCTAACCCTAAAACTATGGAAAACTAAAAAAATTTATCAGCAACCAAAATCTGAAATGAAAGGCTTATAAAGTTATATGTATAGCCTACTAATATTTAACCTAACATTGATCAATATGTATAGCCTACTAATATTTAACCTAACATTGATCATTTTGTCTTTATGTAAAAAGAAGACATAAGCTTGTTTGGACACAAAATTGCCCTTTCAATTTTTTCACTCGTCAAGCTTGGGTATCGCGATACCCATAGTTTGGTATCACGATACCATTGTAAATGGCCCTTATTCTCCTCATTTTACCACTATCAAGGTATTATGATTTTCATTAGGCCACCGTTGATTCCCTACAACACTCAATCAACTTGTTAGGTTTCTCATGATACGATTAACCAATTTGGGTATAAAAAATGGCTTAAAACTAATAAAAATAATTTATTAATTACAAAACTGAAAAAACATATAAAGGACACTTAAATTGCTTGAGAATAAGCTTCTTAAGTCTAACGGGAAGCTTAATTTGACGTATCAAATTATAGCAAATCAATCTCTAAAATTGTTAAAATAGGCTTGTCTTTAGCATCTATAATGAACTAGAATAGAAAATTAAGAAAAAAAATGGAATTAATAATTTTCGTTTAATCAAACAAAATAAGGAACAAAACTAAACAATTTTAACAAGTATTACCTTGTTAAAATACTCACCAAGATTGTTAAGAAACACGTCATAATTACTCCTTGTTGAGAAATGAGATTTTGTGTAATACCTCACCCGACGTTGTCCTAGATTGGTGAATTGTTTGGGCAGATAGTTAATTAATATTAAATTAAGGAAAGGCTGAGTTATGTTTTATCCATTAGTGTTGTATTTTTTATTATTTGATATGCCATGAGTGGTGGACCATTAGATTAATCTAGTAGGTCAGCCTTGATTTTGGTTGAAGGGTTAGTCTTTTGGCGAAGTATTAGGTTTCTGGTTTTGTGTTTTAGTGTGGTTGTTGGGAGGAACTCGCCAATCAGTGTATTCTCTTGGTAAGATGTGGAATTTTGGACTCGATTGCTTTTTGTTTGAAAACGTGCTTTTACTGTTCAGGTTTAATTAAGTTCTTATTAAAACTCAGTTAGAAATTAACTAAATTTTATGGCTATTTTATTGTGTAAGATGCTAAGAATGATTATACTGGCCATAATAGAGTTTAAGTTAGCTTTGCATGTTAGCCATGTGTAAGTTGTACGAGAGTTGTGTAAGTTATATATATTAGTGAAACTTTTGTAGTGGGGGGTTATTATTCTCTCATCTTTATCCCCATTATACCCTGGTATCCTACTTATGAAAGAGTTCTTCGTTAGAGAGAATTCAACAAGTGATTAGTGAGTAAGAAAGGGTTGTGCGTGTAGCAATAGAGATATGGTAACAAACCTCATTAGAATTATCTGTGAGTATCCAGTTTTTCTTATTTTTCTCTGAGTTTCCTTCTATCTTGTGTATATCACTAATTATGGTTGTCAAGCTAAGAGTTTAAGTGAACCCATCAAAATGGAACTTTGTGAATCTATTGCATGTAATCTTCTATGTGTTTGTGTTGGTGGGATGAAATGAATACAACTTCCTTGGGGTATAAACTTGATATCCTGATATGAAGACACACTAGTAGGGGATGTTAGTTGCAAAGCAAAATGGCAGATGTGCTAGACCACTGGTAGGGCATGTAGTTGTTAGCTAGATGGGAAAATATGATAGGCCACTAGTAGGGCATGTTACTTGCTAACCAGATTGGTGTGTATGTTCAGCCACCGGTAGGACATGTTAGTTGTTAACCAAGTTGGCAGCCACTAGTAGGGTATGTTAGTTACAAACCAGTTGGCGTGAGTGCTAAGATTGGTTGAGAATGTTAGTTGCTAACCATCGCAAAGAGCCTTGAATTCACAGGAATACACATGTGTTCAAAATGATAAGAAATGTGATATTTGTTCTGATATGTGATTGGGAGATTCGAGGTTTAACCCAAGGAATGATTTGAAAAGAGTAAGTTAATATGACTATGTATGTTATATATGTTATGTATTAAAAGAGAAAATTAATATAACTCTATATTTGTTAAATGTTTTGTATAATAGCTGATAGAAAGGAAAAATTAATTGTTAAGTGGTAAGTTATGTTCCTTGTTTGTTGTGTTGGAAGTGTAGTGTATTTGTTAAGTATTGGAATTTGGGGTATAAAATCCACAATAATGAATGTGTGTATGATTTAGCTTGATGAGATGACTGAAATGAAAATATTTGTGTTAGAAACGATTGTATTTGGTTAAGAAGTTTTAGCTCTGTTAAGGTTAAAGTACGCTTTGGTGTAAGGATGAAAGTATCCACCTGATGTTAAGGAAGAAAGTATATGCCCGATATTAGAGTTCGTCTAATGTTAGAGTGCACCTGGAAATGGTATCCGCCATGGTTAAGTATTCGCCACTAATATGGGAGTGTTCGCTCGAATGTCTCGACGTATAGAGTTAGTGTATTAGTCTACATGCATGAGTTTACAGTTGTAATATCATTCTTGCTTATGTATTTTTCATATAAAGGATTGAGTCTTTTCTTTTTTTTAGCTTATTAAGTTCTTGTAAACTTACCCCTTTTTCCTTCCCCTCTTTTCAGGTGATACTTTGTCGTAAGCTCATAGAAGGGACTCAGCTAGAAAGAGCGACCTTTGCAGTGAACTTTGCCTGTGTTTGTTTTGTAAAATGCATATGTTCTCTAGGGGTGGCATGTAACTCTAATTTGAATTTGTAATAAAGTACTTTTTATTTAACTACAGATGTATTTGAATGTTACCCTTGAAGGATTTGATAATTTTTATGAATTATGAATTATATTGTGTGAAGTGTTGTCTTCTCGTTGACCTCCTCCTGATGTACCAACATCCAGAGTAGAAATCTTACACAAAATATGTTAAATAGGTGGTGTTTATAATATAGTTGCTACGAAATAGGTGAGTACTCCGAGGATCATACATAAGGGAGGCAAGTACAAAATTAATCCTAATCTAAACACAAATAGATCTAATTAGTACTTTAAATAAATTATATTACGAATAAACCTAACTAGAGATTTTTTAGGGGGCTTATAATAAAAAGACAGTAACATAAATAAAGAAACATTGGGAAATCAATAAGAAAATAGTATTAAATTTGAGCATGAGTGATTAGCTCGCTTCGATAATCATAACTAACTGTCCCTTCAGGTTTCTTGTTCAATCAACTAATCATTACCCTAGTATGATCTTTCAATCCTTCACTAATCTAACAAGTCGCTAAGAACTACTTATCTCTCAACCTCATAGTCTAGATCGGTTTAGGGCTAAGGTGTTCATGGATAGGCCATACCAATTTTGAGTTAATTCCCACCTAGATGACTTCCTAGGGTCGTCAAGCCTAAGGTTTGAGTCATTCCTTTCTCGAATAACTGATTCGCTAAGAAAACCCTACATAATAATTAATTAATCATACCTCCACTTGCTAATCCCCCATAAAAGGATGAGTTCCTCATGGATCTCATAAACATAATAAATTTGATATGAACGATAAGCATGAATAATAAATCAAGAGAAATGGTTTAAGAAGATCTTTAATTGTATTTGAATGAAGTGCAGAATCTACAAAGAGTTGATTGAGTCTAAAAATCAGATCTCCTGCCAAAATAAAGAGAAAAGCTTAAAACAACCTAAAACCTAAGAAAAGGGAAAAACTAAAAACTGAAACTATGAAGAAAATAATACAATATGGAAACCTGCCATAACAAGTGTTAAATGAGCCTATTCATAGAGTTAGGGTTGTCGTTGTCCTCAACCCTAGGTCAGCTGACACTTTCGTGTTTAATATTTGATTTTGCAGATGAAAACGCCCATGGCTCATAAGTCTCTTTCGCATAAAACCGGTGTCGCGATGCCCTAGTGCCTGTGTTGTGACATCAAAGGCAATATGTTCATACTTAGGGTAGCTTCAGGGGTATGTTGTGACATCCCTTGGTGGTGTCGCAACACTGAAGGCAGTCTTGGACTTCTTGCTCTCTGCTCCCTATGTTGCGACACCAAACTTCTCGTGTTACAACACAACGACCAGTATTAAATTGGTACACCTTTTAATGATCTCCTACACACTCACAAAGTATATTAGCTCACCCTTAGGCCTCATTCGTCCCCTAAGTTCAATAAAAGACTCAAATTACATTTTTTATTGAATGTAAACGAAACTAAGAAAACTTAATTAAAATATAATAAAAATGCTTGTATTCAAGCTCGTCAAGTGTGAAATCTAGTTTAATCTACTATATCTAATTACGACAGATCAAACTCCCCCACACTTAAGTCTTTGCTTGTCCTCAAGGAAAGCAAACAAAAACAGTAATTAAAAGATGGCTCTTGAGCTAATATGGTACAAATGTTAATTTTCAAACACATGACTGGGCATTTCATATTTACACACAATCTTGGTATGATATATAGCTGACTTACCACTTTTGATATCAAACACTTATGTTTAGTATATTAGAAAGCATACAACATTAAGGGTTTCAAATGTAAGGATCTATCAATAAGTTAGATAGGTAATTTGATTATCCTAACAGAATACAAACAACCATAAATGCAATTATTTAGTATGATGTCAATTCGTAAACAAGTCTACCTAGATCACATAAGGCTTTTCAGCTTGTAACGTTCTAAGGCTTAGGAAAGGTATAAAATTCAAGAAAAATAAGCATCAAATAGTTTCAAGCACAAAAATAGTTTGGCACATTGTATTGTTCCCTATTCTTCCCCTTTAGTGACCCTTACCCTCTCACCGCCTTATTTCTCATTCTCTCACTTTCATTATTTATCCATAGGAAATCACAGCATAATACAACAACTATGATTAGCTCACGAGTTTGTGTGCACTAATGAATGAGTCTATCTATTTGTGGTGACTTTGTCACTTTTGTTTCTTCTTTTTCAATACATTCTCATTCACAAATGTTTTTTATTCACTCACAAGCTTGTAGAAATACACATTACCAATCTCGTTTCCCTATATTTCCTATATCACATGGTACATTCAATTGCTCAATGCTTATTTACAGTGTAATATAGAACATAGTAGTCTAATAATAAAAAATTTAAAATCATCTACTATTATACCACATTTATAGTAAATATAATCAACCTATATACATGTTCCTAATCAATCACTTGTATTTCTACAAGCTTAAGCATACAATTGACAAAAAAAATTTAAAGGAAAAACATAAAAGTTGAAACAAATTTTCTATGTTACCCCCAAACTTTAGAAAACATATTGTCCTCAATGTGTAACCCTAAAAAGATAAGGAAAAAAATTACCCAATTGATCGTGATGGTTCTGTGAGCTTTTAGTGGGTGCTTTTTCCTTTGATCGTCACAGTTTGAAATTATTGTGCTTCTTCATGTAAGGTTCCTATATAAAAAATTTTAAAACAACAAAGGAAAGCAAACAAAAATCTATTGTTAATCCTATTACTAAAAACAAAAAATAAAGATTATCTCAAATTAATACAATCCCAGAAAATGAAATTGAAAAAAATAGTTTAAATATCATCCAATTCATCAAAACGAGGCGAGTGCCCCCTTTTCATTTATACTTTTCCTTTTCTCGAGCCATGTCCTTGATGGGAGCTCCCACTCATCGAAGGTGCATGTCGGGTTGGGCTTCGTATGATGGGCCCCTTTGGTGTGGAATTTTACGACTGGAATGTTGTCTAATAATCATCCTCATCCCTTTAAAAATCTTACGTGGGAGCCTCGTCCAATTCTTCTCTTCTTTCATTCCTTGTCTCATCGAATCCAGTGTTGAATGATCCAGATATATCCAAATTTGGCAGGTAATTTGGTTCTCTGATATTTGTTTGCCGCGTAAATTCCTGAATTACTAGTCTTATTTCTTTCATCCAGTGGATCATCCAATCTATTTTTGTGGTCTCACTTGTTGTTTCTTTCTGAGCTCTTGTTGTTGCTTTCTTTAATTATGTTGGAACATCCATTTTATGCTTTGTCATTTGGTTCCAATCTGTAATTTGTTTTCTCTAAAGCTCAACATATTGAGTGTACAAGGAATCTCCAATCAAACTCTTTGTCGGCTTCATGAATTCCTCATGGTCTTCCAATAGAATTTTACCCTTTCTGCATAAAGCTGTCACAAGATGAGGAAAGAAGACCTCAACTTTTTGGTTACGAATGCATCACTTCATATCTTGATGGATCCATCTTTCGACACATATCTATTTTTTTTACAGAACATTGTACAACAAAATAACTCGAAAATTATTTAAATTAGAGATATCTAATGTAGGAGTTATTCTAGTACAAATTAGTTGCATCCACATCTTAGCTATTGGGAACATAATTGCCTGATTAATGTTAGTCGATAACTCAGTATTCGGTCTACGGTTCCATACACCTCTTTCTTGAGTTAAATATTTTACAATGTCGTCTATTTCTATGTTCCTAAACATATTCAAATCAATGTTATCTTAAAAATCTTTTGCATAGTATGAGACATTGTAAAATTCACATATTTCTCAAAGAGTAACCCGAACTTCATTACCCCTTACCGTAACAGTTTCCCATATTTCATCATACAGTCTCATTGTCTCTTAATCTCTAAAAGAGGCATAAAATTCTTGAACTACTTAAATGACTTCATTTTCTTTAGAAGTGACACAAAATCGCTCCCAATGATGGTACCGAACCAATGTCCAAATCTCATTACAGAAAACCATTGATGCAAATCCTTGTTTTTGAATAAAATTCTTCCCTTGTAGTTCGAGAAAGTTTTTCTCGGCATTTGGATTTTGAAATTTCTGAGGATCTAAAACCATCAAAGTTTCTTGCACGTTGGTTTTTCTAATTTTCCTAGGAGGCATATTTGCTATAATCTTCACTAGCAATACTAAAAATAGCAGACAATATTTCAAAAGCAATGGAACAGTAAATTTTGATGTTTTGGAACTTTTAACCTTGACTTTAGAGTCTTCTTGTTCCCCTCCCCAAGATTATGAAGACTTCCCTTGTTAATGATTATAGTCACACCTGCACTAAATAAAATGGGAAAAGATTGCAACAAAATAGAAGAGAAAGGGAAAAGAAGTAGTTAGGCTTTGAAGATTTTTTATATGATTTGAGAGAGTTTAGAAATTAAAAGAGCTTTAGGGTTTGGTTAAAAGAGTGTTTTAAATTTAAAAAAGGGTTTTGAAGGTTAAAATCTGGGTAAAATGAAGTTAAAAGCCGACGGGTTGCACAATTGGGTCGGGTCAACCCTGCAAAAAATTGTAGTGCTGTCACCACATAGCAGTTCTGTGTCGTGACATCCCTTGCAGGTTATCGTTGTCGCAACACACTTTGAAATTTTAAAAACCTAGGTCGGTTGTCTTCTATGTCATGATACAGGGATTCTGTGTTGCAATATCACAATGATTTTCTTGATTCTTTGATACTGGACATGGTGTCGTGACACAGGGGTTCTGTGTTGCGACACCAGCTCTATTTTGAGCCAAATTTTCACTCCCAAAGTGTCTAAATTCCTATAAATATCAATGTTAATAAAAATTAAATTCTAAGCTAAGAAATTAGTTAAATATACAATTATATACATAAAATTGAAAAATAATAAGTTTTGTTATCAAATTTATCCGTTAGCTCGAGCAATGTGCATGAGGGTGTTTCTCTTATTCCATTTCTGTTAATGTTGGTCTAGTATCCATCATGTCATTCTGTCTTTCTTCATTTATCCCACTCTTTAATTCTATTCTTTCATCATGTATTTACCATGGAAAATACCTTTGTCAAATAAAAATGCTTATCCAGAGGTATGAGAATTTTGTAACTTAGCGATTGCACGAACCTCTTGTATTCCTATTGTTACAGGTTATCCTAATGGTATATTTTACCTCCTTTTTAATTTTTCTGCCTCAATAGTCTTTGGATGACCCAAAATTTCTTCTAATACTAAGGGAATTTTTAAAGTTTACTTTAAATTTTATATTTTCAATTGACACCTTATACCTAGGTTGATGGGTCAATCTTTCTCCTGACATTTCTTTTAATTGTCTAATGCTTCCATTGTAGGCTTCACGTAATAAGTCCCTTCCAGTTTCCTTAACTATGACTCCATCCTTGATGTTTTTATTTGATTAAAGATGATTTCTAATTTGCTCAGAGCTTTACTAATTTTTACGATCCCTAAATTAGTGAATATCCTAAAAGTCTAGAGATTTTAAAGTCCTAAGGTGTCGAATTAATGATTATTCATTGGCAAAAAGAATGAATATTGATTAGAGACTCCTATTTAAAATTCTCACATTTTTTTAAAAATTTCCTTATTCATTTCACATGAGTTATCGAACTACAAGATAATTGAGATCGATTAACAATACTTACCTTGTCAATTATGTATTGATACTAATGATATTCCTATCGAGATGAAACCGATATTGGAAAAAGAGAGAATTCAGAACTTGACTTTTCGCATCCAACTGTCAATTCTATTTTTGGCTCTATCTCAGTTTGGATACTCTCTTGTAACATTATTCCTTCCCTGTATCCATTCAACTTTTATTTATCATTTCCCAAACTTAAAGTTTCTGGGCTACTCAAGATTTCGCTTTCCTCTAGGTCCATCGTTGTTAAATTCTCCCTTTCATTTTTGTCTTAAATATGACTAAACCTGCTACAAACTTCTTCTATATCAATGCTCCCATTGTTGTCCTGTGGAACTTTTAAGACTTCACCTTTGAGCTGACTCAATTCTATCATTAGTAATATTTTTATTTTCCTAAATTTCCCATTCTTCATAGACTCTTGATCTATTGTAATTCGGTGTAGCAAATTTAATTAGTTTTCACATTTAAGGAATTTGAATACAAGCATTTTTGTTGTGTTGTAATCTAGTTTCTTTAGTTTTGTTTACATTCAATAAAATGTACATATTTAGTCTTTTATTAACCTCAAGGGTCGAATGAGACCTAAGGGAGAGCTAACGTACCTTCTGAGTGTGCAGAAGACCATTATAGGACATTTTGGGTCAATACTGGATGCTATGTCGCACCAATGGGGAGTCGATGTCGCAACATAGAGAGGAAAATTGAAAAACTGAAAAAATGCCTTCAATGTTGAGACACAGGCTGAGGGTGTCACAATATAGCCCTGAAGATGGCTACAGAGGGACATGTTGGTTGCTACGTTGCAACACAGGTCTTGGTGTGTCGGGACATCGACTTTGTGAGAAGAATAAAACACGAAGTAAGGGCGTTTTGGTCTACACAATCAAAATTTAAAGCTCGAGAATGTCAGCTACCCTAGGGCTAAGGACGATGACTACTTGAAGGCTATAAATAACCTCTCTGGCACACATTAGAAACACCATTCCATTAGCTTAGACTTTCAAGAGATCTGAGTTGTAAAGGAAATTGACTCTTATGGGTTCGCATTCATTATCAATATTACTTAGGCTTTTCTTAAACTCTTTATTATTCATTCATTATGATTAATTGTTATATCTACTCCATATTGTTTATGAAAGCCATGAGGAACTAATCCTTCTATGGGAGATTAGCGAGTGCAAGCATGGTCTTTTAAATGTTTTGTGAGGTAGTTCAACGGATCAATTGTTTGGGAAAGGGAGAATGCGAAACAAACTCTAGGCCTAACAACCCCGGGAAGTCATCAAGGTGGGAATTAACCCAAAATTAGTATTGCCCATCAGTGAACACCTTGACCCCAAACCAATCTGACTGTGAGGTCGAAAGATAAGTAGTTATTGATGACTCGTTATGTTAGAGGAAGATAGAAAGATCCTGCTAGGGTAGCGACTAGTTGATCGAAGAAGAACCCGAGATAATAGTTGATTGAGATTACTAAAGTGAGCTAATCACCATCCTCAGAGTTGATTCACTTTATCTATCTCTATCTCTTGCAATTTTAATTCTTTACTTTTCATTTCATTTTATAATTTTACAAATTATAAACATAGTTCTTATTTTACTTAAAGTATAAATTAGATCGTTAATTGTTTAGGTGATTAGCTCACTTCAGCAATTTCAATCAATTGTTGTATCGGGTTTTTTGTTAATAAACTAGTCGCTACCCTAGCAGGATCTTTTGATCTTCTACTAACATAATGAGTCAGCAAGAACTACTTATCTTCCGACCTTATAATTCAGACTAGTTTGGGGTCAAGGTGTTCACGGATGGGCAATACCAATTCTGGGTTAATTTCCACCTTGATGACTTCCCAAGGTTGTCAACCCTAAGGTTTGTTTCGTGTTCTTCCTTTCCCAAATAGTTGATCTGTTGAATTACCCATCAAAACAGTTAAAAGATCATGCTTCCACTCACTAATCCTCCATAAAAGGATTAGTTCATCATGGTTTTCATAAGCAACATGGAGTAGATATAACAATTAATCATAATGAATGAATAGTAAAGAGTTAAAGAAAAGCCTGATTACTATTGATAATGAATGTGAATCCACAAGGGTCGATCTCCTTTACAACTTAGATCTCTTGAAAGAAAATAAAGAACAAAAGAAAAAAAACTCTGAAAACCTAAGAAAATAGATTTAAAGCTGAAGAGAAAGTCTAAGCTAATGGAATGTTGTCTCTAATATGTGCCAGAGAGTTCTATTTATAGCCTTCAGGTAGCCGTCATCCTTCGCTCTAGGGTAGCTGACATTCCCGAGCTTTAAAGTTTGATTGAACAGACCAAAATGCCTCTGCTTCATGTTTTATTCTCGTTACAGAGTTGATGTTGCGACATACCAAGACCTATATTGCGACGTAGCAACCAACATGTCCCTCTGTAGCCATCATCAAGGGTATAGCATCCTTTATTGATCCGAAATGCCCTTTAATGGTCTCCTGCACACTCACAAGGTACATTAGCTCTCCTTTAGGCCTTATTCAGCCCTTAAGGTTAATAAAAGACTCGATTTGCACATTTTATTGAATGTGAGTGAAACTAAAGAAACTGAATTAAAATATAACAAAAATGCTTGTATTCAAGTTCCTTAAATGTGAAAATTAATTAAATCTGCTACACCGAATTACAATAGATCAAGAGTCTATGAAGAATGGGAAATTTGGGAAAATAAAAATATTACTAATGATAGAATTGAGTTAGCTCAAAGGTGAAGTCTCAACTAGTTTAATCTACCACACCGAATTATGGCATATCAAACTCCCCCACACTTAAGTAATTGATTTTCCTCAAGCAACAGAAACAAAGATTATAAAATGAAAAATGACGACCCTTGAGCAGGTATGGTACAAGTATTGATTTCAGAGCATATGACTTAGGTATTTCACATTTACTAACAATTTCAACATGATGAGTACTAGACTTACCACTTTTGATCATAAGAATCTAAGTTCAGTATGTTAAAAAATATACAAGTATTAAGGTTCTCACATATAGGAATCCATCAACAAATCATACAAGTATGATGTTCATTCATGTATAAAGACATTTATGTCACATAAGGCTTTTCAGCTTGTAGCGTTTTAAGGTTTAGGACAGGTATGGAATTCAAAAATAGTAAGCATTAAAGGTTACAAACACGAAAATAGTTTGACACATCATATTGATCCCTATTCTCCCCCTTAATGACCCTTTCCTACTTACCGCTTTATTTCTAATTCTCTCACCTTCCTTGTCTCTCCGTATATAGAAAGTCATAGCATGACATAGTAACTATGGTTAGCCTTAAGAGTTTTTGTGCACTAATGAACGAGTTTTCTTTCTTTTTTGACTTTATGACTTTTCTTTTTTTCAATACATCTCATTCATGAATGCTTTTTCACTAGTTTAAGACTATTTCTACCCGTACCAATTCTCTCTTTGGATTTTTCTTTTATTTCACACATTCGGGCTAACTTATAGTTCCTATATCACACCAATCTTTCCTATTTCACTCTAGTTTTAAAAACTTCATCGTGATGTATCTATTTAACCCTCAATATGTATGGTCAGACGTTTTTAATCGTGCGGTACAAGACCAAAAAATAAGGGCATATACAAATTAACGTTTTCAAGCTTGAGGCTTGTACTGTGGTTTATCAAGAAGTGTCAAAAGGCTCAAAATTGGTACTAAAGGTGAAGTATAAATAAGATAGCTTTCTGGATCTTAGATGTGTTCCAGACAATGCCTTAGGTTATCCCTAAATATCCTTTTTGGATCTTAGATGTGTTCCAAACAATGCCTTAGGTCATCCCTAAAGATCTCAGCATGCATAAATTTAACCAACCAAACAAACACAAATTCAACCATTTATCATTCATACTAGCATGTTTGTTTCCTTGTATTTTCTATATCACCTGATACAAATGATAACTTAATTCCTATTTACAGTGTAACATATAGAACTTTAGTAATCTAATAATTAAAAATTTAAAATCACATATCATCATGCCAAACTTATTCATAAACATAAGCAGCTTATGCACATGCTCCTGGCCAATCATTTGTATTTCTAAAAAAGAAAAAAATCAATGAAAATGTAAAAATATAAAGCAAATTTTCTATGTTGCCCCCCCACACTTTAGTTCACACATTGTCCTCAATGTGTAGCCCATCAAAAGGTAAGGAAAGAAGTTACTCTATTGATCATGATTGCTCTAACTCCTATTGGTGAGTGCTTCCTCTTTTGATCATGTAAAGCTCTACTTACTTGTGTCTCATTCGTGTTGGGTTTTCTTTTAAAATGTTAAACAAATTATAATAAATACAAGAAAAATTATAAATTTCTAATCCTAAAAATTGGTTTGTAATATTCCTAATATAATTGTTACAAGCCCTAGAATTTAAAACCTTCAATTTTTCCTAATTTCATCTATTCCTAAAACTAAGATCCTACTAGATTTATTCTTGAATATTAGTCTTCATCTTCTTGAAATCCTCTTTTTCTTCTTTCCTCTTTCTGTTTTATTTGTAGAAAAACAAATTATTTGAATAAATCATTGTCGAGTAACTTCCTTGGTGGACTTATAGTTTTGTCCATTCGCTCAATGGGTACTCCTGCCCTTCTACATAATTCCGTAATTAGATGAGCGAAAAATATACCATTTCCTAAATTCCTCTCACAATCAACCATGTTCTTATATATCCATGTTTCGATACATATTTGCTTTTTTTGGAGGATCCCATATGTTATGATAGCTTGAATTAGGCTAATCTCAAACATCTCTATTATAGGCCATATTCTCGAATAAACAAATTTCATCCACATCTTGACTCTTGGCATCATTAGTTCCTGGTTGAATGTTTCTGCTACTGTCATTCCCATTCGATATGTCCACATCTCTTTCCCTTCTATTAAGAATCTTAATATTTTTTCTATATCGATATTTCTGAATTCCTTCTGTTTTTTATAGAGATAATTGCAATAAAATATGGCGCATCATAAATTTGAAACATACCCACGTCAATTACTGGGACATTAACCCCTCTCACTTTCATAAAAGAGTGCATCTCGTAAAAGGGTCTTGCTGATTCCCTTTGTTTTAATGCTAAATAGAATTCTTGCTTTACAAGATTATCAAGTGTTTTTCGAGTGGTAAACAAAATTTTGTCCATTCTCTTCCAGTTGCATTCTCCTTTATTCTTTTGTAATTCCTCATCAGTAGATCAAATCTCTACTCTTGAATAAATGTATATGGCTATAATTGTTGCAAGTATTAGTCTATATCGTCTTCTTGAAATTCAATGGCTGGGCTTGAAGCACTTGCACTAAACTTACCATAGGATAATCTATTTTTATTGATCCCTCTTCCAGTTGCATTCTCCTTTATTCTTTTGTAATTCCTCATCAGTAGATCAAATCTCTACTCTTGAATAAATGTATATGGCTATAATTGTTGCAAGTATTAGTCTATATCGTCTTCTTGAAATTCAATGGCTGGGCTTGAAGCACTTGCACTAAACTTACCATAGGATAATCTATTTTTATTGATCCTACACTTTAATCTTTGTTAATAGCAAAATAGAGTAAACTGCAATTTAATCTTTGATAATAAAATAAAGTGTCTATATACCCTATTTATAGTTTAAAAAGAAAGGATAATTTATTCAAGAGTTATAATCTAGATCTACTAAATAAACAGTTAAAGAACCAAAATCCTAATATAATTAGACTACAAAAAAGTCAATAGTTAGGTTAATTCAGAAAACAGAGTTTATGCAGTGTTGTCGTGACATCCCTAGGTGATGTTGGGACGTCGAAGATAGGATAAAGAGGAGGAGTTAACACCTTGTTTGCTTTCTTTATCATTGCTCTCCTCGATTATTGACTTCCTCTAAATTCCTGATAAGTTCCATAGTGCATTACAGTGTAAAGTTTGTTAATCGATAATCGAATTGGTTGTCCATCCAAAATAGTGTTTCACTCTTTGACCATTTATAAGAAAATGTTACCCCTCGTTTTCGATCACCTCTATTGTTCCATAAGAGGTTACCTGATGTATTGTATATGGCATTGTCCATCTTGATTTCAATTTCCCAGGAAATAAATTCAATTGAGAATTGAACAGTAAGACTTTCTACCCAGGTACAAATTCTCGCTTTTTAATCTTTGCATTGTGTCAAAGTCTACTCCTTTATACATTTTAACATTTTTGTAAGCCATGAAACCAAATTCTTCTGATTCTTGAAGTTGAAATAATATTTCTTTCTTAGCTAATTCTAGGTCTAAATTTAACTCCTTACTTGCCCAGTATGCTTTCATTTCTAATTCAATTGGTAAATGGAAATTCTTACCATAGACTAGCTTGTATGAAGACATTCCTAACGGAGTTTTATATGCTATTCTATAGGCTCATAAGGCATCGTCTAGTTTAGCCACCTAATCCTTTCAATTTGAATTTACCATTTTCTCCAAAATATGTTTTATTTCTCGGTTGGATACCTCTGCTTGTCCATTTGCCTGTCGATGATATGTTGTGGTCATTTGGTACCTTATGTTGTATTTAGCCAAAGCTGCTTCAAACTGCTAGCTACAAAAGTGAGATTGAAGGCAGTTTAGACACCCTCAACCTGTGTCGTGACATTGAAGGCAGTTTCTCACTTTCTCTATTCTACTTTTTATGTTGTGGCATAGCGTCCAAATTGACCCAAAATGCCTTCTAATGGTCTCCTACACACTCACAAGGTACGTTAGCTCTCTTTTAGGCCTCATTCGACCTGTAAGGTTAATAGAAGACTCGACATGCACATTTTATTAAATGTAAACAAAACTAAAGAAACTAATATGAACGATAAGAGGATTAGTTCCTCATGGATCTCATAAACATAATAAACTTGATATGAGTGATAAGCATGAATAATAAATCAAGAGAAAAGGTTTAAGAAGATCCTGAATTATATTTGAATAAAGTGCAAAATCCACAAAGAGTTGATCGAGTCTACAAATCAGATCTCCCACCAAAATAAGGGAAAAGCTAAAAACAACCTAAAACTTAAGAAAAAGGAAAAACTAAAAACTAAAACTATGAACATAATTATACAATATGAAATTTTATCCATAACAAGTGTTAAATGAACCTATTTATAGAGTTAGGGTTGTCGTCATCCTCAACCCTAGGTCAATTGACGCTCTCGTGTTTAACATTTGATTATGCAGACCAAAACGTCCTTGGCTCATAAGTATTTTTAGTATAGGACTATTGTCACGACACCCTAGTGTCTGTGTCATGACATCGAAGGCAGTATGCTCGTACTTAAGGTAGCTTCAACGGTATGTCGCAACATCCCTTGGTGGTGTCGCGACACTAAAGGTAGTCTTGGACTTCTTACTCTCTACTCTCTATATTGCCACATCAAACTCTACATGTTGCAATACAGCGACCAATATTAAGTTGATACACCTTCTAATGATCTCTTGCACACTCACAAAGTATATTAGTTCACCCTTAGGCCTCATTCGGCCCCGAAGATCAATAAAAGACTTAAATTACACTTTTTTATTGAATGTAAACGAAACTAAGAAAACTTAATTAAAATAAAATAACATTGTATTCAAGCTCTTTAAGTGCGAAAACTAGTTTATTCTACTTCAACAAATTACGACAAATCACTCGTATACGTCAAACTATTTTATATGTTATAACCACTAACAGTAATACTGTATTTTTCAACGAAAAGATTTCAACTGAAAGTTTTAAACTCATTTGCGTATACATTATGGCGTATACCAATTATTAACTTGTGCTTTAGAAAATTTTTTCAAGTTAATGCCAATTCATTTCTTATACCTTGAAACTTTGTATAAGTTTGTTTTTCGTGTAACACCTCAATTGAATATTGGGGATCAATGTGTTACAAGTTAGTATCAGAGCCTAGGTTGAGTCAATTTTGGAAAAATCGACAAAAGGGGAATGCTATTGATATTGTAGCAGGTATTTTTCTATTATTCTCTACACCTGTATATACCTTAATTGACCCTGGTTCCTCTCATCGTATGTTAATACTGATCTAGTCGAATCTGGGAAAATGAAATCTGAGATGTCTGAAGTAACTATGTCTATATCACGTCCATTGGGTCAAACAGTGTTAGTTAATCAATTCTGTAAATGATGTCCATTCAAAATTTAAAATTTAACGTTTCTAGTAGAATTTTTAATCATGCCTTTTGGTGATTTTGATGTAATTCTGGGTATGAATTGGTTAACCAAGCACGGGGTATTTCTCGATTGCCGAAAGAAAAATTTTTCGGTCCAAGATTCAAGCAATGATATTATAGAAGTTAGTGGCATTAAAATGGGTGGTTCAACTTGGATTATTTCATCGATTCAAGCTAATAAGTTATTGGAGCAAGGTTGCGAAGCTTTTTTAGCTTATGTTATCAATTCAAAAATCAGGGATAGTGAAATCAGTAATATTTGAACTATTTGTGAATTCCCCGATATGTTTCCCAATGAATTGTTGGGATTACCACCTGATCGAGAGGTTGAGTTTGCAATCGAAGTATTCCCTAGTAAACGTCTAGTGTCTATATCTCATTACTGTATAGCGCTGGTAGAGTTAAAAGTACTAAGAGTTCAGTTGCAAGATTTGCTGGAACATGGCTTTATACGTCCT
This sequence comes from Gossypium hirsutum, assembly GCF_007990345.1. NCBI lineage: Eukaryota > Viridiplantae > Streptophyta > Magnoliopsida > Malvales > Malvaceae > Gossypium > Gossypium hirsutum. Next base: position 9,852,931 of record NC_053440.1, read on the forward strand.
AGTATATTGCCCTAGGGAGCTCTAATTTTATTTGTTAAAAAGAAATATGGTTCAATGGGACTTCATATTGACTATCAACAATTAAATAAGTGTTCGTTGATTTGTTGTCTACTAATCCGACACTTTCTCTTTTCCTCGATCTAATTCTGTATTTTGTCTATCCGGATCTATACGAGTAAACTTAACTCAATTTAATACAATTCATATTCAATTCAATTCACATCTTAGGAAAAATTACTATTTTGCCCCTATACTTTTAGTTAATGATGATTTCGTCCCTTGACTCGGAAAAAGAAATTTATGAAATTTAATCCTTATTCCAAGCCTAATCGATTTTTACATGTAACATTAATAGCCCATGTATTTCATAAAATTTAGAATTTTTCCATGAATTTTACATCTTTACAATTTAGTCCCTAACTCACAATTTCATAAAAATTCACTTTACAAAAGTTGTTTATCTATCAACAACCTTTCATTTTCTACCATAAATTTCATAATTCATGCATATTCGTCTATGGTAAAACTTTAATACTTTGATAACTTTGCAAATTAATCCTCGAGATAGCTAAATTAAGCTATTACGATCTCAGAAACATAAAAATTACTAAAAATGGGACAAGATTACTTTCTCAATTAAGCCAAGTAAGCTTGATTGAGTTTTCTTCTCTTAGCTAGGGTTTCCATGTATTTAATTTTGGGAAAGATGATATAAATGATGATATTTTCTTTTCTTTTTTATTTTTCATCTTTATTTTTCATCTTTCCAATTTTGTCCTTTTTTTATTTAATTTTCCATGGATGAATCATCATACTTATCTACTAACCCCTGTTAATGGTCTATTTGTCATATAAAGACCTCCAATTTTGAATTTCATAGCTATTTGATACTTATAGCTACTAGAACTCAACTTTTTCATTTCATGCAATTTGGTCCTTTTATCAATTAAACATGTAATCGGTAAAATTTTCCTAAAAAAATTTTCATACAATATTTCTACCATAATTCAGACCATAAAATAATATTAAAATAATTTTTCTTTTCAGACTCGGATTTGTGGTCCCGAAACCACTGTTTCGATTTTACTAAAAACGAGCTGTTACACCATGAATCCCTATACTCACTTTCTACAATAGAAAATGCAATGGGATAGATGCAAATGATTACATTTATCCCAACAACTAACAACAAGTGCTCACCATAATAGCCCTTGAGAAACAACCATCTAGGCTAATTATAGGTCTACAACCAGCCTTGAACCCAACTTTGATAGGTTTTATACAGATGTAACACCTTTGGAACAACCTATTATCTAGGAAACATATAGTTGTTGACCCAGGATTGGTCTTCATAGGCTCACTAACCTCTTTTGCCACCAGCGTGTGAACACCGGGCAGAGAATCAACACTAAAACAATCAATCTATGTGTGGTGTACTGCAATTGTGACAAGTCAGTTGTAATAGTTTTAGTGTTACAACGGAACACCCAAATATTCCAAGGATCGAACCCAAAAGAGTTTCATGCTCAAGTCATTTTAATCTATAGCATGCAATTTGGGAGTCTAGCTAACTACTCACTAGGTGCCATATTATGAAAAATCATAATTGAAGGTGAATTAAGCTAATTAATAATCTAAAAATATAACATGACTAAATTGTGAATCACACAAACTTTAGAAATTTCTGAAATTATTTACTACGTATTTTGACAATGTAAAATCATGAATTCAAATATTAGATGGAATACAAAAACTTAGAAACTTGGTTCGTCAAAATTAGTACTGAAAACTTAAGTTTCGAAAGCCAAAAATCATCACAATTTACTCAGCATTTTCTGGGCTAACAGTTTTGACTAGCCTGCTTTTGGGCCTCATATTTCTTAGCACAGGAGTCATATGACCAAGATAGGAATACCAAATGAAAATTCAAACTTCATACTACCAAAAATTATCTAAATTTTGAAACAAATGAACAACTAAAGATGAATTTCTAGTGTGTCAAAGACGACTACTTGAGACTGTCAAAACCTATACAACAAAAAAAAATTAAAATCATTCTCTTAATTTACCCATTTGAAATGGATGCCACACATACCATTTGAAATATCTTAAAGAGAACTTTCATTTGACACCACCAATGTTGTCGGAACCTCACCAGAATTTAGTAACTATACTAACCCAAATGAAATACATGACTTTCACGAAAAATAGATTAAAACACAAGAAATCTAAACCAAAGTTATCCTTAATGTCTAAAATCCACTAGTTATTTGCCCTTCCTTTTTCTTTCTTCCTCTTCTCTATGGTTAGCTTCTACCAAATTGTCAAGATCATCATCTAACATAAAAATACCGTAAATGATTCTTTTCTCTTTTTTTCTAGTCTATTCTTTTTATTAGAAAAAACTATAACCTACATAATAAAGTTGAGCTTGAAAAGAAAATTGGCTAATGGACCACATATTTAAATAATACCCATTTAAAAATCATGAATATTACAAATGTAATAACACCTGTTAAAGGAAAGGAGGTCACAAACAAAAGTGATTTGTACAGAGTTTTTTATCAATGCAAAGTTGGCGATATGATATAGCATTGAATAAAACCAATAACCATTTCTTTCTCTCTCTATATATATACACGTCTTTAGATCTTTTATGATGTACAAATTTTTCATAATTTTAATTTTTAAATTATCGTGGAGGTGTTACATGAGGAGAAGATCCCTATAACACTCAAGCCAAAGCCAGATGAGTCATGAAATGATATTTAGTATGTTGCATAATCCTAAATACCTAGTAAATATACAAGGAAATGTCATTATTTGTTTACTATTTTACTGGAAAAATATTCCTGTTGTATCTATGCGGCTATGCCATCAACTTGTTATCATCTTTCATACAATGTTTTCACAATGTGAAGCACAAGGCTATCAACCTTTGTAAAAAATTGCATCTATCTTGCCTTTTCTTCTTAACTGATTGGGGTATAAGTGCAAATTCTATGTTACATGGACTCGTCTATGAGTATTGAATATGGGTAACACGAAATAAGCAAACCCTAGTAAATAAGGGACCTCCTAATGGTGTGTTGTAAGCTTAGGTGGAAGTGTAGAAAAGAGGAAAGGGAAATTGATTGTCCCAAAAAAGTAAGTGATGGATTTCCGAATTTAGATAAATGTGCATTTGCTAAGGCATTACGGCCCCTACGTGCACGGATGTGATATGGCAGTTAGTTGTTGGTCATAAATATCTTTGCATTTTCTAGTTTGAGTTCAAGTAGTGGGGTTTGGATGAGTGATTGGGTGCGGTGCAGTGTAGTGCAATGCGTTTAGTTTACTTTTTATCTCACACTACAGTATCATTACAATATATAATCTCACCGTCACTGCTATTTTTACACTAACCGCAAGAAAATGTACCATCTATACAAACTAAGCCTTAGACTTATAAACTTTTAAAACTCGCATCTAATTCATTTAATTTTAAAAAAATTAATAGATTATATTTGAATTACAACATTTGTAATGTATTCTCTTAATCCGGAAGCGATGAACTCTTTTGTTTATATATAGAAAAAAGAACACAATAATTTGGGTTATGGATTTTTTTTAACTTTAACATTTACCATTCATTTTAATCCTGGAATTAATTTAGCATGAATCTAATTAAGAGAGCTCACAAAATATGTGAAGATGTGTGCAAAAGCTATTAAGAGTAATTTATCCAAATCTGCCATCCATCATCATCTCATCATTACCTCCATATATACAACCAGAATCCTACACTTACAGCTAAGAAAGGAATATATATATATTTAAAACAGCATTTGTGTTTCAAAAAAATCTAATCCATATACTGCAAAATCCTTGTGCATCTTCTTCAGAGCAAACGGCAACAACTCCAACAAATGTCCATGAAAAAAGAAGGTGAAATTCTATACAAAAAGGGATTATGGACAATGGAGGAAGACAAGTTACTCATTGATTATGTCAAGGTCCATGGAAAAGGACAATGGAACAAAATAGCCAACAGAACAGGTTCTTAACAACACAGTCACACTTCATTTCTTCTGTCTTTTCTTCTTTAAGATGTTATGTTTTTTGTTCCTTGTACAGGTTTGAAGAGAAGTGGGAAAAGTTGTCGGCTAAGGTGGATGAATTACCTGGGTCCTAACGTTAAAAAGGGTGATTTTTCTGAAGAAGAAGAAGACCTCATCATTAGACTTCATAAGCTTCTTGGAAACAGGTGGTCTTTGATTGCGAAACGAGTTCCAGGTCGAACTGACAATCAAGTCAAGAATTACTGGAATAGTCATTTGAGGAAGAAACTAGGGATCATTGATCAAAACGAGACGAGGATTGACTTTTGTCAAAGTTCAAAGCAAGTCAAAGTGTGTCATGTTGATGAGGCAGCCACGGATCCAAGTCCTGGACATGGAACCACCACTGAAACCACGGGTATAACAGTGGATCAAAGTAACCAGCAGGAAGCCATTGATCATCGGGTCTTAAACAATACTACTCAAGAATCAATGACCAGTGAGAGTTATATCAACACTTTCTGGATTCCTGACCATGATTATGAGCTAAGTACACTTGCCATGATTGACCACTTCCATGAATATTCTTCTTTTCATCTTAGCTAGAGACTATGTTATTAGATTCCGGTTTTATTTTTAGATATAAGTATGCATCTAACATGGCAATGTTAAATTTTTCAAAAGATTTTTCATGTATTTGAGCAGTTCATGTGTTTGAAGATTAAGATATATCTGAAACAAATATCACAATCAAAACAACCATTATCGAATTTAATGAACTGTAAAACCATTTTTATTTCATGTGTTTGAAGATTAAGATATTAAACTGTTTGAGTGCCAATAAAAAGCTATCATGGTGGAAAGGCTAATAAATTTTTACTCGATATATATTTTTCAGTTTGTGTAAGGTCAGGTTCAATTACTATAATTTTATGTAGATATGCAGTTCACGTTTATAGAAACGAGTATTGAATGAAAATTTATTTGTTCAGGTTTGGTGGTTTCGGCATAATATATACAGATCTCAAACAATAATATTTTAATATATACATCAATGGTATAAATTGATGAAATACAGGTCCACATGACTGTGATTAATGGCAATTAAAAATGCTTCAAGTTCTGGAATGAACAAACTGCTGAGAAACCAAGCCTTTATTGAATGATGTTTAATAATGGAAGAGTGAGATGTTTGAAAATATCAATCTCACATAGGGTAAAAAGCATATTTGTGGGACATTTAAAAGTTCAAAAAGCAAATTTATTATCCAACCCTGTAATATTATACATAATAAGTCTAACAGCCCCTCGAGATTAAAGGGAGAAAGAGGAGAGGAATTATGGCTAACCAATCCCAAGTCCCATCACAAATTTTCTCATAAGATGATACGCACTCGCTAACAGTCGAGAACGTTTACGATGGTAGATAAAATAAGAGGACTGAACGGCGGTCCTTGGGCAGCCATTAATATAGTCATTAGAAGCATATGTTTCTCTTATTCATAAGTCCAAAAGGAGACAAGCATGCGTAGTACAATACTGTAGGAAAAAGAAGTAATTAAGGAACAAAGATGGTGTCACTGCAGATGATAATTTCAGACGGAGAGGGGCGAAGAAAGCTGGAAATTGAGACTCCAAAGCTCGAAACTTCCTTTAACGAAATCGTAGTAACCACCCTTGAGTGCTAGAGTTTTCCTCACCAATCCATCTCTCACAAATGGATAACTTAGCAAGTTTCCAAGGGATACATTCACTGCTTCCTGAAATTATATATAATACACCCATCGTCGGTTAGAAACTTCTGAACCAGGACTTAACCCAGTTGGTTCGTACAATCTATTCTAGTATGTTCAATCAAGGTGATATTCCCATAATCATGACTCCATGTGTGCTAGACATGGATATATGTAACTCGTTTTCTATCCCGAGAAGCTGAGATTTAAGGTATACCTTCTCACAATGTGTACATTGAACTCCCAAGGGCTCGCCCCCGTGTTCTGCTTGAACCTTGGTCTTAGCAGGCATTCCAATCTTAACCCAATCTTCTATGAAATCACTGCAATTCTCGATCAGATTATAGTTAGTAAATGAATCAGTTATTTAATTAGTTAGTAAATGTAGAAAGCTTTTTTCTTTTTGTAGAGCAATGAGGCCCATACGTAGAGGTGGTTCCATCATATAGGAAAGACATGAGTCCTTTGATTCCACCACAGGCACTGTGCCCAATCACCACAATTTCTTGAACCTTGAGATGCAAAACTGCATATTCAACTGCAGATCCAGTTCCAGCGTATTTAGTCTGTCATAACATACACAAATGAGTCATCAACCTGACAGAATTTTAAAATGAACCCGGACCCAACAGTTCGATGCAATTCTTCTGTAAGTTACCTGATCGTAAGGTGGAACAATATTAGCAACATTACGAACCACGAAAGCTTCCCCTGGTTGCATGTCCAGAACATGAGATGGGCACACCCTGGAGTCGGAGCAGGCAACAATCATATACTGCAACAATTTTATACCCCACATTTAGCTCTGCTAATTATTGCAGCAATACATGTTAGTGAATGTGTATATATATGTACCTTGGGGCTTTGACCCTTGGCAAGCTCAGCATACAAAGCAGGATTCTTCCTGCAAGAAGACAAAAAGCAAGCAGTTAGTGAAAAACCATTGAAGAATATGAAGAAAATTAAAGAAAAAAAAATGAAAAGAGTGATGACTAACTCATATTTTTGTGACTTGAAGTAAACGAATCCTTGTTTCAACCTCTCCACAGAATCATCAGATGTGGTCTTTAACTCAGCTGTCACTTGATCTACCTTTGCAGCTGCAACAGCTTTCAATTCTCCTTTCTCACTACATTAATCAATTTATTCACAGTTAATGCTGACAAACTTTTAAACTCCAATGAATTTAAGTAAAAAGTCTACTCTTCTCATGTTGTGAGAGCACCAACAGTTAATAAAAGTTAAGATAGTTTATAATTTTATATGTATTACCTAAGCAGTTTCTTGAGAGCTTCAATGGCTTCCTCGTATGACTTGTCTCCCATGTCTTCTCTCTGAAAAATTTCAAGCACCAGTAAAATTCAGTGACTTTCTTATATGTTCTTACTATTACATGTACATGTATATATATATTATTAGTTCGTTGGAGGGCATACAAAAATGAGAAATGTCTGACAAGAAAGAAACAAACTAGTTCAATGAATCTTTCCCTGTTTTGAATATATGTTAAGTCCTAATTTAGCTCTCAGAATCAGCTATTTTATATTTGATGTTATTTAGCCAGAAATAGAGAGAATTAACTGGATTGACTGATTTGGGTTAATCAGAGCCACACACGTGTTACTAGACCAGGTAAGGGCATTAGCACCATTGATGGAAGGCCAACTCAGGAAACAAAACGTGATTTGGGAAGATTTTCTTTGTAATTTAGATGTTATTTATTTAGCCAACCAAAGAAATAAATTTGATTGGTGGGCTTAGGGTAACCGCAGCCTCACACGTATCATTAGCAAGGCTGTAAGCTGCTCATGTGGCGATTGCCACCATTGATGAAATGCCACGTGGTTGACAAATCATGAGATGAAACGTGGTTTGCATATAATTACTTTTGAGGTGGCAATTTACGTCTTTAGCCACTCCTAGAGTTTCACGTGCTAAACTCTCACGCATTGCCACATTAATATTTAATATTTTCATGACAATCGCAATATTTATATTATTTGATACTCAAAATGTCACTTTATTAAAAGTTTTTAGAAATAAATATAAAAAAATGTTTTAATAATAATGCGTCATATATTATATATTTATATCAATTTGATCTTTATTCTTTTTTTTGTTTAATTTGACCCTTAACTTTGTAAAAAAATTTAAATTAATTTTTTAAGCGAAAATGATGACTAAAACATTAATTTTTAACGTTGTTGACGTGATAACTTGCATGACAATCCATATGCATATCATATTGCGGAAGCGACGATAATATTAATAACAATATTATCAGAAATATTTAGATAATTATTATGCCAACAATTATACTAAGAAAATTCTCAGTTAAATTGGAGGGGTCACAAATGGTCCCGCTTAAAACCCAACAACTAGACAGAACTCACTTAGATATTTATAGCAATAATAACTAAATAAATATAACCAACATAAAGCTATTAAATATAAGCAAACAAATAAGAAATAAAACACCAGAACTTAACGAGGTTCGGCCAATTTTGCTTACGTCCTCGGACACTACCAAATTAATATTTCCTCTAGAAATATTACAATAGAGAAGATCAACACCAAGTTACAATTAACTACTTGGATTTTTGGGGTGATGAAACCTAAGGGGGAAGGGTTCTATATATAACAAACCAAAACCCCCTCCCTTTCTATCTTTACCTAATGTGGGATATTGTCAATATTCAACAAATCTCCACCTTGGCGATATTCCACATCTTCGAACATCTTCTCATAACACAAACTTCAATAGTGTCTTCAAATTTGCAACCAATCGCCTTTTTCCCTTTTGGTAGTTGTGCCAGCTTCCACGTCTTGTTTTTCTATAGGGATTGCATTTCCTCTTCCATTGCACCTAACCATCTATTATTCTCTAAACTTTGAATGGCTTCGGTGTAAGTGGATGGAATATTATCAACAACTGGAATTGCATAAGCTACCATGTCAGTGAAACGAGCAGGTTTCTGAATTTCTCGTCTCTGCCTTCTGACTGCAATTGGCTCTGATTGTTGTTGAGGTTCTTGGGTAGAAACCTCTTCCTCATCTGACTCTGCATCTGCCAATGAAGAATCACTAGTGGTACCTTCTGCTGGAATTACCACACTCTGCTCAAACTCCACCTGCTGCGGAGTACACTTCACCTGCTGCGAAGTACTACTCACTCCTTCTGGATTTACCTTATTCAACATGGCAGATTCATCAAAGGTAACATCCCTACTGATTATCGTCTTCTTTGCCTCTAGACACCACAAACGATATCCCTTAACACCAGCATTGAAGCCCATGAATAGAGCCTTCTTTGCTCTTGGATCTAACTTTGATTCTTTCACATGATAATATGCAATAGAACCAAAAATACACAAGGTGTCATAATCAGTAGCAGGTTTTCCATACCATTTCTCCAAAGGAGTCTTGCCATTTATAGCAGATGATGGCAAATGATTGATGAGATGTTGAGCGTACGTCACAGCCTTAGCCCAAAACTTTCTATCTAATCCAGAATTAGATAACATACATCAAACTTTCTCCACAAGCGTTCGATTCATACGCTCTGCCACCCCATTCTGTTGCGGTGTTCCACCTACGGTGAAGTGCCTTACTATGCCACAATCTTGGCATATCTTCAGGAATGGATCGCTTTTATATTCTCCACCATTGTCTGATCGGAGAACCTTAATCTTCCTTCCTGTCTGATTTTCAACTTTAGTTTTCCACTTAAGGAAAACTTCAAGCACCTCATCTTTGTTCTTCATAGGAAACACCCAAACTCTTCTAGAAAAATCATCAATAAAGGTGACAAAATAACGTCTTCCTCCAAGTGATGGAGTCTTGGACGGTCCCCATACATCAGAATGCACATAATCCAGAATACCTTTAGTATTGTGAATCCCAGTGCCAAATTTCACCCTTTGTTGTTTTCCTAGAACACAATGCTCGCAAAATTCAAGTTTGCAAGTCTTTGTACCTTTCAATAATCCTTGTTTAGCTAGAGTTTGCAAGGATTTTTCACCAGCATGGCCCAAACGCATATGCCACAGCTGTGTTGCCTCAGCGTCCTTCTTGGTACTCGAAATTGCTGCTGCTGTTGTCCCCACCACTGTACTACCTTGGTAGTAATACAGATTGTTCTTTCTTATGCCTTTCAACATCACCAATGCTCCTGAAGTTGCTTTAAGAACTCCATCTCGTATTGTCACAACTATGCCTTTAGATTCTAACGACCCCAAAGAGATGAGATTCTTCTTCAACTTTGGGACATATCGTACATCCCGCAAAATTCTAGTAGATCCATCATGACTCCTCAGTTTAATTGAACCTATCCCGGCTATTTTACATGTGTTATCATTACCCATGTAAACAACCCCTCCATCTAGTTTTTGAAATTCAAAGAACCATTCCCAAATGGGACACATATGATAGGAACAACCAGAATCCATGATCCACTCATCTGCATGTAATGTTGAAGATGTCATACTAGGAGAAAAGTCTGACTCTGCTTCACTATTGCATTCTGCAACATTTGCATCTTGCGGAGTCTTCCCTTTTTTCTTCAATTTTGGACAATCTTTCTTCCAATGTCCTTTTTCTTTGCAAAAGGAACATTCATCTTTGGCAACAACTCGACCTTTGGACTTTCTTCTCTTCCCCTTAGACTGACTTTCCTGACGATCTCTTGTTACCAATGCTTCCACTGCTGCTTCACTTGAACCTTTCAACTTATCCTTTCGGCGTAGTTCATAGCTATACAATGCAGCAGTTACTTCATTGAAAGTTACTTCCGACTTTCCATGAAGTAAAGTAGTTTCAAGGTACTCAAACTCCTCTAGAAGCGATCCCAACAACATTAACGCCAAGTCTTCGTCTTCAAAAGTCACATCCAAATTCAACAAATCAGCCACCAGCTGATTAAAATTGGTAATGTGCTCGTTCATTGTGGTACCAGGAACATAACTGAAACGAAACAGTCTTTTCTTCATATGTAACTTATTTTGACTGTTCTTCTTCAGGAATTTCTCCTCCAATGCTTTCCACAATTTACTTGCAGAAGTCTCTTTACTGAATATATACTTCTGCTCTCTGGAAAGACATGATCGAATTGTACCACATGCCAATCGGTTGATGGTCTTCCATTCTTTATCATCAACCCCTTCTGGTTTTTCTTCCTCAATGGCAATATCTAGACCTTGTTGAAAAAGGGCATCTAGAAGCTCACTTTGCCACATGCCGAAATGACCTGTTCCATCAAAAATTTCCACTGCAAATCTCGTATTTGCAGTTCCAACCCTCGACAAAATGTACGAGGTGGAAGTTGTTGATATGGATGGTTTTTCTTCTGTCATTTTTGCCATAGCTTCTATTTAATAGCCACCAAATGCGGCATACCCACAAGCTTTTGTAAATGTTTCTGATGTGTAAGATCAGACTAAGCTGCAAATACAGAGCATACTACAAAATCTTGGCTCTGATACCAATTATTGCGGAAGCGACGATAATATTAATAACAATATTATCAGAAATATTTAGATAATTATTATGCCAACAATTATACTAAGAAAATTCCCAGTTAAATTAGAGGGGTCACAAATAGTCCCGCTTAAAACCCAACTAGACAGAACTCACTTAGATATTTATAGCAATAATAACTAAATAAATATAACCAACATAAAGCTATTAAATATAAGCAAACAAATAAGAAATAAAACACCAGAACTTAACGAGGTTCGGCCAATTTAGCTTACGTCCTCGGACACTACCAAATTAATATTTCCTCTAGAAATATTACAATAGAGAAGATCAACACCAAGTTACAATTAACTACTTGGATTTTTGGGGTGATGAAATCTAAGGGGGAAGGGTTCTATATATAACAAACCAAAACCCCCTCCCTTTCTATCTTTACCTAATGTGGAATATTGTCAATATTCAACACATCATACTAACATAACATCATTCATTTTATATGTCACGTCAATAAATAATTCATAAATTATAAAAATAAAATAAATCAAAGTTAAAATTGAAAAAATATATAAAAAGTTCATGAAATTTAAATATATATATATATAGTACAGTACACAACTACACATAGATTGCCATGCAGACTGTCGTATTTAAAATTTTAATATTTTAGTTAGTATTCTCATCAGAAAAACATCATTTTGACACTTTTAAAAGGTTGATAGTCAATTTTGACTTTTTTTAAAAAAATTGGAGTCAAATTTAGCTCAAAAAAAAAGAACAATGACCAAATTGATAAAATATATAAACGTAAAGGGTTAAATTTGACATTATCCCTATTTTAAAAAATTTCCTGCAAAATGATAAATATATGTTTGAAACAAAACTTACAAAAAAAAAAAGTGGGGGATAATATTAAGAAATATAAAGCAAAAGGTGGGGGGTGGGGGGGGGGGAGCAATGGTGCAGCAGGAGAGATGAAGAAGATGAATGAATGAATGGGTGAAAATATTAAAGCAATGGATAGATGAAGATAAGACCCCTATCCCTAAAACATGGCTCCAATGATATGCGGGGTTGTGTTAGATAGTCAACCTCAGTTGTTCTTTTCGATGTTTATTTGTTTTTGGATATGTCCACACATTCCTGGCAATGCCGCCTGCTTTCTGGCTCCTTTCACAATGGAAGAAATTTGAGAAACTAGCCATGTTTTCCCCCTATAATTTGAGTGGGAGAGAATGGATTTTTTTGTAATTATTTTTTATACGAAAAATTGTTAAAATAATTTTATAACTATTTTACTTTTTTTTAAATATTAGTGGCTGACATTTAAATATAAACTCGTAGCAACATTCAAATGATATTTAGTAAAAAACTTCACTGACTGTCCCATTAGTTCATCTGCAAGAATTGCATAGCGTGGAGGGGCGGCTGGCTTTGCTTAACTGATCCCCTCCGTTTGAAATGACCATTTTTGCAAATTCTGAACTGAGAAAAGTGAGGATCGTATTACCATTGGAAGCTTAAAGTGTTCTTATATGCATCACTTGTTTCTTGTAATAATGTTGGATGTCAACATATTTAACAACGGAACAAAGATTATGTCGACATGCATGTATATCCGATATGAATATTGTATATAAATATATATCCGAAGAGTTGGAGATGAGAAACCTTACCCAATAATGTTATGTTATTGCCATTCCCTTAGCAAAAGGATAAAATGCTCTTACCTTCCATTGCAAATTCACAAGTTAGACAAGCTTAAGAAAAAAAAAACCAATTACATATCAGTGAGGTCAGTGTGTTTGAAGCATAGCTATGCATTAACAAGACTTTCATAAATCAGATTTATACCCCTAATCTACACACCGAGTCCAGCAGAAGCAATTCCGATGTTTGCACTTTTCTTGAGGCACCTGTGCTTAAACTGCCGAGAAAAAAAAGACAACCCGATTCGTATATCAAGGCACCATTCCGATTTCATCAGTTCTTTCGCTTCGAACTTGCCTTAAGATTATCTATTCTGATTCTAACCTCTGAAGGCAACTCACTAGAAGTCCGGGCCTCCGAACTTTCCGAAAGTCTTCTTTGTGTTGCATCATATTCTGTGCTTTCCGGCCTTCGTCTTTGTATTTGTATTCTATCATGTTCCATAGGTCGAAATCGAATCTGAAAAGCCCTATAGGAAAGTAGAGGTAGTAGCGCGGCAATAACAACAAGAAGGGTGGTGAGCCAGTACAGGATGCTCGGAGCACAAGCTTCGACAAGAACCTTGTATGCTGTGGTAGATAATGTCGGAGGAATCAAACCATAAACCACCAAGAATATATACCAAAAGGCAATGCTTCCCCATATGAACAGATGCTGGATCCATGTGAAGTAATTGATCGACAACGCCATTTGGCAATTTACAGTCCAAACTACACATGTATACATTGTCACCCCAAGAACCGAATAATCGGCAACTTGACCATCTTTGCGGAATGCTGGACCAGTTATTGAGTTGGTTGTTAAGAAGTATATGATTATGGAACTAAGAAGTCCATTAAACATCCAACCAAGAATACGGGGCCAATTGAAGAGGATATTCCGCACACCCTCTTGATATAATAAAGGATGCTGCAAAAGAAAAGACGGACATTCTAAGCTCATATGCACAGGAGGTAGCAGTTCGGAACACGCAAAAACAAGTTTCTTCAGAGTGAAACTGCATCTATGACATTAACATACAGAATTGTTTACCTTGAGGCAAAGTCTGGCTGAAACATCCTGATCAAAAACACCAAGAGCGATTACAGGAAGCGAAGTGAAGAAGACATTGTAGCATGACATGTACCAATCGTTATAAGCAGGCTGACCGGAGAAAGAAGTGTAGGCCTCGAACCAAAACAAGGTAAATCCAAAAGTGATGTTCTTGTAGAAAAAGTAGCAGATCTGCAATGACCGAAAACATACCTACGATTTCAGCACTAATATTCATTTTTTGTTAAATGTTTGCCTAATCTATTCCCGGAAATGGAAAAATCACCAAAAAAATTGTTAAAGGTCCATACTCCAAAAGTGTAACACCGATTCGAAGACAAGAGTCTTATGCAAAATGAAATAATCCATGACAAAGACTATCGTTCTCAAGATATCAAATAAATAAGATTATCTGAGTTTAACTTTGCAGCATGGGGAAAACCAATGAGAACATTCTTACCATCATCGATATTCGCCTGTAACACCAATGGCCATGCACCAGTAATAAACGTTCCAAAAAACGAAATTGAGCTATCGCAAAATCACTTGCCATAACAGCCTGCAGTTCATGATAGTTATTAGAAGTAAGTTAGAAACCAGACAAACAGTTAAATATCTTGAAGACAGGACATGGTCTAAACCAAAATATGAGGTCTAGCAGTAAGAAGAAATTCATAAGTTTGAGTTCATTCTTCCTTCGAAGAGGAAAATTTATAGAAAGCCACATATTCTATCAAATCAAATATCCCCATAAAATGGATAAACTATCAAGCATAAGCCACAAAAAGGTGCAGAAAGCCAGGTTACCAAAACGGAAGGTGGCAAGAGCCAAGAGCCAAGGCAATGCTATAAAAGGATCATTGGAAGAAATCACTTCATGCCTAGGCAAAAACAGATAAAATAGCAGAACCACATCTCGAGAAAGAACACCTTTGCATGATTTGACTTCCCTAATCCCCAGAAACAAAAAGAAATGTACAAATTATAAGAGAAGACCTAGTTGCTCATCTCGAGTGTGAGGGACAGATATGGGGATGTATCCAACACGTGCATGTTTTTTTCTCATATAAATGCTTTAGAGTTCTTGGAGGATCATATCCCATTCTCATTTCCAAATATGTGTTGGATACTAATGTTGGACACAGATACTTCCAAAACAAAAAAGGAATCAGAGCAACATAGGAGAATCCTACGAGAACAAAGACATAATTTTACCTGCATCCCTTCGACTCCACTTATGCCTACCCCAATATCAGCCTCTTGAAGCATACCAACATCATTTGCTCCATCACCAATAGCTAGTGTTGTTCTACCCGTAACGGATTTCACCAGTCTTGTAATCTGCATATATACTAGAATTTTATCAAATTATTTTCACGTCAATTGCTTCAAAGTCTGATAATCCTTACAAAAATCCCATCACTTGCTTGGCTCCACAAACATGATACTTACAACAGCCTTTTGTTTCGGTGAAGATCGACAGCATATAACAGTAGCACAACGCATTGCAAGATCCATAAAGCAGTTTACCAGATTCTTGTCCATAGCATAAGTCAAGGACTTGCCATCAATTATCAGGCCAAACTCAGTTGAACTTTCTTCAGTCACTTGAGATTTTGCCTCGAGTATTTGCGACTTTATACTATTAAGAGAAGCCTAAAAATATAATAGATTCAGATTTTTCCCAATATGGATGGCATTAATATCACTTCAGAATAAAGTAGTCTATACCTCAGCAATGGCCTCCTTATCCCCTTCTTTTTCCAGGGCAAAAATTTCCAGCAACTCTAGCGTGATCACAATCTGTTTCATTCCATGTCTTAGTAGACTGCATGCATACCTGTGGAAATGCAGTATTTATAGCATTTACATTCATTAAACTATAGACAATAAGTTCGGTTCAAGTTCTACGATACCCAATATTAACAGCAGTTCCCCTTTTGTCGCCTGTCAAGACCCATATTCCGATTCCAGCACGTGCAAGCTTGTCAATACAGCCTGGGACCTGCATAATGAAGAAACATAGTAGTTTATAAAAACCATAAATAATTAGATTAGACAACAAAACCAATTCATGTAACACAATTTGGCACTTATTTTCTTTGTTAAGATATTACAGATGTTTCAATATAAAACAATAGCATGATATATTAAAGCACATATTGAGATAGGTCAGTGATTTAAGAAGTTTCATTAGAAATTATAGTAATAATAGTTGCAACAAATCCCAAACTAATTTAACTGACCCCCTTTTGTAATTTGTCTTCAACAGCTGTGGCACCGAGAAGAATTAAGTCCCTTTCAATTTGGCCAGCCAATTCATCCATCAAAACATCTCGATCAGCAGATACAGAAGTTTTGGCCTTCAGAAATTCTTGTTCCCAAGTTTTATACTCATCATCATCAAGCTCACGATATGCAACTGCCATGGTTCGTAATCCTGCCTCGGAATATTTTTCAATATGCTCCTTGGTCTGTTCCTCATATGCCCTACCTTCTTTCGAAAGCCTTTCAAATATAACACTGCACATATTGTGAAAAATGAAGATATTACATCAACTCAACTGTTCTACAACTTCATAAAATTCTACCACAATATATCTGCATGAGGAAGCATGGGTTACAAGTTATGACCTGTCTGCACCCTTGGCAAGGAGCAACAACTGGTTCTCTGGGTTCTTTACAATTACGGACATCCTTTTCCGAGCACTACTGAACTCCAAAACATGAAGAAGCTCGTATACTCTGCAAAGTAGAAACGAATTCATTCACAGCTGCCTTGTGAAGCTGTTCATTTTATGTAGCTCGACAACTGTTTTTATTTTTGGGGAGATAAGATTAATAATGTGCATAACAAGATTGAGATGGTGTGAAAGGTTACAAAAAAGTTACCTGTCAACTCTTATGCCACTCGTGGGATCTAATTCACGCAATTTTATGCTTGTTGGATTCCTTACAAAAAACTCAAAACCAACCTCTCGAGCAGCAATGACAAATGCTGCTTCATCAGGTGACTCAGCTTCATACATAATCTCATCAGGACCCATTACTTCAGGAACTGCTGTATGGCAAGTTGCTAAGACCCGAAAGAACCTTTGTATGACATCCCTTTGAGGTTCAGACACCCATTTCCCATCCATAATACGTTCATCTCTGAAGTTGAAACCCTTGATCGATTTTTTTGATTCAGAAGCATCAATAGGCGCCTGTTCAGTCAATTGCTCACCTCTTTTCCTCGCCAGAGCAATTTCAACCTCTGTCATGCCACGACCATAGAGAGTGCCAGCTATTGAACATTTCACAAACTCCATCGAGTTGCATGTCAAAGTGCCAGTTTTGTCGGAGAGTATAGTATGGACCTGACCAAGTTCCTCATTCAAATTAGATGTCCGTGCATGCGCTGGCCTATCCATTTCCTCATCATACATAGCCTGATCTTGGTTAATGAAAATGCTTTGTAAAACCTTGCAAATCTCAATCGAGACATACAATGATATAGGTATCAAATATCCATACAACATAAGACCGGTCAAACAATGCAAAAATGCAGCCACTGCTGGTCTTCTGGGGTCAAAGAATACAGTTGTTTTATCTGGTCGGAGATACCACCTTGTATAATTTCCACCGCTAAGATCGTTATTAGTTTCAATTCCAAAAAACAGAGATCCTATGAATGATACCAAAATCAGAGTACTGAAAAGGACATATATTATCCTATCCATCCTCCTCTCAATCTTAGTCCTCTTGGAAGGAGGATCTGTTGCATTCTGCATTACTTTTGTGTCATGTCCAGTAAAAATAACCACACCGAAGATATATTCAGTATTCTTCAGTTTAGAATCTCGCAAAAGGATCTGCTGTGGGGAAAGTGAGTATTGTTGACAATCAGAGTACAATGTTCCGATGAAAGAATAAAGATGCTCGTTTGGATCCTCACACTTGATCACAGCTCTAAATTCCTTGAGGCTCTCTGCACTAGACCGGAAGTATGTTACGTTGAGAGCATGCTTTAACTTTAAATTAGTCTCTCCATCAAGGTTCATTGTCTCAACATAGCAAACACCATCTTCGTAGCTTGAAGAAAGTAGGAGTATATCAGCAGGAAAATATTCGTCCTTGCACACCTTAACAAGCTCACCAACACGGAGATCCTTCCATTTGGTTTGTCTGAAGGAACATGAACTTTTATCGTAAACTTCAACCTTCCGATTGTTTGCCTCTATATCCTGAAAACCATGGAGACTGCTACTTTAGATGTCTTACATACATTCAAAGAAACCTTATTGGAATGAAGAGTGCCCACGGAAGCAAGAAGACTAACACATATCACAACAAAATGACAAACAAAGGGCCGAATACAACACCGATGCATACATTTCAGTGTATCAGCAATCAGAAAATGAAAATTGGATCGAGATTAAATTTCAACAATGTAGCTAAACAAGGTTCAGTTACAAGCCAAATATAATATTGGAAAATTGAAGCTGCATCAACCCTATATAAAAGGAGTTTTTAGCTTACCTTATTAAATATGAAGGGAAGAAAACAGAAATGATAACTTTTATTCTCACAATGACACTCTTCATTATACTACTGAGAAAATAATTTGCAGGCACAAGAAAGACCCTTCAAATACATGGAAATAGGTGGAAATAATTGAACATGCTTATGTCAGACACAAATCAACATCTAACACTCACACTCAAGTCCAAGAATGCTTTATTGTTATAATCATGACAAAGCATAGAAAACCTCTTAAGACAGGACAGGAGAATTTAATTACCATATCCAAGTTTGGGAGCTTGGACCATCTGATGTGAAACTTTTGTCCTCAAGTGCCTTTGAACTTGCTTTTAATGTGTCTAAATTTAATATTTACAGATCAAGTCATTGCAGTCTTAATAAAAGCAGTAAATTCAATTACGGTGCATCTATTTTGAAATCGGGTTAATAATAAAGAACAAGACAGGAATCATACTCCCACTATCATATATGGACAAGCAAATTAAAATTAGCATGAAATAAAATAGCATGTTCGTTAATAGTAGCTGTTTTTATTTATGGGAACAACAAAAATACCAGGACATTAATCAAAAACCTTGATGGTATATCATGCGATGCAACAGATTTACCGACAACAATGTGAAATTTTGTGACCTATTTTACGGTACAATTTGTCCTATTTGTTAAACACATTTGGTGTAGTTTGAACTTGTTTATTGTTTTTATTTTACAGAATACAATTTGAACCGAAAGCATTCAATAGGAAGCAAACAAACAGTTACAGCAAAGCACCAAAAGGAGAGTAAGAAATTCAAGCATCACCTGGAGGTTTCGCCTCCAATCTTCGACACCCTCTTTGGCCATTGTAGCTCCAATCACCACAACGAGAGGCAGAATAATGCTTGGTGCTGAATACGGAGCCAACGGACTAAAAGAAACACAAGCTACAACAAGAAAATAGATATTTGCAACCCTCCTAAACTGCTCAAACAAAGACTTTGGGATGAAATTAACTGCTGTATACTTGGTAGTGGAGACATAATTCCCCCGATACCTGAGCCGAATTTGCTCTTGACTATCAGGTTCGTTGCAATACACCACTCTTGAGTACCCTTTTTGCCCGATTTCGGCATGATCGTCTCGAGAACTCGACCGACAACACGCAAATGAGCAAAGCTTGCTTAACTGTATGCTTCTTTTCCTTATTCTAGCCATTGCCAAAGCTTAAATCCAGACAGGGTTGTCTCTCTTTTAGCAATAGATCACTAAAGAACTCAGATTTCCCTCACAATTATCAATCACATTAACCTTCCAAATCAACCACATACAAAAGTAATAATCTTCCAATTCCCCTTTATAACACTATGAACAGTAACCCCGTTCCCAATCCAATCAAATTCACCAAAACATAAACAAAAATAAACCCAATGAGTAAAAATTCTTATCTTTGCACCCACATGAGCTTTGAATGCCTTTGATTTCTGAGCTAAAATCCCAACACAGAAAGTGCATGAACAAGCATTTAAAAAAAAAAAAAGCTCAACTCTTTATTTTAAAAATACAAGAAAAACCTCATATTTGTAACCTTAACTGCACCAATTTAAGACAACCCAACAAATGAAAAAAGTCTTTAAAAAAAAAAGTAAATCCTTATTACAAACAACAAGTTTTCTATCAAAAGAAAATTCCTTACTCTCAGTTGAAGTTGCAGAGATCTCCTCCTTGTTGCCTGAAAGTTCCAAACTTTTAAAGAAGTGTGAGAAAGGCAATATAAAATAAAAATAAAAAGTGAGGTGCTTTGCGTTAGTCTTAGAGTAGTTAGCTTTGCCGCTGTTATAAGCAAGAACTAACCATGAAAACTTAACATAGATGGCGTAGCACTGGATGATTGTCTTAAACACAAAATGGGACAAAACAAAACCAGGGTAAATTACATTTAAGACATCTGTAGTTCAACATTTTGCAATAAGATCCCAATTTCTTTTTCCCAAGACTCAAGTTTTGAATAAATATAAAAAAGATAATAAAAAAATTTATCAGATGTTTTCATGTATAATGTTCTAAGTGAAATGGCTAATTTACTCGTATATGCTGAAAAAAATTGATATTTTTATTTTTTGAAATTCATCAATATATATATTTTATGTTTGGAGAGAGAAAGGAAAACGCGTCCTATAGTGTACATCTTCACTGGAAACACATCTTACATGGCCCACTTTCAACCAAGTCAGCTAGAAAGGTGCAATGTAAATTGCGTTTTCACTAAAATTAATAGCTTAGCTCTTTTGCTCAAATGGTTGTTTCAAGTTTTTTTTAATTAATGATTATAATTAATAAATATATTATTTTCAAATATATTTATTAATTATAAACATTAATTAAAAATAAAAAAGCTTTAAACAAATGAAATAAAAAAATGCAAATGTGAAAGAGAGGAATTGAACTTAAGACTCAAGGATAAAAGCACTAATATTTAACAATTTAAGCAAATGAGCTAAGTTGTCAATTTCAGACGTAGTTTTACTTAAACTAACCGTGAAAATGTGTGTATTTTTCTTTCTCTCTCTAAAAATAACATATATCAGTAAATTTCAAACAAATCGACATAGATAATCAAATATAATTTTTTTAAAATATATGAGTAAATCAAGCAAATGAAAAGGTAACTTTTGTTTATTTCATTTTTAGTTATGACTTAATGTTGTTAATTTGGTTGATTTTGCAAAAAAAAAAACATGGGATGCTAATATGAAAATATAAAGTGTATTTCTGAAAAAATAAAAAAATAAAAAAAGTGGGGAATACTTGCAAACTCCATGGAGAAGTTAAGGAGACTGAGATTAGATTTTGTGAGAGGATATGGCAAAATCATGTCCTTCCACGTGGATGATTGCTTCAGGACATGAACAGTCTCAGAAAGGGGTGATGAAATTGTTGAAGAAACGACCTTTTTTACCCTCCGTGGACTCAGTTTTCAATTTTCCTTTTTTTTTCTTTTTGGAATTGAAAAATTAATGTTGGCGTAGAATGGTTAAAAGACGAGATTATTGTCCGTACAAATACCTCAAGTAATTATATTAAGAGTTAAATTAATTTTTATATGTTAAATTTAAAAGTAAATTGATCATTTTTTTTAAAATTTTTATTCATTTTTACTGTTAAAGATCCGTTACTATACATCGGTATGAGATGTATATGCCATATCACATATTATTGTATGGGTATTCTATCAATGACATCAATTTTTAATAATATAAATAGATAAAAATTTTAACAAAAAGTATCAAAGCTCTTTTAATTAATGTACAAAAATTAATTTATCATTTTTTAGTAGAATGGGCAAAAAGCAATTTGACATATAGTGTAAGGGCTTTCATAATATTTATATTGACTAGTCTTTTTCTAGAGGAAGTTTTTTATAGTATAATTTTCAATTGGTTTAGGAGTGTAAAATGCTCTAAAACTTTAATAACATGTAATTAAGTCCTTCCGTAACTGTGACACGTGACAAAAAATAATAAAAAAATAATACAATTAAGAATATCTATTTATTAATTTGCTTTAAAATAAACATGTTTTAAAGATAAAACTTTTTTCATTTATAAAGAAAAACTACTTATACATATATATATATATATATATGATCTATAGTCTCTAACGGAGTAAGCCAATTTTAGTAAAAGAATATTTAAATTTTAAATTATAATCATAATAGTAAAATAAAACAAAATATATTTAAATCTTAAGTATAAATGTGTTTCTATTTTCATTACCCAAGTTTAAATTTTTCTATTTTAGTCACAAACATTATTAAAATTTAATATTTTAATCACTCCTCCATTAGATAACTAACGGAATATTGACGTGGTCTTTTTTATTAGCATAATAACAAAATTAGCTCTCCAAGATTTACATTGGAAGAACTGATGATGTCTTTAAAGAGAAAAAAAAAGTGAAAAGAAGACATGATCCAGCTTATTAGAGTCATAGCAAGACTTCTAATAACACTAAAAATCTTATCACACACATATGCATGTGAAAACCGCAACTATAGAATACAAATGTTTATTTAAAAATAATATATAATAAATAATGACATGCATGACTGGAAACTAATTAATAATAACACGTAAATATCATAACAACAAATTTAACAGAAAAATTTTAACAGTGCTAATAACTAGACCTGAATTTTTAAGTTCAAAAAAAAAAGGACTAAATTTCTAAAATTTTAAATATATAAAAAAGTAAAAGAACGTAGAACATCGGAGGGATGAAATCAGACTAGTTTGTATTATTTTGTGAGCCTATTCATTCAGCCCAGATGAGTTGGAAAATTCATATAATGTTAATAAAGTATAAATTTAAATAAATAAAATAAATAATAATTCAAATTAGAGGAATTGGAAGTATAATTTTTATTGTCCATATTGGACCACATGAATATCCCAACCTTTTAGGTTAGGTGAGGAAGCTTTCCTTGGCTTCCTCTATAAGAGATATCATTCCAGTATCCAGTATTTATCATAGTTCTGTCGGTTAGGAATATTGCAAAAATATGTTATTTATCTTTTAAAACTTTTCTGCACGCAACGGATCATGATTTTTAGTATTAAAAAATTTTATTTAGCATGAATTTGGTGCCACCGGCATGAAAGGGGCACCTTTCACTATCCGATGTCCTCATAATATTAATAAATTAGCATATTATTGTAATTTTCAAATAAAAAGGTAAATACATTTTAATTCACTTGAATTTATATCCTCATACAGTAACAATAGTTTTGATGTCATTCAAGTTAAGACTCAGTATATTAGTTTGATTATTTATTTATATTAAATTATAGACTAAAATTTTTAAAATTAAAATATGCTCCAAGTACATATACACTTCGTAGATTTGAAAAATCAAGTCCAGTTTGTTACTACCATTAAAATGATTCTATTAAATTTTTTAGTTTGACATTTTAAATTTTTTAAAAAAATCACTTGGTAATTATGTAACAAAAAAATAACATTGAAAATACTAATTAAGATTTTTTCTTAAAAACACCTACTCAAACTCGTCATGTTAAAATAACTTTTTTTTGTTGGAATAATGTTCTTAAGAAAAATTAATGTCAACAATTTAGCTAAAATAATTAACAATATTAACTATTTAGACTTACTAATGACATTATAAATATAGAGGGACCAAATTATATACAATATTTAAATCTCAAGTTTAGCATAGTTTAGGGGTAAAAATTGAAATTTGACCATTTCTTATATATATATATAAGAAGGGAAGTCACATGTCAATCTGTTAAATATTCAATTGAAATTTGCTAGCAAATTTGACCATTTCTTATATATTCTTATATATATATATATAAACAATGCAAATCTAAAAAAACAAAAAAAAAAGTCACATATCAATCTCTAATATTTTCATGGCATTCAAATTATACACAACTACGTAATATTTTAAGCAATAAGTCATTAACTATTTAGAGTAATTAATAAAATTATAAAAAATATAAGACCAAGTTATGTTAGAAATTAAAGTATAAAGATTAAATATCAAATTTAAGCATAATAGAGGGGTCAAAACTAAAATCATTTTTCTAAAATGTAAAAGAAAAGAGATGTAAGCATCCACTGTGGACCACATGTCAATAAGGGACCTTCATTTTATTATTATATGTAGGTATATAGATTTATTGTTCAAAGTGTTGTTTATTATCGATGTTGTTTAAAGTGTTATAATGTTGTGAATGATATTTTGAGTTAGATATGTAGAACATCAAGAACAAAATTAGAGCATCATACCTATTAGGATTTGTCAAATAATAACATCAACATGAAAAGCATGCATCATGGTTTGTCAAATCAAGAATACCAAAAATAAAATTTAAATGCAAAAGCATACTTGAATATATTGTTATGTTGAAACCATTTATTGTTATGGTTTTGGTATTTCAAATTACCACATAAGCTTTAAAGAATGTGACTCTCTCTTTTCTAAAGATAGGATATTAGGAAAGTTGCGTTCTGTATAATTTGGGGACCATACCCCTAATATGTAACTTTTGCACTTTAACATTAATTTATAATTAGTCGATCGTTAATTAGAAATTAGTTACTTGAGTATCTACACATATATGTGATGTTGGTATTATCCAACAATCTCCCACTTAGACCACGAAATATATACTTATCACCTTATAATTACATGTCACAATAAGACCTTGTGAGCTCAAATTTTCACTATCATAATCAAAAAGTATTCCTAACAATCTTGTCCATCAAGTATGTTAACATAGAACCAAGACAATTTTTGGTACACATATTGTAGCTAAATCCATCCCCTATCATGTATATTTACACAACCAAATGAAATAGATCAAGTATGGATGTATGGTATGAAAATTACAAGCAATGTAACACCAACGTGTCTATTTCCAACTGATTCTCCTTAAACTTTAATGAGATCAAACATTATCAAAAGCATAGCATGAATAAATTAAAATGAATTTTATTATGTAGAAAATAACCTTAAAATATTCGTAAAATGAAAATCTCCAAAAATATTTTTGTAATAAAATAATATTTAAAATTAAAAATTCTCACTAAAAGTGAATATCCTCAAGTGACATAACAGCCACGTGAGCCATATGCTTATGAAAAACGTGCTAGTCCAATAATAAACGGATCCAGAATCATGAAGTTTGTCCTAATACACTAGATAGACATTTGAACACTTTAAACCTTTTCTTTTACAACCAACAATTTTATATCTATTTGCTCTCATGTTGTTATTGAAATAAAAACTACAAATTTATTTTCACAAATTAACTTTAAAGGTCTTTCTATCCTATCCACAATTCGCAGCCCAGTGACAAGATTCTGCATTCATATTCCAACAAAATTAGTCTATATACTTGACAATTTCTAACTTATCAGACCTCCAATATGTGAGTATGTAATATTTTATTTCCTAAAGATATCATATAACACATTTGGATGCTTTCCAGTGATCCATATCCAGATTGCCCAAATATTTGCCCAACATCCTAACAATATACACAATATTCAAACGCATACAAACCTAAGCATACATCAGGCTCCCCACTATTAAAGCATAATAAATCTTTTGAATGTTCGTAATCTCAAATTTTTCTTCGGCCATTAGTCAAGATCAAACGATTCTCCTTTAGCAACAAATGTATCACCCAGTTTATACTTTTACATACCAAATTCATTTTTCAATATAGGTCATTTGTGATAATCCAAAAATACATTGAGAACAGTCTCAATATATCTGAAATCCCTAATACAAAAGTTGCATTACTAAGATCTTTCATTTCAAAATTCCTTGATAGAAATCTCTTTCATGGAAAAACCTACATCATTACTATCAAGCAATTTGTCATCAACATATAAAATCCAAAAAATATGCTTTCTCCCACTAAACTTATAGTATGTACAATTATTAACAAAAATTTCATTTCAAAATTGAATGATAGAATCACTTGATAATTTTTTTAATACCATTAGCGAGACACTTGCTTAAGCCCATAGATGGATTTCTTTAGTTTTCAAACCATTGACTTTGCATCACCGAGCACAAAGTTTTCTAGTTGCATCATATAAATTACTAACATTGTTCTCCAGCAACGGTCCCAAAATTCGTTAGGTTGTCGAGGCCTACAAAAACAAACCTACTTGAAAATATAAATTAGTAGAAGCAACAAGCAGGCTCGTATTCACATAAATCGATAATAATTTTATTTCAAGCAAAAACAATAAAGTAAATGTAACACCCCTAACCCCTATCTGTCACTAGAACAGGGTTACGGAGCATTACCAAACTTTACGAATTAAATACAGACATTTTCCAACCTTTGTTACACATATTAAGAATCAATTATATAACACTCATATTGTCCCTTAGATGGACCCTCGAGGCCCAATATTCACCTTAGAAGTGAATCAGGACTAAATCGGGTACTTAGGGAATTTTTCCCAAAATCTCAAAAATGTTAATAGAAGTAGGGAACACAAGCTCGTGTGGCCGGCCGTGGGCATTTGATATGAGGCATGGGCCGTGTCCCAGCTCGTGTCCTTGCCCGTGTAACTTTCTGACTTTGGTCATATGGCCAACCACACGCCCTAGCAAGGTGTAGGGGTCACACGGCCAAGCCACACGCCCGTGTGCTAGGCCGTGTGTAAAAACCTGGGTATTTTGTTTGAAGTTTTTAAGGTGCAGGGGACACGCGACCAGACTACACGCCTATGTGCATGGCCGTGTGTCACACACGGCTAAGATACACGCCCGTGTCTCTGCCCATGTAGACGAAAATAGGCCATTTTAAGGCCACTTTTCTCACCCATTTTGACATTAATCTGCACTTAACATTCATATACACCAATATATCCCAACCAAGCAATCAATACAAGCTAAAACGTATTCTCAACATGACATAACATCACAAATATTTCAATTACTTTTACTTACTTATTTAACTTATTTCATTGATTTATCAAATTCTACTACTAATTACATACATATAGACATTTAAGATTCACAACCACAATTCAAACTATTTCATTGCCAAACCAACCTTATACATGCCATATAAACCAAAATTTACATTTTAAAAACTATCGAATTAAACTGGATAGTGTAGCTTGATGTGTTGATCTCTCGTCTACACGTTAATCTACTAGAACATTAAACAACACGAGTAAGCTTAATGAAGCTTAGTAAGTTCAATAGGTTAAACATTGATCTTACTGAACTTAATATAATAAAATAAATTAAATTGTAAATAAATTATACATTTTCCCTATCAAATAAATATAAATCAATAAACGCACTTCCTTCAGATCAATATCAACAGTAATCTATAAATATTTGAATTCAATCACATAAGTCTTTTACCATTTCTTACTGAATCGAAGAACGGCTTGCGGATATGAGTACATCGTTCTTTTTGTGCCATAATCCAACTATGGTCTTACACATGTATTGCCATGGCCCTGCCATGATCTTACATTTGTAGTGTCATAACCCAGTTATGGTCTTATCATCAGAATGCTATAGCCCAGCTATGGTTTTACACATGTATATATACTGCCATGGTCCAACCATGGTCTTACGTTCATGGTGCCATAACTTAGTTATGGTCTTTTCATTAAAATCCCATAGCCCAACTATGGTCTTATATTTAAACATTGTCGTGGTCCAACCATGATCTTATCCGTCAATTCATTCTTTGCCACAGAACGATCGTATTCAATTGTAACAGCCCGGTCTTAGCTAAATCAATAATGGTTTCAAAACCATAAATTTGAGGTCGTAAAATTTATTTTATTATTATTTTAATATTTACAGCATGATATTAGATTTGTGTGAAATTTTTGTAAAGATATTTTATCATTTAAGTGTTTAATTTGGTAAAAAATGACTAAATCATATAAAGTGTAAAAGTTGTGTTCTATAAGCTAAAGGTATCAAATAGCTATATAACTTAAAAGTGAAGGTCCTTATGTAGTAAATATCCCATTTATGAGATAGTGGATGATAGTGGAGTAGCAATTGGTGTTATTATTAATATTTTAAGGGTAAAAGGGTAAATAGGTAATTAAGTTAATAATAAATAAAACAGAGCCAAATATCATCATCTTTCATCCATTTACAACCGAAAATAGGGTTTAAAACAACCATTGAAGAGCTTGACATTCAACCATGGTGTTTTTTTCTCAAATAGATCAAGAAAGAAAGAAACCGGAGTTAGATCGGAAAAAGTCAAAAGTTGTCGAATAGTTGTTCTGATCCGTTCGTTCCGTATCCGAGGTAAGTTCATATGCAAATAAATGCGTTTAAATTGTGTTAATTATGTTTGATTATCATTGAATCGTATCGAATGTTGAAAGGATGAAAACGAGCCAAAATTGACAGAGTTACGATGTCCAAAAGTCTCGTACGAACCTTAGGAACAGTATAGGATACAAATGTCATGACATTAGGACTCCCGAGGTGTGATTTCGTGTAAGACCATGTCTGGGACATTGACATCGATATGAGATTACTTGTAAGAACATGTCTGGGACATTGGCATCGTATATGATTTCATATAAGACCCTGTCTGGGACAGTGGCATCGATATGTGATAACATGTAAGACCATACCTGAAATATGGCATTGTATGTGATATATGTGTTTCTGAGTATCCTTAACGATTCCGAATGGTTCAACGGGCAAAGTTAATACGATATGGAATGGGTATAAGAGATAAACGATTCAGGTATGTGTGAAATTGATATGAACTTTGAAAGAAAAAGGTAAGTGATGTTGTTTAATGAAACAAAGTGAAATACATGAGAAAAGTGTTTCTATATGTGTTTGAGACTAGTTATATTCGACTTAATTGAAATAGATTATGTATGTTTTTATGACTATTTATTTGCTTATGACTTACTAAGCTTTTGAAAGCTTACTTTGTGTGTGTTCTTTCCCTATTTTTTTTAGATAATCGAAGCTAGCTCAAGCTTGGGGATCGTCAAGAATCATTGTCACACTATCGATCATCATTTTGGAATTTTTGAAGCTTGTAATTATAGTATATGACATGTATAGGCTAGTGATCATGTGGTATGTTTTTGGGTTGTGGTTTTAGCCATGTAAGTTGGTTTGTAAATGGTGTAGTTGTTGAAAGTTACTTTGGCTATGCAAATGAGCTTATTTTGTGAATTGACAAATGGTAGGTGATGTTTATAATCTATATTGAGATTCGGCAAGTTTGGTATAGTCATGTGGTTAATTATACAGTTAGATGTTAATGTTAGTATGTGTTCATATTTGCTATGTGATGTTGAAATGGTATTATATGTGTCATGGTCATTGATGTTTAAATATTGCAGATGTTTGACCGAATGCCCTGTGATGTGTTAAATTAATTATGTTTATTTAGCTGTAGTATTAGAGTGTTTAATAGCGGTATGCACGTTTTAAGTATGTTATGAAAGTGGTTTATGAAATTAATTACAATGTGATAATTGTTGATAAATGTATGTATTGAATCGTGTTATGTTCTGTAATGCCTCGTAACCCTTTTCCGGTGATGGATATAGGTTAGAGGTGTTACATCAATCCTACGTTCTACTTATTTTAAACATTCAATTTAATTTTCATACTTTTAAAGTAATCTTAATTTCGACAACAAAATATGAATAAATATATTATACCATTCCTAAATTAAAAATAATCATGAAATTTTAACCAAATGAACTTACCTGGATTGAATTGTAAAACTGGTAGTAGTTTAGGGACTATTCAGCTAATTTCTCATTTTCTCGTTGATCTACGGGCTCTTGATCTAAAATATAAAACTTTTCATTCATTAGCATATATTTCAATTTCAGTCCACTTCACAATTTATACACTTCATATTTTGAAATTACACAATTACCCCAACTTTTATAATTTTTGCAATTTAGTCCCTTATCAATTAACTCATAAAATGAGCTAATTTTTCTCAATTAACACTTTATCTAAATATTATAAGCTATTACACAGCCTTTAATAAACAGAATTTAATGCCAAACCCTAAGATTTAATCTTCTTTATTATTAGGTCCTAAAATCAATTTCTATTGAAATTTCTTGATAAAATCATCATATAAAAAAATTAAAGCTTAAAATACATGTTAATTCATTATAAACATCCAACACTCATCAATGGTAACTTTCAAAATTATCCATAATATCAAAAACTAATGAAAGAGAAAGTTGGACCTAATTGTAAAAGTCTCAAAAACACAAAAATTTCAAGGAAAAAAGAGAATTGAACTTACATGAAGTAAAATAAACAAAACCATCTTAAAACCTTCTCCTATGGCGTTTTTGGTTGATAAATTGAAGAAGAATAACCTAGAAAAGTTTAGAATTCAATTTATTTAAGTTAATTATATAAAATTTACAATTTTGCCCTTAAATCACATGATTTTTGTTTTCTTTTCTGCTTATGCCGCCTCATGCCTTTATTTTAGGCACAATTGTTCCTTAAATCCTCCTTTGTTCATTAATTAAGCCATTTAATCACTATGTCTTTAATTAGTAAGTTTTGCACCTTTTTTAATTTAGTCAATTTTAGTTAATTAACTATCGAAACGTTAAATTTTTTTAACGAACTTTAATACTACCTTAATGACACTTCGTAAATATTTATAAAAACATTTACAGCTCGGTTTATAAAATTGAAGTCTCAATACCTCGTTTTCAAAACCAATTAATCTAACAAATATTTCTAAAGCATAAATCACTAATTCGTAAGCCTTCCTAAATTCACAATCGACTCATAAACACTATATAATAAAATTATATAATAAAATTTACAAGCTCACTTGTGGGATTTAGTGGTCTTGAACCACTGTTTTCAACACCACTTAAAATTAAGCTATTACAGTAAATTGGAAGGGGGTTATATGAAATCGAAAGCTAAAATTAAACTAAAACCAAATTTAAATTGAAGGCTTAGATTGGAGAAAGCAATAATTAATATTTTTAGAAAATTTGATGGGAAAAAGCTCCAGCCAAAGATTAATCTCAGTTTGATTTATGAATTCGATCATTGACATAAATATTGTTGGAAAATATGTAATTTTTGGAAACTTTGAGGCATATTCTCTATTGGTAAAGGTGGAGAGTTAAATATTAAAATTATGGTTTTATATTCTACTCATGAAACTTTTACAACTGTATATCATATGCTCAAAATGGTTGATTGATGAATGAGAAATTGATGCTCAAAATAAGCTACTTGTGAATTATGTTGAGAAAAATGAAAAGCTTAGATCCCACATTACCAAGTGTGAGATATGTATATATATGAGAACCCACTTAAAGGGTTATTAAATGATTAAGCTTAAAATCCTACCTCGCATGCATGGGGTATAAGTCCAAACCTGTTGGGGTTGGGACGCACCCGTACAACATGGGCAATCCGAAATGTTTGGATTAATTGGGACCAAAAAGGGCCTATGGATATTTTAGCCCAATACATATTTTATTTTTCTCCACGAATATTATACAAAATATGTATTGAAAGGAAAAATATCTCGATTTGATTTTATTCCAATTAGATTGATTTTCAATTTGATTTGATTTATTAAAATTGATTTAAAGGCTCATTTAATGGAAAGATTTGTATCTTTATTCATGAAAATTTCCAAAATTCCTCCATATTAAATGTCTATAAAAGCCTACAGAATTTTGCGCACACATAAAGAAATAACGAATTTTCACTCTAAAAAAATTCTTTTCTTTCCTCTCCAAATTTTTAAATGTTTTAATGATAGAAGAAGACAAGGTTTGTTTGTTGATCACTACAAAGGTACTACTGCCGCGATCATTTTGTTGTTGTATCCTGGGAGATAGTCGATCAACGTTTCTTCAAGTACCATAGGAGCGACCGAATCTGTCTTAAGGAAACTGTGAAAACATGCCTCAACATCTAGTAAAACTTGATTCCCTTTATTCGATGTTTGGTTTTCCAAAATCTTGTTTATTTAATTGATTTCAAATATGATGTTTTAAATAAATAAAAATATTTATTTAATTTGTTTTATTTAAATCTAGTGTTTTTACATAAATATAAATATTTGTTTATATAAATATTTGCTTATATTAAGTTGTTTTATTTGTTTATATAATTATTTATATTTATATTTGTCCGCTAACATGTTTTATCCAACAAATATAACCTTTGTTCATTTAATAAATTAGTTCAAGTTATTGACTCAACACCAGACAACCAACCTCTCCTTACTGGTTCGGTGACACCACATAAACGTAAACTACGACATAAGTGAGTTACGTAGTTCGTCACTAGTATTAGAATGAATTAAAAAATTATAGATTTAATCATTTTAATTGACACAACAACCATTCTAAGTTATCAAATGCTAGACAGACATTCAATAAGCCTGAGCAATTGTAATTAAAACAGAATATGCATGAATACTAAAGAACAAAGAAGAATTAAAGTACAAATAAGTCTCATGGATTTATTAATTTAATAAGCCTAAGTCGCCCCGCTTCTTTTATGTTGACTAGTTGTAGGAGCCATTTTAAATTTAACAGATTTTGAGATTTATTTGGCATTAGAATACCCCTGATTAACCTTAGTATGAATGCTTGCACATATTGTTGTCTTTCAACGACACTAGCGGAGTTGTCAATATATGAGAAATTATCTTCTAACCATTTCATCTCTATCCGAATACCAATAAACTTGTCTAACACCTTGTCTAATAGTTGGTCGCAAATTGCACTCTAATCTCCAACACCCACTACCCCCGTAACGACTGCCCTATCAACCAGTAAACCAAGTTATAATGTTATATCCTCGAGTGTAATTGTACACTCACCACACGGAAGATGGAATGTGTGTGTCTTGAGTCTCCATTTTTCCACCAAAGCGTTGATAAATGCAGACTTCAATTTAGTCCCACCGAGCATACAAGACACATGCAAGATGCCAGCCTCTTGCAAGTGTTGTTCAATAACACGCGGTGCCCTCGCACTTAAATTGTGTATATACGTCTCAATAATCAGATATTCGGTCTGATTATATAATCATAAAAATTTATAAAATTAATAATGTTAACAACTTAATAATTATATTAATTAAAATATAAAAAATAATATTTTCTTACCATTAATAATTGGACGCCGAAAATGTGTGTCATCTAAAAGAATAAGAGGCATTGAAATTTCTAAAATTATAAAAATAAAATAAAATCAAAGAAATTACAAAATATAAAATTAAGACAAGAAGAATTTGAGAAAAATTAAATGAAAAATTAAGAATAAAATAGTTGAGAGAATAGATGAACATGATTAAGAGAATTGAGAGAAAATGATTTAAATGCAAAAGAAAGAAAATGAGTTGTATATATATAGCAAATAAATTAGTCGTTAGAAATTTTTTTTCGTAAAAGATTGGAAATTAACTATTAAAAATTTTTTATCATTACAAAAAGTTGCCATTACACGAAAACGGGTCTTGCTAAATACGTTTTCTATTTCTTTCTCCAAAATTAAATTATTTTCTTAAATTAAAAAAAACTAATTTACTAATTAAATTTTAAAAGTGATATTCTTTTACTAAATAACCTCTCAAACCACCACTAATTAAAATAGAGTATATTACACATTTAAGGATCTTCAGATCCACCATTTTTAAATTATTACAACACCAACAATATTAATAAGACGGCTTTCATTTTTTCTAATAATTGAATCATTATTATTCTAATTAAACATATAAAAACAAGATTTTTAAAGTTTCGTATTTAAAAAGGTATCACATAAAATTC
This sequence comes from Gossypium hirsutum, assembly GCF_007990345.1. NCBI lineage: Eukaryota > Viridiplantae > Streptophyta > Magnoliopsida > Malvales > Malvaceae > Gossypium > Gossypium hirsutum. The sequence goes on from NC_053440.1 coordinate 9,886,786, forward strand.
ACTACTTAATATTAATTTTTTTTATAAAAATCCTAGAAACACTTCAATTTTTTAAAGTTATCAGTCAATTTGACGTGACGTTGTGGGCAAAAACGTGTGTGGAAAGAAAATGAAAGGTCAAATTGGCCTATCAGTCCTCAAACTATGCATAAATTAATTTTAAATTTTTAATCTTGTCAAAATAGTAGTTGTTAAATTCATTAAATAAAGTTCTATCATTTTCGTCATTTATATTATCACATGTGTAATATTATGTCAACTTGCTATTTTCACATAATACACACAAATCAAACTAATTGATTTAACAGATATTATTTGTATCAGGATTGAAATTTCAAAATTCGAAAATGATAAGAACTAAGAATGGATCAAATATACAGCTTTATACAAACTACATGACTAATAGAGGAATTTAGAGAAATGGGTTTAACTTCTACCATTTGAAGTCAAGACTATAATTGACCTTTAAAAAATATAAATACTAAAATTAACCGAATTAAAATACATCAACTAAATTTATAACCAAAAGGAAAATGGGTTTATACCTTACTCGGAAAAGTCTTCTATACCTTACCAATTAAGAAAAGTTACATTAATTGATTTCTTTTACACAACTTAAATAAGCATCCATTCATACACAACTTATCAAAAGTTTAAAAGTTCAAAAACCTAAAAAGTCCTTTTAAGTAGAGTTATCATCCAATATTAAGTATAGAAGACGCTTGGATTCGAACTCATTTTCTTGAGTCTCGATAACTCTTAAAGTGGACTCCATTAATTCAATATCAAATCTCAAAGACACACACACCAAATCAAATCAAATTCTCAAGCAAACATCTCACTAAATCCATTTTCAAGATCAAGTTTCAATAATCCTTAAAATAGACTAAATTTATCCAAGATTTAGTCTAAACAACCTTTAGATCAAAACTCCACTAAAGAAAAATTTAAAAAAAAATTTCTTTTACTGATCCTAGAAATTGTAACTAATTTTCATAAATAAAATTTCTTTTATTTGCTTATTTTTTATATCTTATTTTTAACTTGAAATTTGTATATAATAGTATTAAAAACTAAATAAATAATACGCTTTCAAAATAAAAAAAAATACATATGAAAGGCTTAAATAAACATAAGTTCAGGGGCCTAGTTAGGGGATCGTAGGGGCCTTGGTCCTTAAAATGAGATTTTTTTTATTTAGGCTATTTAAAATTTTAAATTAGTAAAAATAAAATTACACTTTATCTCTTAAAAATGATAAAAATTATAAAATCTTTTAAAAATTATAAATATATGGACTATTAAAATAATAAAATTGTATTTTTACTATTATAAAATTTAGACCTTAAAAAAAGATTTTAACTTCATCCCTACTTAAGTTATTAGTTTATAAATATATGTAAAACTGATCCTGATTTTGGTTATTAAAGTGTTAAATAAGGCTAAATTTGTTGACCCAGTGATGTCGTAATCTTATCAAAGACATATTGAAATTATTAAGAGTTAGGTCATCCATAACTTTTACGAAAAATATAAATAAAGAAAATAAAAAAAGCTTTCATGTGCATTGTCTATTTCCATTCTTTCCCATCATCATATGGTCAAGGGAAGATGGAAATTATTAACTCTTTCGACCCCACCAATACAGTGATCATTACACAAAAACTAGAAAAAATCGACGTCTACATGAAGATTTTCAATGCACTGATCATGTTGATATATGTATGTTTACATGCATGAATGTCCATGCATGAGTATATTTCTTTCGGTACTGTCGACATTAAAGTGGACTTGTTTGATGATGTACATCACTACATGCAGATGCATGTCTTCAATCTTGCCCGTACATATTGATTATCTTAGTTTTCATGCATGAAGTATCAGATTTAAATTAATAAAATTTTAATAAATATATTTTAACAATATTATTATAAGTTCTGATCATATCTGTTTTTTTAACACAATAACTAGAATTACCCATAACCCCTCCCTAACGTATAAATAAGAGTATAATGCGCTTTAACGCATTCAAACAATAAGTATATATAATATTTTTTTTATAAGAAGTAAGAGTAGGGATTGTCTGCAGATCAAATCTAATATTCATGCTAATTAAAAAATTAAACACAAATTCTTTATCATTTTATTTATAAATCTTAATGGATTATGAATGATTTAACTTTGAATGAAACAAATTTTTATTTTTTAAAAAGTAAATACGAAGTAAGATAAATGATTTTTTTAGACAATAAGTATTGAAAAGTTATAATAATTGCCTACCCATCCCGTTTTATAAAAGCAACACTTAACTTTCTATATAAAACTATTAAAATAGTAAATTATAGAAAAATCATGGATTCCTTTTTCCCTTTCACTCCTTAACCGAATTGAATATATTAAAAATAATTAGAAAAAAACAAATAAATGAATCTAACATTCATAAAAATAATAATGTTGAATCACCCACAATAAAACAAGACATACCAACTATAAAAATAGCAATAAATTTGACAAAATCCGTCCCGCTATGCTTCATCCACGTTTCTAGTCATGGAATTTGGACTTGGACAAAACAAGAACTTCCCAACTTAGGCCAGGCCCGTCGATTTAGGCCAGCCTAGCTACAACAACGATGTGAAAAGACATGAATGATAAGGCGGCAACTTTATAATAAATCGGAGATTTGGGATCTGTATGCAGATGCAGGACTCAAAGTACCATCTTCACTGACATTAAAAACATTGCCTTTATTACAAAACATAATAATAATGTAGGGCAGGTTTAATACCTAGAGGGGGCCAACACTTGTCTTGAACGTATTTAGTAGCAAGCGGAAAATCAAACCCTCCCCCACCCTCCCCTCTCCCCTCAAACCTCTAGGTAGCTCTTAACTAAGCCCTTGACAACCATTTATGTTTATTTATTCAACTTTTTAATTTTTTAGAATTACGATAAAATTTAAATAATATATAAATGTTGAAGATTTTTTTAAAATTATAATTAAATTGATATAATATATAATATTTGAGGGCTTAATTTATTATACAAATTTTTGAATTGTCATCTCACCTTTTTGTTAAACATTTAACGATACTTAAACGGAAATAAACAAAAAAACAAATTTGATTAATTAAGTGATCATTTTAAAATTTGGGTGATGAAAAAAAGGTTAAGATATACAAGGGTACTTGAATTTGACAACTTATATATAATTGGTACCTAAACTTTTTTTTGGACCTACTTGACACAGTGTTGACTAATAATAGCATGGTGAAATATGGTAGTTTTACATTTTGACTTGTGAAAAATTATTTTAATAATTTTTTTTATTTTTTTGCCATGTGTCAAAAAATATAAGGCTATTATATTTCATTATGCTATCGGTCGTCAGCACTATGTCAGCGTATTTTAATGGTATTAGTCATGTATCTAAAGAAAAGTACCAAGTTGAATTATTTCAAATTTAGGTACCAATTAAGTCAAACAAATAAATAAATAAATACAAATTACCAAATTTAGATATCTCCATATATATATATTTAAAAACCTTAAGTAGGAACTACTGTACGCACAAATTTTGAGTCAAAAGTTGACTTGAAAATTCAGAGTCAAATTTTACTTATAACTTTGTGTTTGCTCAATTGATCAAACCAAAATCACCAAGAGGGGGGTGAATTAACTTTTAAAAATTTAGGAAAGCTAGAAAGAAAAGATAAAATAAAGAACACAACAATTTAGTGTGGTTCAACCCCAATTGCCTACTCCACTACCTTAACTTTCCACAACTAAGGATTCTCCCAAATTCACTAATTTGTACAACCTTTGAGGATAAGGTTTAACCTTACAACTCTCTTAAAATTTCTACCAAAATATTAAGATATAAACTGTTTCAAAGAATTACAAAGAAGCAAACAAAGAAATAATCCTTACAATATCATAATGTTTGCCAAGTTAATTTCTATAAGTAAGAAAAGACTAAATCATAAAAGTCGCAGAAGTTAATTTCTCTAAGTTAAATTATATTATATAGTTATAAAACCATGAATTAAGGGATTAAAATGGTAAATCTACCAAATTGAAGTATAGTGGAAAGTTAGGTGATAGGTTTTGTGTGAAATTTGATTAAATAACCAAGGTTAAAATGGTAATATAATAAATAAACCAAAAGCAAAAGATAAAAAAACATGCCGTCATCTTTATTTTTGATCACCACCGATTGTAAGAGGAGAAAAACACCATTGTTGAGTTCTTAAGTTTTGACCAAGCTCTAATTGGGTGCATGTAAGTGTTTTTCAACCTGTTTTTCATGATTTTTATGTTTTTGACATCGTTGTAGCTTAATCTAGCTAACCCGGAGACTGATTCGTAAAATTGTTCAATGTTTAGAATTATGCCATGGATGAATTTGTGATGTTTTTGAAGTTTGTTTTTATATCATTAAGCTTGATAGTTAAATAGGACTATTTTGTAAAGTGACTTTGGTTAGTTTTAAGTTAAAGGACTAAATTGATAAAATATTAAATTGGGCATGAAATTCTTGTGAAATTTTAATAAATATGGGTTGCAATGGTATAAGGGAACATTTGGCTAGCATGAAGTTGGTGTAATTGTGATAGATTTGAAAGTTTTAGGTTTAGGGGCTAAATTGAATAAAAGGTAAAAGTCTAAGGTAAATGTGCAAAATAAAGATTAAGGGTCAAATATGTGAATTTAAATGTTTTATGTTATTAAATTGATTAATTGAATAAAATTATTATATTTAGATCAAGAAACAGATCAATTGGTTAATAATCGCGCGAAAGGAAAAGTTGTCAAGTCGTTGAGTGTTGATAGCTATCGAATTTTGGTAATTTCGTAATACGTTTATTATTTTTATTAATATTTTAATTAATTATGTGTTTGGTTATATGAATTTGAATGATGCTATGATCTATTGAATGGTAATGAAATGGAAAGATTATGGTTTGAAAGGTAAAGTTGGAGCATGGAATGATCTCGATAAAACAGGATAAGCCTGAGTGAACTTAGTGAATAGCTAGGATACAAATGGATGTCATTAAGACGTATCAAACACTAATTGTCAGTGATTATAGTGTTAGGTACTTTGTACCAGTGTTACAGTATCAGGCTTTCTGTGTCGGTGTTATATTTATCAAGTACTATGTAATGGTGATGGATACCATACCGATGGCTTGAGATCCTGCATGTGTTCTGGATTCTTCGAAGCTTGTGTGAGCAGCAACATGTATCAGTTAATGTCCTTTTGTTAGCTTGTGTGAGCATTACCCTCTCGTGTATCTGAAGCCAATTTACTATTGTTCTTCGGGCAAAATAGTTAACTATTGAAATAGAAATGGAATGATATGATATAAAGGATTATATTTGTTTGATTATATGTTGGTATGCGATTCTTAACATGATATGAATTGTTCACGTTTAGTCACTTCACATAGTTGGAATGATGAAACAAGACAAATGAATGTTTATTCTATGTTATGTATGATTTATAAATTAAATTGACAGGTATGTAATGTTTTATTTTATGAACTTACTAAACTTTATATAAGCTTACTCTATTTGGTTTTTCTTTTTTTGTAGATTGTCAGACTTTTACCGTCGATTGGAAAATCGTTGGAGATCACACTATCCAATAATTTTTTCGGTAGTTATTTGTTTATTTTGGCCCGATTATAAGTGGCATGTAAATAGGGTTTCGGTATGCTTATGTTATTAGGTAACTTGGTGATGACTTGTGTCATTCGGGATGTAATTTTGTATTTGGTATTTTGGTATCTTAAAATGGTAGCTTTTCACTTGATGCCTTTGTTGATGAGATGTTGTTGAAATGGTCATTTTGGTTTTGGTAATTTATGGACTTATGATGGAGTATGTTTGCATTTGAAATTTTAGTATAAATGGATGATTTTGGCATATGGTATTTGGGACTTGGTTGATGATTGAATAAGATGGATATGTTGATTATGTCTTGGTTTGGATAGTTGTTGTTTATACTTGAATTGTGGTGCCATTGAGGGCATATTGGTTAGCCATATAGGTTGAATGTGAATTGACATATTTTGGTAGGTTTTGGTACATTTTGAATAGGTTTATGTAATGGTAAATGCATGGCTTGGAGTTTAAAAAATTATGGGTGATTTGACTTGTGTTTGAAGGTATTTTGGGCACATACAATCTGTGACACGGTCTGCAACACGACCATTTGCCCTACATGGTTGCATGGCACGATCATGTGACCTCTTTAATTTTTTGTGCAAGTTTATCCACACGGCCTCAAAGTACACGGCCTGACAACACGACCTTGAGTTACATGGGCACAGTTGTTACACAACTTGGTCACACAACCATGTTCTTGAGCCATACGGGCTAAGCTCTGTCACATAGCCATGTGACCTTTATTTTCACTTTTTACTCAAACTTTTGTAAAAGTTTCATTTTAAACTAGAATTGTTCCCAGTTTGTTTTAAATGTTCCGTGAGCTTGAATTAAGTCCCGTTTTGATTGAATAACATGGAAAAATCATTGCAAATAAATTTTTTGGTTATTTTTTAATTAAATTGTGAACGATGTCAAAGTTTAAAATTGTAATACCTTATAGCTCGAGTCGAGCGACAGGACCAGGTATAGGGTGTTATAAGGCCCTTTTTCTTTCTCTAAGGTTAGAGATTAATTTGCCAAGAGGTTAGCCCTTTCACTTTCTTGCTAGATGGACTGAACATCCTAATTATTCTGAGTTTGTCAAGGAGAAGTAGAAATTCAATGGTCGTATGTTTGATTCCTTTGATCAGTTCTCTGTCAGTATCAAAGGTTAGAACAACTCGATCTATAGGCACATTGGCACTTGTAAAAAAAATTGATTAGTACTTTATTTGGTATTCAAAGAAAGATGGAGCACTCGGATTCTAACTATTTACTTCAACAGAAGATGGAGGTAAGGGAGGAATTAGAGTCTATACTCCACCATGAAAAATTATTATGGAAACAAAAAACTTGATGTGACTAGGTTAGTTTGGTGACTGAAATACTAAATTCTTCCATAGTTGTAAGACTCAAAGGAGGAAATTCAATCAAATTAATGCCCTTCGAAATCAAGCTGGAGAATGGATTTATGACCTAGAAGATATTCAGGATGAAGTGATTAATTACTTCCATAAGTTATATGGAGAAGTGCCAACACCAATGAGAGGTTTACCTCCTAGCACATTTGTAACACCTTTAACCCGTATACGTCGCCGTATTAGGGTTACGAGGCATTACCGAACAAACACAACCATTATTATTATTATTATTATTTTTTACTATGTTTTAAACTTACTAATACAAACTAATTCATAATTTATTCTTGATGTAACCAATCAAGACATATAATCAAGTTATCAATCATACTAATTATCATTTATACAAATAGACTTATACTATGGTCGAATCATTTAAATCAATTACATTGAACATTCAACCTAGAATATATAAAACTAAGTTTAAATATAATGATCAAGCCATGTTTAACTAAACCGAATTTAAGCATAGGAAATAAAACATTAAAACATATTCGTTAATACCAAATTCAAAACAAAAAGAGATAAGCCATTTTCGCATGGCTCATATTCACATATCCCAAAAATTTAAACATATTAACTAGACTATACATGCCATAGGTTCGAGTTCAAAATATATAAAATACCAAAGACGGTCGATAGTGTGATAGATTATGCTGATGATCCCTGAGCTCGTAACGCTTCTCCAAAATCTATAAGAATAGATAGACAAAGATAACCAAAGTAAGCTTTTATAGCTTAGTAAGTCTATAGCGTATATAAAAATACATATAAAAGAATCACATAATTATTTAAGTAAATTTATCGAAATCACAAATATCAAATATAATTACTAACCAAACATTTCTATATTAAGTCATTTCGTTTAAATCTAAAAGAATGTATATTTAACTAATATACATAAACGGACTAAGGTATATACATTATATGCATAAAATCAAATTACTAACATAATCATTATCTGCATATACAGATTTCTAGAGTACTTGTTATTCATACTTCATCGGATCCATTTATATATATATTTGTTCAATTACATATACCAAAAGCATAATTTTTATACTTATAAACTATAAAGGCCGAATACACATATTCACTTATACCCACCTATGCCGAATGCATACATATATACACTCATAAATATCCAACAATTTTCATGACATCCGATATATATATATACATACTCACTAATCACAAAGATTCGAACAATTATATACTCATCAACATCTTGAAACAATATTCATACATTCATCCATTTCATATAAAATCATATCTATATTTATACCAAATGCTTAGAATCACTTAATTCATCATATTCGGATCACCGGCACTTAGCCTGCTAGGTTTATAACCTGATTCATATCACCGGCACTTAGCCTGCTAGGCTTATAGCCTGATTCAGATCACCGGCACTTAGCCTGCTAGGTTTATAACCTGATTCATATCACCAATTCCAAACTTGAAAATTCAATGATTCAACCGAATACATTTATATATATATATATTTTTGAGTCTATCATAAACATATATAATTACGTACTCATAATCAAAGCATGAATTTATATTTGTATACTCATACATATTCGAATCTAATATATATACATCCATAATTTCATTCCTAAATCCATATAAGGTATCATGCATGTATATGCAAGCTTGTTCGATCCACACATATATATATTACACACATATACATATATTCGCACATTAATATAAACACAACCATAACATTTGAACTTTTAATTGAGTCTAAAAATTTATACTTTTATATACATACCTATTCGAACATCACATGTATATGTATGAAATTCACACATCAACTAACATAAATTTTATACTTGTAATTATAACTCATTAATTATAAAATAAATATACTTATATATATTGATTTGATAACATAAATTTTTGCTAACAGGCTTACCTTGGACAGTGAAAAATTGAAATCGGATAATTAGTCGACGATTTTGGTTTTTCCCCGATCTAGCTCCGATTTCTTTGGTTCTTGATCTAAACATATTCAAAATGAGCTAGTTTAAATATTATTAACTTCAATTTAATCCAAAAACACATAAATGGGAAATTACAAATTTACCCATAACATTTTTCATTTTTCACAATTTAGTCCGAATTACACAAAACACAAAACATTCAAATTTTGACTATACTATGGTTAGGCCGAAACTTCATTATACTCATACAAGTCCATGCATTTCATTTATTTCGTATTTTAGTCCCTCAAAAATTTATTTTCACAATTTAGCCCTAAATACTCAAATTCATCAAAAATCTCAAGACAAAATTTGTTAATCTAACACATATATTTCATATTTCATCAACTAACATCATAAAACTCAAACATCCATCAATGGCACATTTCAAAATCATCATCAATTCACAAAATTTAAGCATGGGTTTTGAAGAACACAAAACAACGATATCAAAAACGTAAAAATTATCAAAAACCGAACAAAGAACTAACCTTAATCAACATTCAAAATGGCCGAATGTAGCTAGGTTCTTCTTTCTTTTTCTTTTGTTTAGTTTCGGTCATAAAGATGAAGAAGAAATAAAATAAAATGATGATGGCTTATAATATTTTTTATTATAACATAATAATATAATATACATAATCATAACCTTTATAATTAATATTAATAATATAAAAACTATATGCCATCACTTAATGCCGTCCACTAGCATTTAAATGAATTAATTGCCACATAAGACCTCCATATTAAAAGAACATCCACTATTTATCCCTTTTAAAAATGACCACAAAATTTTTATTTTACGCGATTTAATCCTTTTTTTTAATCGGACACTCAAACGACGAAATTAAATCATGAAATTTTCACACAAGTAAATTCACACATAAAAATTATAGAAAATAATATTAAAATATTTTTAGGACTCGGATTTGTGGTCCCGAAACCACTATTCCGATTAGGGTCAAAATCGGGTTGTTACAACTCTCCCCCTCTTTAGGGATTTTCGTCCCCGAAAATTCTTACCGTTGAATAGGTTTGGATAACTCTCTTTCATCGTATCTTCTGACTCCCAAGTTGCTTCTTCAACTCCGTGTTTATGCCACAATACTTTAACTAACAGAATTTTCTTGTTTCGTAATTCTTTGATCTTACGAGCCAGAATGCTAATCGGTTCTTCTTCATATGACATATCTGAGTTAATTTCAATCTCCGTCGGACTAATCACATGTGAAGGATCAGATCGGTATCTACGGAGCATCGAAATATGGAATACATTATGAATCTTTTCTAACTCCGGCGGTAACATCAATCTATAAGCAACCGGTCCAACACGCTCTATAATCTCATACGGTCCAATGAATCTCGGACTCAATTTGCCTTTATGACCGAATCTGAGTATTTTCTTCCACGGCGAGACTTTCAAAAACACTTTATCCCCGATCTGAAATTTTATATCCTTTCTTTTCAAATCCGCATAAGATTTTTGACGATCCGATGCTGATTTCAGACTATCCCGAATCACTTTCACTTTCTGTTCAGTGTCTTTAATCAAATCAACCCCGTGTATCTTATTATCACTGAGCTCGGTCCAATACAATGGTGTACGACATTTATGACCGTACAAAGCTTCGTAAGGTGCCATTTTGATACTAGATTGAAAGCTATTGTTATAAGCAAATTCAATCAAAGGTAAGTATCGTTCCCACGTACCTTCAAACTCGAGAATGCAACATCTCAACATATCCTCAAGTATCTGAATGATTCGTTCGGATTGACCATCTGTCTGCGGATGGAAAGCTGTGCTAAAATGTAGTTTCGTACCTAAAGCATCTTGTAGTTTCTTCCAAAATCGTGATGTGAATCTCGGGTTTCTGTCTGAAACAATAGAAATAGGCACACCATGCAATCTCACAATTTGAGAAACATACAATTCAGCAAGTTTATCGAGTGGGAAATCTGTGCGAATCGGAATAAAGTGTGCCGATTTTGTCAACCTATCAACAATAACCCAGATTGCATCTTTCTTGCTCAGTATCAACGGTAAACCGGATACAAAATCCATTGTGACTCGGTCCCATTTCCATTCAGGTATCATGATTGGCTGAAGCAATCCAGATGGTACCTGATGCTCGCTTTTACTTGCTGACATATTAAACATTTCGAAACAAAGTAAAAAATGTCTCGTTTCATACCATGCCACCAATAATGCTGTTTCAGATCGTTATACATTTTCGTGCTACCCGGATGAACAGAAAATCTACTATTATGGGTTTCATTCAAAATCATCTGAATTAACTCCGGATTTTTCGGAACACATAATAGGTTTCTGAATCTCAAACACTTCTCAGCATCAACTAGAAACTCTGAATCAACATTTAAGTCACACTGAGCTCGTTTTGCAATTAAATCATCATCAACTTTCTGAGCTTCACAAATCTGTTGAACAAATAACAGTTTTGCTTTCAACTCAGCTACTATCGCACCATCATCAGACATAGCCATATGCGCGTTCATTGCACGCAAAGCAAACAGTGATTTTCGACTTAGGGCATCAGCAACAACATTAGCCTTTCCTGGATGATAGTCAATCACAAGCTCGTAATCTTTTAGCAATTCTAACCATCGACGCTGTCTCAAATTCAAATCTTTCTGAGTCATCAAATATTTCAGGCTTTTGTGATCGGAATAAACATGAAATTTTTCTCCAAACAGATAGTGGCGCCATATTTTCAACGCAAATACAATAGCAGCCAATTCCAGATCGTGAGTCGGGTAATTCTTTTCATGCAGCTTTAACTGTCTCGAGGCATAGGCTACAACTTTGCCTTCCTGCATCAAAACACAGCCCAAACCATTTAAGGATGCATCACCATAAATAACAAACTCTTTACCCGATTCTGGCTGAACTAAGACTGGAGCTTCGGTCAAAAGAACTTTCAATTGATCAAAACTTTTCTGACACTTTTCTGACCACTCGAACTTAACGTCTTTTTGTAGTAACTTTGTCATCGGGGTCGCAATCACAGAGAACCTTTTCACGAACCGTCTATAATAACCAGCGAGCCCTAGAAAGCTTCGAACTTCCGAAACATTCCTCGGAGGTTTCCAATCAAGTATAGCTGAAATTTTACTCGGATCAACCCGAATACCCGATGCTAATACAACATGGCCCAGAAAACTGACTTCACGTAACCAGAACTCCATTTACTAAACTTTGCATACAACTGATTATCTCGCAAAGTTTGTAACACAAGTCTCAGATGTTCGGCATGCTCATTTTCGTCACGAAAGTAGATCAAAATGTCATCAATAAATACTACCACAAACCGATCCAGATACTTTCTAAAGATCCGATTTATCAAATCCATGAAAATAGCAGGTGCAATAGTAAGTCCGAAAGGCATAACAAGAAACTCATAATGTCCGTACCTCGTTCGGAAAGCAGTCTTTGGCACATCAGAGTCTTTAACTCGCAACTAATAGTAGCCTGATCTTAGATCTATCTTCAAAAACACAGTAGCCCCTTTCAACTGATCGAACAAATCATCAATCCGTGGTAACGGATACTTATTCTTTATAGTCACCTTATTGAGTTGCCGATAATCAATGCACATTCTCATCGTTCCGTCTTTCTTTCTCACAAATAGAACTGGTGCCCCCCAAGGAGAGAAACTCGGTCGTGCAAAACCTTTATCAGTCAACTCTTGCAACTGTACTTTCAATTCTTTTAATTCGGTCGGTGCCATACGGTACGGAGCTATCGAGATTGGAGTCGTCCCTGGTACTAACTCAATTCCAAACTCTACCTCTCGAATAGGTGGCAAACCCGGTAATTCTTCAGGAAACACGTCTGAATACTCACACACTACTGGCACAGATTCAATCTTCTTTTTGGTCACTTTGCTATCAAGAACAAATGCAAGGTAAGCTTCACAACCTTTTCTCATATACTTCTGAGCCAACATCGAGGATATTATTACTGGTAAACCATTCAGGTCATTAGATTCAATCCGAATAATCTCATCATTCTGACACCGTAGATCAATAGTTTTCCGTTTGCAGTTTACTATAGCATCATGCAGAGTTAACCAATCCATACCCAGAATTATATCAAACTCGTCGAATGGTAACAACATCAAATCAGCTGGAAAACATAAATCTCGAATCATCAACGGACAATTCTTACACACTTTGTCAACCAACACACACCAACCCAGGGGGTTTGATACTTTAATTACAAACTCAGTAGACTCAACAGGTAGAGTCTTACTGAATACTAAGGTCTCAGACACATAAGAATGAGTCGAACCAGGATCAATCAACGCAATAACATTAGTATCATAAAGAGTGAAAGTACCGGTAATAACATCTGGAGAAGAAGCCTCCTCTCGAGCTCGGATAGCATATGCTCTGACAGGTGCACGAGCCTCAGATCGAACTACTGTATCCTTTGTTCCTCTCTGACTACCACTTACATTACTCAAATGCCTTGGCGGTCTACCCCGTACTGACACATTACTCGGTCTGGTATTCTGCACAGTATTTTGATCAGCTACTATCGGATACTCTCGAATGAAATGATCCTTTGAACCACACTTGAAGCAAGATCGATCATGAAATCTACAATCTCCAAGATGCCATTTTCCACAATGCTTGCACTCTGATCTATTTTGTCGAACACTACCAACGCTAGCAACTGAAGTAGCTCGTGAACTCACAGGGGGTCGATCTCGATCATACTTAGGAAACCCTGCAGTAACTTTAGATCGACTATGATCCTCTCTGGATTTCCTTGAGGTCGACTGGAAGGATTTACTAAATGATCTTTTATGAGAGTCTCCAGCTTCATAGTCAACTTTCCTCTTCTCTTTCCCGAGCTCCTCAACTTTACAAGCTCGCTCAACAAGTACTACGAACTCTTTTATCTCAAGTATACCAACTAATAGTTTAATTTATTCATTCAGCCCATCTTCAAATCTTTTACACATGATAGCTTCAGTCGAAACACACTCTCGAGCATATCTACTGAGTCTCACAAATTTCTGCTCATATTCTGTCACTGTCATACGACCCTGTTTCAATTCAAGAAATTCCTTACGTTTCTGATCAATGAATCTCTGGTTGATGTATTTCTTACGGAACTTAGTCTGAAAGAATTTCCAGGTCACTCGCTCTTTTGGAACTACCGATACTAGTGTATTCCACCAGTGATATGCAGTGTCCCGTAGCAAGGATATGGCACATTTCAAGCACTCATCAGGGGTGCAAGATAACTCATCAAACACTCGAATGGTATTATCAAGCCAGAATTCAGCTCGCTCAGCATCATCATCATCGGTAGCTCTGAACTCTTAAGCCCCGTGTTTTCGAATTTTATCAACAGGAGGCTTAAGTAATCTCATTGGATCACTTACTTGAGGTATAATAGGAACCGAAGATAGATTAGTCGGGGGTGGAGGTTGTTGTGCTACCGGATTAGTTCGGACATATTGAGTAAACCAGTCATTCATCATTTGGTAGAAGACTTGTTTAGCCTCTCCCTCCTGGTTACTCGAGATCGGTTGAGAATCTACCGGCTCTGTCCCTTGTGCCGGAGCAGGCGCTATACTCTCAACGTCATCAGCTACGGCTCAATCGGGATCCATTACTATACGAAAACATATTTTTAGATATCAGCAATCATCACACTATCTCGTTATAAAAATTATGGCATGTATAGCTAGACTCATACACACTACGTTAGTCCAAGAATCGACTAAACCGTAGCTCTGATACCAATAAAATGTAACACCCCTAACCTGTATACGTCGCCGTATTAGGGTTACGAGGCATTACCGAACAAACACAACCATTATTATTATTATTATTATTATTATTATTATTTTACTATGTTTTAAACTTACTAATACAAACTAATTCATAATTTATTCTTGATGTAACCAATCAAGACATATAATCAAGTTATCAATCATACTAATTATCATTTATACAAATAGACTTATACTATGGTCGAATAATTTAAATCAATTACATTGAACATTCAACCTAGAATATATAAAACTAAGTTTAAACATAATGATCAAGCCATGTTTAACTAAACCGAATTTAAGCATAGGAAATAAACCATTAAAACATATTCGTTAATACCAAATTCAAAACAAAAAGAGATAAGCCATTTTCGCATGGCTCATATTCACATATCCCAAAAATTTAAACATATTAACTAGACTATACATGCCATAGGTTCGAGTTCAAAATATATAAAATACCAAAGACGGTCGATAGTGTGATAGATTATGCTGATGATCCCCGAGCTCGTAACGCATCTCCAAAATCTATAAGAATAAATAGACAAAGATAACCAAAGTAAGCTTTTATAGCTTAGTAAGTCTATAGCGTATATAAAAATACATATAAAAGAATCACATAATTATTTAAGTAAATTTATCGAAATCACAAATATCAAATATAATTACTAACCAAACATTTCTATATTAAGTCATTTCGTTTAAATCTAAAAGAATGTATATTTAACTAATATACATAAACGGACTAAGGTATATACATTATATGCATAAAATCAAATTACTAACATAATCATTATCTGCATATACAGATTTCTAGAGTACTTGTTATTCATACTTCATCGGATCCATTTATATATATTTGTTCAATTACATATACCAAAAGCATAATTTTTATACTTATAAACTATAAAGGCCGAATACACATATTCACTTATACCCACCTATGCCGAATGCATACATATATACACTCATAAATATCCAACAATTTTCATGACATCCGATATATATATACATACTCACTAATCACAAAGATTCGAACAATTATATACTCATCAACATCTTGAAACAATATTCATACATTCATCCATTTCATATAAAATCATATCTATATTTATACCAAATGCTTAGAATCACTTAATTCATCATATTCGGATCACCGGCACTTAGCCTGCTAGGTTTATAACCTGATTCATATCACCGGCACTTAGCCTGCTAGGCTTATAGCCTGATTCAGATCACCGGCACTTAGCCTGCTAGGTTTATAACCTGATTCATATCACCAATTCCAAACTTGAAAATTCAATGATTCAACTGAATACATTTATATATATATATTTTTGAGTCTATCATAAACATATATAATTACGTACTCATAATCAAAGCATGAATTTATATTTGTATACTCATACATATTCGAATCTAATATATATACATCCATAATTTCATTCCTAAATCCATATAAGGTATCATGCATGTATATGCAAGCTTGTTCGATCCACACATATATATATTACACACATATACATATATTCGCACATTAATATAAACACAACCATAACATTTGAACTTTTAATTGAGTCTAAAAATTTATACTTTTATATACATACCTATTCGAACATCACATGTATATGTATGAAATTCACACATCAACTAACATAAATTTTATACTTGTAATTATAACTCATTAATTATAAAATAAATATACTTATATATATTGATTTGATAACATAAATTTTTGCTAACAGGCTTACCTTGGACAGTGAAAAATTGAAATCGGATAATTAGTCGACGATTTTGGTTTTTCCCCGATCTAGCTCCGATTTCTTTGGTTCTTGATCTAAACATATTCAAAATGAGCTAGTTTAAATATTATTAATTCAATTTAATCCAAAAACACATAAATGGGAAATTACAAATTTACCCATAACATTTTTCATTTTTCACAATTTAGTCCGAATTACACAAAACACAAAACATTCAAATTTTGACTATACTATGGTTAGGCCGAAACTTCATTATACTCATACAAGTCCATGCATTTCATTTATTTCGTATTTTAGTCCCTCAAAAATTTATTTTCACAATTTAGCCCTAAATACTCAAATTCATCAAAAATCTCAAGACAAAATTTGTTAATCTAACACATATATTTCATATTTCATCAACTAACATCATAAAACTCAAACATCCATCAATGGCACATTTCAAAATCATCATCAATTCACAAAATTTAAGCATGGGTTTTGAAGAACACAAAACAACGATATCAAAAACGTAAAAATTATCAAAAACCGAACAAAGAACTAACCTTAATCAACATTCAAAATGGCCGAATGTAGCTAGGTTCTTCTTTCTTTTTCTTTTGTTTAGTTTCGGTCATAAAGATGAAGAAGAAATAAAATAAAATGATGATGGCTTATAATATTTTTTATTATAACATAATAATATAATATACATAATCATAACCTTTATAATTAATATTAATAATATAAAAACTATATGCCATCACTTAATGCCGTCCACTAGCATTTAAATGAATTAATTGCCACATAAGACCTCCATATTAAAAGAACATCCACTATTTAGCCCTTTTAAAAATGACCACAAAATTTTTATTTTACGCGATTTAATCCTTTTTTTTAATCGGACACTCAAACGACGAAATTAAATCATGAAATTTTCACACAAGTAAATTCACACATAAAAATTATAGAAAATAATATTAAAATATTTTTAAGACTCGGACTTGTGGTCCCAAAACCACTATTCCGATTAGGGTCAAAATCAGGTTGTTACAACATTCCCACAACTTGATCAGTGTGACAATGATTTTTTAGGTAAATCAATTTTCTGATGGGGAAATAAGAATTGTTCTTTTCAATATGGCTCATTTGAAGGCTCCAGTGATGGTTTTCACGCCTTATTTTTCCAAAATTAGTAGGGAGTGGTTGGAAGTACTTCTGTGATTGGGTGAAGAGGGTGTTTGATGGTGAAGTTATTGATCTAGGGTTAATAATACTCTCATTGTCCTTATCCCTAAGGTCTCTAACCCAAAAAGTATTTCACAATTTCGCCCTATAAGTCTCTGTACTGTTTTACACAAGTTGGTTATGAAGATTATAGATAATCTTTCAAAAGGGTTTTTCCTAAAATTATTGCACAAGAACAAGCTGGTGTTATAGCAGGAAGGAATATATCCCAAAACATCATGATTGCGCGGGGGGCTGTTCAATCTATGAGACGGAAAAAAAGAGAGACAATAGATGGTAGTCAAAATTGACTTGGAGAAAGCATATGATAGAGTCTGATGAGATTTCATTGATGTCTCCCTTAAATTAGCTGGTATATCAGATTATCTTAGGAAGGTAATCATATTGACTATTTCTAATTCCACTATATAGATTTTATGGAAGGGTGTGCCCACGTAAAGGCTTAAACCTACTAGAGGGATCTGACATGGGTTTCATTTGTCTCATTACTTGTTTGTACTTTGTATGGAATGGTTGGCTCAAATTATTCATTCGACCATTTCTAGTGGTAAATGGTACCTATTCGCCTATCTCGGTCTGGACTAAATTTATCTCATATTGTCTTTGTTGATGACCTTGTAATCATCTCCAAAGTAGATAACAAGCTTGGGTTTTTAAGGAGACTCTAGATAACTTATGTGATTTCTCGAGGTATCGGGTCAACGATTTCAAGACTAATTTTTCTTTTTGAGTGGTTTTGATGAGGAGCTAAAGGAAAAGATTAGTTCTACACTTAGATTTCAAAAGGTAAAAACTCTCAGAACTTATGTGGGAGTTTCTTTATTTCATGATAAAGTGACAAGTAGTATGTTGAGGTTTGTGATTGACAAGGTGCACAACAAATTACTTGGCTGAGACACCAAAAAACTTTCTCTTGCAAGTAGAATTACTTTAGCGCAATCTATTCTTCTTTCTATTCCTAATTATTTTCTGCAATCCATGATGTTACCTAAACACATTTGTGCAAAAATTGAGAGTATAGTTAAGAAATTTATTTGGGGAGCATTGAATGAGAGGAAGAAGATGGCCTTAATCAATTGGGATTTTGTGTGTTAGCCTCATGCTTGTGGTGGTATTGGATTTCGACACTTGGAGGATCAAAATGCTTCTTTTTTTTATGAAGTTGGGTTTTGATT
The DNA here is from genome assembly GCF_007990345.1 of Gossypium hirsutum. Classification (NCBI taxonomy): domain Eukaryota; kingdom Viridiplantae; phylum Streptophyta; class Magnoliopsida; order Malvales; family Malvaceae; genus Gossypium; species Gossypium hirsutum. Next base: position 9,905,819 of record NC_053440.1, read on the forward strand.
TAGTCTCAAAGGATAATGCTTTATGGGTTCATGTTCTTCGTTCGAATTATGGAATGAACGAGTTGATTCCAAACAGAACGAGAGGGAGGTGTTCTTTCCTTTGGAGAGCTCTGGGTAAGGTTTGGCCTTTACTTTGTGAAATTTTAGTGTGGTCTACAAGAGATGTTCACTCTATTTTGGAAGGATTCTTGGATACCATATTTAAGGCCTTTGGTTAAACACATACCCTTTCATGGTAATCTTAGACCAGGCTATCGACTTAACGAAATGGTAATAGAAGAAGTACATGGAATCTTGAGTTGTTCGAGTATGGTTATTTAAGGAGTCTATTAAAAGAATTGTGAGCATACCCCTCCCTATCCTTCAGCGATTTTGGATCAAATCACTTAGATAAATACTCAAACAAGGTCTTTCTCGATTAAAAGTGCGTATCGGACTATCTGAAAGAGTTCGTAGAACATTAGAGAGAGTAGGTGAAAAGTCCCTTGGATGTATTAAGGTCCATTGCGTGTCTGGTATTCCTTTGTCTCACTTTCAAACAATAAGCCCTAACTAACGAGGATAGAGTTCAACAGGGAATTGGACAAGATCCTTCCATCTTAGTTTGCCATATTGAGGTAGAGGATATTTTACATGTGCTTCGAGATTGCCTAGTCGCGAAAGAGGTTTGGAATCAGGTTGTACCTAACAGAAAATAAGGTAATTTTTACTCCAAAAATTTACTTGAATAGATGGAAATTAATCACTCATGGATGCTCAATATGGGGGTTTGCTGGTCATGCTTATTTGGGTTGATAGTATGGCGTCTCTAGAAAAATGAATAAGAAATAGAAACTTATTCATTTTTCAAGGAATTTCTTGGGATTCTAGAGAGATGTGGAAAGTATCTATTAACTAGGCAAAACAATATGTATTGGCTAATATAAAGAACCCATATGGTCAACATGTAACTGAAGTAGGCAAATCCCCTATTAGAAATTGGTGTCAATTGCATAATGATGGAGCAGTTAAGTTGGGTACAGGTTTTGCTTTAGTAAGGAGTCATGATAGATCACAATAGAGAGTGGATCCTTGGATATAATCACTATTTGGTGGAGTTTTCTGTGTTTGAAGCTGAATTGTGGGGGATTTTAGATAGTCTACTACTCATTCATGAGCGAGATATTGATAAAGTGATAATTTTCATTGATAGCCTAGAGGTGGTCAAAGCTATCACAATGAACAATTGTTAGACTTGAATTCTGTCTGGGTAAGGAGAATCTTTCAAGTCTTAAAGCATATTGGTCATTGGAGATTAAGGCATGTTCCTAGAGAAGAAAATAAAGCTGCAGATTTCTTAGCAAAGATGGCCTCAAACAAGAAGGAAGGTGTCCAGATTTTTAACGAAGTTCCTAGTGAGCTTATTGTTAGTTCTCAAAGTTTGATATAATCATGTAATGGTATTATTTTATTCATTTCTTGATGTAAATTTTTGCCTATTTATTCACTAAAAAGAATTTTGAGTTTTGTATCATCACATTCGTCTTTTACCATGTTGCCAAGATTTTTTTACTTCTTTTTTAGTGCATGGGCTGACGTGCACATCAAAGAAATCTTTTTATTCTAACTCTATTTCAAAAAGAGTTAATTCACTGCCAATGAGTTTCCTTATTTTTTATTTTTCTTTTTTAAATTCCCTTTAGAAATTTAAATTTGACAAGGAGTACAATTTAAATTAGGGAAATTGATTTCCTTTTAAGTAAAATATTGATACCAATCGTTCCAGTATTTTAACTAGGGCTTTATAAATACTCTCTGAACATTTTATATTTTTCATATGTTAACAAAAAAATTGAAACACTGCCATCATTCGATCTCATCATGATCATTAGGCAATATTTTTTCATATCACTTGCATATTTTGCAAAAAAAAGAAAAAGAAAAAAAATTCAACTCATCATGATGCACTTCACATACTGCGGAGTATCAACCACGGAAATCGAAAGTGTAACACCTCGATATCCGACCCGATTGTTGAATCCAAATTATAAGGTTGCGAAAGCAATTACATTCAATTTATAATATTACATGATCAATTTCAAGCCAATTATACATACAATACAATATACAACAGTTTCCTGGTTTTATACGAGCTTACGAAAGCTCTAAAACTAACCCGTGGACAAAATATGACCAAATTGTAAAAGTTCAAAAATATCGGGTTGACGTCGTGTAACGACCTAAAAGTCAGGGGTGTCAAAAAACGTACTTTCGGGACTCCATTTTTGTGAATCGAGCTTATAATTTTATTATTATTATTATTAAATATTTTAGAGTTGCCTTAGAAGTGAATTGAATGATATATATAATTTAAGTTAGTTAGTGTTCAATTAAAATACAGGGACCAAATCAAGTATGTGATAAAATTTGTAATTTATATTAAATTGTATGGTGAAACTAGGGTAAAGGACTCATTAAATAAATAGACCAGTATTGGTAAATTTTTTATAGTGGAAAAGTATTATTATCATCATTTATAAGATGATAGTTATATTATATTTATTATTCTAATAGTAAAACATGTTAGAATAAAAATAAAAAGAATAGAAAACAAAGTAGTGGAGAAAAACCACTATCATCTTCTTTTTTCTTGGGTTTTGATCGAAAGTAAGAAGAAGAAGAAAAAATTCCAGCTTTGGAAAGTTTATCATTCAATCGGTTAAAGGGTTGTATGTAAGGGAATTCAACCACCATTTTCGGTAATTTTTATGTTTTCATGATTTTAGAAGCTTAATCTATGCAAATCGTATGTAAATTTTTGTGGGATTGTTAAGAGTTTTGGATGTACCGTGAATGATGCTTGAATGCTTTTGTTGTTAGTAGAAGAGTTTATAAGTTGAATGATGTGCTTTAGATTGGATGGCAACGTAATTTGGTTGGTTTTTTTGCTACAGATTGAATTGTGGTAATTATGAAATTTTATGGGTTTTTAGTGAATATTTGGTTATTTAAGGACATCTTAAAACTAGTAGGAAATTAACACAAGCCCTTTTAGCTCAAATTGATAAACTGAGAAGGTTAAGGATTTCGGATTAAATTGTATAAATGCAATAGCTTGGGTTAGTTTTGCAAAATGCCATTAAATGGTGAATTATACGATTTTCTTTCTAATGTTTTAAGGTAACCAATTAAAATAATTAAGTTATATCATTATATCTAGAGCAAGAAACGAGCGGTTCAGTTGTTAAACGCGGGAAGGGAAAAGTGGTTGAGTAGGCATCGTTGAATACTGGTTGTCACTACACAGGTAAGTTCGTAGTTCCAAACTCGAACTTCATAAATTGTCTTATTTAAATTAGCTACTACTTGATATCTTATTATATCTTTAATGTAATTATTAATCCAATTGAATGGAAGTTTATGGAATGTGACATGATGAAATAATTTAATGTATGATTAGTAGATAATTGGAGTAGAAGTAATATTATGGACTTGCAATTGAGTAATTGATATCGTCACTTTGTTCGCTTAGCGCTGGGCGCAAACATCGTTGGTTTATCCAACTAGAGCTGGGATCACTATTGATTTTTTTAGTATATTCGACTAGCACTAGGCACAACTTTCGTCAGTTCATCTGATTAGTGCTAGGCACACATTCGTTGGTTTATCCGACTAGCGTTGGGCACAACTTTTGCGAGCTTGTCTGACTAGTGCTGGGCACACATTCGTCGGTTTATCCGACTAGCACTGGGCTCACATCTAATATCATTGGTTAATTTGATTAGTGCTAGGCACAAACTATTCTGTGATTTATCCGCTAGGCACCAGGTGCCATGTAACTAATGGACCATATGGCAAGGTATTATGATTCATCGAAAAGAGTTGGTTATAGGTATTATAAAAGAAGAATTGTAATTTTTCTTTGGTTGAGGAATAAACTCTTATTACTTGGTTATTCTTGTGGTTAATTATATAAATGAAGTATATTAAATGTGAATTGATTTCTATGTTTACAGGTTAGATAAATACTAGACTCGGACTCGGCATCCTACAAGAATCCTGTACTCAACGTTGGCGATGTTTTCTTTTGTAAATTTCGGCATGTACCTAGGGTGTGATTATGTCTTTGAAGTCAAATCTTTTGAATATGTGATTATAAGTTTGTATATATAGATATATGTTATGTAGCATGTTTTGGTAATGGTTGGATTTGCCTATATGTTTATTTTATGTGATAATGTTTAATGAAAGTAGTTATCTTGAGAAAGATGAGCATAGGTTATGTTTTTACCATATTCAATTATTTGATTGGTTGAAATTTATTTGAGGTACCCTTGAATGGTACATTGCATGTGTACGAATAATTTAAATGTGGTGTCAATGAGGGCACATTGGTTAGACACTTAATATGTGTGTTTTGATATGTTTTGATCTCATTTTAGTGTGTTTTGATTTTGTTGAAGTCAGTTTTAAAGTGTGCTTTGTTAGGTTGAATGGTTAGTCTTGTAATGGTTTTGGAAGAGCTTGTTTTTAGGTGATTTTTTTCCACACGGCAGTGTGACCCATGTAGTCAAAATTTTGTAACTTTTTCTTGAACTTTCTAAATGATTTCAAATTGGTCCCAAATTGTTTTTAAGGTATTTTTAGGACCATAAAGGCTCGATTTAGGGACGATATGCATGTAAATGATTGAATTATAATATTTTAAGATTATATATGAAATGTTTGTTAAATGTTTTGATTGTATAGTAACACTCTCTAACCCTAATTCGGCGACGGATACGGGTTAGGGTTGTTACACGTCGCGACATCAAGGGGTTCCTTGTTGCGACACAACATACTAAGTAGGTCTCATTGTAGCGACCCTACCCCGGCTTTGCGTTGTTGCATTGCAACCTAGTCTTATCGCAACGACCATCGTTCAACATCCGACGTGTCGTATTGTTTTCAAATGGTTAGATTTTGGTACCTGTTTACAAACACCTAAAACTTTTCAAATTCAAATTCAAATTTATTTTCAACCAAATTTGTATACCAAATAAGTTCCTTTATGTCTAAATGTACCATTTATTCACACAAACATTCAACCATTTCAACAATTTCATTCAAGTCCTTCATTGGACTAATTGACATTTATATACATATGCATATTAACACATTATTAAATAGACTATTAATGTATCACAAAACATACCTAACCTAAAAGTTACGACATTCATAATTTTATATATATAACATATGGTCAAATTGAATTACCAATTTCAACTCAACCTAGTTACTTGTTGTATAACCAACAAAAGAAATTATACAAACATTGTTGAGTTAGAGATATTTGTTTGGATGCTGAAGTTAATGCTTGAGATCTGGATATAAACCTAACCTGCACCCAGAAAACAAACCATACGTTGAGCAAGAAATCTCAGTGGTGCTTCATATACAATTCATACTAATTTCAATTCATATAAAAATATGCATATGCCACAAGATACACCAATTATGACAAATGAATCAACTAATCATATTGCTTCAATTGACAAACTAATTGAACATCTCATACTAATATCTTTAACATTCACATTTATTTTAATTTTAGCACATTAAATTAAGTCCACATATCATCTTTGAATCGAATCAATTCAACTATTATCTTTCCATATCGACCATCAGGCTCGTTTAATCGGTTCACATGATCTTTCAATGTTATCAATAATTATATATAGCAAATACGTACCTGTAGTATAATTTCATAATGTCAAATTCATTTTCAAATGTCAATCAATTAATTTGCAATTTATATTCCCTATTAACATGACTCATAATTAAACAGATACACTAATCTTAACCAACACACCAATTTGACACCCAATACCACGTCGAAACGTCCGAAGCAAATAGATTGTGCCTAGCGCTCATCAGTATAACCAAAATAAAATTTGTGCCCTTCACTCATCGGAACGCCCGAAGGAAAATTTTCCCAGTGCTCATCGACATATAGCCAAAGTAACACGTACTTAATATATTTTATAGCTTGCCAACTATATTAGACTCTACCCGAATAGTTAATAGGGTAATCAAATATCCAATTAATCATATAGCTAAATTTACATTTCATCAACCCAATTCAAGGCTAAAATTCATAGTTTCATCAAGTTACACTATTTTAAATTCTATTCAATTTAGTCTTCTACTTTGATAATCAATCTCAATCGTAACAATTCAATTTAAATAATCATTTTCAACTCCCCTAAATATCATAATATTAAAAATAGTATAAATATACAACAATTATAATGATTTGAATCATAGAAATACAAATTAAATACTCGAGTTATTCATCGTCGACTCTTGCATTTTCTTTCCCTCTCGATAGCCCTGCATCATCTTTAGCTGCGAATAATAATCCAACAATACATAATATCAAATTCCATATCAATTCACATTCAATTACAAAGTCATACATATTTTACCATTTATTCAATTTAGTCCCTCAACCCGGGACTAGCATAACTTTCAATCTAGGCCTTTGGATTAAAATCCTATTTCACATATATTGACTAGGGACCTTCAATTTTCTATTCCTATCAAAATTTCATAATAGTTTTGCATTTTATTCACTTTGGTACCAAATGTACAAAACCAACAATTAAGCTTTACAATTTAGTCTTTTTTTCTTAAACTAAGCTTAAGTTCTATCAATTTCACACCTAAATCTTCAAGAAATCAACAATGGAAATTTTATAAAAACTTTAAAAGTTTCAAATTTTGATAGACGGGCTAGCTAAAGCAAGCTCTCATGACCTCAAATCTATAAAAATTACAAGAAAAATGACTTAATTGCATTACCTAATTAATGGTCGATTATTTGAAACCTTAAAGCTTCTTCTTTCCTTTCCATTCTTTGGTTCTAACGGCTTAGGGAAGAAGATGATATATTTGCTCTTCCTTTCCACTTTTTTGGTATTTATATGATAAATAACCTTTAATTACTTAATTAATTATGTTTAATTAATTAAATCTGTAATTACTTAAATTAATTCAGTCTCATTATTACCATACACTATCTCATGTTTATGTATGGTCTAATTGCTATTTTGAACCTTTGGTTAATTGCAATTTAATTCCACAAGCCATATTCTAATTAAAAATCTATAGCAATTGGAGTTTTACAATTTAGTCTTCGGTTCTTAATTAACCACATTTTCGACAAAATTGTTTATCCAAATTTTGATTAATCCATACACCAACTCCGTAAATATCCTTATTTAATATTTACGAACTCGATTTATAGAAATGAGATTTTGAAACCACATTTTTTGATACCACTAGAAACTAGGTCATTATAGAAGGTTAGAATGTGTACACTTAAGATACGAGCACTAGTTGACTTCCAGATTTTTTAGAAACTTCATCAGATGTTGGGAGTGGACCAAAGACGTGATGCTTGAGTTAAGATTAATTCCAATTTTTTCAACATCAACATGGAAAATAGAGATTTGTTCCAATTTTTTTTCAACATCAACATGGCGCTGTGGAGATCGATCATAATTTTTCATCACCAACGTGGCTAGGTAGGAGACATTCATGATGACCAGTGTGGATCCATTTTGAATAGTGAAAAGAGCTTTTGCAACTTCAACATGGTGAGAGGATAACCCATTCCGAACTTTGTAGCATCAACATGGAGAGAAGAAGTTTCGCACCCTCAACATGATGAAGGGAAAACCCGTTTTGAACTCTACATCATTAACATAGTGGGAAAATCCCTTACAACTCAATATGGTAAGAGAATGGCTCATTTCAAACCTTGTATCATTAACATGGCGGGAAGAACCCTTCCAACTTTAACATGGTGGGAGGAAGGCCCATTCTAAGCTTTGCAACATCAACATGGCAAGAAGAACTCTTGCAACTTTAACATGGTAAGAGGAGGAACCATTTCAAACTTTGCAACGCCAACATGGTGAGAAGAACCCTTGCAACTTTAACATGGTGAAAGGAAGGCCCATTTCGAATTTTACACCATCAACATGGTGGGAAGAAGTTTTGCAACCTAAACATGTGACCGTCGCTAAACGTACGAACGTTTGATTGGAAAATACTATAGCAAAAATATAAGAAATAGAACAGTGGTGCCCATAAGTATATGAGTCAAATTGTAATATAGTAAAGTGTTACAACGGGACACAGAGAAGTATTCCGAGGATTGTACCCAAGGGAGGATTGATTAAATCTAATTTGAAATTATCATTACAATAAAAAGTCTAAATAATACTAATTAAATCTTATATCACAACAAACAATAAAAATAGATAATATCTTAAACTAAAGAACAAAAATAAATAAACAAAAAACAACTAAATCAATTAAACCAATTAGAAAGATTAATTCATTTTAGTGGTTGTAATTAACTCTACATTCGAGTTTTAGGGCAAAGTAGCTAATAACTAACCAATTATTAGCTCTTGGCCTCTAATTGACTAATTAATTGGCCAATACTCGCTTAACTCCCGACCTCACTTTCTCAACCAAGATAAATCATGATTTACTTGGCAAACTAATCTCTCGACCTCGGTTAACCTTTGATTACTTCCTAGGGTTGTCAAGCCTAGGGTTTAAGAATGTGTAATTCATACCAACTAATTCTATAGGAAACCCTTAATCCTCTGTTAATCACTCTCATATCCATTTGTTAATCTCCCCTAAAGGAATTAGCTACTCATGGTACTCATAATGTTAAACTCAATTGATATAAACATGTAAATAACATGAATAAATTGAAAGAGAAAAGAGCTATAGAATAATCTTGATTTGTATCGATTAAGAGCGTAATAGTGAATCTCTCAATTGGGAAAACAAATCTCATCGCTTGCAAAGGAAAATAAACTGAATAACTTCGATTCAATGAAAGAAATGTTAGATCAAAATCGAGTCCAAGAGAAAAGAACAAAGCATTTAAGAAAATAAAAAAAAACCTAAATCTAAATCCTACTTCTAAACTACGAAGGTTTTGGGATGCGTTTAAGAGGACATGGTTACATCAAACCCCTAAGCTCTTATTTATAAAAGTGTTAGCAGCCCAAATTAGGTCTTTAGCACATCATAGGTCTTCATATAAGTTTGATTGTGCAGACGAAATTAACCTTAAAGGACTTAGGCTCTACGTCAAGCCCATGTCACGCCATAGACATTTCATGGCATAACACGACACCAGTTTCTTGGGCTTTTAGGTCTGTTTCATGCTCTAGCTGCTCGAGAAGCTTGTGCGACACTTGTCCCTTAATCCTATGTCCATTGGGCATGAAATCCAGCATCTTGCACACTTAAAATAACATATTAGAACTACATAAGGCCCATGTCAGCCTAATAGGTCACTAACATTCAAAAATGTGTTAAAAATACTTATTTTATTAATTTTACTAACTACAAAGTACTAAAAATGTAATAATTAATACTAAAATAGCTAGAAAACAAACTCTTTAAACACCGAAATATATCTAAACTACCACTATAATTAATGACAGGTTAACATGGTGAGACGAGGGCTCATTCCTAACTTTGTAACATCAACATGACATGAAGAACTCTTGTAACTGTAACATGGTGAGAGGAGGGCCCAATCCGAAATTTGTAACATCAACATGATGGGAAGAACCTTTACAACTTCAACATGGTGAGAGGAATGCCCATTCCAAACATTGTAACATCAACAAGGCAAAAATAATCCTTACAAGTTCAACATGGCGAGAAAAGGTCCAATTCCAAACTTTGCATCATCAACATGGCAAGAATAAATTTTCCACCCTCAACATGCTAAGAGATAAAACGTGTGACACTCATTAAGAGCAATTTGAACTTTGCAACGTCAACATAATGAGAGGCAGAACATGTTCTAAGGAAGATCCACCCTAGATTTAGAAGTAATAAGAAGGTGAAAGATGGCCCTTGCACACCAAAGATGACCCATCCAAATTTTGAGACACCCAAGTGACGAAACATAGCTCATTCATTACTTATAGAAACCAAGGAAGATTCACCCCAAATTTAATGCATCTAGTTAGTGAGGAAGTTTTCTCAACAATTTGCAACATTAAGATGGTAGGAAGTTCGATCAATCCTTAGTAACATCAAGATGGTGCGAAGATTCGCTTAACACTTCAAAACTTTAAAATAGTGGCAAGATTCCTTTAACACTTCAAGTTTGGAATGAGTTAATTTTTCTCCACGTATCATCTTGGAAGTCTTATATAAGTGTGCCATCTACTTAATTTCCTAAAAATTTAACTCGTAAATAAATATTTTACATGAATAGATTATGATATAATGAATAATCTTTCAAGTAAAAGATTTTTTTTGTTTGGTTTGACTAAACTTCGCGATAAAACTAAGTTGCCTGTGTACCCTTAATTTTGAAGGATCAAGTCATAACGTAGTTCAAATTGTTTTGCTCTAACTTTTGGTTAAGGCGTTCAATGAAGGATTTTAAGCTTAACGATTTTTTTTACCTTAACTTTTGTTTAAGTAATCCATTGAAGGATTTTCAACTTAATGAGATTTTTTTTCTTTAACTTTTGCTTAAGTCATCCAAAAAAGGATTTTCAGCTTAATGAACTTTTTTGTGTGTAAAGTTTAAGCTCATGCTCAGGAGAGAAGACTTTTATGCATAACAGCTTCAGAAATTTCCTATTGATGGGCCTAACTTTGTTGCTATCCTGATCAATAATCTTGTTTACACCATTGGTTTAGACTTCATGAATGACATATGGTCTATTCCATTTTGACACAAACTTGTTTCCCATGACACAAACTATGTCTCCAACTTGAAAAGATCGCGACTTCACTTTCTTGCTAAATGGCTTGGATAATCGAGCTTGGTAGCCTTCCAAACATTGTTGTGCTTCTTTAAATGATGAAGGAGATTTTTAGGATTCCTCATTTTGAGTCTCTTCATTGATATCTCTCACAAATAGATGAAGAGATGTAAGAACTTCCATATCTCCACACTTTTTCCTCGTGGATGTATTAGTTGTGACTGTGTGTTGTTTGGCTTTTAAGACTTCATCAGTAATTACCTTTAAGTCGGAGTGACTTTTCATCCATGAAGGAATTTTACTATGAAATTCTATCTGTTCTTTTCGAGGGCAAGCCTTTTTTTTCTTAATGTGATTAGTATTTCCAAAACTTGAACTTTCAAGTCTTGAATGAATAGAGTCTGGCTTGATAACAAACGACTTGGCGCTTTCTCCTTCTATTCGCTTAAAAATTAAATTTTGAGGAGATTGAAGACTTAGGTAGCCGAACATTGAATGCTTTATTGCGGATTCTCCCAAACAGTCAAATACTGAAGACCTTGGAGGTGTTGTTAAATCATTTTTCTCCTTTAAGACTTCTTCCGCAATTATTTTCCCTGAAGTTTCTCTACAAATATTTAACATCAATGGAGTAATGTAACAGCCCAATTTTGGGTCTAGTCGGAACAGCAGTTTTGGGACCACAAATCCGATGAGGAAAAATGTAATGACCTAAATTTTCAGAGGTGTCGGAACGGTGATTCGAGATCACTAAATTCGACAAATGGGTAGGAAATATTATTAATTTAGTGAGTATAAGTTAAATGTGAAGTTCGGAAAATTTTTGAAATAGTGAATAGTACACTAAAAATAAATATTAAAATAATTAGAATCAAAAATGAGGTATCGAGACCTCAAGGATTTTAAACCGAGCCATAAACATTTTTATAAATATTTATGTAGTGTTAAAAAGTTAGTATTAAAGTTTCGTTAAGAAATTTTAAAGTTCCGATAATTAATTGAACAAAAAGGACTAAATTGTAACAAATGCAAAATTATGGGAAATGATTAAATAGCTTAAAAGATAAAAGGAAGAGGGCTTAAAAGGCAAATAGACCCAAGGTCTATTTGGGCTGGACGGCAAAGGCATGAAATCAGCAACAAAGTAAGGAGAATTAAAGGCAAAATTGGAATATTGCAAAATTTACTTAATAAAGTTAGGACCAATGTGGAATTGTCTAGATTTCTCTTTATTTTTCTGCATTCTCATCAGCAAAAACACCATAGAATGGTTTCCTTAAGCTGGTTCTTCCTATTTTTACTGCAGGTAAGTTCAATTCTTGATTATTTCTTGAAAATTTTATGTTTTTGTGACTTTTACAGCTAAGCCCACTTGTTGAATTCATTAGTTTTTGATTCTATGAAAGAAGTTGAAAGTTGCTATGAATATGTACTGGAAGTATATGATGATTTAGCATGGAATTAGAGCTTTAAATTGTTCATATGCTGATTTTATTGAAAGAATTGAATAGAAAGTGAATGTTTGGGACCTAATAGTAAAAGAGTTTGAAGATAGAGTTATATGTGGAAATTATGAATTTCAATAGTTTTGTAACAACTTATAATGTCTACGTAAAGTATTAGTTGAGAAAATTAGATGAATTGAGGGTTAATTGAGAAAGGACCGAATTGTATAAACTGTGAAATTTGGGGCAAAATAGAAATAAACATTTTGCACTAAATTAGTTTTGGACAGCAGCAGTAGTCTAACTTTGAAAAATCACCAAAAATTTTGATAATTGAATTAGAAGATGAATAAAATATGAAATTAAAGCTTGTTGAGTCTAGTTTCTCATAGAAGAAACGGTGTAATTAATGGAATTATAAATTTTGAAATATTTTAAGTTTAGTTAGACCGAGTCAGAATGAGTTCGGAATCCCCTGTTCTGACATTGGAAAATTGTTAAAAATTGTAAAAAAAATAATTATGAGTATTAGTTTATATTCTTATAATCCTTAATGAGTCTATTTTCAAAAGAAATAAACAGAAATATCATCCAAATCTTGTACAATGAGATAATTAATTTTTAATGAAGAGAGGTTAGAACTGTCCAGCTGTGAAACAGGGGAAACTTTAAAGAATAAACTGTACTATTTGGCTAAACCAAAAATTTTGAAATTTTTATGGTAAGAAGATGTGAATCTAGTTTCAGGGAAAATTTATGCATCTTAATTTGGAGCCATGTATCTTCGGATAAAAATAATTTAGTGACTCTGACTCAGAAGGACAGCTTGAATTTTACATACAAGAAAATTGTGAAAGTATGAATAATGTTGTTTAAATGTGTTATACACAAGAAGGATGAGGAATGGAGAGGAGGTGAAGGAAAATTGGGAAATCTATGAATGATTTGTGTATAATTGGTCATATGTTTGATTATAACTGATAAACGATGAAATATGAATGATGCTTATATTTGTGCACTATTGGTCATGGTTTAAGCTCATATGTGAAAATAAAGTTTCATAGTATGTGTGTATGGTATATTCGGTATATGATTTGGCATGAAATAATGTCATGAATGGTTTATCATGTGGTTAGTTCCAAAAAGAGTTATGTTTAAATACACTAGCTTGCAACTATAGTTGAATGATATGTTTATATCTTGTGTGATGTGCATAGGAACAAGTGTGGAAAGATAATGAAATAGTAAGTTCATATGGCTGAAATTTAATGATTAAATGTTAATTTCATGAATTATATAATGTATGATGAAATATATATTTATTGTTGAAATGAGAATAAAATAAAAATACGAAAACTGAATAAATGATCAAATTAAGCGGAACGCCAGATTTGAGTACTTCTGATCAAGTGAAAAAGTGATAAGTGGTAGCTTTAGCTACACTTATCTGATCAAGTGACAAAGTGATAAGTGGTAGCCTAGCTACACTTATCTGATCAAGTGACAAAGTGATAAGTGGTAGCCAAGCTACACTTATCTGATCAAGTGTCGAAGTGATAAGTGGTAGCTTTAGCTACACTTATCTGATCAAGTGACAAAGTGATAAGTGGTAGCCTAGCTACACTTATCTGATCAGGGACAAGTGATAAGTGATCATACGTAAGACCATAGTTATACTATGGCAAAGAGGAAGTGAAGTACTCAATTTTCCGTAACCGTTCCCTAATTTGATTAAGGATGGTAAGTGACAAATGGGCCCAAAAGAATTAAAGCAAATGGATAAGTGGTTGTGTATTTATAACAGGATGATGTTGTTATTTAAGCTAAAGTGATATTTTCATTGCAAAATTGAGAATTTCATAAATGTGTTATTGAATGGTATAATCGATAAATATTGAGATAAATGGTAAATACGTATTAGTGTTGAACTTAATGTCATTGAATTGTACGTGAACTAAATGGAAATTGCTAGTGGTATGATTTAAATTGTGAACATGAGAAATTGCGAATTGAATGAAATGGAAATGAAGCATTGAATTGCATGAGTATGTATCGGGTCTCGTAGGCCCTAATTATTATGATTATAATATTTTGAGGATATGTTGTGAAAAGTTATAGAAGCATGTTAATTATTTTGAAATTTTTAATTTAGATGAAATTTTATAACTCGGTTTAATACGTTTACAAGTGTATGTGTTTTGGTAATGCCTCGTACCCTATTCCGGTGTTGGATACGGGTAATGGGTGTTACAAGTAAATCCAAGTCCTACTTTATAGGGTTCAACATGATTTGATTTCTTTTTCCATACTTGACAGATCTTGGCAAGACTGTGTTGTGCCCCTTTACTTGGCTCATCCATATCATGTGCTAATTTCGCCACCTTCAGTTGCTTATAACTGACATTAGCGAGGAATTTATATGCATTGGGATCAAAATCTTTATCTTAATGAAAAGGAAGGAATCCATGCTTACAAGAAGATCAGATAGGCCTAACATATCCTTTCAATAGAGGTTTAAAGACTTTTGATTTTTCCATGTTACTGAGGGGGAAGAGTCAAAATCTTCAAACTTTGAGTTATTTCATTGTTTGCGTTGGGAGCGTGTGCTATGACCTTTCCCTTGTGCTTGGAGTCTTTGGTTGGGCTTCTTATTTTTTCTACCGTATAATTACTTTTTAAATAAAACTTAATATTGGCAAAGTGAGCTTCTACTATAGGAAATGGCTTTGTATCTGCACCAACTATTTTTACTTGACCATTGTTGTACTACTTGAAGCACTAGTGAAGACTTGGGGAAACAACACTATTTTGATGAATCCACAATCGTCCCAACTACATGTAGTAAGTTATCTTAGAATCATTACATGAAACAGTGGGCTTGAATCCATATCTTCGATGAAAAGTTAAAGTTTGAGTTTATTGAGATCCTTTTCCCCTATTGGTTGAATCCTTAAATCATCAAGCGACTTTGCATCAACTCATTGAGAGAGACTCCCAAATCTTTCATTGTTTTCAAATGGAGTATGTTGATAGTTGAACCATCGTCAACTAAGATTCAGTTCATTTTTTTCTTACAAATGTATCCAATAACAAACAAATGCCTATTGTGAGGAGTGGATCCTAACAACAAGTCTACGTCAATAAAGTTGATATTTGGTACAGCAGAGTGATCGTCGACTTGTAACCCTTTGGTGTCAAATTTTTCTTCACCCTTAAAATCTCCATCATCACCAATATGATTGGAAGTCACGAGAATGAGATCTTCATCTCTAAAAGAATGTGCCATGAATTTATTTAGTGTTATGGGTTTTCTTGAGTTTACATGCCTTGCAGGTTTATCTTTCTTTGATGCACTCTAGGATTTGCTAACTTGGTTTATTAGGAGATCGTCTTGGCTAATGTTAAGACTTTTAGAGGTTTTAAAGATTACTTCCTTCGACTTTTTCGATGGGTGACAAGTGTCCAATAATCATCATGATTGTCTTTTTGAGGAAGATGTTTGTCCTTATTCTCTTGCAAATTGATTTTCAAACTTGCATCTGAAGTCAAGATTATGGGATAAAAAAAGCCAAACTTCATCATTGAATATAGTATATGAGCCATTTTGATTGACGTCAAGTGTGATGACACTGCTTCTTCCTTGAACTTAATTTTTCCATCTTTATAGAGATGCAAAATTTTATCCTTCAATATAAAGCATTTCTCAAAAGGGTGATTAACCAAGCGATGGCATTTGCAATAGTTTGGATCATCAACTTTATCAACTTCTTCCGGCCACTTCATTTCTAGTAACTGAATGAGTTTGTTTTTAAGAAGTTATTCCAACATACTTGGGAAGTTAGAATTAGGTAAGGGATACTTCTTGCTTCTCCTTTAGAGTGGCTTTTGTTGGAAAAAATCTGGTTTAGAAAATGATTTTCAGTTATAGCAAAAATTTAAAATTTTGAAAATCAAATCAGTTATTGATATTTGTAGTAATTAATTTTTTTTTGAAAAGTACTTGTGTTTTGTGCAAGACAAATCTAAAATGTTCATGGCTTTCAAATGAACAAACTTCTCTACCATCCTCGAACCAAGAATTCTGTGGGCTTGACGAATAAGAACCAAACACGGAACAAAAAATGATTGGTTACTTCCAATAGGAAAGTAATTCTCTCAAATAGAAACTAATAGAAATTATTATTTCTACAAAATAGAATTTATTCATAGGAAATAAATTCTCACTACTTTCAAGTAGAATAATAATATAGAAAACTTCTGTATAAAAGAAATTTTTGTTAATAGCTCTACCAGTTTCATCTATTTATGGGGAGAGATAGGAAAATCTTGGTTGAAGTATAACACTAATAATATTTTTTTAATAGAAAAAGCAATCTTCTAGTCTAACAAGAAGAGGGGGTGGCAAACACTCTCATGTTTATGTGAGGGAGAATGGGCCTATCATGTATTGGTCCAATTATATGTCTTTTTCGATTTCCAAAAACAAATATTATTTAATTAATTAAGTTAACTAAATTAATTTATCAATTAAATAATTTTCTTAACCCAAAATTCTATTTCTGTTAAAGTCATGATGATTTTACCCTAAAAGAATCTATAAGGAAATATATTTAATTTTCATATTCAATGGATTCATAATGATTAATTAATGAAATTTTATTTTCAAACTTCAATTATTTGATTACAATTAATTAAATAATAATTTAAAAACCTTAAATTAATTCTCAAAACATTTCTATTCTTAGTGAGAAAACACATTTATTTGTGAATGCGACTTATTTCTCTAACTTCATCATTTCTATTCATTTATGTTCATTTGGTTCTACATGCAATTCATTTCTGGTTTCAACGAGCTAGCAGAGAGATAGATTGGACATATATAATTAAGGCTTGAATAAATTATAATTAAGTTCTAACTTTTCTTCTATTAATTATAAACATATTTAGTTAAGAATTCATTACGAAAGCTACTTAATCAGTGCTCGTCCAATAACCTTTTCATCAGTGTGCTACCCTCATAGGATATCCTTAATCTTTTCGAGATTAATCTATTATTTTATTATGATCCTATTTTATCTCACAATAACCATTATATCTTTTTTCATGAAAAGTAAATTATTATCAAATAGTAATTAAGTCATTTATCACAAAAAAAAAACAAATGACCCATGGCCACGTTTGTTGTTCTTCTATCATGTAATGTTGATAAGAGCATATCATTTACCCATTAGTTGGAGTTATAAATTCCACTATTGTGAATGATACTGCATACTGTAGAAGTTGTATACCCAACGCACCAGCTTTCGATTCCTTATCTATATGAACTCAGGCTTTTATTTACATCAAAGTATATGAGTCATGCATACATACTCCACCACCCACTCAGGATTAATGTATGTCACACTATGAATGTCACAAGTGAATAAATCCATAAACGGATCTAAGATCTACTCTACTTGGGTTCGGTCCGATGTACTGTAAGTCCGGTCAATCACATTTCTCTAATTGGACTTGGTGGACAACATATTAGTCTTTGAATCGGTTTACTCATTTTTTGTTAGACTAATAATATGTTTAGGTTCATCTACTAATACAAGTTGTCTTTCTGTATTACAATCTAGCCACATAATACTGCCTAGTATTAGTTAAATGTTAGATAACCAATGAGCTAATATCTACTTCCATTTCACTTTGCGTGCCAAAACATCAAAGACTATATACAAATGGTGTTAATGTAATTAATGAATGTTATTATTAAACCAATTTGTTCAAAAAATACAAGTATGCAAAATTAATATACAAGTATGCAAAATGAATATACTATACTTAAGGAACTAGATCCGACAATTTTCCCTTTGTTTTTGTCTTAGGATTGAGAAGATTGCTTGGATTTTGAAGACACCTTGATAGACTTAGAGTTTATAGCCATAGGTTGCTTGCTTTCTCCTAGGCTGGGAATGTTCTTTCCCCTTTTACAATTATGTTGCTTCTCTTTACCCCTTTTTGAATCTTGGATTGGAGGTTTTAAGTTTTTAGGAATTGTCATACTCAACTCCATATAATGAGTTCTAGTGGCCAACTTTTCAAAGGTCTTTGGCTTGATTCCTTGAAGAATGCAACATAATCCCCAATTCATTCCTTGGATACATATGTCGAGGGCTGAAGATTCCGACAATCTTTCCTTGCAATTCAGTGTTAGACTCCTCTAACAATGGATGTAATCAATGGCTAGTTCATCTTTTCGCTAGCGTGCGCCAATAGGCTTAATCATTCTGATAATGTGATGGGTACTGTAGAATCTGTTGAGAAATTCATGTTCAAGTTGTTCCCAATTATCAATTGTTCCAAGCTCAAGGTCAATATATCAGTCGAAGGCATTTCCTTTTAGCAACTGGACAAATTACTGTACCATGAGATCACCATTAGTTCTGATGTTATTGTAAGTCTCCACAAAATGAACGGCAAGTTGGCATGGATTCTCTTTTCCATCAAGCTGTTGGAATGTAGAAGGTTGATAATTTGATGGCATTTTAAGATGATCAATCCTGTAGGAGCATGGCTTGACAGAAGAGTATAAAGGTTGAGCTATGCATTCAACTTGATCTTGGACAACTTCTTTAATGAGCTCCTTGAGTTGATCGGAAATGACAATTTCCTTGATTGTTAATTGAGGATCTTTGGTAACTTGCACATTGGATAGTTCACCAAGCTCCTTTGGTAGATTCTCATTTTGAACTTCTTCATTGACTGGCCCCTTCCTAGTAAGATCAATGAGCCTTTATTTGAGGCTTGTAGCAATACTCTCTATGCCACTTGTTTTTCCAAGGATTTTGTGTTAATTTTCATGACATTCATCACTCCGGAGTTAGACTTTGGGGGAGATGTTGGAATGGTATGGTGACTTGATTGGACGTTTTTCCCCTTGAATGATAAGAGACGGGTTACAATTGATCCATGGCGAGATACTTCTTCTGAGTCATGAGTTGTTAAAGAAGAATCAAAAAGTGGATTGTCATTGAGCATCGAGGAAGTTTGGTCGAATGACTCTAAAAGAACTTTCGTTTTTTTGCCTGGTGCCATAAGGATAGACATGGACACTGGTGCTTGATAATAAAGGCGAACGGGTTGCAAGATTAGTTTAAACGGACTTGCTGATGACGATCTTCTTTGAGGCCATTGCCACTTTGAACTTTGAATTTTCGATAGAAGAGATGAAAGGAAGAGACGGTCCCACCAAACGTGCTAGAAATTTGTACGCACAAATTTCGAGTCAAAAGTTGACTTGAAAATTCAGAGTCAAATTTTATTGATAACTTTGAAAGAAAGTTACAATCTCTAGAAATTTATTAAATACAAAGAAAAATATCATTTGATTCTTCTCTTCAGTTTGACTTCAATCCATGGGTTGTCTAGACTTGGTATTGGATAGATGTGGATTGCTTCAAGAGCAAGTGTTTCAAGTGTCGTGGCGACTTACTCTTGAAGCGAGTTTAGACCTCTTTTCTTCAGTTGATTTGGATCGAAAGGCGACTTTCTTTAGAAATGACTCTTGGCTTCCTTTCCACGGTTGAATTTGATAAGAAGGCGACATTCTTTAGAATTTCTTCAAGCTCTTTGGCTTCTTTAAAAAATTCTGCAAAGATTTTTTCAGCTTCTTGAACTTGTGTCTCTCTATAAAATGGCTTGAGTGACCCCTATTTATAGTGTCAATTATTTGAATAAACAAAGTTTTTGCATATCTTAATTCCTCCATTTAATTGTTCTAAAAAATTTAAATTCTTTTATTTATTTAATTAATTAAAAATAAAATAATCATTTGTATTATCACTTAATTATTTTATTTTAAATTAATAATAATATAAATTTTTAATAATTATATTTTAATTAATTAAAAATATATGATTATGACACAAACACTCTAATTGGTTCAAAAAATTTCATAATGTATAACCACATTGTAGTTTACTCTATATATACGTGGCGATTCAAAAGTCTATATCTAAATTCAAGTGGGTTGTTTACCTACACGTGGTAAGGGTTTATTTGATACGGAAAAACCTAATCTCAGCCGTCCACCTGCTCCCCACATTTGTTTGAGACATTACTGGAAATGCCTAGCTTCTTTCCATTTCCCATAATTTAATGCCCTCCAATATTCTTGCCTATTGGACCCACATTCGTTCATTCAATTGCTACGTCACAACTTAATGCGTCTAAACCCCAAACTCAACAAAATAAGTTGGTTCACTCAATATATAAAAACTCAAAAGCTAGTTTAGCTCCCGCCAAACATTTTTGGGTCTCAACTTAATAATTATTTTTGGTTTCCCTCTCTGAATTTTGCAATTATTTCTACATTAGACTTGAATTTTTTTTTGTCTAAATTAGTCTATAATATTTCATTGAAAACAGTTAATTTCAATTGATTTTTAATATTTATTTAATTGAACTGGTTGAACCAGTTGAATTGACAAACTGATGGCTTGATTGGTTCGATTATTGGTTCAGTTGTAAAACTTTGGGTAGAATATTTCATCCCGACATATGCTAATAGTTGGATAATAAAATTTTGGTTTGATAAAAATATGAAAAAAATAAAAAATCGATTCAACCACCCAATTCTCAAGTCAACAAGTCAAATGGCTTTCCTCTGGCTGATATCCTTATTGATTTCAGGCTAATCGGTTCAGTTCAAGTTTTTCTTACTTTTTTTATAATGTTTATAAGTTTATATTAATTTAATAATTTTTTTATATCTTTTTTTTTATTTTTAAGAATTCTATTATGTTGTTTTAAATTTTAAATATTTTAAATAAGTTTTATTAACTGTATAATTTCTTATAATTTCTTTTATAAATTTTAATATTTTTATCTTTTATAAAAAATATTAAATTAAACTAGAAGTTGTCACGTGCAACCATCTAATTGGTTTGTCTTTTTATTTTAGTGGTCAACGTGATTAATGATGAAAATCATTAACGGAAGGACTTAATTGATTATTTTAATTAATAACAAGGGCTTAATTAGGTGTGAGTTTAATATAGAGGCTTAATTGATTTTTTACATTTTCTTAAGAACTTTTTTAACATATAATTAATTAATTTTTAACTTTCCACCATTACATACAAAAGGACATTTTAACCTTCAACCATAAATTTTGACAGCATTTTTTGGCACACTGAAATAGTAATGGAAAACTTACTCTTACCACATCAACTGCTCAACAAAAACAAAGTATGGGCTAACAGAAAGGAACATGGTAATTGTAATAGGTCAATTTAGCTCGAGCTCACAAAAAAATAATAAACCCAAAATAATAAAATAAAGTCCAAGTCCAATACAAAATTATATCATTTGGCCCGATCGGAATGGCCCACTACTTGAAAAGGTTGAAGGTTCATCTACAAGCTTATGGAAACATAATCTTTAAGGATATGCAATCTTAGATATGATATGCAATCTTAGATATGATATATGCAATTTTAGAAGATATGATTTTGTAATATTAGAGATTTAATTTGTAGATGCCCTTTAATCTTAGCCGTTGAAGTAATTGATCTGTACCGTTGGATTTGGGGAGGCTCAACTATAAAGAGATGCATCTCCCTTCATTATAAAGGACTTGAGTTGGGAGTAATAATAATTATTAAGAGTATTCACTCAAATTTTTCTCTATTTTGCGTTCTTATTTTTTGTGGCTTGTTCTTATTTTGTTGATTTGTGTATAATTTATTTATTGATTTGTATATTGTTGATTTCAATTCTCTTTTTCCCTTATTATTCATTTTCAAATTCATTATTTTCAAATTTTTTTACATTTTATTTTGCCTTATATTTTTTTATTTTAAATTTATTGGTCTTTGATTATTGATGTTATTTAATCCTCTATTTGTTATTTTAGTTTTTTATTATTAAATTAATTATTTTAATATTGTTAATACTATTATGTGCAATCATTAATCTTGTATCATTATTATTTATTTTTTTATGCCTTTAAATTTCAAATTTTGTTATATATATGTATGTATACATACATATGTTTTATAATATATACATATACGTGCACATTTTTTAATTTTTATAAATATATATACACATACTTTTATATATTTTCTATGTTTCATAATTTTATATACATACTTATATATATATATTACATATTAAAATATGTATATTTATTTTTATTTTTTATTTTTTTTATAATTCACATACATATATATTTTTCTTATATATACATATATATTTTTATATTTTATAATTTTTATCTATTTTCTTTGTTATTATTATTGCTTTACTTGATGTTTATTTATTTATTTATTCACATGACCATTATTATCATTATTATATTCTTTAAATGCTTCGGTTTTATTTATTTACTTGATATTGTGTATACATGATTGATTTGTTTTTTTATTTATCTTTTCATTATTATTATTATTATTGTTGTTGTTATTGTTCTTGATCATGCTATTTATATTTACATTATCACAATTGTTACTCCATTATATAATTTTTACCCAAATTCGTATAAAGAGAAAATTTTGAAAAATAAAGGCAATACTCGGTATTTGGAATCTTCGAGAGGATTGAGCCCTAACGTATTTGGTTCCAACTCTTTCGTTGAATCTGAATAATCGAGAATGCTCTTTAATCAAAATATAAATAAAAAGCTCATTATCGAGAATTCAATACGTTGTGTCCTAACGCATTGGATATGACATGTTGTTTTCTCGATATGATGATTTTTTTTTCTAAAAATAATAAAGGTAATATTCAATGTTTAGAATTTTGAGAAATTGTGCCCTAACGTATTGCGCTGCGATTTCTTCATCTGACTTAAACAATTGAATATCCTTTTAAATTTTATTGCACGAGTTTTTTTGAACAAGCTCGTTTTTGAGGAAGTGAAATATCATGCCCTAACTCATTGGGTGTGACATTTTCTCTTTTCAAAATGAGAGGGCCTTATCGAGTAACTTGTTTTATATAAGTTTTTTTTAAAAAAAACAAAAGATCGTATTTTAAATCTATTCAAAGTTTTCAATTTTCGACATTGAGACATTAATTAATAACTAGGTACCAATTTTTGGGCGTTACGAGGGTGCTAATCCTTCCTTGTACGTAACCGACTCCCGAACTTGTTTTTCTGAATTTCGTGGACCAAAATCGTTGTTTTAATAAAGTCAAATCGCTTATTAAAAATAACCACTTTTTGAGGTGAACCGATCACACCTAAATAAAAAGGATCGGTGGCGACTCCCATTTTCATTTTTTTTCAAAATTCAAGTCGACCCCGTTTTTCAAAATAAAAATGGTTTCGACAGTAATAAAGAGCGAGGGTGAGATATGGACACAAGTTTGGACAATCTCATAGAGATCTAAAAATAGTAAGATTATGGAGTTTATTGTGAAGGGGGTTTCACAATATAAACTGAAATGTTGTCTTGCAGATCACTTAATATCAATTTATAATTAGATTTAAATAAAAATATTATTTTCTTATTAAATGATAAATTCGATTCTAACCTATTATTATGAACTCAAATATTTGATGGGCTTATAAATTCAGATCATGCCTACGGCCCAATATTTTTGAACCATACTGAAAACCCATTCGAAAATGATAAACAAATCTACAATTTTCCTGAGGGAAATGTTTGGGTGTTTGACGTCAAATGATAGGAGTAAATAGTAGATGGTTAAGGAGGTGATATCATCTACCTCAATACCATAATATTGATTTTTACATTTGTAATAGCCCAATTTTACCCGGGCCTGAATTACAAACAAATAAAAAGCCCAAATCAATCAACCCAAATAGAAATTAGATAAACAAAATCTAAAAATAAATAAAAAGTTCAAAATACAACAATATATTCACAAATCAGTTCAAATTTACAAGCCCAAATGGCCTAAATAAAAAACCTAAAGTCCCATAATACAACCTAACCCAATACACTACCCAAATTACAAGCCCAACGGCCCAAAACTTAAATCAGTTTTTGGCACCGCACCCCCTTTTCGAATGCACGCCGCCCGAAGCTCCTCGTCCCGAGGCTTGACGCGTCTGCCGTTGTTGTACCAAAATGGCAAAAGGCGCCCCTTCTCTCCCCTCCGTTGACTACGCATCGTCGTCTGCAAAGAGAAAGAAAGAGGATAGATACGAACACGCAAGAACAGTAAAAAGAACAGTTTGTATTTGACTATAAAAGCCAGGATAATCATGTATTTTTTTACACATGAAAATAATAATAAAAAACGTAATACAAAGAAAATTTAAAAAAGGTGACTCCTGTATGTTTTAATCTGTTATTTTTTTCCTTTTTTTCTTTTAAAAAATATAACATAAAATAAAAAATAAGAAAACTCACCTGACACTTCACCTTCGACCGTTGCGGGTGGGCGAGGACTCTGTCATCTAGGAAAGACGGCCTTCTCCAATGCAAAGGACCTCTGAATCCCTAAAGATTCATTGGAGGCTTCGTCGGAGAGAAGAAAATTGAAAGGTTTTCTCTCCTTTTTTAGAGTTTCGATTTTAGTTCTGGAGGTTTTGACTACGAATCAGAGTTCTGTGCGAAAAGAAGAGTCGAAAAATGTTTTTTGAGAATTTTTTCGGCCACCGGAGGTGGTGGTCACCACCACTGATGACCGGTGGCCATGGCAGACGTGCGATAGCCCTGGTAGTCGGTCTTAGGGCATGTTTCAAAGAAAAAAAGAGGAGGGTTTTCAATTTTTTTTAAACTAAGCTGAAAGGAATTTTTTTAGAATTTTTTAACTTAAATAGGGGGTCAGAACGACATCATTTTGGCCTGGGTCCATAAACCCCGAACAACATCGTTTTGATGCTCAACCCGATTGCCCGACCCGAGTACCTCAGGATTCGCGTGTTTTTTGTGACGGGGCTATAATTGCGACCCCAGTCCTTCTGCTTTTTAGACGATTTACAATGTAGTCCTTTTTATTTTGCCATTTAATTTTATTTTGTTTTTATTTTGGTCTATGGACCATCTTAGGAAAGGGGCACCTGAAATGGCGTCATTTTAGCCGACCTGACGACCTGACCCGAACCGCGTAGGGTCCGTGTGTTTTTGATAGGGGTTTATTTGTGCCTTTGGTCCTTCCTTCCGCTTTTGCAAATTGTTTCAATTTAGTCCTATTCTTTTTTGATTAATTTTTTGTTCCCCTATAATTTTAATTTGTTTATGAATCAGTCCCTTGACTCAGCACCGACCTTTTGGAAGTGACCCGTGTCCTGGGTTTTGAGATATTTTCCCATTTAGCCCCTGTTATTTTTCGCGTGTTATATTTTAGTCCTTTGTTTACTTATTTATTTTTTTACAATTTATGCTTTTAATTTCATTTTAATTCTGATTTAGTCATTAGTTTATCTAATTTTAACCTTTTTTTGAATTTATTTATTTATTATTTCTTTGACCCCTTTTAATAATTAAATTCATATCATTTATGTTTCCTTTTACGATGCATTATTATTATTATTATTATCATTTTATTATTCATGTTAATATTATGATAACAACTATAGTACAATGATCGCTATTATTACTATAAATTGTCTTTTTTATTGCTATCATAGTTGTGTTATTATTACCCACTTACATAGTACTTTTATTTTTTATTTTTTATTATACTTTTTATCCATTTATCATTTTATTGTCATCATTCCATTTTTACCTGTTATTATGTTATTTTGTTAACACCCGTGCCATGTATCGTGTTGTCCATTTTATTACTAGATCTAGATAAATAAATAAAAATATCATTAAAAGGTTGCTTCGTTTTACCACATGAATAGGAAATATTTTAAAGGAAAAAAGGCAATGTTTATTATTTTTGAAATTAGAATAGTCGTGTTCCTAACTCACGAAATATGGTTTCATTCTAAAGCCGAGATAGTCAAATATCAATTTTAAAAAATAAAAAGCGAGCTTTAAGTAACCATCAAATGGCGTTTATTCTTGATTTCGAGGATTTAAGGCATTGTGCCCTAACTTACGGGACATGATCCTTCCTTCTCGATTAACTTAAAATAAGTCTTTTTCATGAAAATTAATTTAGTTAAGTAATACCTTAATATAAAAAGGGATCGTGTTTTAAACTCCCTTAAAATTTTTAATTCCCGTCACTAAGACATCAAGTAATCAACTAGGTACCAATTTTGGGCGTCACGAGGGTGCTAATCCTTTCTCGTGCGTAACCGACTCCCGAACCCATTTGCCTTGATTTTGTAGACCAAAAAACATTGTTTTAGTAAATCAAACCTTTTATTAAAACGATCAAATTCCGAGGTGATCCAATCACACCTCATAAAAAGGATTGGTGGTAACTCTCATTTTCGTTTTAAAAAAATAAAAAGTCGATTTTCAAAAGGGTTTCGACAGCTTGGCGACTCTACTGGGGATAAAATAAGAGAGTCAAGCCGAGAGTTGATTACTTTTTAGTCTTTTGGTCGAAAGTTGATAATTTGGTTTAAATTAATGATCCCTTCATTGCATTTTATCCTTCATTTTTGTGGTCTTCATCATTTTGTTACATAATCATATGTTTGCTTTATTAGTTCGAGTCTCTTGGTATATTTTCGCATATTACATTACATAATCGTTCGATTTTGCCCTTCTTAAGTGGGAGTGAGAAGCTAGTCCTTCGTGGATATTTGCACGATTTTTATGAAATTTGCATGGTTTTTATGAAATTAAAATAAACATTTTATTTCATTTGTTTTGAATTGATAAGCCAATAGTTTTAAAATATTTTTTAAAATATTTTTTCAAAATTCTGAAATTTTACTTTGGTCATTTTCGTGGACAAATGGTTTTTAAAATGGGATTGAAAATAAAGTTCAACATTTGATTTTACTAGTTTTGAACAAACTGCACAAATGGCTTAAAAAAAGTATGTTTCAAATCAACAAAGTTTTCTAGGTCATTCCGGTGGCCAATGTAGCTTTCCCAATTTGGCCATAACGATTGGACTGAGTTTGTGGTGTTACAGACTGTGTGTGGCACAAACCATGTGACAGCCTGTGTGTGGCACACGGCTATGTGATAGACCGTGTCCCAGGCCGTGTGCACATTAACAAGCTAACAAAACAAGATAAATTTTCATCCAAACCTTAAAAACACATTCAAACAAAGTCAAAACATACCAAATCATGTAGCTTAAGTGCCTAACCAATGCGCCCTCATTGCCACGACAATTCAATTGCCAAATCAAATTCACATTTCATACCGAACTAGTTTGCGTTCAAAGATCTCAAGTACTTATAATAACTCATGTCAAGTCCACCATTTCATTCAATCCATTCAAATCCAATATACTATATTTCAACTATTTCCATGAGACTTATACCAAATAGCCAAAAACAAGTTCACAAGAATATATTCATACCAAAGCCAAAAACACTTATACAAGCAAACTTAAACAACTTTGCACCAAGATAAAATGTAACATATGAAGTAAGTATCAAAATATATACAAACACACATATTACATGCCATATAACCCAAAAATAAGCATATAAAAAACTACCAAAAGATATTCGAATATTGTGATTCTTTGAGTTGATCCGATCGCCCGATTTCACAAAACGTAATCTACAAAGAAATAAAAGAAAGATACAAGTAAGCTTTACTAGAGCTTTGTAAGTTCAACGGTTAAAATAATAAACTTACCATAAAAGCATATAAATCACACAGTAGCAGTTAATAAACTATAATCCTATCAATCACAACCATTCAACAGGTGAGTCTTTATATCAATACACATAAATAAATAATCTATTCAATTATGCTAGATCATTCAATATCAACTCATGTTAATCGATCATAAAATCATATAACCATTTATAATATTAATTACAAATAATGCAACCATTTAAAATCTGTTTGATGAACAATATAAAGGATTTGGATACAATGTTAACCATCTAGAATACACCAGAACACTCAAATGAGATTAACTAACTGAGAACACACCTAGGCACCAAGTGCCTAGCTCGAAGGCCTTACATCTGCCCCCGGTAACACACCAGAATCACTGTGAATATAACATGATAGACCGTTGTACTTTGGTAGATTCAGTGAATAATAACGAATCAATAACCACCATCTCATCACAAGTCAAACCCATATCGCACACATTAAAAAACCTATTGGCACGCCAATTGTATCATATCCTACGTTCATCAAGCTCAATATAACATCAAATAACAGTGTCCAATTCAATTACCTTCTCGACTCACATTAATTTATTTCAATTCAATTATGTCAGAATATCCAGCAATCTCAACTCGTAGTTAACGTAACATTTAAATTTATACAAAACTAAATCGTACGAACTTACTAGGGCTAAACTGTAGTGATAGCTAAAGTTCAGGGACTATTCATCAACTTTCCTTTTTCTCGATTATCTACTTGTTCTTGATTTATAAAATAGTTTGTTTCAATTTATTAGATTTAATTTCATATAATATTCAATTTAGTGCAAATGATTTCTTATTTACAAATTTTCACATTTGCCTCAAACTTTTACATTTAATTTAATTTAATCCCTAATATTAAAACAAACCAATTTTCCCAATTACCTCATATACCCAATTTTACTAAACAATTAACCCTATATAATACAATTTCACATTTTATCTATTTAATCCCTAAACTTAACACTATTCAAATTTACTTCACTAAATTGTTCAAATTCATCAATTAGCTTCAAGCTCAAGTATAAACATTAAGAAAGCTTTAAAAACAACAATGGTGAATTTTTAAAACTTTAACAGTATTACAAACTAGTCCCTAAACTAACTAGATATCATTATAACGATCTCAAAAACATAAAATTCATGAAAAACGAGTATCAAATACACTTACATGCAAAGGAAAATAGCAAGACCGAACTTCTTTTCTCCTTAACAATGGTGTGTGACTTGAAAATGAGAGAAAGAATATGATGATACCACCTTGTTTTTGTGTTATTCCATTAACTTATGTTTAATTTATTTATAATAAAAAATACAAAATTTTTACTTTAATTCATCCACTAACCGACCATAATATCTAAACATGGTCTATTTGCAACATAAAACCCCCCAAATTTAACTAAGTTATTTTGTTAAGAGAAAACAACAATACGCAACTTTATAACTATTATGATTTAGTCATTTTTAATTAATTAACTACCTAAACATTAAAATTTCTTAACCAAAATTCAATACTACACTAATAACCTCATAATTATTAAATAATAATATTTACAAACTAACACGTCGAAATTGTGGCCCTGAAACTATTATTTCCAGCATTACTGGAAAACAGGCTGTTACATATGGGATAAACTCAAAGTCATGCATGAAGGTACCAACCAAGTTAAGAAGTCTAAGGTTGGAATTCTTACCCCAAAATTATGAAACCTTCAAAATAAAGCCACAGAAAGATATCAAGGCGATGTCCGATCAGTTTACTATCATCATCAATGGATTAAAGTCTTATGAGAAGACATATCCAAATGAAGAGGTGGTAAGGAAAATGCTTTGAAGCTTGCCTAGATCATGGAAAGTCAAGGTGACTACAATTGAAGAAGCAAATAGTTTAGAAACATTGACTTTGGATGAGCTCATCGGTTCTTTGTTTACACATGAGATGAGGCTCAATGAAGGGGTTAAAGAAGCCAAAAAATTGAGAAGAAAAAGGTTGGTGTTGCTCTCAAATTCACCACTAATGAAGATAGTGAATTAAGTGAAGAGGTGGATCAAGATAAAGAAATGACAATGTTTGCTAGAAGATTCAAGAAGTTTATGAGGTCTAATAGAGGTAGAAAATTCCAAAAGAAATGACTCAAGCTTGAATCTACCAAGGAGAAGGATCCCATAATATGCTATGTATGCAAGAAGCTGGGACATATCAAGTTCGGTTGTCCCCAATGAAAGAAAAAGGGATCAAACAAACAAAAGCTCAGGGCTCATGTTGCTACTTAGAGTGATGAGGATTCATCCGATGATAAAGATCAAGAAGTAGCCAACCTTTGCCTTATGGCCATTGATGACACTAAGGTATCTTCTAACTTGTCTAATTCAATTTCATATTCATTTGATGAGTTACAATATGACTATTATTAGTTAGGTTTGGAGTTTGAAATTATGGTTTCAAAATATAAGAAAAACATTTCAAAATTAAAAGATGAAAATAGTTCACTCTCCAAACCAATCATTAACTTGAAACTAAAATTCATGATATGCAAGCTATTCTAAATGATTTTGAGAAAAAGAACCAAAAATTTCATAATTTGCTTTCAAAAGTTCATGATGATCAATAAATTTTAGTTGCTTGAAAAAGAAAAAGCTTTATCTAACAAAGTATCTTCAAAAAGATTTAAAAAGGAAGAGAGCTCAAAATAAAACTTTGTTGGAACAAGCTTTAATTTCTATAAACATAGAGGTCCCTCAAGATTTTATAAAGGAAAAGTTGTTAAGAGTATATGGGTCCCTAAAGGACTTAGTGTTACTCAAGACAAAGAAATTCTTTCAAAATGGATTCCTAAAGGGACAAAAATTTTAGGAACAAATACTTATGGACCCAAAAGAATTTAGGAACCAAAAACAAAATTTTAATTTTATGTTTATAGGGAAAGGATCATTGCTTCAAGGTGAACAACACAAGTACAAATTCATGGTATCTTGATAGTGGATGCTCAAGACATATGACCGGTGACAAGAGTCATTTTATCGAATTGAAGCCAAAAAGTGGAGGATAAGTTATATTTGGTGACAACTCCAAAGGACAAATAGAATGAATTGGCTCTACTAGTAAAAACTCTTCAATCTTTATTGAAAAACATATATTATATTAAATTTAAATTAATGTGTTTGTAATATATAGATTTCATTTTTACCATTGACATAATAATGAAATTTAAATCTAAGCAATCCGAGCATTAGAAATTTTTGTTATTGTTTCTTAAGTTCCTACATAAATTACTTACCAACATTAATGAGTGTTGAATTTAGTATAAGGTTTCGATTATTGAATTTCCTCAAGATTGGAATGGGGACAAGAAAGAGGATATCAATTGACAAGTGTAACTTAAGACCTTGAGCCTCATAAGTGTCAAGTTCCACCTTATTTATCAACTTCCATTAGTGTAGAACTTAACTTAATACTTAGGTTTTTTTTTTCTCAACTCTTATTGTTATCGAATTTAGTGTAATATTTTGACTTTTTTTTTCTAATTTAATCTTTTTACTATTCTCTCTTACTTCTTTATTTCTTTTATTTTCTTTCTTATTATATATACATTTATAAATACATACAACACATAATTTTGATTATAACCATTTTTATCGTGTTTCTTCAATGGAAGAAACCCTTAAACCCTTAATGATCTATTTGGAAATCATGATTTCCCTTAAAAAAAATTAGAAAATCCAAATCCTAGATAACAAATAAAAATTTGAATTTGAATTTGAATTTGGACAAATCCAAATTTAATTTCATAGGAGTTAAATTTTTGGATTTCAAAATTCATTTTAAAACTTTGATCTTTTAAAATCCAAAATTGATTAAAAACCAATGAGAATATTTTTTCTCTCTTCTTTCACACTTCCTTCAAAATCCAAAATAATAAATAAAATATTTTATTTATAATATATCATCGATAAAGCTCAAGATTTTCATAATTGGACCGGTAGGCAAATTGATCAGACCATTGGTTCTTGGTTCAACCAGTTTGACTAATTCAATTAGTTCGATTCAATAAAGTATTAAAATTTTAAAATAATAAAAATAGATAAAATCAGTTCAATCGATTTGACCATCAATCCGGCTGGTCCGGCCGATGTAGTCGATTCACAAATCAACCAAGTTGACCCCTTATTCCAGACTGGTAACCCAAACGATTCCCAATCTAATCGATTTAACCAGCCGATCCAATTTGGTTATGAAAACAGTGACGAAACTTCATACATTTAATTTAGTATCATATGAATAATAAAAATTTTCATTTATACCATAATTTCCACAATTTTAATTTTAAACCCTTGACTTTTAATTTATACCTATGTAAGTCCACTTATAATCAGTGCATTGGGTCTAACAAGTTGGTCCGATCCAATTTTCAGAATCAAACTGGTGATTGAATTGTTTAGGCCATCAGCTTGTTGGTCCAATCGGTTCGATCAGTTTGACTGGTATGATCAGTTCAACTAATCTGTCTGATTTTATTAAACAAATCATTAAAAAAATTCATAAAAAATTGGTCCAATCGATTTAACCCTTCAATCAACCAGTCCGTACCGGTTCTCAGGTCATTCGGTCTAATACCTTTCTCCAAATTAGTACCTTAGTCGGTTCTAGACCTGTCCATGGGCTAGGCGGCCCGGCCCGGCCCGATGGCCCGCCCGAAATATGCGAGGGTTCGGGTAAAAATATAAGCCCAAAATATGGGCTTGGGCAAAAAAATGAGGCCCATTTAAAAAACGGGCCGGGCCTCGGGCACCACTTTTTTGTTTTTTATTTTTATTTTTTAATTTTAAAATACTTTTAAAATAAATTTTTTATTTTTTTATTTTTAAAATAATTTTTTAATGTTTATTTTAAAAATGGGTCGGGCTTATGATATTTTTCCCGGGCCGGGCCTGGGTAAAATTTTAGGCCCATATTTTGGGCCAGGCCGAGCCCGGGCCTAGGCCGAAAATTTTTCCAAGCCCGACCCGGCCCATGGACAGGTCTAGTCGGTTCCCAATCCAATTGGATGATCCAGTCTAATTTAAACAACCATGTTCAAAATCCTCTTAAATAATTAAATTTTTAAAAAATATATTTTTAAAGTTAATTGAAATTAAAATCTAAATTTAGATTATCCAAACAATGAATTTAGATTAATTCAAAATAGTGAATTTCAAATATTGTAACTCCCGGGTCAAAACTGAAATATGACAAACAATGCATTTTAGTATTAATGAAACGGTGCGCAGTGACTTCAGTAAAAACGGGGTGTTTTGAATAAACGTTCGTACGGTTAGTTTGAGCTAATTTTGGATTGTTTTGTTTCCGTATATATATATGCAACTGTAATTGGATGGAGGGTAATGATATGAATATGTTTTATTTGCTTCTTCTCTCTCAATTGCTGTCTTCTCCTTTAGTTCTTTGATTTCTCTCCTCTCTTTCCTTTCTATTCTTCTTTTTCCCTTTTCTATTTCCTATTTTCTGTTTCTGTTCATAACAAATGTATCAGAGCTTCAACGGTTCTCTATGGTTGGGGATGGTGTCAAAAGGATGTGGGCGTTTTGCAGCAGGAGATAGTGAAGATCAAAAGAGAGTTGTCCCAACTCGATGCTAAGCTAGATGCCAAGTTAGAGGCTAGATTCAAAGATTTCAAGGATGAGCTCATGGGTGAGCTACGGTCCAACTTTCATTCCTTATTTGAGTGATATTTTGGGCACTCACATACTGCCATTAGCGACGCAACAGCCTCAGCTAAAAGCAATGGGATTTTTGGGGAGGTTCTCCCTGGATTCACACCTAAAGAACCTATAGAGGTTTCCACAAGAGGCCAGGTTCATGCTCAGGTTAAGTATGGAGATACTCTAAGGCATTTCATTGCTTGTATTGATGATGGTGAACGTCGTGGTCTTAATATGGCTGGCTTTAGGGCAAAAATTTTCCTGGTGATATTGAACTTAGGGTGGGTTTGGATGGGTGATTGGGTGCGGTAACACCGCTGTTTTGACTCTAACCGTAGTTAAACGAACCGCTCATGTAATAACATTTATTAATGAAGATGGGGATATTGCTACCCTTATGGATGATAATGATCTGTATATTGTAATGAGGCAACACCTCAAAATCTTCAGGATTGATGTGCAGCTAAATACTGATAGGCTCGGTAAACCATGTGCTTTAGCAAGCCAAAGTTCTACCCCTTTGAGATTGCCATCTCTTCAGCCTCCATCGGAGGGTTTTAATGTTGCTGCTGCTGGTTCAAGCAAGCAACCTGTAGCATCTTGTGGGAACCCTTGTACCACAATTGATGTTTTTGACCCAGATCCTTTAAGGGATGGTGTCTTACGAGTGGTTATTCCCGAAATCTACAGATGTTGATTCAACTTGCAAGGATAACAAGGAAGGCATATACTTGCGCAATCTCTTTGACACTGGACAAACCTTAAGGGTCTTGAAATTAGAAAGGACATGATATGCCAATAGTTTGAAGGAGAGATTTCGTTCAACCCTGTTTAAAGACCCTATGGCCAAGTTGGTCACTTTGAAGCAACTAGGATCAATGGAACACTATCATGACTTGTTTGAGACTTTTGCAGAGTACGTTGTTAGAACAACAATTGAGAGGCCTATGCAGAAAGAGTAGCATTTTGAAAGGTGGCATGGCTGGACAATGAAGAGGGAATCTTCGCCTATTCGAGATGAATATGCCTCTGTGATTTTCTCTCAAGAAACTGTTTCTTACATCGAATCACTTGATGTGATGTCAGGAAGGAGGATCGAGAAAACATATTAAGGGCTAGGGCTACTAGGAAGGTTGTCTTAACTAGCCCCTTTAGGTTACTGGGTTCTCATCATCTTGGTGTTATGCTGACATTCTCTGTTTACAAATCCAAGCTTCCACCGAGTCTGGCTGAGCAAGAGCTCATTAAAGCAACTGTTGGATACCTTGGTGGAGCAGTTGATGTGGAGTCACTTATGGAGAATTTACTTGGGAAACCTGGAGGAAATTAGGCAATTCTAATGAATGTGTACCATATTACTAACTCTTCAGATCACTTGATCATGTATGGTCACCAAATTCAAGATGATGACCTGGTTTTATTGCATAAAAGCAAGCTTGATTTTGGAGATCCATTTAGAAAGCATCGGATGATTTGTAGGTATCATAATAAGACACCCACATTATGGACTACACTAACCACGACCTTCTCATTCTTTGTGATCTGCTTATTGGTTGGCTATATCTTATATGATACAACAATACACATTGTTAAAGTTGCAGATGATTTCCATGAAATGCAAGAGTTCAAGGTTCAAGCAGAAGTCGCTGATGTGGCCAAATCACAGTTTTTGGCAACTGTTTCTAATGAAATCAGGACTCCCATGAATGGCATCCTTGGGATGCTTGCCTTGTTTTTAGATACTTATTTAAGTTCAACACAAAGGGATTATGTTCAGACTGTTCAAGCTTGTGGGAAGGCACTGATAACATTAATAAATGAGGTGCTTGACTGTGCTAAAATTAAAACGAGAAAGTTGGAGCTGGAAACTGTTCCCTTTGACGTTCGGTCTATCCTAGATGATGTGCTCTCTTTATTTTTTGAGAAATCTAGAAATAAAGGTATTGAGCTGGCAGTGTTTGTTTCTGATAAAGTTCCAGAAATGGTTACAGGAGATCCAGGTAGATTTAAGCAGATAATTATGAATCTTGTTGAGAAGGGCTCATGGCTTTCTGGTGAGGATGGTGGTTTCAAATTACAAACGTTGGACAGACAGCAAAACGGACATGTGTTTAAGTCACCAAAGATGATTCTTCTTGCGAAAAATATTAGTAATGATGAACTCGAGAAAACAAAAGCAGCAGGTTTTGCGGATACTATGATTATGAAACCTTTGAGGGAAAGAATGGTGGTTGCATGTCTTTAGCAAGTGCTCGAGACAGGGAAAAAGAGGCAGCCTGGAAGAGGCATGCTGAATGGATCGTCTGCTACTTGGGAGTCCTTAGACCAACTCAAGAGCATTCTTCCTCAAGTTGATACTTAATGATCATCTTAGGGGGAGAGGAATTGATACGGGTCAAAACTGAAATATGGCAAACGGTGCGTTTTAGTATTGATGAAATGATGCGCAGTGATTTTAGTAAAAACGGGGCGTTTGGACTGTTTTATTTCCTGGATGGAGGGTAATGAAATGAATATGTTTTGTTTGCTTCTTCTCTTCCAATTTTTTTCTTCTCCTTCATTTCTCTTCTATTTCCTATTTTCTGTTTTTATTCCTAACACTCACAAAAAAAAAGAAAATTGAAAATAATAAATACATAAATCAGCTAAAATTTCAAAATTTTAAAATTTCAAAGCGCTATTTAAAAATTATTGAGATTTGTGCTCTATTTATAGATGAAAGCATGAACTTATAAAAATACCCTAACATACTATGTGAAATTTCTAACTTCTCTCATTTCTTTTAGTTGTGAAATTTGAAAATTTCCAGTAACATGTTAAGTTTTTGGGTAAGTTATACTCCAAATTATTAAATTATTAGTAAATTTTCATTTTAATCCTTCAACTTTAAAAAATTATAAATTATTTGTTAAATAATTCAATAACCATTTATAAATTTTTAAAATTAAATCATCAAAAGCATGAGGTTGATGGATGGTGAGATCCTAAATTAGTTTTATCAGTTGATACTTTCTTTCTTTGTCCTTTTCTTCGTAAAAAATTCAATAAAAAACAAATTCTCAAAAGTAATTTTTTAGAAATTCAAGATAAGAAATAATAATAAAAATCACAATAACAAAGTAAAAAAAAAAAACCTTTGCATGTGACTAAAAACATTCGCATTTATATATTATATTATATAAAACATTTTTTCATTTAAATATAAAGTAAACTTAAACAAATAAAAAGAATTGTATGGAAAAAACATAAATAAATAAGAAAAATCTAAACATTACACGTTTATTTATTTGTAGCCTCTTAAAATCAAGCCAAGCGAGCAAGCCGAGTCTCTATATTATCTCCATTGGACTGTTCCGCAGCCCACCTCATTGAAATTTGTTAAATAAATAAGCTTTCAAATATGGGAGGAATGCCTTTTGCATGATTGTCTTTAGATCGTCTCTGTTTTAGGCTCCCTTTGCAGACAATTATAGCTACGAGAGTTTAAACTGACCCAGAGCTTCAAACTTAATCATGGGGATTGCAAGGGCGCAAGATGAAGAGAGTGAAAGAAGGGAGTTTGAAGACTTCAGGAAGACTTTAGTTGCTTTGGCTGCCACGGAAAGAAGCAAAGAAAATGACGACTTCAAAGGCCTAACGAGTTCCCATATCGCCGACCTTGATCTTCAACTAGACAAGCTTGTTTGTGTGACCAGTGGCGTTTCTTTCCTTGGGCTTGCCTTAGTTAATCGTCTTTTGCTCCGTGGATACTCTGTTCGAATCCTTGTGGATAACCAAGGTAACCATTCTATTGTTCAGAACAGCCTGGAATCTGAGAAGGTTCGAAAACCCTTGTCTGATTTAAGGTTGTTGTCTATTTCCCGTAGACTTCTTTATTAAGTGGGTTCTTTGGGTTTGATTCAAAAAAACTGCAGAAGATGTAGAGAAGCTGAGGGAGATGCAAGTTTCAGGGGAGATGATGATGGCTTGTAACAATAAAATATCAGTGGTAATAGCTAAGCAAACTGAAATCCAGGGGCTGATGGAGGCCTTTGATGGGTGTCGTGGAGTGTTTCACACCTCTGCTTTTGTTGATCCTTCTGGCATCTCTGGTTATTCAGTGAGTTTTCCTTCTTTTCTTTGCTATTCACACACATCAAGTGACTAATAATGCTGCAATTTGTACTATGATAGGAATGAACATTACACAAAGACTAACTTTTCTTACATTGCCAAGTTCTTACCCATTGTTTTTTTTAAGTATTCTTTGAGCATATCCGGACCTAGATACGAAGATAGTACAATTTAGAAGAAAAAAAAAGATTAGAAAAATTGAACATATTTTGGACACCTACTTGTATCCAGCACTTCCATGGTTTCACCTCAGTCCAAGTAGCTAAGGAAACACCAACATTATTTTTCGTAGGTAGATAGTTATACTTCCAGGTACGGGATACCATCAGTATATTTCGTAGGTAGATAAATCTTCTTGAGATGAAAGATAAAAGGAATGGGATGAACAAGTCAACTGAAAAGTGTTGCTTTCTAAAAATAAGCATGCCCTTGACGACTTCATTATTGGGTTGGCCTACCGGGTCCAGGGCACCGCAAGTGCTGATAGTGCTATTTTGTGGTCTGAATTCATGCCAAAATCATGAACTTCATCATTCACCTTCTTATACTTACATGTCCTTTTATGCATATGTTCTTTCGACTTTTGGTATCTAATATTTATATTCAACACATATTTGGACATAAATATTGAGTATGATTCTCTAAATATTTGGAAAATTTAAGGATACCCGTACCGAATAACATAGTTTTAGACTCTCTTTAGCACGAAGTTGAAGCTTACTTTTCACTAATAGAAAATGATGCGACCTTCTGGTGTTTTGGTTAGAAATCCATGGCTGAAATAGAAGTGAAGGCAAGTGAAAATGTGATGAAGGCATGTGCAAGAACATCTTCTGTGAGGAATTGTGTGCTCACTTCTTCACTTTTGGCCTGCATATGGAGAGACAGCTCCCAACATGATCTTCCCCTTTTGGTTAATCATGATTCTTGGAGCAATGAAGCACTTTGTATGGAGAAAAAGGTATACCTAATGCAAACTAAAGTACAAATATTAATGCTTCGAGATAAATACGTGGGATGGGCGTCTGTGTTAACTTCGACTCAAAGTTCCCGTCTATCCAGACATAGATACGATTCTCTGAGGACTCATATATCTGTGTCGGAGACTTACACTCAAATTCAACTAATATAAATTCCTTTCAAAATGTGGCAGCTCTGGTTTGCATTGGGGAAGCTGAAAGCAGAAAAAGTTGCATGGAAAATAGCTGAAGAAATGAGCTTAAAACTGACCACAATCTGTCCAGGACTCATTACAGGCCCTCAATTCTCCCATAGAAACCCCACAGCAACTATAGCTTATCTTAAAGGTATTTCTTTTTCATTTTTGACTCACTAATTTCAATTTTTATCTTGAAAAGCTAATTAGATCAGTAACTTGTGAAACTCAGGGGCTCAAGAAATGTATGCAAAGGGATTACTAGCCACTGTTGATGTAATTAGACTGGCTGAGGCTCATGTAGCTGTGTTTGAGGCAATGAACAAAACAGCATTTGGAAGGTACATTTGTTTTGATCGAATCATTGCAAGAGATGAAGAAGCTGAGAAGCTGGCAAGTGAAATAGGGATTCCTCCTAACAGGATTTGTGGGAATTCATTGGAATTTATTCCAACTCACTTTGAATTGTCAAACAAGAAACTTATCAATCTTATGTCAAGAACAATCAGAAACTGGCATGGCCAAAGTTAACCCTAGTGAACTTTCCACTTTTGGTTGTTTTTTTTTAATATAATCAAGTATCCTATATGTCCTTTTTATTGTGCATGAAGATGCTTCTCACATTAATATAATTTGAGTTTTTTTTTTAGTGTAATGCGTTTTACTAGGACATCCAAAACTTATTAATTGAATATGTATTCTAATCAACAAAAGGAATAAAAAAAACAAATTTTTCATTATTCATTTTTCTTATTAATACGAGTATATTATCTTTTTGAAGTTTAGGGATCAATCTAGGTGAGGATTAATTTATGTTCGGAATCAAAATATGTTACAAATATTTCAAGGATTATATAATAAAAGTTAAAAGGTTATTTATTTTATTAATAAATGAGGTATACGTAATACCTCATTCTTGAATAAACTGCATTTTTAATTTTATTTATTTTACTATTAAAAAAATTAGCGTAGCTAATAGAATAACTAAATAATTACACGTAATATATTACGTATATCTCATTGTAATATATAGTGATTAATTTTTAATAGTAAAAATAAATAATTTTTTTTAAAAAAACTAATTGTTTTAATATACATAAGTTAATTTACAAAAAAATCAATTAATTCAAATATCACTATAAATGCACACATAATTTACCAGAGAGAAGCTGTCCTGAAGAAATTCCTTCTGGCCCCATATTGTCCAGGAATTGTTGGCAGCAATAGACACGCACACACACACAAAAAAGCACGTATTCACCACCTTCATTAATTATGTTTAGTACGATTTAGGGTGAGTTTGGATGGGCGGTGCGTTTATCTGCGGTTAGTGTAAAAACAGCGGTGGCGGTGAGATTAGATACTGTAGTGATACTGTAACGTGAGACAAAAAGTAAACTAGACGCACCGCACTCAATCGCCCATCCAAACCCACCTTTAGTGTTTTTTCTTTCTCTTTTTTTCTTTTTTTTTTAATTTTATCTTGTTGATAAACCAACATATTGTTTAAAAAAAAAAGGGTCTGGGGAACAAAAGCAATAACCCAAAATAATTTCAAAATAACATAAATTAGAACAATCAAAGATTTACACTATGATAAAGCTAGAGAAGAACTGTAAAATAATTGTATAAAAATAATAACTACATTTCACATTATATGCAAACCAAGTTTATACTTTATACACATAATTATTTTGGGTAAATTATATATAAGGTCATTAAATTATTTTACTTTTTTTATCATTCAATTTTAAAAAGTTATAAAATAGTCATTGAACTATTTGAAAGTTTTTATTTAAGTTATTAGGTGGTTAAAATCACTTTATATGACCTTTTTTTATTTATACTGCCTGCATCAATCAATCGAAAGCTCTATTTCCTTTTTTTCTACAATTTAGTATTTTTTTCATAAAACAACTTTGAAAGTTAGAAATATACAAACCAAAACTTCAAACAACTTTTTTTTACAATCTTTGACATTAATTGTCATATCACACGAATGGTTGCTTAGAGTTTGCTGGCTTGACTTTTTTAAAAAACATAGTATATTAATAAAAACTTTTGACTTAAATAAAAATTTTCAAATAATTAAGTGTTCATTTTGTACTCTTTTAAATTTAAATAACTAAAATGTAAACTTATCAAGCTATTTTTTATGGAAAAATATTCGTACACTGCCAATAAATTTTTTAAACTCTAGTTCAAAAAGTTAACAAATGTTCTATAAAAATAAAAAAATAAATATTTTAAAAAATAACACACGCAATTTTTAAAAACTATTTATGAAATAAAAAAATATTATTAATTTAAACTTATTTTTTATTACTTTTTGATAGATGCCATGTGAAAGAAAAGTTAAATAATTGTGTAAATATTCGAAAAATTCAACGGAATTAGCTGCCTGCAAGTAAATAAATGGCGTTAAATAAAACACGTGCGATAGAAGAATTCCTACATCACGTGGTGGTGTTAGATGTGAGTGAGGTAGCTTAGGGACCTGGGCCTAGGGTTTTGTAAATGTAAATAAATATTCAAAATGTAGAAAAGAAGGTTGGCCACAAATAACGCCGCTGGCTCCATGTTTCTAGAATTTGTCTTTCAAATCAAGGTGTGTTAGATCTGGTAATTTAATTTGAGATTAGAATTTTCATGTCAAAATTTAAGTTCAAGGATTTAAAATCATACAAATCATTTATGATTCACAACTTGAATTAAAATAAAATGATTCGAAAAAGTTTTTTTATTAAATTTATATCATTTGTTAAATCACTTCAGAATGGATGAAAAAGTTAACGTTTATTAATTTTACTGATATGAAAATCCACGTATGTCACATTAACAATTAATTGATTTTTTAAATTTAAAAAAAATATTTTTTATATGTTTATAACAATTTTATAATTTTATTTTTTTAAATAATTTTTTTTTAAAATGATTGTTGATGTGGCATGCATGGATGCCGCATCAATTAAATCAACAAATGTTAATTTTTTATCCATTTTAAAATAATTTGATAAATAATACAAATTTAAAAATTAAAAGAAATGAAATTAAATGAAAAGTTAAATTGTCCTTTTTTATAAAGTTGGAAGGACGAATAAATTACTATGCTTGTAATAAATTGTATAAAATATGAGATGAAGGAAGATGCAATATGAAGGTAATATAAAAACAATTAAAATGAAATATAATTGAAAAATAACATCAACATATATAAATAGTGAATGATACAATCAAAATAAATATAAAACATTAAGATTTTATATAAATTTATAATACTTTAGTGCATAAAAATAAAACTTTGAATCACAAAATGTATATCTTTTTCTAAATTAAATCATCATAATTCAAATTATATAAAATATAGGATAACAAAATATACAACATCAACACAATATGAATTGCAACACTTTAAACTTAATCTAGACGTTATGGCTGAATTTTGGAAGTCACATTAAAACCATTGAAAATATTTACTTGTTGAAAATAACTAGGTTTCAATTATTTTTATTAAAAACTCCAAATTTTATACCGAGTAATTTAGTATTTGAAAAGTACTTATTAAAACTCAAGTATTTGAAAAGTATCATTATTATTTCAAAATATCGTCTTAAATCATAAAACTAAGAATTTGTAATATTTTTAATTATTTCTTAAAAATAATTTTGGTAAAAATCTTTTGCAGCGGACTTTTGAAAATACTTAGAGAAATCACAAAATTTGTTTAAAATCAAGTAAAAATCATAATTAATTTAAATAAACTCAATAATTCTAAATACTTCTAAATCCATCAAGCATGCATGCATGGCAATTTAGAGTTATAAAGTAAAGGAACAACCCAATAAAAAGTCCAATGTGAGTCTTATAAAGCCCAGTGTTATGAAACTAAAGGAGTGAGATTTTAAAGCTCGGTGTGAGTCTTATAACAAGTTAAATAACACTAAGCACATACTTATCATACAATATAATCAATTTTGTGCACATGATTATGGCAGTGC
Source organism: Gossypium hirsutum (assembly GCF_007990345.1). Taxonomy (NCBI): domain Eukaryota; kingdom Viridiplantae; phylum Streptophyta; class Magnoliopsida; order Malvales; family Malvaceae; genus Gossypium; species Gossypium hirsutum. Next base: position 9,948,733 of record NC_053440.1, read on the forward strand.
AATTTTTGTAAAACAATTATGCAATTTTTTATAAAACATCCTACCCATCACCACTACACTCCAAAAAGAGTTCCTCAAAACTCATCCATCCAATCACTCTAATATATGTGGTCGAAGCCACCAATATTTGCAGACAAGATGCCATGTAGATTGAGGATAAACCACCAAATTCACAGACAAACTGCCATGTAAATTGTGGACAAAGCCACCAATATTCGCAGATGATCTTCCGTGTAGGTTGTGGATAAACCACAAATTTTGTAGACAAGTTGTCATATAGGTTGTCGACGAAGCCATCAATTCTTCCTCCTTTTCCACCCCATGCATGTGATATGGCCACAATAAACATATATATACATATTTTTCATTTCAAGATATCACTTGTCACATTAGACATGTCGAAGCATGCAAATAGAATTTCTCAATATATAATATCATGTAGGGCATGTTTAACATGCATTTCATGTATTGTTTCAAGATATCGAAATATCACAATTTATTTGTCATGTAAAATCAATTATGTTATAATACCACATAACATGAGAATGATAATAACATACTTTTCAAACAGTGAAAATCATAGCCACACAACATACTTTTCATAAGCTAGTTGGCTTAGGTTACTTACTTGGTATAATACACATTGATGGGTTTAATCTCCCTTTTCTTTTGGAATACTTTTAGTATTCACATAAAACACAATATAAATAATAATATTTATTTAAATACTAGAATTAATGTATATCTATTTTTATTTTAGATTAGACCCAGACCTGATAATAGATCCAAAGTGAATCACCCTTCTAAAGAACGCCTACACTTGGATCTGATCGATAGGTCACCTACTTATCAACAAAGGTGATTCCTCATTAGGGGTGTTGTTTTTAACGTTTTATGGAATAGTCAATTTTAAAAAACTCTAATAAGCACTTACTCTTATAAAAATCAATCGAAATGCGATCTTGTTTTCGATGTTAGTGACTTTCCGGGTTGGTACCGTTTGGCCCTTCAACATAAAGTAGAATACAATATGTTAATATTTGAAGGAAAATACACTATTTTCTCTATATGCATTCAACCTAAAGGAAAAGAAGAGAAGAAAGAGTGGTTTTTCATTCAACCACTAAATTTACTCTTTATTGGTTGAAACGAGAGGGTCAGAGAATCACCGTGATCTTGAATTGGAGAGGGATGTGAAGCTAGAAAAATGATCACTTGAAAATTGAGTCACTAAATACAACATTTAGGAATAAATTATAAACTAATTGAAATAGATTATATAGGATTTTCGGTTACTAAAGATAATGATAGAGATCGAAAAATGGTGAAGAAAGAGAAAGAATCACTAAAGCTGATGGAGGCACAGCAGCGGTCTAGTGAGAATTCAACAGATGAGGAGGAGGAAAGATAAAGGGTGCGACACTTGAGAGAATAAGGAGATTATAAAAAAAAAATTTAAAAGTGAAGAGAAAAAGATGGTATTATCGATGGTGGAGCAATGTGGTAGCCACGGTGATTAGTGGTGGTGCAAGGGGCGGCGTTGGAGCAAAATAAAGGAGAGAAGTGGCGGCAAGAAGGAGGTCTGGCAGTGGTTCAGTTGGCAAAGAGTGGTGCAAGAAAGGAGAAGAATTAAGGCAATAGTGGTGGAAGGTAGAGGTGTCCATGGCCCGAAAAAAATTTTGGCCCATTTCCTAGGCCCGAGCCGGGCCCGGCCCAAAATATGGGCTTGAAATTTTGTCCAGGCCCGGCCCGAGAAAATATTCCTAAGCCCGAGCCCAGCCCAGCCCGACCTATTTTTTTAATAAACACCAAAAAATTATTTTAAAAATAAAAAAAGTATTTTAAAAGTATTTTAAAATAAAATATATTTATTTATTATATTCGGGCTGGCTCGGGCTGGGCCCGGGCCAAAAAAGTGGTGCCCGAGGCCCAACTCGTTTTCTAAACGGACCTCTTTTTTTGCCCAAACCCATATTTCAGGCCTATATTTTTACCCGAATCCTCCCATATTTCAGGCGGGCCGTCGACACCTCTAGTGGAAGGGTGGCCAAAACAAAGAAAAAAATGAAGAGAAAGGAGGGGCAAGGGAGAAGGTGTGGCAATGATAATAGGAAAAGGGAAAAGATGAAAACAAAAGGTTAATTTCACTATGTGTAGGTACATTGAACCGGCACACAAGGTAAGGGAGGAGAAAGAGGTATGTTGAGGGGACAAAGGAGTAAAAATGGATCAAATAAGGAGTTTAAGGAAGGTTGACTTTCGAGAAAGGAAAGAAATCATCCCCATGCAAGGCAACTTAGTTGGATGGAATGGGGGTTGACCATGCTAAAATTGGCTAAAAATAAATAAATAAAAATTTTGAAAGTGTGGAGACTAATACCTAAAACCCTTAGGAAATCATTTAAGCTCCTACCCACTAGACCATTTAATTCTTTATTCACACTCCTACAACAATTATTTAAAAACATGATGTGACATTTACTAAGGTTTGAAGCAAATTTGCACCAAATAAAAATTAAAGAGAAGGAATGGATTCAAACTCAAATCATCAAGGACAACTCCACCACTATTCAATCACTATACTTGATACTTATCTATTGACAAATGTGCCAAGGTCATCTAAAAAAATTTCGAACGACCATTCTTGGTTCATTAACTCAATTTCTACTAATCCAGTTTTTGAAATGTGATATGAATAGAAAAGTTTTTATTTAAACCGAACCACTATAACAAACAAATGCAATACCCTATGAATTGATACATGATAGAAACACAAAATAGAAAAATAATTAAAATAAAATATGAATTTAACATGAACTAAATGAATAAATATGTTAAATATAAATTTGTATTTAGTTAGTATTTAATTTTTTTTTGGATCTTATCGGTTCTTGCATTTATATTTCGTTAACTAGGTTGGTACCTCTACATTAACTTCTTTAGTATGTGCAAATGTGGCACTGATAGCTAATTTGGTGGTGTCATATGGCAGCCTCTTAGTATGTCACATGGCAAGCATAAATAAAAAAATAAAAAAAAACTTTAAAATATATATATAAATTAATAAAAACTATTTTTTCACATAAAAATAAACCTAGACAAATGGTTGTCCAGATACACCTAAATCTGGACACTCATTTGTCTAGATTAATTCCAAATGTATTTTTAGCAAGTTTATATATTTTTAGTTTTTTTTATAAAAATTCCAAGTTATTTATATTATTATTTTGAAATTAAAAAAATAAAAATTTTAAGATATATAAACTAATAAATATATATTTATAAAATTACATAAAAAATTAACCAAGACAGATAGTTGTCCAGTTTCAAATGTATGTAGACAACTATTTGTTGAGATTCATTCTAAACGTGTTTTTTAGTTCTTTTATTTTTTTATAAATTTTAGTTTTTTTATATATTTATATATTTTATAATATTTTATTTATTTTGTAAATTTGTAAATTATATATTTTTAGATATTTTTTATTTTAAAAATATGATAGCCTTTTATAGAGGGTTATTCTCTCTTTACATCACCTGAATCGGGAAATCATTACATTTGAAACTTTTGAATAAAAATTTTCAGAGAATATATTCTCTGATTACAAAATACAAATTACATAACTATTCACTTGTCTTTTCTTGCAGGGAATATTTGTTGCAGGGAATCTCTTCTGTTCACGCATTATTTTGTTGCAGGGAATCTCTCTTGTTCACGCATTATTTTGTTGCAGGGAATCTTTCCTGTTCACGCATTATTTTGTTGCAGGGAATCTCTCCTGTTCACGCATTATTTCTTTTTGGACCTGGTGATGGTTACCGACGTGGTATCATCTGCAAGATCCACCATTTTGATTGAGGATGCCGGAGATTCATCTTCAAATTCGGAGTCTAATGAGCTGAGCATTTCAGCCATGAGTTTTTTGTATTCTTTTTTGGTCTTGGCTTGAGCTAACATTGCACTAGCTGTCGATTTTGCTTGAAGAAATTTTGCTGTGGTTTGATCCGAGGTTGCGGACTTAACACAAACAGTAGATTTTAGGACAGCCAGAGCCTCTGTCTCTTCTATCCCAACAACATTTAGGACCAATTTACAAGGAATAAATAATTCCTCAAATATAGCTCAACCTATCTATGCCAGACAGGAAGAGAGTCCCCAAAATTCACCTAACATGTCACCAACTTATTCATCAATAACTAATAATGCAAGACAAGGAGAAAATTCAGAAATATTTGTTTTAGAAAAATTGTTTGAAATAAATAAAGAATGATGTAGAAAGCACTTCTATTCCAACAAAAATAAGCAAAAAAGAGAAGATTACTTTAAAAATTATAATGATAAAAACGAAAGCATTCTTCAAGAATATTATAGATTTATGAATACTCATAAAGTCCATATAAAATTCTTTGAATGGTTTGAAGAATATTATTTAGGATCTGTTAATACAATAAGACATAATACTAGATGGCAGACTAATAAAGGAGAAGTTGAATCTCGACATCCCCCTTTAATGGAGGTTCAGTATCTTCATAAGAATACTGGAATAAAAGCAAACCCTTTAAGAATGAGAGCTCCCGATGCAGGAGAACAAATCTCATCAAAAGATATCAAAATGATAGTAGAACAAAACAATTATACAAATATTAATCTTCATACAATAGGAAAACAATTAGATTATATTGAGAATCTGGTAGAAAGTCAACCAATCAAGAAAGAACCAGTAAAAGAGATAATCGAAAAAAGTTCCAAAGAACCAATAAATCATATATTTATAAAATAATATTAAAATAAAAAATTGATATTTTATAATAAATTAAAAATATATAAAATTATTAAAGACACATTTAGAATGAACTTCAACAATTGTTCAAGTTCATTCTTCATATGAAAAAATATTATACTTTTTTTATTAAATATATATATGTTTGTCACGTGACACGTTAAGAGGTTTTCACGTGTCAATATCCGATTTACTATCAATGTCATATCAGTATAAATTAATGGTGTTAGTGCAAAAGTATCAACCTGATTGACGAGATACAAATTTAAGTACCAATTAGGTAAAAACAAATTAGGTACCAACTAGATATAAATAAACAAGTTAAAGTGCAAAATATGTATTAACCTAAAAAGCAATATAAATATCAACCTGAAACTAAAAAGTAATATGAGCATAAACATTAAACAAGGATAAAAGAAAATAAATAAAATATAAAAAAAGAGTTTAATTAGTAATAATTTTACCTCAAATTTCATATAATTATTGTTCCACTAACCCACGTAAAAAAATGATATTACTTAGTTATCTTCTAAAATAAATTAAATAGTCTATATTATAGACAGTTTGGTCCAGAGAATGAAAAATTATTTTTGATAATTGAATTCTTTAGTATATTTTAAGTGTGTTATATTGTCTTGTTTGTTTCATTATTGTGTAAGATTTTATTATTTGATTGATAGAATTTAAAATTATTTAAATGTATATTTTATTAAGTTATTCTTATAAAATATTCTTGTATTTTTGTATTCATTACTACACCTCTATTTGGGTTCATAATATTTGATTTTACTAATAAATTAATGCATTTTTATGATAAACTACTTTTATATCTCTTTTTTAAGTAAATAAACTGAAATTGAGGAAGGATAATACGTAGTCAGAGCTTCATTTTCACCAAAGTGATAGGAAAAAATACAGAAGAACAATTTTTTTTTTAAATAGATCTGTTATTGGTTATGGTTAAGTGCAAATTTGACCAAAATTATAGAAAAAAAGGACTAGTAAAATTATTATAAATATTTTCTTTTCAACTAATGATACATATAGTTGAAATGTATATATTAGAATAAAAAAAAGGAAAATTTAATTCATTAGGTGTTATTACTATTTCATTTCCGATTAAGAAAAATGAATTAAAGTCATTAAAATTGGATAAAATCGTAAAAAAATCTTACATTATCATGGGAATGTAAGATTATATAAGAAAGATGTGGTATACATTGAGATTAACTCTTATATTTTAGAATCTTAGTTTTATTGGGAATGTAATATTCTTCGCTCTTGGTAAACTTTGAAATCCAAGCGAGAGATGATATTCCATAATCTTACATTATCTCAGGAAATATAAGATTACTTGAACCAAAAGTCCCTTACGAGTAATGTAAGATTTCAGAATATCATTCTCCTATTTGAACTTCAAAGTTTATCTTGAGATAATAATTTTACATTCCCAATAATGTCAAGATTCATGAATATAAAGAGTAATTTCAATACCTCCTTTTACTTGAATAATCTTGCTACCTTAGTAATGTGACTTTGATTCATTTTCTAATGTAATCCATCATGTCATGAATCAAATGCCCTATAAGGATACAGATGAATTCTTGATTTAACAGTGAATTTTGTTTTTTTTATTGATAAAGAATATTGTATCAATTTTAATCTAAATTTTTAAAAAAAATCCATTTAGACTTAAAATCAATTTTTTAATAAATTAATTTTAAAAAATTAAATTGATGGATTAGATGGATTCAAGATCCATTGATTTAATTAAAATGGAGCTAGATTTTTGCCACTTTTTTGTGGACATGTTGATCTACTTCAAGAAATATTCTTTAATAAATTTTATGAATATCAATTCACTTACCTATTTATTCAAATAAAATGCACCCACCATCTTAACTCCACTTCGAGCAACATCTGAAAGTACCAACCTTTTAAACTAAAAAAAGCTAATCAATCAAACTTAAAAAAGTTCATGCTAAAAGGAAAACAATATAAAATATGTAAAGCCAGGGCAAATTAAAAAAAAAAAAACAAAGAGGCAAAGTTGAGGCTAAGTTAGGGGAAAATGATTTTTTTTTGAAAAATAGGCTTTTTTTAATTAGAAAAATAGGTCATTTTTAGAGAGAGTGTGTGAAAACGCGTCCACATTGGCAAGAAAGTGCACTCAACTAGACACGTTTTCCTTTGAGTCGTGTTTTTTCTTTCTCTCTCCTTGATCAATTTTTTTGTTTAGGATTTTTTTAGGTTTAAGGTTTTGTTAATTCTAAGGTTTAGGGTTGAGGTGTTTTAGAATTTTGGGAATTTTACTATTTTTGGTATTTTATGATTTTTGAATTTTAGGGTTTTGAGGTTTTAATTTTTTGTAGGTTTTAAGGTTTTGTACGTATTTAGGGATTTTTTTTGTTTAACAGGTTTTTACTGGGTTTAGGGAATTTAGGTAGACAATGTGAAGCTAAATCTATGTCACATGTATTTTTGAGTCCGTAACAAATGTTGGATCTTGGTAATATTTGTAATTAATTTCGTACAAGTGCGCAAAAAATCCTATTGGCATGTCAATCGTATCCTAACATTTACTAAGTTCAAACGGGCATCTATTATACATACTAACATTTCTTTACAATTTAGTCCAAATCTCACTTTTCATACCAATTTACCCCCAATTAATTCACCATCAATTATATAAACACAAATAAAACACATAATTATTTAAACACATAAATACCATATGAACTTACCTGGTCAAAACAACAAACAAGTTGTATCTTCAGGGAGTAATCGGTAATTTTGACTTTTCCCTGATTATCTCTGATTTGATCCAACTCTTGATCTAAACAATTATTTTAGACAATTCATCAATACCATAAATTTTCATATTATTCAATGAGATGTATGAACCTATACAATTTCTTTTTTAGATGCCCCTAAAATTTTACATTTTATTCAATGTAGTCTCTAAAACTGAAATAGACATAACTTTCAATTTTAAGTCTTGGTTTAAAAACCGATCTCAATTAAATTCATTATAGACTCTCTACTATCTATTATTATCAGAATTTCACATCAATATTATATTTTATTCACTTTAGTCCTTATGAACAAAACTAACAATCAAACATTACAATTTAGTCCTTTTTCATAATCTAAACTTAAAAATCTATCAATTTAACACAAATTTATTCAAGAAATCAACAATGACAAATTTCAAAAACTTTAACAGTTTTACAAATTGGTATATGGGCTAGCTAAATCTAGCTCCCATGACCTCAAAAACATAAAAATTATAAGAAAATGACTTAATTATAATACCTAATTAGTGGTCGAAACTTTGAAACTTCAAAGAGGGTTTTCTCCTTACTTGAGACGGCAAGAGGAAGGTGATGAAGATGGTGTTTAATTTTTCCACTAACTTTAATATATATAGTATAATTAAACTTAATTAACTTAATTAGTTACTAATCTCACTTAGTGCATAAATCCATCATCTCCCACTATCACTTATTATATAATGGTTTATTTATTATTTTGGATCTTTGGTTAATTGCAATCTAAGTCCCTTAGTCTTTGATCAATTAAAAACTTATAGCGATAAAACTTTTACAATTTAGTCCTTGTATCTTAATTAAATAATTAATAGACAAAATTGAAAGACCAAACTTAAATAAACTTTTACACCAACTCTGAAAATGGCATGGCACTTGCGATTTCAAGTTTGGAAAACAAGCTTTTCCATCCCAAAGACTGATACACTTCAAGATTATATGCATCGATCTTCGTTGATGGCGTCTTCTTTTTGCGCAACATTGATTAGACGGTGGACACTATAAGCTCAAGCTTGAGTTTCCAAATATATGAGTATTTAGTTGTGACATTGATCAATCGATTTTGTTTGCCATTGTAAGAACTTAGCCCCGTCGAAAATGCGGATAAAAGTGCTTAGAGATGGTTGAGAAATGGAGATTTAACTGTAGCATATCCTATAAACAATTAGCTGAAGCCTTTAAATGTTCAAGTACTTGCCCCTTTTTGTTCTCGATCATTGGAGGTCTCATGGGATTGACCATGGCCGCCCTATTGTCGACAACAAAACACCTACTTCTGCCCATTTGCGATGAAAGCCTACCAGTTCTTCTCCCTCTACTTACAAATCTAACCATTTTCCTACTAAAATCGCAAAGACAACAAATGAAAGAAAATTTTGAACTACAACAATTGAACAAGGAACTCAAGCAGTAATAAAAAAAAACTTTGAAACGACAATGTAGTTCTAGAAAAAGCTGGGAACCGATTTATAAATTTCTCAATACTCTTCATAAATGCACTGTTTTAGGATTCGAGGCCATGACCAATAACATTTGGCCACTTATGCCACATGCTTAGAACTTTAGCCAAGTAAACGTGCGGTCTTAGACTCAGTTTTCCTCCAACAAGCCTGAGTCAACCTTCGACCCTCGCTCGGTAGAGGCTTTAGCAGCAAAGGAGCTTTGCTGTTTTTAAGGATGACACTTTCTTGTTCGGGGAACACTATCTCCCAATGCTTCTCGTTGGCTAGACATATAGTTGAGATGCATGTGAAGAAACGAATCCAAAGAAGCCAAATCGTTAAACATTTTGGATGGATCTCTCTAGTCAACAGGTAAAATCGAACACAGATGTTGCGGTAAAGATTCATAGCAATAGAGCCACAGTTGACAGCACTTTTGAATACAAAAGACATTAATCTAAAAAGAAATGAACAATTCCCATCTTATTACCAACAAAAGCTATGATAGCCCACCCACTTCATTGCACGAGATATAGTTAAACCTCTTGTAGTTTAATCCAAAATCCAACAAGATTTCCATATGTAATAATAATAGTCAAAGAACTTTGGAAATTGAAAAAGCTTCAACAATAATCATGGTTATGCAGGGCTAGGTATTACATAATACAATACAAACGCAAACTAGCTCTTCTCCTTCTCCTCCTCAATGATTAATCTTGGTAAGCATTGGATATTTTATGTATATAAAAAATACAACACAAACGCACTCAATCTCGTTCCCTTCATAGAATTTGATCAAGCAAGCATAAGAAAGAATTGGGTCATAGATAATTTTTCTAATATTAAACAGAGAACCTGAGAAGGCCCAATTTTATCTAGCATCCAAGCTCCAATTTCAGCTTAACCCATTCATGAAATCCGAAACGCTGCAAAGCGACGAGAAGATTTTTATTCACCTATAATTTTTTTCAGAAAGGGCATTTCAGTATTTTTATAATTGCGTAAACAGAAATAAAAGCTCGAAAAAAGACGAAAATCTGCCGCGGTGGATTTTAACCGTAAAGGGTGCACAATAGCAATCCCATGTGATCTTTACTCATATCATACGCACCATGCGAACTGCGCACTTTCCCTTTTAACCTCCCCCGCCTTAGCATTTCTTGAAGCTAGAGACTTCGTAAAGCTTAACAGATCAGAGAGAGAACTGTTACCGAGTGAGTGACTCAGTGAGTTAGGGGTGACAAGATGGCTACAAGTGAGGCATCCGTGACTCGGATAATGGTGGCAGTGAACGAGTCAACGATCAAAGGTTACCCTCACGCTTCGATAAGTAGTAAGGGAGCTTTCGAGTGGACTCTTCAGAAGATCGTTATGTCCATCACTTCTGGTTTCAAGCTTCTCTTCCTCCATGTTCAAGTTCCCGATGAAGATGGTTTGTTTCCCTTTCAGCTCTTTTTCTTTTCTTTTCTTTTCTTTTTCCGGTTTTCTTTATGTAATGAAGTTTACGTGATGCGTTTTCTATACGCACGTGGTTGCCGTTCGCTAGGGTTTGCGGAGTGTATGATATGAGTGTGCAATTCTTGATTCGTGGCTTGAATTTCTCGAAATTACGTCGATTTGCTGGTTTATATGGTTAAGAGATTTAATTTGATGGATCATTCATTGAATCTTTTAGTTGTACTGTTTGGTTGCTATGACAATTATCTGTGTGGCTACTAATAATTGAAAGTCAAAAGGTGTTTATCGAATAATAATAATGTTAAAAGCTTACCTTTGAAAAATCATTTTCTTTTTGAAAGTACTAATCAGGCTACACCGTCAAAGTTGGATGGATAAAATAGAAATGACTCTGTTTAGAGATTGAATTTTACCCTAGCCTTTTAGATTACAATGTTCATGCACAGCAATGACATGTATAAGCTTCAAATTTAACCTTTGAGTCTGAAACATAAATTCCTATGGCAAAACTGGTTTCAACTTTCAAGTGGCAAATCATGACTGCTTCATGTTCAGCTTCGACTGTTGTAAAATCAGCCAATGCCACTAAATTTCAATTTGTTTTTCTGTAAGGTTTCGATGACATGGACAGCATATATGCCTCTCCTGAAGATTTCAAGAGCCTGAAGAGCAGGGACAGGGCTAGAGGGCTTCGTCTGCTTGAATTCTTTGTTACAAGGTGCCATGAAATTGGGGTAATGTTCATTCTTCAATAAATTATTGTTTTCAAACAAATATCTCACTTTACTCAAGGGTCGATGAGATTGGGATGGTGTTCATTCTTCAATAAATTATTGTTTTCAATGGAAAACTGCATTTTATTTGTAGTTTTTCCCTCCCCGATGATAGATTTCTCTGATTGTAGGTTGCTTGTGAAGCATGGATCAAGAAAGGTGATCCAAAGGAAGTTATCTGCCATGAAGTGAAGAGGATCCAGCCAGATCTTCTTGTTCTTGGTAGCAGAGGACTTGGTCCTTTCCAACGGTATGCTTAGTACCTGATGCCGCCTATTTTTTATTTTTGTTGATGACCTTAACTTGTGTATTTGCTTCTCCAGGGTTTTTGTCGGAACGGTGAGCGAGTTTTGCGTGAAGCATGCTGAGTGCCCTGTCGTAACAATCAAGCGTAGATTGGATGAAACTCCTCAAGACCCCGTTGATGACTAAATTTGTTTCACAGACCCCTTGATTCATTGCTCTTGGTTCTGTTAATAGACTTGAAACTCTACAACTATACCAATTCCATATATCAGTGGGGATAAGAAATGAATTGCTTTTGTTTTGGTGGAAAAAATACTATGTTGTGGATTGCATCTGTTGTTTGCAAAGAAGACTGCTATTATTAGTCTGTGTTTGCTTTAATTACTTCCAAAACCCTTTCTCGTGTTCTTTTTTCTTTATTTACTAGATTTTACTAAGATTCAAATTTTAGGGTTAAACAAGAAAAATTAAAAATTGACTAAAATTGAGGTGTGATTAAATGGATTATGAAATGCAAATTAAAAATCGTACGTGGATTAAGTATGTTTCTAGAGAAAATAATTTAGTAGCAGATTACTATAGAGGTCAAGGTTGCAGGCTTTAGACGATGTCTCAAATGAAGTTTTAGAGTTTCTACAATAAGATAAAACTAATAGTGTTTTTGCTCAATTTAATTTGATATAATTGCTATCCCTTGAGTTGAATTGTTTTTATTTAATTTATAGTTTTATGTTGCACAAATAAATATTTTAGCTAAGAGTTGCCTAAAACAGTGACTAGTGTCACGGGGCTAGAGTTTTCTCTTGCAATCCGTGTGGCCTTAGGCGATCCGTTCGTCCAAACTCGCCTAAGTGAGCCTGAACTCAAGTGAGGATTCCTTAAGAATTCCTCCAAGGCACCAAATTGAAGAGCGGAAGCGATTTATGTCAAAAGAAGTTAAACTAAAGAACAACAGAAAGAGCGCTCGCAAAGTGTTTCAGTAAATGCTCTCAATTCTCTTATTCACCAAGAATAATGAAACAACGAATGGAGTGAGTACAACTAAGGGGGAGGCTCTCTATTAATAGTTGAGCTCTCCCAAAACCGACGGTCAAGATACATTTACATCGATGGACGAGATTAGCCATATCCTTTTATTTTAGGGATTTACAAGATATGTCATATCAAATCTAATCTTTACAAGATATGATTCCCTCTATCTTCTAAGATTAGTTACCATATCAGCCTAAGTTGCCATGTTTTCATTATCGGGCCAACTAGGTTTCAATCTGACAGGCTTCTCTAATTGCTCTTTGAATCGGGCCAGTTCTTGTGAGCCAAATGATCCCCATCTGAGCAATAGACCTCCATTGGATGCATTTGGTGCGATGGTCACGAGTTTTGAACTGTGGCCCGTGACATTCTCCCCCACCCATTCTCGCAACGTCCTCGTTGTGACTTCTGAATAGCACTAACTTGATTCGCCTCGGTCTCGTCTCGATGCCTTAACCTTTCCCTTCTTTTAGGAATTTTGCCTCGGCTTACGTCGCTTCTTAACTCGAACCATCTTACTCGTTTGTACATCTCGATGACAAGAAGTTATGTCACTCTCTTGTCCACATTCTAACTTTACTCGAACAGAATCCTCGTGATTCACCACACTTAGCTTTGCTTTGCCCACAGTCTCTCGGCCTCTTTGCTCAAGAACTTCGAAAGGGCCCCTACGTTCTTGCCAAGTCAACAAGTTAGAATGCAAAACACTACATAGTGTTCGGAATGTACCTTTGCATTTACTCTGGTCAACTGCCCCACATGCATCACTTCTTTTTCCTTGAAGTCCGATGCACCACCCACCTCTCCCATAGGTGGAAGCCTTGTCGATGGCTCAGCCAACTCCGATGCTTCACTCAACTTAAGCCTCATTGGTCCCAACTTCACTATTTTCATCGCAACTTTTTCCTCTAAGTCCGATGACAAACTCACCTCTTCCTGGGGTGGAAGCCCCTCCGATGACTCACCAAGCTCAGACGTTGCCTTTCTTTTGACTCCAGCTTGTTTTGGACAGTTCCGCAACTCATGCGGACCACGGCACAAGAAGCACTTTACTCGTTTCTTTTTGCTCCTCTTTGCCCTCTTGGCTTCGGCTTTTCCCTTGCTCGAACTAAGCTTCATGGGCTCCTTGTCTGCTCCCTCATTCCCCTCAATGTTAAACTTTCTCGGACACTTCTGTAACCTATGCAGACCATGACACAAGAAGCACTCCACTGGCTTCTTCTCGCTTTCGGCCTCCTTGGCTTTGACACCCCTTGTGCTCGAACCAAGTACCAAGGCCTTATCCACCGGCTTCTCTTTAAGCGCGGATTTCCTCAGACATTTCTTCAACATGTGTGGACCGTCGCAGAGAAAGCATTTCAACTTGTCCCTTTTCCTCTTGGGTTTCTTCTTCCCAACTCGTGGTTTCCTATTACCACCATTATTGTCGTTGCCATTACCATCAACAATATCTTCCTTGTGATCCATTTCACATACGCCCGTTTCCTTGGACTTGGAAGACCCAAGCTTGTCTTTCCCTAAACCAAGCTTGACCACGGACTCAACTACCGTCATGGCTTCCGATAGCTTTTGGGCACCTCTTTGTTCCACCTCATGCCTGACCCACGGCTTCAATCCATTCTGAAAAGCAAGCAATGCTTCTCTTTCGGTCACCTTTGAAACTTAGAACATGAGTTCCTTGAACTCTCGAACATACTCCCCCGCTGTGCCCCGTTGCAATATACCTTGCAACTTTGCCCGAGCTTCTTCCTCGGTAAATTCTGGGTAAAACTGTCCCTTCAATTCGCATTGGAACTCTTGTCACGTTCCAATCTCACATTGCCTTTTATTTGTGGTCCTGCCTCGCCACCATAAAAGCGCAATGTCAATAAGAAACATTGAAGCAATGTTTACCTTAACCGCATCATCCACGATGCCTTTGGCACGAAAGTAGTTTTCCATCCTCCACAAGAAATTGTCTACATCGCATGCAGACTTTGTCCCCACAAACTCTTTAGGCTTCGGGACATCCTTGTTACTGAGTGCTGCATTTGCCACTCCTTTCCCCACGACTGCTCGACACAAGGCTAACTCTCCCTTGAGCTCCTCTATCCTTGTGCTCAAAGCCCTGGTCGTGGCCATTGTTTCCTCCTTCAAAGCCATCATCATGGCCTCGAGAGCATCGTTCCTCTCCGTCAGCTTCTTCCTTTGGGAATCTAGCAACTCTTACACACTATCCCTTTGGGAAGTGAGACACATGGTCACAAAGTCCCTGGACTGCTCCCTCAAGTCTTCAATGCTTTCCCCAAGCGCATTGTCCGACTCTTTTGTGTCCTCCATGGACTCCTCAAGTTTACCCACACGTTCCTCAACAGTCGACAACATCTCTCTCAAAGACTTTCTCGCCCACCTTTGTTCGAACTCTTTTTTCGACATCCCAACGGTGCCTTCGAACCAAAAACTTAGCTATCACTTGGTTCGAACCAACAGCTCGAATACCACTTGTCACGGGGCTAGAGTTTTCTCTTGCGATCCGTGTGCCTTAGGCGATCCGTTCGTCCAAACTCGCCTAAGTCAACCTTAACTCAAGTGAGGATTCCTTAAGAACTCCTCCAATGCACCAAATTGAAGAGCGGAAGCGATTTATGCCAAAAGAAGATAAACCAAAGAACAACAGAAAAAGCGCTCGCAAAGTGTTTTAGTAAATGCTCTCAATTCTCTTATTCACCAAGAATAATGAAACAATGAATGGAGTGAGTACAACTGAGAGGGAGGCTCTCTATTAATAGTTGAGCTCTCCCAAAACCGACGGTCAATATACATTTACATCGATGGACGAGATTAGCCATATTCCTTTATTTTAAGGATTTACAAGATATGCCATATCAAATCTAATCTTTACAAGATATGATTCCCTCTATCTTCTAAGATTAGTTACCATATCAGCCTAAGTTGCCATGTTTTCATTATCGGGCCAACTAAGCTTCAATCTGACAGGCTTCTCTAATCGCTCTTTGAATCGGGCCAGTTCTAATGGGCCAAATGATCCCCATCTGAGCAATAGACGTCCATTAGATGCATTTGGTGCGATGGTCACAGGCTTTGAACTGCGGCCCGTGACACTAATACTCTCTTTCTTAACACCATTTAAATAATACAAGTTTAAATTCTATATTTATTCTTCTCCGATATTGTAATAATAAAAAGAACTATTTTATATCTAAAATAGCAAAAACAATTTAAAAGTTTTTATAAAAAATGTGTTTAAAAAATTATAGAGGGTATTGGTTATCTTTTATTTATTTGAAATTTATTGTTCTTTAAGAAATATTTATAAAAAATTTCAGTAAATTCTACAAAGGAAGGTTCTTTCTAGTCCCGTGGCAGGGAGTACGCGAATAATAAACAAATTCGAAGGCTAGTAATTTGAATTCGGGTATTTCAGAAACTGTAGACATCCAATGGAAGCAACATTTAGAAGAAAAATCTGATTCCAGTATGCTCAATAGTAACAGAATTTGTATCCAATGAAAACAGAATTCAACTACTGCAGTTTATGCCATATATATATATATAGCATGTGCTGATTTCAACATATGCAAATGGTAACTATGAACTACTTACCTAAGTATTTCTTACAAAATCCTAACCAAATGTATGTAACAGCAATGACGTAACATACACTTCTACATATCCATACATCCTAAAAGTGACTACTTTTTTGCCTAAGATGATGATGATTCAACCATTGTGTTTACCATCTCCAACAGCCCTTTTATCTCGCTCTGTATTTTGGATTTAGCCTCTGATGACATTGTTTCCTCTGATGTCTCCAGCATTGATGTCAGCGTCTCGAGCTTCTGCTTTATGTAGTTCAGCTCCAAATTTCCAGGTGCCAAAGACTTTGTTGATTTTTCCTTTGCTAGAGAAGGTTTTTTGGCACTTGGTATTTCCGTCTTGTTATGAGCTGATGCAGCCTGGTGAAGTCGAAGCCGAAAACTGACATTGGCAGATCCAAAAGGACTATCATTTTGTGAACTGCTGAAGGCTTGTTCGGCGTCGGAGGTTCTTAAGAAGACAACACGAGCACAGAAATTACTGAAGAACATATCAGTGTCCTCCATGTCTAAAGCTCCATATCTGCTGTATATTCGGATAAGATCGTCCTTTGTAGGCAATGAGGATCCAGGGCCGAATGTCACAAAGAGGGCAGCAGGTAAATCATTTCCAGCTGCAGCAATGGCAGTTTGCTTCCTTTTAGGAGTATATGCCTTCGGTTTCTCAGTTTTCTTCAGTGACGCCCTGGTTGCTTGTCTGGGTTTGGATTCACCCATCTTTGTTTCTTCATTCTTTCCAACTTTTTTCTTATGGGATTTATATCCAGAGGGAACATGACCAGCCATAGATCGGTTGCTTCCCAATGACACAGTAGAAAAGTCCGGAGATTTTCTCCTTTTCTGATGCTCGAACTGATTATATATTTTGTAGTCAGATCCATCTCGATAAACAGAGCTTCTAAATACAGATAAAAACTCCACAACAAATTCAAAAGAGCTGTTTTTCCTTTGATATTGAGGACTAAGAGCCATGGATCGGACTTCAACTAGAACTTCATTAGCAGGAATTTCAACTTTTGCAAGATCATTCATCTGATTCAGGTATCGTTTAGGTGTAAGAAAATTCGATTCATTCAAGGCTTCTTGCTCTGCATGAACTTCTTCAGGGACTTCATTCCCTTTACCCGTAACAAGGTTGTCAGTAGCCTTGCTCATTGTCTCCCCGAATCGGGTGTCACTGGAAACCTCTACAGATTCATCTTCTATGTCGGCTTTCCTTAGCTTCCCAGTTGAACTTGTGTAAGGAGGAGATAAGTACTTGCTTTTCTTCCTTTCTCTAGTAAAAGAACCACTCTCGAATAGGTCCTTAGTTTCAGCATCAATCCTTCTGATAACAGAACCAACATTCAATTTCCTTTTAGTCGAAACAGGTTGGTTATCAGTATCTTCTTTGCCCCGATTATCACCGTCATTATCGCTTGCTTGTTTAATCTTTGTTTTCCTTCCCCTTGATGAATAAACCTTATCCATTCCTTCATTGGCCCCAATGAAATCAACTTCAGCATTTAATCCTGAAAGCTCATTTCCCTTCCCCTTTCTTGGTACGAAACTCGAATCACTTCCACCATCACCATTAACTTTATCATTGCCTTTCGTCTTTTTTCTCCGAGATGAGGATGCTGGTTTGCTGGACTTTGAGACCTTATGAGCCTGTACATCTAAATCACCTTTTAAAATTTCAGCAATGCTTTTCTGCTTCCTCCTGTGATACATGGCATCCTCCGAAATATCCAGACTCCTCAACAAAGTCCGACTGCCTTGGCCAGATTTTGGACAGGACGAAGAAGAAATCCAATCTTCTTCGACCAGCCCCGTGATTGGGATTCCCACTGCCTCACTATAATCACTCATGTCCACAACAAGAGTTCTAACATTTTCTTCAACATCCAGTATGGACAGGGGTTCATAGTACACCGGCATTCCAATATGCCCTATTGATCGATTAAAAGCTGAAAGCCAACCCTTCAACACTGCACATTCAAGCAAATTACATGTAGAAACAGCCTGCGAAATTTGTTTCAATTTACCAAGAACTTCTTTTGGCTCAAAGAGACCAACTGAGACCTTTCCAAATCCACCTTCAGGCACAAGAACTCCTTCCTTTATCCCAGCATTTGCAGCTAAAGGTCGGTCGAGTCCGATACAATTCTCCTTCGGAACGCACGAGCAAGTCATCTTCGACTCAACAAGTCGGCCGATTTCATCAACAGAAGTCCGTACAGCATTGACAAAGTTCTTAGAGCTACTCAACTTCGACATATCCTCAAAATTCTCCTCAAAAGGCCTCAACTGAGACGGAAGGCACCACGCAAACGAACTATCCCCAAAGTATGCAACAAGGAGTCTTCCCTTCTGTCGCATTTTCACCGCATAATCTGAAGCATCAGTTGGATTATAGACCTGCCCCGGCCACCATGGATGACTCTTAATCTTACCCCATACAAAATAACCGGCAGAGAACTCACCACCAACACCACCACCACCACCATCACCATCGTCGTCGTCGTCATCTATTTCATTCATCATCATCTTCCCACCATTGTGTTTCTCATCCAATTCCACCATTTCATCGTCATCATTTGGTAATACATTTTCAGCACCAATTTCTTTACTTTCATCAACAGCACCTAAAAGAGTGCCAAACCCTTCACCACTATCACTCCTTCCACCATTAACATCAATGTTCCTAACACTTCCTTTCATTTGTAACAAAGAAGAAACCCCATTCAATTCAGAATCCTCAAGTCCCTCACCATCTTCATCAACACAAGAACCTCCCTTTCCATTTATAGAAACCCTAAAACCATTTTCCCATGATCTTTCAACCGTTAACCCACCAGCTTTAGAACCTTCATTAGCATCTTGGTCTAAAGACTTATCCCTAGTAAGGGTTTCAGTTGGCTTTTCAAAAGCTTCCATGTTTTCCCCCCTGAAAAAGATTGAATTTTTTTCCCCCAAGAAAATCAACCTCAAAAAATGGGATTTTTACAACTGAAATATAGGAAAAAGTAAAAACAACAATATAATCATTTTAATTAAAAAAAGATAAACAGTAAACAAAAATACCCACTAACACTTACCCATACTGTAAGAGAAAAAACCTAAACAAATAACAAATCATACAGTTTAACATAAAAATAATTCAAACAAAGAATTAAAAGAAAAAGTACCTGTAGATGAAGAAGAAAATTAAGGGTTTATTTGTGTGCAGGTGAGTTTTGAGGATTGGAGATTTACGACAAAAGAGCACTTGGTCCGGATTTTAAAGAAGAAGATCGTACAGAAGGAAGTGCGGAGACCCTCTTTTTACGGATGTTTGACACGTGTCATTTGATGTTTGCGATGAACTAGGCAAGGCAGCCTATAATTCAACAAAATTAAATTTGTAATTAAATCTAATTTTGAAAAAATCTCACTTTTTCTTTTAATATTTATCAATTTGATTTGCCGATTCAAATCATTTTTCCATTACTCCAAATTCCAACTTTAGATAAACCCTTTGAAATACAATTCTAGAGGTTCTTTTTCTTCAATTTTATAAATTTCTTAACTGCTTAAAATTATTTATACTAATTAAGTTAAGATTCAATCGATAAATATAATAATTTATTGATTCATTGGAATTAAGAGAATAAATGAGAGGAAATCTTGGACTGAAAACTAGAGTCTGAATTTTATTTTTTTTTAATTTTATTTATTTCCTTTCTTATTTTGTAATAATCATTAAAAAGGGTAAAAAAGTTTACAACCTTTGTTTGTTAAATAAATAATTAATTATATTTTTTATAATAATATCTATAAAAGATCAACAAGATAAAAAATAATATTTCACATTTTAAGTAAAAAATTACTTTATTTCTTCAACTTTTCCGTCAAACCCTAAAAAAAAAGGTAAGAGTATAAAAAATATTAAAATATGTTATAAGTCTTTGTATTTATTCATGAAATTTGAATTTAATCCCTATATATTTATTTTCAAGAATTTAGTTTCTCTACTTTTTTTATTTCAAAATTCAAGTACAACTTTAAACATTTATAATTTTTTATTAACTTTGTTGGCGTAACATTTTGAAATAAAAATACTCACTTGATAGTCATTTAATTAAAAATTTGACATTTGTAATGAACCTAAATTTAACAAAACAATTTTAACAATGTTAATAGTTTGACCTAAAATTTAAAATCTGAAAAATAAAGGAACTAAATTCCTAAAAATAAAAATACGATAACTAAATTATAATTTTTTTAAAAATACAAAGATTTATGACATATTTTAACGTGTAAAAATTATCCAATTTTAATGTACTAACATTTAGGACCAATTTTCAGATTTTTTTAGGTTAAAATATACATTGAGTCCTTATACTCTTCGAATATTTGAAATTCACTCTACTTTTATTTCTAGAAACTTAGTTTCTTTATTTTTTTTATTTTTTTTTTAGATTTCAAAATTCATATCCAATTGTTAACATTAATTTTTTTGGTTAAATTTGTTGGTATGATATTTAAAAAAAAACTGACTTAGTAGCCATGCAATAAAAAAATTGATGTTATGGAACTGAATTTAGCAAAAAAATTGACAATATTAATAATTGAACTTGTATTTTTAAATCCAAAACCTAGAGGACTAAATTACTTGAAATAAAAGTAAGGGACTGAAAATTTGAATATATGAAAAACACAATGACTTCCAGCATATTTTTAACTTTTTTAATAACTAGGCATAATGTTAAATTTAGCCTTTAACATTTACATCATTTGTCAGTTTGGTTCTCTCTTCTTTTTTTCTTTAGTTAAATTTGACAATCATCCTATTAAAAAGTGTCAAATTTGACCATCAAACTTTTAAAAAAGAGTCAAAATGATTTTTTTTAACGAGAATACTAACTAAAATGTTAAATTTTTAAACACGACATTTGCATGACAATTCACGTGTACTCTATGTCAATTTTTTTGAATTTTTATGAATTTTTTACTTTTTATAATTTTTAAATTATTTACTGACGTGACATATAAAACAAAAGATGCTATGTTAGCATGATGTGTACATGGACTACCATGCGAGTTATCGTGCTAACATTTTTAAAAATTAATGTTTTAGTCATCATTTTCATTACAAATAAGTGATTTGATTCTTTTTTAAAGGTTAGGGTCAAAATTAGTTAAATAATAATAAGAGTCAAATTGACAAAAAAAAATGTAAATGTTGAGGACTAAATTTATCTTTATACCCAATAACTATACTTAAAAACCAATATCAGGTGCAAATGTACGAGTTTAATTGTATATATTAATCAAACTATATTATATTTATTTTTTAAAATTTTGTGATAACCTTTTACGATGATTGGAAAAAATAAAAATAAAATAATATGAATATTTAAATTTTAAAATTTTATATTAATAATAATATAATTTTAAAATAAAATAAAATAATAAATATTTAAAATAAAATTGAATTAATTACTCTTTGTGGTAAATTATTCAAAGTCAAAAAATATTAAATGTTAGTTAATTTTAAAGAGAAAATAGAAACTTTTTAACATTATATAAATTTATAATGTTAATTTAAAATTAATAAACTTTAGTAAAACTTTAAATGAGCTTTAACAAATACTAATATTGTTCATTTATAAATTATAAAACATTTTATAATAATACTTTTTTTTGTGTAATTATAGATGCATAATTTTGAATAAGGTTAAATAAATATTAAGTTTTGAAATAATAAAATAATATTAATATTTATTCTAATTGAGAATCATGTATTAAAAAATATTTTATTTAAAATTAAAAAAATATATTTTTTAATATTTAACTTAAATTTTAAGGGAAATTATTTGGTACGTGAAGTTTTTTTACTCCACAAGCAAGGTTAATGGGTTACAAGTATCCTATAAAAGTATAGTAAAATATTTAAAAATAAATTTAAAAAAAAAGGAAGACGCATGCCAAATTTTAAAAAATGTGTGGAATTAAAAAAAAACTGTCAGTGTACCAAATACTAACCTTTAAAATTGGACTAAAATTTGAGTGAGTATTTGGTACACTAGCAGAATGTTTTTTTTATTCCACAAGCAACCTTAAAAAGTTGTCATATGTCTTCTTCTTTTTAATATTTTACTATACTCTTATAGGACACTTGTTAATCTCTAACTCTACTTGTGGAATCTAAAAACTACACTAACAATGCAACAAATAATTTCCCAAATTTTAATACATATTAGTCGAATCTTTTAATGTTTAGCTAAAATTACAAAATATAGTTTTTTTATTTATTAGTTAAACATTTATATATAATAACACGTATCAATTAAGTAATTAATTAATTAATTAAAGTTATATGTTAAATGCTAAAATCGTAGAATTTAAAAGGTTTATGTTAAGTGCATAAAAAGAAGATTTTATAAAAAATAATAATAATAAGACCATTTTTTCATAAGTAATTGAAACTATATTAGGGCTAATGTTAAAAATATTATTAAGTTGTTTTTAAATTAAAAATAACTAAATAAATAAATAAAATGAATAAAAAACACACAAAAATTTATGTCGCAAATAACTCCTCCGTTTATCTTCTACATATAAAATTGTGCCATTGCGAACAAGTCTGGTCTTTTTTTTAAAGACATACTTTGATATATAAGAGATATTCTTATATACACATACAATACATATTTAAGTTATTTTTTGAGTTGATATCAAAAATCAAAATATTAGTTTAACTAAAAAATTACTAAAAAACCATTTTATTTAAAAATCATATTATATATTTTTATTACGAGGATATTTTTGTTATTTTATATCATTAAAGAAGGCCTCAATTAGTTTTAATATAATATTTGGGTTAAATTAATTTTTAAAACCTAAACTTGACAATTATTCTCACATTGAAGTCTAAATTTTCTTTTGTCCAAATTAAACCTTGAACTTTTTTTTATCCAAATCAGTCCTTAATATTTCTTTAAAAATCCTAAAGTTCATGCCCAATATATGAACATTTACCGGACAGTTTAAGTTTCAATAGGAAAACAATTACCAAGTTCAGGCCTAGCATATTCAAATGAGATGACTTGGTATATAAAAAACTCAATCTTTGTCAATGATGAAGTTCCATATCCAATTTCTACCAAACCCATAGCAATTAGCAAGAAACTGCGAAACCAAACCCAAAACACATTCTAATTTGATTAATACGTGATATAGAAATGTTAATGGGTTGAGTTGAGTTGAATCAGATTTAGAAAAGATAGATATTAAAGAGCTTTCTCACCATTTGGTATCAGCGGTGCTGGAGTAACGAATTTCTGGAGAAATAATATCGTAATATTCATTTAAAGTTTTTGTCTTTGATTTACATTTCTGTTTGTTTCACAGTTATTTGTTTCAAAACCCACATATCTGTTATTCTGTCTTCTTGTTGCCATTGAGTCCAGGGAGGACGTTAGGCGTTGTGTGAAGACGATTAAGATAATAGACGGTCTTAAGTACCAGAAACAAATATTATGGAACAAATCGAGTGTTAATTTTAAGATAAAACTTGTAACCATATTACGCATATAGACTCTAGAAATGAAAATAATATTTCATCTCTGAGTAAGTGTATAAATAGTCTAGTAGATATGATTTCTTTTTATTTTTCTAAAATATATAATAAGGTCAGTTCTGTAGAAGAGAAAGTAAATAATATAGCAGATATTAGAAACTTAAATCATGAGTCTAAAGAACTATTAACTAATGTTAATAATAAATTAGATCAGGTTATTATTAATAATAATATGGAGCCTGATGTAGATTTATGTCCTTTATATTATGGTAACGATAAAGATAATATATTAGTGTTATCTGAGGAAGAAGATGACTTGTCAAAGGAATCAACTTCGTCATATATACTAAGAAATTATAAAAAAAAAACATTAAAAAACGTAAAAAAGATGATAAACAACAAATATATGATTTACAGTCCTATAAAAACCTTATAGAACACTGGAAAGAAAAATTTACTACTACTAAAGATCAACTAGAAAGAGTTGAATATTTAAAATTAATAGAAAAACTTTATGAACAACATAAAGATCTATTTTCTATGTTTAATTATCATTATATGTTAAAATATGATGATACAAACAATAGTAATGCGAGTAATTCTGAAAACACAGAATTATTCAAAAATCAGTCTGATGAAGAAAAAACTTCAACAGATTAAGATGAAGACATAAAAGTCTCTACCTATAATTCTGATGAAGAAAAAATTTTATCTGAAGAAGAAATAGAAATTCCAGAACCCATGGATACTGAATCAACAGTTAAAATTTTTGGTAACAACACCGAAAATATAACTACAAATGATGTTAAACCTGAATACCCAGGAGAAACATCTAGTTAGCTTGTTCATCCAAGATGATTTGAATAAAAGAAATGTGGCCTAGGGAGGAATATACTTAGATTTAACTAATACTCCTATTTCAAACTATGAAAAAACCATAAATGATTGGGCACAATCAATGACTATTGTTGTAAACAATAGCACATTGTCAAAAGAAAAGTTCTTAAATTACTTTGTTGGAACATTTCAAAGAGATGTTCTACAATTTCTTAAACGATGGGAAGAGTCTGAGAAAGGTAAAGAACAAAAGGGAAAATTAATCAATCAGATAAGAACCCCTAAAGATCTTTTAAAAGGATTAATCTTGTAATGCCCTGAATTTTCAGCGGTGTCAGAACGGTGATTTGAGATTACTAAATCCGACAAGTAAGTAGAAAATATTATTAATTTAGTGAGTATAAGTTAAATGTGAAGTTAGGAAAATTTTTGAAATAGTGAATAGTGTACTAGGAATAAATATTAAAATAATTAGAATCGAAAATGAGGTATCAAAACCCCAAATTCATAAACTGAGCCATAAATATAATATTTATAGAGTGTCATTGAGTTGGTATTAAAGTTTCGTTAGAAAATTCTAACATTTGGGTGGTCAATGAATTAAAAAAGACTAAACTAAAAATAATGCAAAATTTGTTAAAAATTGATTAAATAGCTTAAGTGATAAATAAGAAGGGACTTAAGGCATAAATATGCCAATATGGGATAGTTGAGACGGCATAAGAGAAGAAAAAAATTTAAAAAAGTGATGTAATAAGGGCAAAATTGAAAATTTTGTAAAAATTAACAAATAAAAATCTTAATTAAAAGAGTTTCTAGGTAATTCTTCATATTTCTCAGCCAATGATGGTAAGTGACAAATGGGCCCAAAAAAATTATAGTAAAAGGATAAGTAATAGTGAGTTTATACCAAGGGACTCACCAATGATTGTGGTTGACAGGTAAACTTAGTAATGGTGTATAATGTATAAGTGTATAAATGTTTGGTAAGATTTAAGTTTTATGCCTATAAATTTACTAAGTTTCTATAAGCTTACTTAAGTATATTCAATGTCTCTTGTAGATTGACGTGAAAATATACGGAGGATCAGATCAACACTGAGGATCACACTATCTAAATTTTCTCTAGTAGCTTTTGGAAATTTCCTTTTTGATTTATATGGCATGTATATAGTTTGTTGATAATATAAATACTAAAACTTGTTTAATGAATATGAATTAAAGTAAAGTGTGATGAATATGCTAAATAGTATAATTATAATTGAAGTATGATTTGGTATCAAATTGATTGAAATAGATTGATTGGTTTGGATTGGTTCCGGTTTCAAAAATTGCAGGGAATGTTGAATATTTATAAAGGGATTATATTGAGTTTTTATAAAAAAAAATTTAAGACTTTGCGAAAAATTAATTAGGTAAACTTCGATAATGCCTCGTACCTTACTCCGGCGATGAATACGGGTAGGAGGTATTACAAATCCTAAAAACAGAATTCTGTGGATATTTTGATAAAAA
Source organism: Gossypium hirsutum (assembly GCF_007990345.1). NCBI lineage: Eukaryota > Viridiplantae > Streptophyta > Magnoliopsida > Malvales > Malvaceae > Gossypium > Gossypium hirsutum. The sequence continues at coordinate 9,974,787 of NC_053440.1, forward strand.
AAGATCAAGATAGTACATCTAATTATATTCTTTCAAAAATTAAATTATGTGATGTTAGATATTTAGAAGAATTTTCTAAAAAATTTCTTCATAAATATCAAAAATTAAAAAATGAAAATATAAAATTTTAAAAAAACCAATATTTTCATAAACTACCCCCACATTGCGATGAGATATGTATAAACAAATATTTATCTTATTTAGAGAAGCAACGTAAAACATCTGGTCTTTCGATAGATAGTTTAGATTCTATAGGAAATAGGATAAATTTTGCAAGAAAAAGAATAACTTTATATTGTTTGCAAAGTAAAGCTGCTAAACAAGTTAAGCATAAATTAAGTAATAAGTATTGTACTAAAATACTAGAAAACGAGTGAGAATTTGGATGTAAACAAATATATCCTAATACTTACAAAAAACGAAAAAAATATAAATTAAGGAAGTGGAAACCAGGTAATAAAAAATTTTATGATAAAAGTCAAAAGGTTGTTAGGAGAAAAACTTCTAAACCAAAGAAACAAATTTGTAAATGTTTCATATGTGATGAAGAAGGTCACATAGCTAGTAATTGTCCTAACAAAGGAAAAAATGCTAGGAAAATGATAAAAAGTCTTGAAGAACAAGATTTAGAAATATATTTTCAAAATGAAATAAATCTTGAAGAAATATTATATGAGTTAATATCAGAAACAGACTCTGATAATAATGAAGAATATATATTTATGTTTAATATAGGAAGTAGTTCTAATAATCAATTAGAAGAAATTCCTAATTCTGAAAAGCAGGATATTAAATTAGGTAGTTTAATTGGAGAAGAAAAAGACTTTTCTGATGAAATAATAGAAAAAATTAATAAAAATCATATTTCTAAAGAAGAAATATATAAAATATCTAAGTTCAAAATATGAACTTAGAGATATATAGAGAAAATTAGCGGTAACACAATCGCTAAGTATACTCGTGGAAGGTTAACAAAAATTCATCTATTTACTAAAGATAAAATTAAGAGGATTAAAAAGAAATATCATCAGGATAGATATATACATTTAAGTATAATTATAATTACTATTAGAGCCTTATTTAGGAGAGGTTATGATATTCCTATAATAACAGTTCTTTTAGATAAAAGATTTGAAAATCCAATAAAAGCACTTATTGGAGGAATTCAATCTAATCTACACACAGGTGTAATAGGATTTAAAGTTAAACCAAATTACTTTATTTCCATTACAGACCCTCTAATAGAAGAGCGTCTATGCCTTAGAGTTCAGACAAAAAATTCTGAAATAAATGATTTAGCAGAAGATCTAGCAATCAATTGGACTTCTATTAATGAATATACGAATACGGCAAAAGTAGAAATAAAAGAGATTAATAACAAAATTATTGAACTCTTTGAACCAAACATGTTTATTATTGAAATACAGCTAAAATTATTAGATTTAAGGGATTTATCAATTCTAAAAGATTGGATGATATAAAAAATTAGTAAAGATAGTACTTCTAAACCAGTAAGTACTATAGAATATATGTTTTTAGCTAATAGACTATATTTTAAAAATAATTGTATAACAAATACAAATAAAAAATTAATCTTACCCTTTAGTTCTCAACCAGAAGAAGATAATATTAGTACAAATAGTACACCAATAGGAATTAAAACTGTTCAAATTCCTATATTTCCTACTGAACCCAGTAGTAATTCTAGAATGGAAGAAATTTAAACTTCAACAATTGATAAAAAATCAAAAGTTGGAATAAATATTAAAGTTACATTCCAGTTTAGAAAATATAAAAAATATTCTATAAATGCTTTGATAGACACTGGAGCTACAATCAGTAGTTGCAGAAAGAATGCAATTCCTGTAGAAAAATGGGAATTAATGAAAAAACCCATAAAAATAATAGGAATAGATGGTAATGAAACCATTATAAAACATAAAGTTAAAAATATACCAATCTACATAAATAATGTTAAATTTATAATTCCTAAAATGATATGTTTTCCTAACATGCAGGGAAATATATTATTAGGAAATAATTTTATATGTAGGTATTTACCTTTTACTATTGATAAATATTCTATTTGGTTATCAGTAGAAAAATATTTTTTAGAAATACTACTTGAAAAAATTAATAAGATTCTATGTAATAAAAATTTTACACCATTTAAATTATTAGATAATAGATAATTATTACTAATAATTGTTGATTATTTGAGCAGGCCTACTTATGGATAGGGGTAAAAAACCTCTACAACCATGTGAATGGATTACCGTTCACAAGAAGCCCAACAAAGGGAATGCAGCAACAAATTCTAAAAAAGAATTTGTACCTGCACAAATATCATTTTATCCTAACCAGAGATATTATGAACCATATCCAATGGTAAACCAACCAATTGGATCTTCTTTTTAATTGACCCCAAACATGGTGTGTCAATCACCAATATCCTAAGATCTGTATTTGACATCACAAACCAATTATGCTGAAGTAATCAAATGATCAGAAAATTTGTTGAAAAAACAACAAATTGAAGAAGAAAAAATTTTTTCAAAAATTAAAGATTTTTATAATCCTAGTCTACCACCAGAAATTTATAATTTTATAAATGAAATATGGAAAACCCATGTTTCAAAACAAAGAGCCAATTTCAGAAGAGCTCTTACTAGATTTTCACAATTTCTAGTTGAAAAAACAACTAAAGAAAGAGAATCTGAAGATTTATTATTAAAATCAGTTTTATACAGAGATTGGGAAGAATTCTAACTTTTTATCATGGGTATTAAGGAGATAAACAATCTTATTGATATTTTTTAATATTTTATTCGTAAAGGGAAAAATAATCCTATTATGAACAAAATGTTTATATAATAAAGCTAGGAAAATATTACCATTAGAAATATTCACAAAAATTGATGAAGTAATTTGCAGACAAGAAATTCAATTTCAAACAGCTTTTTCAGAATATTTTCTACAAGCATATGTTTTTAATGATTATTTAGATAAAAAATTTCTTACTTTAAAATACAGATTAGATCATGAACCGTTTGATATAGCCAATATTGAATGGAATTTTACTAAATAAGTTGTACAAAACTTCTCTTTTAAACGACTTTCATGCTATTGTAAAATCAGTTTTACAAAACATCATAAACAATGATGACTTCTTTTATTATTTTCATATTGAAATTAGTAGTTTAATTGGTATAGCTGAAAAAGAACAATTTTATCAGCCATATCAAATTTGGATCATTCAAAAGATGATTGAAACTCCCCAATTATCTGCTGTTAATGAAAACAAAGAACATTTGGCAAAAACCATTGACGAATGTTATAATAATTTTGATCATTATCAAATCCAATCAGGAATTGATTTATTATCACAAGCCCGTTATCTTCTCTATGATGAAGTTCATAAATTATGGACGGATGGAAGAAGGATACTGGCATATCTTAATAGAAACATCTAGGAGGATAGAGATGAGGAATATTTGAAGATGCTAAAAAAGATAGCTGACATGGAGATAGAAGAATTTCCATCTCCTATTATAGAAAACATAAAAAATGCATAGGAGACTTGGAATTTACCACCAAAACTTTCATTAGATTCTTTACATCTAGACGAGATTAAAGAAATGAATCTCAACAATATGCAAGAAGGTTAAAGAAAAAAAAGATGACAACCTGAAAGAAAATCTACATACCAACAACAAAGTTTGGCAACGTGGAAGTTATCATGATGCAAGCAGTAATGGAACTAACCATGAAGTAAGCAGTGATGTAATAAGATATCCAGATGCAGACAAAAAAGTCTTGCAACGTGGAAGCTACCTTCAAAACAATGATGACGCAAGCAATGATGGAAGCAACCATGACACAAGCAGTGGTGGAAGAGGCCATTAATTCAAGAATGCAACGTGGAAACAACAAAGTTTGGTTATTTCAACGTTGCACGCTTAAATTAATGGCTGCTTCCATCGCTGCTTGTGTCATGATTGCTTTCATCATTGCTTGCGTCATTGTTTTGAAGATAGCTTCCACGTTGCAAGACTTTTTTGTCTGCATCTGGATATCTTATTACATCACTGCTTACTTCATGGTTAGTTCCATTACTGCTTGCATCATGATGACTTCCACGTTGCCAAACTTTGTTGTTGGTATGTGGATTTTCTTTCAGGTTGCCATCTTTTTTTGACTTTAACCTTCTTACACATTGTTGAAATTTATTTCTTCAATCTCGTCTAGATGTAAAGAATCCAATAAAAGTCTTCGTGGTGAATTTCAAGTCTCCCATGTATTTTTTATATTTTCTATAATATGATATGGAAATTCTTCTATCTCCATGTCAGCTATCTTTTTTAGCAGCTTCAAATATTCCTCACCTCTATCCTCCTAGATGTTTCCATTAGGATATGTCAGTATCCTTCTTCCATCCGTCCATAGTTTATAAACTTCATTATAGAGATGATAACGGGCTTCTGATAATAAATCAATTCCTGGTTGGATTTGATAATGATCAAAATTATTATAACATTCGTCAATGGTTTTTACCAAATGTTCTTTGTTTTCATTAACAGCAGATAATTAGAGAGTTCCAATCATCTTTTGAATGATCCAAATTTGATATGGCTGATAAAATCATTCTTTTTCAGCTATATCAATTAAACTACTAATTTCAATATGAAAATAGTAAAAGAGGTTACCATTATTTATGATGTTTTGTAAAACTAATTTTACTATAGCAAAAAAGTCGTTTAAAAGATTAAAAGAGAAGTTTTGTACAACTACTTCTTTAGAAAAACCCCATTCAATATTTGTTATATCAAATGGTTCATGATTTAAACTGTATTTTAAAGTAAATTTTTTTATCTAAATAATCATTAAAAACATACGCTTGTAGAAAATATTCTGAAAAAGCTTTTTGAAATTGAATTTGCAAGTCTGCAAATTACTTCATCAATTTTTGTGAATATTTCCACTGGTAATATTTTCCTTGCTTTATTATACAAACATATTTTAAACATTTTATTCATAACAGGATTATTTTTCGCTTTACGAATAAAATATTGAAAAATATCAAGAAGATTGTTTATCTCCTTAATATCCATGATAAAAAGTTAGAATTCATCCCAATCTCTGTATAAAACTGATTTTAATAATAAATCTTCAGATTCACTTTCTTTAGTTGTTTTTTCAACTAAAAATTGTGAAAATCTAGTAAGAGCTCTTCTGAAATTGGCTCTTTGTTCTGAAACACGGGTTTTCCATATTTCATTTATAAAATTATAAATTTCTGATAGTAGACCAGGATTGTAAAAATCTTTAATTTTTGAAATTTCTTTTTCTTCAATTTGTTGTTTTTTCAACAAATTTTCTGATCCTTTGATCACTTCAACATAACTGGCTTGTGATGCCAAATATAGATCTTGGGACATTTGTGATTGACACACCATGTTTGGGGTCAATGAAAAAGAAGATTCAATTGGTCAGTTCACCATTGGATAATCTAAAACATTTGTTCCAATAGGTTGGTTTACCATTGAATATGATTCATAATATCCCTGGTTAGTATAAAATGATATTTGTGAAGGTACAAATCTTTTTTTTGGAATTTGTTGTTGCATCCCCTTTGTTGGGCTTCTTGTGAACGATAATCCATTCACCTGGTTGTAAAGGCTTTTTACCCCTATCCATAAGTAGGCTTGCTCAAATAATCAACAATTATTAGTAATAATTATCTATTATCTAATAATTTAACTAGTGTAAAATTTTTATTACACACAATCTTATTAATTTTTTCAAGTGGTATTTCTAAAAAATCTTTTTCTACTGGTAACCAAATAAAATGTTTATCAATAGTAAAAGGTAAATACCAACATATAAAATTATTTCCTAATAATATATCTCCCTGCATGTTAGGAAAACATATCATTTTAAGAATTATAAATCTAACATTATTTATATAGATTGGTATGTTTTTAACTTTATGTTTTATAATGGTTTTATTATCTATTCCCATTATTTTTATGGGTTTTTTCATTAATTCCTATTTTTCTACAGGAATTGCATTCTTTCTACAACTACTGATTGTAGCTCCAGTGTTTATTAAAGCATTTAGAGAATATTTTTTATATTTTCTAAACTGGAATGTAACTTTAATATTTAGTCAAACTTTTGATTTTTATCAATTATTGAAGTTTAAATTTCTTCCATTCTAGTTTTTCTAGAATTACTACTGAGTTCAGTAGAAAATATAAGAATTTGAACAATTTTAATTCCTATTGGTGTATTGTTTGTACTAATATTATCCTCTTCTTCTTCTGGTTGAGAACTAGAGGGTAAGATTGATTTTTCATTTGTATTACAATTATTTTTAAAATATAGTCTATTACCTGAAGACATATATTCTATAGTACTAACTGGTTTAGAAGTACTATCTTTACTGATTTTTTCTATCATCCAGTCTTTTAGAATTAATAAATCCCTTAAATCTAATAATTTCAGCTATATTTCAATAATAAACATGTTTGGTTCAAAGAGTTCAATAATTTTGTTATTAATCTCTTTTATTTCTACTTCTACCGTATTTATATATTTATTAATAGAAGTCCAATTGATTCCTAGATCTTCTGCTAAATCATTTATTTCAAAATTTTTTGTCTGAACTCTAAGGCATAGACGCTCTTCTATTAGAGGGTCTGTAATGAAAATAAAGTAATTTGGTTTAACTTTAAATCCTATTACACCTGCGTGTAGATTAGATTAAATTCCTCTAATAAGTACTTTTATTGGATTTTCAAATCTTTTATCTAAAAGAACCGCTATTATAAGAATATCATGACCTCTCCTACATAAAGCTCTAATAGTAATTATAATTATACCTAAATGTATATATCTATCTTAATGATATTTCTTTTTAATCCTCTTAATTTTATCTTTAGTAAATAGAGGAATTTCTGTTAACCCTCCACGAGTATACTTAACGACTGTGTTACCGCTAATTTTCTCTATATGTCTCTGAGTCCATATTTTGAACTTAGATATTTTATATATTTCTTCTTTAGAAATATGATTTTTATTAATTTTTTCTATTATTTCATCAGAAAAGTCTTTTTCTTCTCCAATTAAACTACCTAATTTAATATCCTGCTCCTACGAATTAAGAATTTCTTCTAATTGATTATTAGAACTACTTCCTATATTAAACATAAATATATATTCTTCATTATTATCAGAGTCTGTTTCTGATATTAACTCATATAATATTTTTTCAGGATTTATTTCATTTTGAAAATATATTTCTAAATCTTGTTTTTCAAGACTTTTTATCATTTTCCTAGCATTTTTTCCTTTGTTAGGACAATTACTAGCTATGTGACCTTCTTCATCACATATGAAACATTTACAAATTTGTTTCTTTGGTTTAGAAGTTTTTCTCCTAACAACCTTTTGACTTTTACCATAAAATTTTTTATTACCTGGTTTCCACTTCCTTAATTTATATTTTTTTCGTTTTTTGTAAGTATTAGGATATATTTGTTTACATCCAAATTCTCACTCGTTTTCTAGTATTTTAGTACAATACTTATTACTTAATTTATGCTTAACTTGTTTAGCAGCTTTACTTTGCAAACAATATAAAGTTATTCTTTTTCTTGCAAAATTTATCCTATTTCCTATAGAATCTAAACTATCTATCGGAAGACCAGATGTTTTACTGTGCTTCTCTAAATAAGATATATATTTGTTTTTACATATCTCATCGCAAGGTGGGGATAGTTTATGAAAATATTAGTTTTTTCAAAATTTTATATTTTCATTTTTTAATTTTTAATATTCATGAACAAATTTTTTAGAAAATTATTCTAAATATCTAACATCACATAATTTAATTTTTGAAAGGATATAACTAGATGTACTATCTTGATCTTTTTTATCAAAATATCCACATAATTCTGTTTTTAGAATTAAGATTAATCCTTTTAAAAGATCTTTAGGGTTCCTATCTGATTGATTAATTGTCCCTTTTGTTCTTTACCTTTCTCAGACTCTTCCCATCATCTAAGAAATTGTAGAACATCTCCTTGAAATGTTCAAACAAAGTAATTTAATAACTTTTCTTTTGATCATGTGTTATTGTTTACAACAATAGTCATTGATTGTGTCCAATCATCTATGGTTTTTTCATAGTTAGAAATAAGAGTATTAGTTAAATCTAAGTATATTCCTCCCTCGGCCACATTTCTTTTATTCATATCATCTATTCTAGGTTGAACAGATTGACTAGATGTTTCTCCTGAGTATTCAGGTTTAACATCATTTGTAGCCATTTTTTCGGTGTTATTACCAAAAATCTTAATTGTGTCTTTATCAATTTTAAAATCTTTATTTAAAGACCTAAGATAATCATCTGTTCGATTATCGGACTCTATTTTCCTTTTTCCATATAGATCTGTTGATTCAGTATCCATGAGTTCTGGAATTTCTATTTCTTCTTCAGATGAAGTTTTTTCTTCATTAGAATTATAGGTAAAGACTTTTATGTCTTCATCCTGATCTGTTGATGTTTTTTCTTCATCAGATTGATTTTTGAATAATTCTGTGTTTTCAGAATTACTCACATTACTACTGTCTGTATCATCATATTTTAACATATAACAATAATTAAACATAGAAAATAGATCTTTATGTTGTTCATAAAATTCTTCTATTAATTTTAAATATTCAACTCTTTCTAGTTATTCTTTAGTAGTAGTAAATTATTCTTTCCAATGTTCTATAAGGTTTTTATAGGACTGGAAATCATATCTTTATTGTTTATCATCTTTTTTATGTTTTTTATTTTATTTTTATAATTTCTTAGTATAATATAAAGGACCTAAATCTACATCAGGCTCCATATTATTATTAATAATAACTTGATCTAATTTATTATTAACATTAGTGTATATTTTTTTAGACTCATGATTTAAGTTTAAATTTTTAATATCTGCTATATTATTTACTTTCTATTCTACAGAACTAACCTTATTATATATTTTAGAAAAATAAAAAAAGTAATATCTACTAGACTATTTATACTTACTCAGAGATGAAATATTATTTTCATTTCTAGAGTCTATATACGTAATATGGTTATAAGTTTTATCTTGAAAACACTCGATTTGTTCCATAATATTTGTTTCTGGTACCTAAGACCGTCTATTATCTTAATCGTCTTCACACAATGCCTAACGTCCTCCATGGACTCAACGGCAACAAGAAGACAGAATAACAGATATATGGGTTTTGAAACAAATAGCTGTGAAACAAATAGAAATGTAAATCAAAGACAAAAACTTACAAAGAATATTACGATATTATTTCTCCACAAATTTATTACTCTGGCACCTCTGAACCAACAGATCCGTATAGAAAAAAGAAAATAGAGTCAAATAGTCAAACAAATGATTATCTAATTAAAGATTTAGATAAAGTTCAAAATACAACCAATATTTTGACTAGTAACATAAAAAATTTAACTATTGATGAGCTAAATTCTAAAAATATAGGAAAATCAATTAATAAAAATTTATTAGGACGTTTTGTTTTAAAATCTAATACTCATCATAGGCATAAAAAGAAAAAACATAAATCGGTTAAAAGAAAATTTAGAAATAACAAGTTTTCTGATAATAAATATTTTAGAAGAAAAACTTCTAAAAATAAAAATTATAAATCTTTTTTAGGAATTAAAAAAGGTCAGATAGTCAAAAATTTCTAACAAAAGAAAAGTGGTTAGACAAAAAATTCGAAGTTTTGAAAAACAAAATTTAACAAAGGAAACAAATCCTTATAAAACACTATTAGAATATGATAATAATGAAAAAATATTTTTGTTAGAACATCCTAGAACCACTAGAATCAGAAAATTAAAAACAGTTATTCAACAAATGAAAATTAGAAAAAATGATATAATTAAATTTTCAAATTTTTAATCTAGGAAATATTATACTTATATTGAAATTACATTTCAGTTTAAAGAATATAAAAAATATAAAAAATATAAAAAATTATTCTTTACATGTTTTATTAGATACTATAGCTACAACTATAGTTGCAGAGAAAAATTGGGAATTTATGAAAAATCCTACATCACAATTTTATACCCACACAAATTTACCAAAGATTTTGAATTCGACCATATACTTACAAAACAATACTGGAAGGGACGACCTTAGCTCAACCTCGAATAAATTTTGAGAAGAACTTGATTTGAGTCCTTATCCAATGCAAAAAACCCTAAACTGTGAAGCACTCAATTTGCAACTACGTATCCTACAAAAAGAAGTCAAAATTTAAACACCCAAATGTCCCATTTGGGTTAACAAACTCAACAATTCAAGAGAAATTAAGCAACTAAATATATAAAATTGCATCAATTAGAGAGTAAAATTCAGAGTACAACAGTCTTAACAATTTAGAAAATTTCTACTGTACATCATAGAAAAACCAACCTTCGAAAGGCTGTTCTAAGCCATGGAAACTTTAGCTCCAGCTTCTTCAAGTTGTTTCTTGGCATCATCGGCTTCCTCCTTCGAAACTCCTCCTTTGAACTTCTTGGGCAAACCTTCAATTAACTCTTTCGCTTCTTTCAAAGCTAAATTTGTCAGAGCCCTAACGGATTTAATCACCGCAATCCTGGCATTGCTAGGAACCTCCTCGATCACTACATCGAACTCAGTCTTCTCTTCGACAACAGTCTCTCCGGCATCGGCAACACCGGGGGCGGCAACTGGAACGGCTGCGGGGGAGAAAGCGGCGGCGGAGACGCCGAGTTTCTCTTGAAGGTAGTCGACAAGGGTGCGGGCTTCCTCGAGGGTTAGGTTGGAGATTTCGGTGCCGAGTTTTCCGATTTTTTCGGGCGCGGCAGTGGCATTGAGAGGGAGGAGGGCGGTGGAACGGTGGGTGAGGTTAGGAGGAGTGGCGGAACGGGGAGGGAATTGGAGAGAAGGGGTTTTGAAAAGGGGAGGGTGCGTAGGATAAGAGGAAGTGGGTGGAGGATAAGAGGGTAAACGGAGAGAAAGTGTTGTTGAGAGAGTAGAAGAAGCCATTTTTCTTCTTCTTTGATTTGCTTTCTTTTCTTCCTGTGTTTGGAGTGATAGAGTGAATCGAGGATTAGGAAGGCAAGCCACACTGCCTTTGTAAGTTTAGAATTCATTTTGACGAAATTGACCTTCTAAAATGTATGAAAGTAAAAAAGGATAAGAGACAAATGGGTAATTCGCTTTGCTTGTTATTTACCTTTTCCTTTTCTTTTCTCCTAAAAAAACGTGTAGTGTTTAGAAATAGAACCCAAAGTATGTCATCAATTAAAATATCAAAATTTCATTTCAATAAAAAAATGTGTATCATTTTATTATTCGAGCCATGTTATTCTAATTCACTAAAAAAAAAACCTGTATCTTTTCATTATTCTATTTTATAGAGAATAATTAAAACAATCAACATATAACTTAAACCAATAAGGACAAACTTTAATTTAATGTATAATTTTTTACATAAATTTTAATTTTATGTAATTTATATATAAAAATTTGATTAAATAAATTATTAACACAATTATTTATATAACAAATTAACATATGCTTATATTTTTTTACTGCATACAAATAATTATATTTTTCTAATATAAAAATAAATTAATAATTTATTTAAATATATATAATTAAATCAAAATCAAATTTATGTATATTTTTAATACTATATAATCCAAATTTTATGCATATAATTACATCAAATAAAAAATTTATATGTTAAATCACATGCTGATTTAAAATCAAAATTAATATATAATTTTGAGATTTATCTCTCCAAAAACTTTACTTTAATTTTTTTATGGGAGAAAAATGGGTTTATAATGCCAAGAAGAGGAGGTGGGAGTAGTCAAATTGGTGTTTTCTAAATCCCTGATTCGAACGTGATTGTCAGCCATACGTACACGTTTGACATGCAATGTTACTATTTTTTTTTTCCGATATAAACCATAACAAGTCCGAATATTTAACACAAATACATTAAAGAAAATGAAAATTCCAAGTAAAAAGATTAAACAAAGCTAAATATTCTGTCATTACAAACGTTGCTGGATAAACAGGAAGCTATATCCTCTTCAAGAGTTGCCAGAGTTTCAACAAGTCTAACTAACAACCAATACACTGATCCTTTCTCATGCCTGCAATTGCCAAAGAAAAAGCAGGACAAGACATATAAGTAATTGTGACTTGTCATATCTAAACCTATGTTATCGAGAGTTTCGCATAAGTTACACACAATGTTCAATTTCTTTCAGGTTTTTCCATGATCCTGGGAAAACCATATCCCCATATGTCTTGGACACAGGGATACTATAAGAAAAACGGAGAGTTGGTGTAAAATAGATTTCAACTATGATCTGGTTCTGATGTATTCGTATGACCAATGCTTATTCCATGACGGAGTATATATAAAAATATATGCGTGTTTCTTTCTATCAGATTTTGAGGTTCATGGACTTGCCTTACTAGCAATGTTGCTGGAAAGCCAATCAAGGCCCTCATAGAGGCCTTCCCCAGAAGTTGCACACGTACTCTGGATATACCTGGAACGGGAAACAAATCACGTCAGAAAATCACATGAACAGTGAGAAAATAAAATAAAAACAAAAAAAAAGTGGGCTGAGAAAAGGAAACACGAGAGGTAATTTTTACCAGTGGCGCTGACGGAGAGAATGAAGACCAAGCTTATCAGTTATTTCGGCAGCATTCATTGCATTGGGAAGATCTTGCTTGTTGGCAAATACAAGCAAAACAGCATCTCTCAGTTCATCCTGAAATAAAAAAGAAGTTATTGTTAGCTTATATATAAGGCCCTTTTGCAGTTGTTATAGTATCTGCTCATATCTATATGTATCAACAGATTCTCTTTATTTGATAATGTAACATACCTCATTCAACATCCTGTGCAACTCATCTCTTGCCTCAACAACACGGTCCCTGTCGTTGCTATCCACCACGAAAATGAGACCCTGAGTATTCTGGAAATAGTGCCTCCATAAAGGACGAATCTGTATTTCAAATAAAGTAAGCTGGTGAAAATATGAAGCTTTAAATAAAAATCATAGAACCAACCAAGAATTGCTTCAGTGCCCCCAATATAAACAACACAAGTAACAAAATCAGATGGTAGAGTGTTATATCCATGTGCTTTCTGCATTCTTGAAACTAAGGCTTCGTGAATTACTATACAAAATGATATCGAACTCTGCTCGAAAGAGAGGATCAATGAGGGTAAATGAGACAAAACATTTAACATATATACATCAAACATCGTAGAAGTATATCATAGAACTAAGGACTTAGCTTAGTGATTCATGCAGCCACCCTCAAGTGGCAACATCTAGCATATCAGAGATTCAGATCCCAACATCCGCAACCCCTTCCCCTACTACTAGGCAGTGGCCTACTTTTTACCTAAAAAAGAACTACACTTCATTAGGTTTTATGATGCATACCTTGTCCTGACCACCAACATCCCAAACAGTGAAGCTGATGTTCTTGTATTCCACAGTCTCAACATTGAATCCTGCAAAAACAGTATGAACAGACCCCTTTCATGCCAGAGACTTCAGTAAACCACTTAAATTAGGGGAAATCAACCCATACAAATAATTTATATCTAATAAGAGGATCAATTACATTATACCATTAGCTTTCAAAAGGTGCTATGAAGTTAATCTCAATAATCTATGGCCATACTGTTTGAAGTGCACATAAAACAAGCAGGAACTCAAACTTCTCTTTCAAATCTTCAAGTCATACAAACTGGGATCCTCTTATACCATTCTCTTTCCAAATAAAGATACAATTACATACTTCACGACAAACGGTAACCAGGACACAAGTATTCATATGTTATATATTAGGTAGTAAGAAGCGCATACAAGAAGCGTGTAAAGCAGACTTCAGTATAAGATCTATGAATAAAAATGAAATTGTTCGAGCCCTTTTCTTTTGCTTCACCATTAATTCTCAAACAACCCTTTCCAAAACAATCAAAAATGGATTTCCTTTTTCCATGGAAATTAGAATTTGAAGCAAACTCACCAATGGTGGGGATTGTGGTGACGATTTCGCCGAGCTTGAGCTTGTACAAAATGGTGGTTTTACCAGCTGCATCAAGACCCACCATTAAAATACGCATCTCTTTCTTGGCAAAAAGCCGGCTAAAGAGCTTTGTAAATGTCAGCCCCATCGTTGCTTTCCACTTTCTGCTCACAGTACTGATTTACAAAAAAAGCTACTAATAAAAATCAAAACCTAATAATATTTGAATAAAAAAAACATCAACTAGATAGTATGAAGATAGCAAAAAGTCTAAAATCAATCAGCGAAAAAATAATTAACAAAAAGAAAAGACACAAAAATCATCCAATACACATCTAAAAAGAACAAAGAGGAAAAAACCTAAACCTACAAAATAAATCATAAATTCATAAACAATGAAATGAACCCAGAAATAGTAAAACAAAAACAGATATATCTAATCAAGCCCTGGGCAAAAGCAAGATAAAGAAAAAAAGATTAAAACTTCGAATAAATCACTGAAAAGGAATCTTTAAGGGGAAAAAGGAGTAACTTGATGGATCTATTTTTCCTGTTTCTGTTAAAATAAGAAAAGGAATTACCTTTCTGCAGAGCTTGGAAGGAGGATCTGAAATCTGTTGTGGTTTTCTTGAGGGAGTCCCCCCGTTTATTTCTCTGCTGTTTTATTTAATTCGTGGCATATAAAAAATAATTTGCTCAAAAAAGTTATTTATCGGTGAGTCGAGTCCAGTCTGTTCCAGATTCAACTTGTGGGCGTCTTCGGAATTTAAAAACTTTTCTCAATTAAAAATTTTAAAATATTATTAAAGAGTGATCGAAAAATTTGACTAAAATGTTCAATATTTATGACAATCTACATATACTCTTTGCTAATTTGTTTGAAATTTTTTTTATTTTTTATATATTTATTTAAATATTATATCATTTTAAATTATTTGTTGACAAATTATATCGTGTTAGCATAAATTATATGTAAACTATCATGAGGATTATTAATATCTTAGTTAATATTTTCGTTAAAAATTTATTTAATTCTTTTTAAAATATTAATAATTAAATTTAATTAAAAAATAAAATATCAAATTTACAAAAGAATATATAAATATTGAAGTTTAGTTTTTATATGCTTCATTTCAAACTCGATTTTCTTTTTTTTTAATAAATTTAATTAGGGTTTTCTAAAAAGGTTTTTCATTGAAAAATCATTCTTCCAATAAAAAATTAGTTTTTTTTATCTTTAAACTTGTTAACTAGATTTTTTTGGTACTTATAAATTTTTTTTTGTTTATTTTGACACTTAAACTTGACAATTAAATCTACTTTGGTTCTAAATTTAAATTCAATCAAGATTTAATGATGTGATAAGTGTTCTTAAATATGATTGGATTGGTTAGTTAGACCAATTGGACCAAGGACCAATTGGTATACTGGTCCAAAAAAATGATTGAATTGATTGAATTAGAAACTACCTGAAACCAACAAAAATAAAAAATTGGGACAAAAACCAATAGTTGAACCAATTTAATAATTTTTTTATTTTTTTTATTTTATGACTTTTATAATTATTTATTTAATTATTGTTGGGCTAGCAGTTAAACCAATCAAACTGTTTGAATCGAGAACTAGTAATTTGATTAGTTCAATCACTACTCCGATTATTAAAACATTGTTTGTGACATTTTAATATTGTACCATATCAAAATCTGAAATTTTATAGAATTTTTTTAATTTTTAAGTGATAATGTGCGACAATCTCAAAATGTCATATCATCGAAATTTTTATATTTTTTAAGTTTAAGGATCAAAATAAATTTAATTATCAAATTTAGACCCTAAAATAAATAAATAAATATAAATAGGAAAATAAATTTTATTGTGAAATTTAGATTGCAAAAATTAGCACCACCCATTAATGCTTTGAAAGCCAGGTACAACACATTCCGGGTTTAGGATAGAAAAAAAAAATACTGAAATGGGATGTCAGAAAAAA
Source organism: Gossypium hirsutum (assembly GCF_007990345.1). Lineage (NCBI taxonomy): Eukaryota > Viridiplantae > Streptophyta > Magnoliopsida > Malvales > Malvaceae > Gossypium > Gossypium hirsutum. The sequence goes on from NC_053440.1 coordinate 9,990,903, forward strand.
ATTTATCAAAATAGGTTACTTTTTCATTGGAGCCTATTTGGTAGGCGCCAATGAATAAAATAATAATAAAAAATTTTAATAAAATATAATTTTATATTTTTTTTAATATTTTTTTGAAAAAAATACGGGTCAAAATATAAGTCGGGTCGGGTGGTGCCTCTCAAGTAGGCGCCAATGAAGGAGCCTGATGGAGAGGCGCCAATGGTGTGTCAGCCCCCCCTGCATGCTGCTGCTGCTGCTGCTAGTGAATTGTCCCTTCATAAGTTTTTATTTTTGCTATAAGTAATAGCAAATGGTCCCAAAATCAGTCCACACTGTAGAGAAAAAAAAAAGAAAGAAAGGAGAAGAAGAGAAGGAGAAGAAGAAGAGAAGAAGAAGAAGAAAGAAAGAAAAAGGTAATATATTTTTTTAATAAATAATTTTGTTTATAATTTAAAAGGTTTATAGTTTGTGAATTTTTTAGGATATATTTTAGAAAATATTGTGAATTTTTTTATTAATTATTAATTATAAATTATCTATATTTAGTGTTTATAGTTTAGATTAGAATTTTGTATGAATATTTTAAATTTTTTGTATGAATATTATAATTTTTGTATGAATATTGTAATATTGTATGAATATTGTAATTATTTTATAATTAAATTTGTATTTATAGTTTTGGATTAGTAATTTTTTGTATGAATATTGTAATTTTGTATGAATATTATAAATTTTTTGTATGAATATTGTAATATTATAGTTTTGTATGAATATTGCAATTTTTTTGTATGAATATTGTAATTTTGTAATTTTGTATGAATATTATATTTTTTGTATGAATATTGTAATATTATAATTTTGTATGAATATTGCAATTTTTTTGTATGAATATTGTAATTTTGTAATTTTGTATGAATATTATAATTTTTTTATGAATATTGTAATGTTGTATGAATATTGTAATATTATAATTTTGTATGAATATTGCAATTTTTTTGTATGAATATTGTAATATTGTAATTTTGTATGAATATTGTAATGTGGGGATATATTGTAATATTGTAATTTTTTGTATGAATATTGTAATTATTTTATAATTAATTTGTTAGTAATTTGGGAAAAATTCACAATATTTTGTATTTGTAATTATTTAAAATTTAATTTATTAGTAATTTAGGATTAAGCTATAACTTGTTGTGTTTAGTTTAGTATTTGGTGAGTTTAACATATAAAGTTTATAAAAAAATTAAAAATCGTTTCATTAAAAGTTTAATTATAAAAAAATAAAAAATAATTTTATTAAAAGTTTAATTATAACTGACTTTTTTAATCATATAGTTGTTGTTAACTCATTTAATTTTTATATAATGTAACTTTTATATAAATAAATTTTATTTGATTATGTATTTATTTAACAGTAATTATTGATTTTTTGAAATAAATTAACTGAATTCATTTTTTTATTGCAGATTTGCAAGAAATGGGTTCTCTAATTAATAATAATAATCACATATCAAGTACTATTAATGAGATGGTAATAAAATTTATTTTTGATATTCATGTTATTTGTTGAATTAAATTATATTGTATTAACTATTTTGCTAATTTAATAATGTCAGGATCCGTACCGCGCATTGAGGGGCCGTGTTAATAGTGTAGGGTTTCACCAGATGAACGCCTAATACCATACTTAGAGTTAGCCGGGTTCGGATCAGCGGCATTGATTCGGACTTTTGAACTGCGATACGACTTGATTTCCGCTTTAGTCAAGCGATGGCGTCCGAAGACCCACACATTTCATCTGCCGTGCGGAGAGTGTACCGTCACTCTAGAAGATGTTGCAGTACAGCTGGGCTTCCCATAGACGGGAATGCGGTCACGGGCGTAAGTTCAATCTCTAGGCCGGCTACCCTTTGCAATGAATTACTTGGACGCTCGCCAAGTCAGGGGAAATTTACCAGTTTGAGATTTTCATGGCTACATGCCAATTTTGAGCATTTGCCAAGTACTGCTAATGAATGGGAGGTGATGCAGGCTGTTCGAGCTTACATTATGCACCTTATAGGGGGTGTACTCATGCCAGATGCAAACGACAGTAAGGTCCACTTGATGTACTTACCCTTATTATCCAATTTGCATAACACTCATTCATACAGTTGGGGGTCTGCAGTTTTAGCCATGCTGTATCGCGAACTTTGTCAGACAACAGCTCATTCTGCGGTTGACATGGGCGGATGCCTCATACTGCTGCAGTCATGGGCACTTTACCGGATGCCATTCTTGGCATCCATTAGTCATCAATCATATGTATTTCCACTCGTTAATAGGTGATGAATTTTTACTCATTATAATAATTAGTTGACTTTTTTATATTATATTATTCTAACATTTTTGTTTTCGTAGATGGAGTAGTAATCCGAGTATCGGAAAGTCACAGACGGTTCCGATATATCGTCTAATGATTGAGAATCATGCTGGAGATGGGGTAAATTTTTCGAATATAAACTTAATTTTATTATTTTACTCACTCAACCCGCGTTAATATAACAACGTTATTAACTGTGCAGTTCATTTGGATGCCGTATTCTACTCCAGAAATTATGACAGTTATCCCATCATCTGCCCACGTCCACTCAAACCTATGGTGCATTAGCGCACCCATTATCAATTTTAACGTAGTGGAGTGGTATCATGGCAATCGAGTACTCCGGCAGTTCGGTTGCATACAGTATATCCCGACACTGCCAGTACAATTGGGGGAGATCCATGGGATGAACAAGAAGGGGAGGTATGGAGATAATTGGGAAGAAGTGCACGAAGAATACATTACGATATGGAACAACCGGTTCGGGAGGGTACCTCAGATGGATCGTGCTCCGGATTTGCAGCCCTCGTTAGAGTATATGCAGTGGTACTGTGAGACAGGGAAACCATTTCTGTTTGGTGGGCGGTCGATTGTAGTCCCTCCGTATACGACACGAATTACGTAACCCCTTCGAGATCTGCATCATGCACCGGAGCCAAAGCCAGAGCCAGACCCAGAACTACATTTTAGGGATAGTTCTTATCATCCAGAATTAGGGGCGATGACTATTTCGTGGCCTCGTATCCACCTCAGTACTCCGCTCCTTCCAGCCAATATCCACCGTCGTACTCCTCTCCTCTCGGATCAAGTTCATCGATGGCATTTGAGACATATGATTATTCATCTATGTTTCACACACCCCGACATACTGTCGAGGAGAATGTTGACAATCGTAATCGCCCACAACGTGAGCGTAGAGCTCCACAAAAATATACCCCTAGAACCACACCATCAAACCATCAATTTTAGGGGTTTTTGTAATAAACAACCGCATATTTATGTAATGATAGTTCTTATCTAAATAAAATTACAATGGTTTAAAAATGTCTCCATAACTGCAACAAATTGTAGACAATTTTGTGATTCAAACCATATTTATGTAATGAAGTACATATCAATTTCTACTCGATTGAGACGATTGTCCAACATGGTAGTTTCGAAGAGGGCATTTACTCCGATTATGACCGGGTAATCTGCATACGCCACACAAATTCACGTCAGATTTCTCCCTAATGTCCATTTCGTTATGGATTCTGGATGATTGCGGACGACCTTTCAGGTTTCTACGCAACCTTATGTCTAGGACTAGCTCGAAGGTCACTGGAGGTACCTCCCAAGTAGATAGGTCAGGAAGCACGGGAAACTCGTTTTCCCATACATGCAACGTGTGTTCGATGGTGTACACTTTATCGATAAATTGTTCTACATTGAGCCCAACTTTAGCACAGGCTGCCACGACGTGTGCACATGGAAAATGAAGTGTTTGAAACCTTCTGCAATCGCACCGTCTATTTCGGAGATCAACTTCGTAGGACCTAGGTGGTATACTGGGTCGACGACCGATGGTCTCTGTAACTCGAAACGTTTCATTATGTCGTGAATATACTTCTACTGTCATCGACCTCGCTATTCGACGGTTTACAACCATTACATCCCTAATGCCTTCGACAAAGACATGGCCCGCCTCCATCTGGTTCATTTGTTGCTGACCCATTCTTGGCATCAAGGTAGCCAACCTGAAGAACGTTGCCGAGAAGACAGATGAAATTGGAAGATGTCGTGTTTTTAATAACACAGCGTTGATCCCCTCCACTAAGTTTGTAGTCATTTGACCATAACGAAAGCCCTCGTCAAAACTTTGAGCCCATTGCCACGGCTCCATGGTACCCAGCCACTGCCGGAAAGATGTGTTGGTTTGACCCTCCATGTCACTCTCAAGCCGGACCATTTTTTGGCAAAAAAATGTGTGGCTCTAGCTCGTACGCTGCATATGTATTAAAAAAAATTTAAGTTACAGTATTGTTCTAAAACATTAAAACTTATATTTAAAAGATAAGGTAATTCTTTACCCATTCTCACAACTTGTCTCTTCTAGTCTGCATTCTTATAATCTCGCTGGAAGTTAGCCGCGATGTGCCGGATGCAGTAAACAGATCGCCATGGTACACCAGAAAGCCTAATGGCTGCAATTAATCCTTTTCCTCTATCGGAAATGATGCAAATATTATCATTGCTAATCACATACCTCCGCAGGTTGTTAAGAAAGAACTCCCATGATTCCATGTTCTCCTTATCGACGATGGCAAATGCTATCGGGAGTACGTTCCTATTGCCGTCTTGAGCAACCGCAAGAAGTAAGATCTGGTGTATATTCCATATAGCCAGGTTCCATCTACTTGCACAAATGGTTTGCAGTGGGGAAATGTGCGCACACATTGATCAAAAGTCCAGAACATCCGATGGAAAATTCTTTTTCTCGATTGTAGTTGGTCATTTGGACCGTCATAAGATCGTGTCTGCAACTCAATTACAGTCCCCGGCACGTGTTCCCTCATGGCGGCTATCCATCCGTGTAATTCATTGTACGATGCATTGAAATCTCCGTACAATTGCTCCATTGCCATCTGTTAGCTATCCATGCCTTCCGGTATGATACTCGATACTAGAATCGTGCTTGTATTTCAGCAATCAGTACCGAAACTTTAATGGTCGGCATGTCTTTCACCATTGGCATGATGCATGTACATATAGTTTTGGAGTCAAGTTTTCGATGATCTTCTGTCATACGTGTTGAAGTGCATGTGTGGAGCTCCACAAATTTTCATATTTCCCACATCTGCGACTTCTGTATAAATGCAGCTCATACCCGCCAATTACAGCCTTCTGCCAATCTCCAACACTCTCCAATATATAATGTTGGTTTAGACTCGATGACTTTGTAATCTACTGATATATTCATGCTATACCGCTTAATTGCAAACATACATTCTTCCTTACTTTCAAATCTCTGGCCCACGCGCAACTCATCTGGATCAGAATATACGCTCATTCGGTAACCATGTGGTATTTCAGGGTACTCCGGAAACTCAGCTGCCCGTGCCGCATCGGGGTTTATCCGAGACATGTGTGCCCCAGGATTATTGTGTATCACAATACGACGAATCTGGTTTCCGACTGAAGACGCATTAACATTTCCATCCTCATTCACCTCTTCGTCGTCAATATCATCCGGGACCTCGTCTGCGTCGGGATCACTCTCACTATCCACTTCGTAATCAACAGGATAACTAATATAGTATACATCATCACCAACCACATCAGTCTCGGCTGCAGCATTAAGATCAATATTTATCCCATGTATAGGTGATTGACTATCAACATACGATACCGGAACCACCATACACGGCGCTTCAACTCCATCTTCTTCACCTAATGGAGTGGGATCTTCAGTTGCCTCCACACTGGCTAACTCAGCAAATAACTGAATCGGTGCATTTTTGTTACTCGAAGTCCCACAATAAAGAGCGACCATTGTTTCCACGTCTTCATCGTCTACAAGTTCCATTTCGGTAAATTTTATTGGATCTGTTGATACTGGAAACTTGTAGAAAACTTTTGATATCCTTCTCCCACAACGTCTATAAATTTTTTCACTAATTTTTTCCTTCATATCATCAAACAAGATATTTCTATCAAATCTCATTGCTACTTGTTTGCGACATTCAAATATACATCCCACAGTTGTTGTTAAAATTTCTCCATCGAAATAAACGCATACAAAAAACTGATTCTCCATTTTCAATACTAGATCTGTAAAAAAAGAATTTCAAATTTCTTAAAACAATTTCAAAATGTAAACAAAATACATAAAAATTTTAATGCAAAATTTTTCATTCAGAAACTAACAAAATTAATAACATGGCAAAATAACTTTCAAATAATAAAATTACTAACAAAACTCTACATTCTATTTAAAAAAAAACCAAAATACCTAATTTTTTTCTTCTTTTCCTTCATTCTTTTTTTCTGCTTCCTTCCTTCTTCTTTCTTCCGTTTTTGTAGTCAAATTTATGTCTGTGTTGGGGGTATTTATAGAGAAAAATCACAGCATTGGCGCCTTCTAATATGGCACCACCATTGGCACCTCCTAGATAGGCACCACCATTGGCGCCTCCCAAATAGGCACCACCATTGGCGCCTCCCAGATAGGCGCCAATACTATGTATTATACGGGTTATATACTAACCCGGAAAAGTATAAATTATATTTTAATCAAAAAAAATTATTATTATTTTATTCATTGGCGCCTACCAAATAGGCTCCAATGAAAAAGTAACCCATTTTGGTAAATTTTTTTCTGACATACTATTTCAGTAATTTTTTTTCTATCCTAATTAGGTAAAAAAAACCCACACATTCCCGATAAAATTTATTTCTCTCCCTAAATCTTCCCAACAACAAACAATATAGTTGAGGAGCTCTTCATGCCTTCGGTGTATTACCAAATCATTAATAATCTTCTTACACTTTAAAATAAATCAATTTTGTTGTCTTTAACTTCACTTCCAACAATGAGTAGGAACAAATTGCTCGCTTATCAATAAAGTAAAGAAAAGTGCAAAGTAATAAACAAATGCAGTTTAGATTAACAATCCTACTTCATTAACGTGTTGTTTGGTTCGTTGTAATGGGTATGCCATTACCCACATATTTTGTGGGCCCCACCTATTCCGTCTAGGGGTGAGCATTCGATCGAATTGAATCGAATCGAAAATTTTCGAGTTAATCGAGTTTTTGAATCTTAGTTTATCATCCTAACTTTATTTGAAGTTTTCTCGAATCGAGTCGAGTGAGATGGAATTCGAATCAAATCGAATATATTTGTTTGAGTTAAATTTTAAAAAATAATTTTGAGTCATTGTTACAACTATCACCCATCGTAAAAAAAATTTGTCCACCTTAATCAAATTTTTTATTAACTTTCATCACCTCATAATTTATTTATTAATTTTTTATATATTGGTTAGTTTTTTTGCTTGCTTAGTTGTTTCAATTATCTTTAGATTCTTGTCACTATGTATTTTGGAATTAAAAAATATATTGAATGTAAAAATATGATTTTTTTAATAAAATTTATTTTAAAAATAAAATGTGAAATTGATACCAATATAAAATGTTAACACGAATATTTTATGGCATAATTAATAATTCAATTTTAATATAAATATTCAACATGATTAAACAATTTAATAATATAAATAATATAAAATGTGAAATTTAATTTAGTAATATAAAAAATAGATATAAATAAAATTATTACTATTTATATTTAGTGATTTTTTTTTGGATAATTTTGATTTTTTATTTGAGAGTAAAGGGTGAGAAGTAAAAATATATGGGGAAAATAAAAAGTTTTGGCGAATAAAAGTTTGAGGAAAAGTAAATAGGGGGAGTAAAATTTTAGAGGAAAAATATTAAAAAAAATTGGAGGGGAGGGTTTGGGGTAGATGGGAGGTGGGATGGGAAGGGAATAAAAGTTTTAGGGGAAAAGTGGGAGGGAGTAAAAATTTTGGGAGAAAATAAAAGGTTTTGAGGGTTTTTGGGAGTAAAATTTTAAGAAAAAGTAAATGGGAGAGTAAAATTTTGGTGGGAAATGGATTTTGGGTAGATTGGGGGGTTGGGAGGGGAGGGGAGTAAAAGTTTTGGGGGGAAAGTGGGAAGGAGTAAAAGTTTTGAGGAAAAAGTAAAAATGTTTGGGAGTTTGGGATAAAAATGTAAAATATTATAGTTTGATATTCGAATTATTCGAATTATTCGAGTTATTCGAATTCGAAAACTCAACTCGATTCAAACTCAAAATTTGAAAAAAAAATTCGAATTGATTCGAATAACTCGAAATTTGAATTTTTTTTTAATTTTTTCGAATCGAATCGAATTTTGCTCACCTCTAATTCCGTTGTTTGGTTGGGTGTAATGTCCTGTTACGGGCTTATTACATTACGCTCCAATTCAGTGCAATCTGCTGCTTTCTATTCCCGAAGAAAAGCTCAGTTTTGCTTTCGTTTTGGTTCTCCCAATTTCATCTGCCTGTTTTACCCTTCCAACCCGAAAGCTACCTCCACCCTCTCCCTCCCAACATCAAACAGAACCGCCCCTTACATTTTCCCTTATTTTCCTTCTTTTGTTCCTGAAGGTAACTGCAAAAAAACTGGAGGAACGACCATACCAATAAGTGAGTTTTTCTCAGATCTGATAACTCCCCCTCTTTTTCCCACAATGAATCAATTCAATTAATAATTTTGAGGCCCGTCAATTTTTCTGTTTGTTTATTGTTTAAGCTCTAGGAAAATCGAAGAGGCCTCCTCGTTTTCGAGCAGGAACTAGGGCTCTGACAAGGTTTTTGATCTCAAAATTCTGACAAGGTTGCCTGTAAGTGGGGGTGTTTCTTTAACTTCAAACCTTGCAAATTGAGTCTCTTGTTTTGTTCTTGATTAGGTCTCAAGATTTCCTTGATCTCCATCCTTTCTGGGTATGTTTTGAATTCCTTTTTGTCTGGAACTTGTAAAAAACAGTGTTTGCTTTTACCAATTGCATTGGTTTCGTGATTGATTTTCATGGAAATTGAATGGTGTTGTTTGGTTTTATTGAAATATAGATCCCTTTTTGTTCATCCTTTTTGTATGTCTTCGATTCTTATATGGCTCCAACTCTTCATTTTTCTTGAAATTTTCGTGTCTGACATGTTTTTAGACATGGGTTCGGGGTATCAAACATTTATACCCGAATCTGAGCAACATAGCTTTGATGTGCCTGTGATAATATTTTGTGTGTTTTATGTAGATTTTCTGAATATTCTATTTTTAGTTGCAACATATTCTTGCTTGATTTTGGATATTCTGTGGACTTTGTTGTTCGGTTCTTGATTGGCATCAACTTCGTTTGCAGTAATTCTTGATTTTTAGTTTATGCACATATGCGATACAGAACAGTTGTTGCAGTATATGTAACTGTAATATTATTATGGTAAATTGAGATTAAAATAAGCTCTATTGGCTATGAGTGCATGAGCTATGGTTGAATTTGATTAAAGGATGCATCTTATTAAATTTCTATATTTGACTCTAAAATTTTACAATTAGCTGATATTAACATCTCTGCAGTGACTTATCCAAATCATCTCTGCATGAATTATGCAGCACCTTTCAGCTAAGCATTGTTATGATTTATGAGGCTTAATCAGAAGGTATTGATGTTCTATGTGAAATTTTGTAGGTAAGAGCTATTAGCTACCAATTTGCTCCAAACATAAATCGTTGCCAAGCTGAAGCTCTAGTTGCAATTCAAGAGGTTTGGTAACTTATCCAATCTTCTAAACTGAAGAAAAATTGTAAGACTTCAAAATCAAATACAGAGAAACACAGTAAAACACATACATGCTGATTTTTGGCATATGGTTGTGGATGTGTTTGATCTGTTATAAATCATGCTTCCTGACCTCCATATTATCATGAATGCATAGGTTAGATTGCTAATATTCACATGCAAATTATTTTACCCTTATTATCATGTATGCATCGGTTGTCCAAAAAATGAACTTGCGTCTGAGTGCTATGATTATGGTAAATTGCTAATTTCCATTTGCTGAATTGAACTGTATGATTATGATGAGCTGTAGTCTGTTTAGTTTGTCATAGATCATTTGAAAATAAGTAACATATATTGTATTTCTGGTCTATGGTATATGCAGCAATTCATCATGTGCATTTTTTAGGCTATTAGTAAAAGATGTTGTTAGATTAAGCTGTTTTGTGGGTCCTGTGAGTTGTACATGTTGCTTTTGTTGAAGAGCCAAGCCTTTTTCATTTTCTGTGCTATCATATTGCCATGTATTCACATACAAGCCTTCTATATTCTTCTTATTTTAGGGGCTATAGATTTTAGCAATTAATTGAACTTAATTTTAAAGTACAAGTTTGAATGAATTCCTTCTATTTTGCTTGTTTGTATGCATGTTACTTTGGTTTTGCTGGAATTCTTTGTTGTGAATGTAAGGGATATAAGAAGACGTTTGATACCTCTGTTATAAGCATTAGCTTAGACGATAGAGTGATAGATGTTGCTCCCTTGAGGAGTTATATCAACCATGATAAGTATTTAAGGGATCATGGGCTCAATTACGATACTTCATCATTTAGCTCAAGTTTCGGTGTCTATGAGAACTATATGTTCTGCTTTTTTATGGTTTACTCCATAGTAATGTTTTTCTTTATATTTTGCAAGTGGTGATGTAATAAGTTGATTTTTATTGGTATTGAAAAATTTGAATTTGGGATCGAATTTCTTAAGTTGAGCTAGTTCGAAAATTTTAATCGAGCAATTACAAGACCTGGACGAAATTATAGGATCAAACCACTAGTGATTACTTAGATGAGCCGTTAGATATAATACAATGAATAAATTGTAAGGTGATTAAAATTGAAGGAATTAATTAGAAATATTTTATTAAAAATAAAACTAATTAAATGTGTATATTCATATACAACGCATTAATTAAAAATATTTTTAAATTATTAAATTTAAAAATATTATTTTAATAATATTACATATATATCAACTTTTGAGCCATTATAAATTAAACCCAATCCAATCATGAGTAAATAAAATAAAAATTGAATCATTAGATATAATCAAGTAAACAACTTGATTAAAAAATAATTATTCAATATATTAGTGGTAAAAAATTTTCAAACCCACATTGAAGTTGAGAAACTATCACTTTATTCTTAATTTTCATTTAAAAATAAAAATAAATAATGAGACACATGTTGATTTCATAATTTTGGTTGTGGTACCAAATAATAATCGTAATTAAAATTAACTAAAATGTTGGATAAATTACTTGTATAGTGGATTTTTTTTTTATTTTGATAAGATTAAAAAAATCATATTTAAAAGATGCAAAAATGGTAGTAGTTCGCCTTGGTTGGCTTGTGTCAAATGATATTAGGTTGGTCCTGTCCGATATGAATTTAAATAAAATAATTTTAAAATTTATTTTATATGAATTTAATTAAAAATGTTAATATAAAACTATATATTTTTAATATTTTAGCATTTTAAGAAATTTAAATGAAGTTTTTGCGTGTCTCAAGTTGAGTTCCAAATCGAGCTTAAGTACTAATTATTCATTGTTATTATGATTGAAAGTGCTTTTAAAAATTGTTTAAAGAAAAATGTGGTTTGTTAATGTTAAATTTGTAACATTGTTGTCAAAAAATACGGTTAAATGTTAAAATGTTCTTCTTAGAGATGATAGTGCAAAGTAAAAGATAGTTAAGTTACATGAGATTTAAATAATTTAATACAATGATACACGAGATATAAATTTTAAATATTTTTTAAGTAATTAATATAAATTGTAAAGATAATTTTAATTTCTATTTTTTGATTCGTAAAGATTCTAAATTTGTATTGTTCATTTTTCTTTGATAGTGTGTTATTGCTTCCTATTGAAGCGGCTTGTTTGATTGCTTCCTCCACCCACAGTTGAGCGTCTTCTTTTCACACAGTCACTGTAAGTTCTTTGGCAATTAAATTATTTAATTTTATTTTGCTGTTATTAAAATTATGATTGGAGAAGTATAACCCTTTTACTACGATTTGACAATATGGAACACATTAATATGTTGCAGTAATGGCTCATCTGCCTTTAATTGCACAAAGTGTGAGGCGTAAAAGAATTGGTATTGCATTAACAATATGGTTGCAAATCAGTAGAATTGTGAGTTGGTTCTTACTTACATTGGGTGCCAGCCATAGCCTACATACTTATAGACCAATGATTAGGTCTTATATTTTAGATTTTTATGCACAACGGGATTATTTGAAAAGGCTTATATATGCTAGTGACGAGACTTGTATTGAACAAGTTAGGATGAATAGATTTGCCTTTTTTAAACTATGTGAGATGTTACAAACGTTAGGGGGATTGAAGTCGTCAAGGAACATGCTTGTTGATGAGCAAGTGGCAATGTTTTTACATATCATTTCCCATCACCTTAAAAATTCAGTTATCAAGCATCACTTCAATAGGTCCGGGGAAACTGTTAACAGATCATTTCATTGTGTTTTAAATGTTGTCATACGCTTACAAGATGTGTTATTTAAAAAGGCAGAGCCAATTACAGCTAATTCTTCAGACACAAGGTGGAAATGGTTTAAGGTATTAGACTGAGTTTTATATATAGCTTGTACATAATTTAGTTGATTTAGATTTAAATTTAGCATCCTAACTCAAGGTTTTATAACATGTGATATAGAATTGTTTAGGTGCTCTTGATGGAACCCACATCAAGATTAGGGTTCCAACAGTTGATAAACCTAGATATCGAACGCGAAAAGGTGACATAGAAACAAATATGCTAGGTGTTTGTACACCTAATATGCAATTTTTTTATGTTCTTCCGGGTTGGGAAGGTTCTGTTGCTGATGGACGGGTTTTTTGAGATGCCATTAGTAGGAGACATGGACTAAAAGTTCCTCATAGTAAAGTGGATAGTTATAGGACTTTGAATTATTCATTAAGATCAAACTTTTTGTGGTGAATTAATCATTTTAAAAAAAGTTTTTTTATAGGTTTTTATTATCTAGTTGATGCTGGATACACAAATTGTGAGGGATTTCTTGCACCTTTTAGAGGACAACGATATCATTTGAACGAGTGGCGTCAGGGTTATCAGCCAAGTACTCTGCAATAATTTTTTAATATGAAACATGCCTCAGCACGTAATGTTATTGAAGATGCTTTAGGTTATTAAAACTTAGATGGTGAATACTTGGGAGTCCATTATTCTATCTTGTAAGGGTGCACAATAGAATCATTATTGCATGTTGTTTGCTCCATAATTTTATTCGAACCCATATGAGTATTGATCCTATTGAAGCGGATGTGGGAGAAGGATTACCTAGTAATGTGGTAGATGATGATGAACCGAATATCGTAAATATTCATCCATCGGATGCTTAGGCTACTTGGAGGATGGAACTAGCCAACCAAATGTTCAATGAATGGCAAGCATCTAGAAATTAGTTAGGTTTAGGGACAAAATGAGTTTGAGTTAATTTGTTTATGTTATTTTATGTATCTAGTTTGTGAAACTTTGGTGGTGTTTGAATTGTTTTTTGTATTGTACTAAACTTGTTGAATTATAATTTAATTTCTTTTCATTCATCATGTGTTATAATTTTATACAGTGTTGAGCTTTTGATTCATGATATTGAACTTAATTTTAATTTTATAAAGTGTTCACCTTTTGATTCATGATATTAATATAATTTGTTTTTTTTCTTAAGATAATTATGTCAGGTGTTTCAGAATCAAATGTTTCTTCCCAAGCTTCTCGAGGAACCAAAAGGAAATGGGTTCCAGAAGAAGATGTGGCATTGGTTTCCTGCATGGTGGACTTGCACAATGTTGGAACATTTAATGCTGATATCGGGTTCAAAGCCGGTTATTTAAACGAGTTGGAAAAAATGCTAGAAAAGGCTTTACCCAATGCAATGTTGAAGGCTAGACCTAATATTGAATCGAGGATTAGGTTACTAAAAAGAGATTGGTCAATCGTGTATGACATGCTTAATGGCCAAAACAATAGCGGTTTTGGTTGGGATGAGCATAGGCAGCTCGTTGTTGCTGAAGATGCGGTTTGAGACTCTTATTTAAATGTAAGAATTATTTCAAGTCTTTATTATCTTATTTTTACTAAACTTATAACTAATATGATTTCTTCATTTTTATAGAGTCATAAGGAAGTCGGTCAATTCAGACATCGTAGTTTCCCTTACTACGACCAACTTACTGTCATATACGCAAGAGATTGAGCGACTGGGAAAGATGCTCAAACAGCCGCTGATGTTATTGAAGAAATAAATGTTCTATTAATGAAGAGAGAAACAGATTCTATGACTGCGAAGCTGATGTCTCTTTGGATGACATGGATGTTTCTACTACGGAGCCGCAACCAGATAGAAACCAAGGGGGTTCCTCATCTTCAAAGAAGAAAAAAAAAAGAATTTAGATGCAAGTGATCATTTTTCTTCTTCATTTCATGATGCTTCCACTTTATTGGCGGAAAACATGCGGGTCATTGGCGAACAAATCAGTAGGAATATTGCCTCCGATGTGGTAGTTCAACAAAAGTCAGAAGAATTCCAGATCATCCAAGAAAAAGCTACAAACTTATATCCAACCTTATGTGAAATAGAAGGTTTAACAGTGGATGAGCGGTTTCGAGCATTGAGTAAAATTCCAGATCATCTAACTCAAATGCTTGTTTTCTTTAGTTTACCTTCTGATGTGCGGTTGGAATGGGTCAGAAGATTTCTTGCTGACCATTAAAAATCATGGTTTTGTTGATGGTATTTTCGTAACTTTTTTTGTTTGTAATATTTGGGATGGTATGTCATTACAATGTTCTAACTTTTTGATGTTCTAAAACTGTAAAATATATGGATTATGACATAGAATTTCATTAATTTCATTTAACCTTTTGCTAATATATGAAAATTATGTTTATGCAAAATATAATTCTCAAGTTATTTATTACTGATAATATTTTTTATTGTAGAATAATTAAATTATTTGTTCCACTAATAATATTTTAGCACATTAAAATATGTATTGCGGTTTAAAAATAATAAAGTAGATTATAAATTATATTTAATAATAATTATTTTAAATTATATTTTATAGTATTATATATTATGATTTTAGTAAATTCATATAAGAATATTTAATACTAAGAATTTTATCAAATTATATATTTTTATTAAATTATATTTAATAATAATTATTTTAAAATATATTTTATAGTATTATATATTATGATTTTAGTAAATTCATATAAGAATATTTAATACTAAGAATTTTATTAAATTATATATTTTTATTAAATTATATTTAATAATAGTTATTTTAAATTATATTTTATAGTATTATATATTATAATTTTAGTAAATTCATATAAGAATATTTAATACTAAGAATTTTATTAAATTATATATTTTTATTAAATTATATTTAATAATAATTATTTTAAATTATATTTTATAGTATTATATATTATGATTTTAGTAAACTCATATAAGAATACTTAATACTAAGAAATTTATTAAATTATATATATTTTAAATTGTATTTAATAATAATTATTTTAAATTATATTTTATAGTATTATATATTATGATTTTAGTAAATTCATATAAGAATATTTAATACTAAGAATTTTATCAAATTATATATTTTTATTAAATTATATTTAATAATAATTATTTTAAATTATATTTTATAATATTATATATTATGATTTTAGTAAATTCATATAAGAATATTTAATACTAAGAATTTTATTAAATTATATATTTTTATTAAATTATATTTAATAATAATTATTTTAAATTATATTTGATAGTATTATATATTATGATTTTAGTAAATTCATATAAGAATATTTAATACTAAGAATTTTATTAAATTATATTTAATAATAATTATTTTAAATTATATTTTATAGTATTATATATTATGATTTTAGTAAATTCATATATTTTTATTAAATTATATTTAATAATAATTATGTTAAAATATGATTAAATTATTTATTATTTATATTAATAATCTTATTAAAATTTAATAACAATAACAATAATCATCTACCTAAAAAAATTCTGCTAAGGGTATTCTAGTCATTTTAGTTTTTTTCCTTATGCTATTACAACATCATTCCATTCAACCAAACACAAAAATTACCTATTACGCCTCTATTCCATTACACCTCTATTCCATTACAGCGAACAAACGTGCCCTAAATCTTGTTCAATAAATAATCTTGTTCAATCAGTCATCCCAAAATATCCTACATGCAAATCATGAAAATTCTCTCCAATAAAACTTATAAAGAGTGTAAAACAAAATGTTGTCTATTTATAGACTTCTTTAGGAGTCCTTTCAATAGTGTTTTGATATACTTTATACTTTCATTTAAAAGCAGAAACTATACACTCCGGTCAAAGATCATATGATATATCTTATGAGTTATTTTGTAGAGATTGAGGATAATGGGGCCAAACTGGACCAGAACACACAAATTGAGATTGTGTTCAAAAGCTTGTCGAAGGATTTTGTTGGCTTTAAGTCCACATATAACTTTTGGAACAAGCAGTGGACGCTTACACAACTCATGAAGGAACTTTAATCCAATGAGTTAATATTAAATGACGGTCAATCTGTTTGCAAGGTAGAAGTTAACTTAGTAGTTGCTTCTTCCTCAAAAGAGCAAGCAAAGAGAACAAGGCTAAATCCTTTAGACCACAAAAAGTGGAAATGAAGAAAACTAAAAAGTCTAAAGACTTATCCAAGTTTAAGTGTTTCTTCTACAGTAAGAAAAAGGACACTTCAAGAGTAACTACAAAGAGTGGAAGGACTATCTAACTACAAAAAGCAAATGTATTGAAACTTGCTTAGTGGAAGATTCAATAGACCATTAGGCAATTAATTTTGAAGTCACTAACCATGTTTGTGTTGCTTTACAAGGGTTCAAGGAAACGAAAGATCTTAAATATAAGTTTTCGGAAATGTGCCCATATTGTAGTAAATATGTAATTGTTTTCTATGTATTTGAACGATGGATAAATAAATAAAATTAATTTCATATTTCACTATTATATCTTTTGTGCTTCCGTCTTTCATGTTTTGCATACATAGCGAAATTGTCACAAGCAAATATTGACTCATTGAATGCTAAGTTCAAGCAAATGATAAGTGGCACTATAAGAACATTTACATTGTGAGAAAGATAACTTGCTTCACTAGATGATTTAAACGAGTCTGTAGTCTCGTAAAAGAATCGAAGTGAGCATTTGATTCAAATACATAGAAGGATTATTATGTTGTTTACAATTTCAATTAGGGAGATGACTAGTCTTGGCTATCGAAGCAATTGACTCCACGAGTATAAACATAAATGTACTTATTAGAAAAATGATACATTGGATTGGACCCAAGTTGAATTAATTTTGAATCCGTTTTTGAATTGATTCACTTGAAACGTTCATGGTGTGACTTACCTAAATCCTAAGTTAGTCACCGACTGTACGTATGTAACTCATGTGCTTTGATATAAGTGGAGGATTATGATCTAAAGATGATCGAGTCGATAGCCGATATGTTGGGTGCATGACTTTACTAGCAACAATGGAATTCACAGCTCGATTAAAGAGTTAATGATATCCTCTCATTGGCATTGTGTGGATTGATAAATATGGAACGTGACCACGGGTTGCTAGTTCTCGAACGAGTAATTTATCACCGTCGTTAGTTGATAATGATCATATTAATCATTAAGAAGACACAATGGTGACAATGAGATAAAATAGGATTGTATTGAGTGAACAAATTTAACTCAAAGAAATTAAAGATATCATATGAGGGTAACACACACATGGCAAGATCATTTGACAAAGTAGTTGGATGAATTGCTTTTGTAAAGATTATATAATAAGAAGTTTTCAATCATGGTACTTCTTGTGGATTGACTCCATGGTTAAGTAAATTATGAATTATTGGAACGATGCTTCTCGAACCTAATTGTATATGTTCGATTGGTCCCTTCACTAGCTCAACAAAAGCTCGATCAGACTGCATTTGAATCATAAGAATTAGGTGGTTATGTGAATTGTTCAATTAAATAATTTGATTACAAAAATTTTATTGAAAAAATAATTTGAAAAATCTCAGTGATTTTTGAGAAAATTAATTTTGATCAAGTAAATTTGAATTAATCAAATTAATTAAAATAAATATGATATTTTTGGAAATTAATTTTCAAATCAGATAATTGAACTAATGGGTAATTAAACTTGAATATTGTACTCGAGATTCAAAATTGAACCCAAGAACGAAACCTAAAAACTGGTTGAATCGGGCATTGTGTATGAAACTAGGCTGACGGTCCAACTGATGACTGGACCAGACCAGTTGGGCCATCACTGGCCCAAATCGGCTAGATTCATTTAGGCAAAACGATGACAATTTGGGGTGTCGAGGGAGTTACATCGACGATGGCACCACCAAGCACGACGACTGCGATGACGACGATTCAGCGATCGGCGGATGGTCGACGATGGTGGTTCTTTGGTGGTAGAGTAGTGGAAAAATTAGACTTCTAATGGGACTATACCAGGTAACTTGATTTCAAATTAACTTTTCCAAAGATAATATTGTTTTAATAAATTTAATATTAAATTTAATTTAATATTAATGTGATTAATTCTAATCTTAGTTGAACTCTCACTAAACTCTCATTACATAAAGAGAGTATATGTGATTATTCTCATACACTTGAATTCAAGAAAAGTTGTAAAAAGAGAAATTTCTAAAGAAATTATTCCAAAAATTTTCTAAAGATATTTTTATTTACAACTTGACCTTTAAAGTTTAGAAAAATTATGAAATTGCCCCATTAGTAATTTTGTGAAAAAAAATTCTAATTCGAAGCGAGTCCACACTTAATAGACACGAGCTTGAGGATAGAAGAGAAGACCTATTGGTCAAAGCAGTAACAGCCTAATTTTGGCTAAATCGAAACAGTGGTTTTGAAACCACAAATCTGAGATCATAAAATTATTTTAATATTTTTTTTGGTATTTACAGTATGTTATTTAATATGTGTGAAAATTTCGTGATTTAATTTTACTGATTGGTTAGTTAATTTGATAAAAGAACTTAATCGCGTAAAATATAAAAGTTGCATACTATTTGTTTAAAGTGCTTAATTTCTATGATTAATTAATTAAAAGTCTTTATGATGATATTAGACCATTAATTAGATAGTGGATGATAATGGCTTGGCAAAATTGAAATATTGAATTAGTAATAAGGTTAATTAAGTCATTTAGTAAATAAATGATAATTAAATAAAACAAAAAGCCATTTTCTTCATTATCATCTTCTTCTAACCAAAATTAGAGTGGAGAAAAGCCATTTTCAAGCTTTCAAAGTTTCGGCTGCTTCATTTGGCTAAATTGGTATGTATTTTGTCCCGTTTTTAATAATTTCTATGTTTTTGAGATCGTTGCAGCTAGTATTAACTAGCCCATGCCTTAATTTTTGAAGTTGTCAATGTTTTTGTGAAGTTCCATTGATGAATGTTTAAGTTTTTAAATGCTTGATGATGAAAAATGGATATTTGTTGATAGATTACCATATTTTGTTAAGTGATTTTTGACAAAAATGTCAAATAAGGATTTATTTGTGAAAATATGAAAATGTGTGAATAAATGATAAATATGGGCTGTTATGTGCACTAGGAAAATTCGGCTAGCTTAGGAAGGTATTAAATTGCATGAATTTTGTGTATTTGTGAAATAGTGACTAAATTGTAAAAATGTAAAACTTTGGGGGAAAAAGTGTAAATGTGTCCAAGTGTGTGTTTTGAATTAAATTGAATAAAGTAGTGATTGAATAAACAGAATTTGCTATTATATAGATCAAGAAAAGCGGAATTCAGACCTAGATCGGGGGAAAACTAAAGTTATCGACTAAACGACTCGATTCATCATTTTAGAATCCCAGGTAAGTTCGTACATGATAGACATTGTTACAATTATGCTTTTATTGCTTTGATATTGCATAAATTGTATACACGAGAATACGGTTATGTTTGACGATAAATCGATTATGTTTAGCACTTAGTGTGCGATTCGAGATAGCTTCGACTATTTATGGCACTTAGTGTGAGATTAGGAATAGCTTCGGCTATATATGGCACTTAGTGTGTGAGACTGAGATAGCTTCAGCTATGTAAGGCACTTAGTGTGCGGGATTATAATAGCTTCGGCTATGCGATGGCATTTAGTGTGCGAAATATTGAGTATTCGATAGTGTTACGAGAAAGTATGAGTTCGTTATGAATTTATACAGGTATATACATGTAAGTATGAGGTTCAAATAGAAAAGGTTAAGACTTTGTATATAAGTATATGAATAAGCTTATGAAAGGTTTGATATTATCATGAATTATACATTAATTTGTTCAAATTGATGATTTGTGTTTTATGAATTGTTGAGTATATTTAGTACGAACTTACTAAGCTTTGTAGCTTACCTTGTTTGTTTTCCTGTGTCATATAGTGAATTCAAGGCTAGCTTGGATTCGGGAATAATCAGAGACTACGTCACACTATTCAACCATCTATTTGGTACTTTTGAGTTATGTATATATGATATATGGCATGTATAGGCTAGTGTCAATAGGATATGTTTTGAGATATGAAATTAGCCATGCGAAAATGGCTTGATAATGATGATAATGTTTGTGTTTATTAGGCCATGTAATTAGTTCATTTTGGAAGTATGCTATATGGTATATCTTGTGTGATAATAAGGACGTTCAAATATGCTTGCAGATTTTGCTTCTTAATGTTCGAATATGGTTATTAAGTTATGCTTGAATGTGTTTAAATGCTTGTTTATAATTGTCTTAATAGAGATTGAATAGGGCTACTCTATTGTGCTATAAATGTGTTTCAAAGGTATTAAAGTGTGGTTGTTTTGCATATTACAATGATATCCAAATGTGGTTGTTTTTAAATGTTATAATGTTGTCCAAATGTGGTTGCTTTACATGTATTAATGCTGTCCATTTTTTGTACAAATCTATGATCTCCGAATGTTATTAATGTTGTCCGAATGTTATTAATGCTGTCCAAATTAGTGCGTAAATGCTGTCTATTTTTGGTACAAGTCAATGCTGTCCAAATGTTTTTACTATTGTCCAAATATTTGCGAATTAATGATGTATGAATGTTGCAAATCAAAGCTATTCAAAACAAGACATGTTTCCTATGATTACCTAATATAAATACTTGTTAATGACTTATGTTTTTATGTGTAAATTGCCTTGTAAGTTGTTTTGTAAATGATGACAATTTTATTTGATCATTAGGTGAGATAAATTATTCGGCTATAGATTTGGTTCATTTTGATAAGCATGAAATTTTAATAATTGGTAATGTATAAAGATTATATTTAACTATTTGTTAATGTTTACTAATGATTCATATTTGGTTAACTAATAAATGATATAATAAAATTAGTTTTAACTTGCTATGTGAAAATGCGTAAGTATATAAAATGGTTTGTATAATAATTATTCATTGAAATAGATGTATACTAAAGAATGAGGTGATATGACTAATAAGGCCTGTTTGAATTATTTGGTTATGTGCTTTATATATATATATGAATTTGACATATATGAATGAGTGAACGGTTGCTGTCTGAATTTGATAACTATTGTAAAGAAGTCATTATAATTTCATGCAAGAATTTTAATAAATGATCATGATAAACTATGTCTTGTTCTGTAATACCTCGTAACCCTAATTCGGCGACGGATAAAAGTTTGGGGTGTTACAAAAGCGTTAATCCTAGACAAATAAAAAATGTATAAATTTTGATTAAGTATTTATGAAACAGCCCGATTTTGACCCTAATCGGAACGGTAGTTTCGGAACCAAGAATCCGAGTTAGAAAATATTTTAAAATTATTTTATGTGTTTATTATGTGTGAATTTACTTGTGTGAAAATTTCGTGCTTTAATTTTGTCATTTGAATGTCCGAATAAATAAATGGATTAAATCGCGTAAAATGAAAATTTCGTGGTTATTTCTAAAAGGGCCAAATAGTGGTTGTTCTTTTAATATGGAGGTTTTATGTTGCAATTTGACCATTGAAAAGATAATGGATGACATTATGTTTATAATATATAGTTTTTATATTATTTATGAAGGTTATAATATATATTATATTATATTATAATGTTATAATAAAACAAATAAAAGCCATTATCATCTTTTATTTCTTTATCTATCAACCGAAACTAAAGAAAAGAAAAGAAGAAAAACCTAGCTATTCGGCCATCTTTGAAGCTTGATTCAAGGTAAGTTTTTGTTTGGTTTTTGATAATTTTTACGTATTTGTAATCATTACTTCGAATACTTCAAGACACATGCTTGGATTTTTTATTTTGATAAAGATTTTGAAATGTGCCATTGATGAGTTTATGAGTTTTATGATGATAGTTGATGAATTATGAAATATATGTGTTAGATTAATATGTTTTGTCTTTGGATTTTTGGTGAATTTGAGTAATTAGGGTTAAATTGTAAAAATAATATTTAGAGGGACTAAAATGTGAAAAAAATGAAATCTATGGACTTGTATGGAGCCTATGAATATTCGGCCCTAGCATGATATATGCAAATTTTGTGTATTTTGAGTTTTATGCAATAAGGACTTAATTGTAAAAAAGTGTAAAATGTCAGGGGTAAAATGGTAATTTTCCCATTTATGTATTTTTGGATTAAATTGAATGATTTGATGAATAAAAGGGTTGAGTTTGAATATGTTTAGATCAAGAACCAAAGAAAACGGAATTGGATCGGGGAAAAAAAATAAACGAATAGTAATTATTCCATCCGTCGATATCCGAGGTAAGTCTATAAGCACATAAATGTTGTTAAATTTGCAAATGTATAAACGTTATTTGTTGAATTGAATTTTGTGGATATATATGTGTATTGGCCGAATGTGTGATAAGCCAGGAAATTTTATTTCGCGTTCAATTCGATCGAGATATGTTGTCCGAAAGCCCCGTACGAACCCTAGGAATAGTTAGGATACATATGTCATGGCATAGGATTCCGATATGTGTTTTCGTGTAAGACCACGTCTGGGATGTTGGCATCGACTTGTGTTTACGTGTAAGACCCTATCTGGGACAGTGGCATCGATATGTGATTACATGTAAGACCACGTCTGGGACGTTGGCATTATACGAGCCTTCCGACTATCCACGTATCCTTTTTAATTCCGAACGGTTCAACGGGCAATGTTAAGTGAAGATCGAATGTGAAATAAAAAAAGGTTCAGGTATGTACATATACTAAGTTATGAAAGTAAGGTAAGTTGAATGATTGAATTATTGATATAATGATACATGTTAATGTGAATTATGTGCAAGTTTATGTGATTATATACAAATTCGGCCTTGTGATGTTAATATATTGCATAAGGTGAAGACAAAATATTTTAATATACATAAATGAGTATTTGATCAAAAGAAAGTTGGTACAAAGTATACATGATTTGATATTGAAATTATAAAAAAAATGAGATTATGATAATTTATCATTATTTATTATGAATAAATTGTGTATATGAATTCATGATTCTTTTGCTTATGACTTACTAAGCTTAAATAACTTACTGAGTGTGTTCTTGTTTACCTCTGTTTTATAGATTCTGGAGTCAAGTTACGAGCTCGGGAATCGTCAGCAAAGTCTATCACACTATCGACTAACCTTGGTATTTTATAAGTTGAATTTTTTTCATTGAAAACTATGGCATGTATAGGCTAGCTTTGGAGTTAGTTTAATTCGAAAGTGTTTGTATAAAAGCCATACGAAAATAACTTAATTTCCTTGCTTGTGTTCGGTTTTGGTTTAATTATGGCTTAAGTTTATTTTGATCATGGTTTAATCTTATATGGATAGTACTCACATGGTATGGCCTATATATATATGGTGATGTTTTGTTCATGTGTTTCGGCATTTAGGTAGATGGGGTATGTTTGATGTATTTTAGTAAGATAAATAATGTTAAGTTTAAGTGATTTTGGTTATGTGTTATATATATATATGTATGATATGCTTAGTATGTTTTGTTATGGTGATTTGATATAATTTAACTTAAGTAAATTATGTATGAGTAATGAATGTGTTAAGGTCATTCGGCTTTGTAATTAAATTATTTGAAAATGCATTATATGGTATGGTTTGTGAGTGAGGATGAATAGGTGTTTTGGTTTGAATAATTTGATATTAGATGGACAAGTATTGGATTTATGTTACAGGTATCTATAAGCTTATAATGTATTTGTATATATATTGACTATAAAGGTTTGGCTGCTAAATGGTAAATAATGAATTATGTGTATGAACATATTTGGCTTGTTAAAATATGTGATATGTGTATGGCATGATTATATAAATATGAAGTAAATAAGGTTTCCTATATGACCGAATAGGTAGTTAATTTATTGGTTAAGTGTATGTATTCTAACTATGGTAATTGGACATGTGAAATAAGTGTAATATTGGTTGTTATTTGTGTTCAAGATACTTTAAATTATTATAGTTTATGCGCATAATCTTGTGATGAATTAAAATGGCTAAGTATATGATATGTTTGGTAATTTTTAAATAAAAGAAATTGAATTAATGGATGTCTTAATGCATGCTAGGTATGAGATGATTATATGTTTGAATATACATTGGTTATTTTGATTTAGTTGTAATGGCAAGGTATGCAACTTTATTATGCTTGAATGGTTCGGTATATGTACTTTGAATTGATCATAAAGCATGCGAATTTGGTATAGAATGATTTGTTCTTTGTGTTCAATAATGTTTAAAGTGACTATAGTGACATGAGAATGTTATAATAATATTAAAGTTATGTTCAGCTAAGATTGTAATGTGATATGATTAAAGCATGCTTGATAATGTTTTAGGCATTCGAAATCCTTGCATTTGAATTTCATGTGATTCGAACTTTGTATTAATGAAGCATGATTTGTATATGTGAAATGATTTAATATATATGAATTGATTTAGAAAACTTTTATAAAGAAGATTATATTGCCTAGTTCTTGAATTCAATTGAATGTTTGTTCTGAGTTGTGTTTTATTAGGTAATGCCTCATAACTCTAATTTGGCGACGGATTCGGGTTAAGGGGTCTTACAATTTATTAATTTAGATAACACAACCAAATTCTTTTTTTTGGAAAAACTTTTAAAACTCTTCGAGCATGTTTGGTTGGGTGTATTGGATTAGCCAATACACCCCTAATCCGTGACCCCACTGATTACCCTGTTTGGTTGGCTGTATTGCCCTAATACGGGCCTATTACGCAGCGCACCGATTCTCCATTTTCCCTTATGCAGCGCCGATTTGTAATCCCTTCCAAAAGAAAGGATTACCTAATCAGTCCTCTTTTACCCTCCAAGCCGTTGCAGCATCTTCTTCTTTTTTTCATTTTTCTTCCCATTTCCTTCCAACCTTCTCCCTCCTTTTCATGCTTCTATCCTGACCAACCCTTTAACAAACCCTAACAACCCTCAACAAGGCCTTCAATTACGAATCGTATGAGGTAACAGAGTAACAGAGAGTAGCAGCAATGGTTCCCAAGTACGCTTTTCCCTTCTTATATTCCTTTGATTTCAATTAAATTTCTTTATATATACCATGAATTTAATGATCTGTTCAAACAATTCGGGAGAATATAGCTATGATGTTGCGGTGATTTACGTATTGCTGGCTCATTATGAATTCTTTGTTTTTTTTTTCTGAAGAAAAGCTCGTTATGAATTCTAAAAGATGAAAAAGAAAATAGAGTTAGAGATGTGAGTATACTGTGTAGGTAACCATGATCAGCATTCTAATGGTTTTGTTATTTAATTGGTAATTTGGTTTTGTTGTTTTGATTACACTTTAACTTCCAATGTGGTTTAACGGGCATTATTGAATGATGACCATTAGGTCTACTGCAGTACTATCTTCTATAATATGGTAATAATTGCAGGTTCGTGCTACTCCTGGTCATACAATGGGTTGTGTTACCTATGTCACGAGAGATGGATCTGATCAACCTCAGCCAAGGATGGCTTTCACACGAGATGCTCTGTTGATAAGGGGATGTGGGAGGACAGATTTTCAGGTATAATTTCTTGAAAATGTTATTGCAGCTAATCGCAAAAAAATGGAACGAATTAATATTAATGTCATTAATACAAAAGAAGCAGTCTAAATTAAAATGTTAAGCATGTAAACCAATCTTGGCTTTTCTTATGCATTTTAAAATTTTTGTATGTCCCCATGTGATGTTTGGATTAGGAATGTATATTTATCCACTGATATTTGTCCCAGGAAGGGATTCTTGAACCAATAATTGATTGTTTTTGCATTTAATTTGCATGCCCTATTTGTATTTCAAACAATAGGACCGATGCGTAGATATCTAACTCTTGGTTACCTATTTGTCTAGTCTTCTACTTATTGGTGCTTACCTTGTTAATGTGGTTGCACATAAAGTGTTTGTCATTCACAAGCCTCATGGTAAACTAATCAGTAATTAAATCATCCTTGAAGTAAAAGTTTGAACTATCAGGGCTATACTTTTTGCAAAGGATTTTCAGTCGTGAGTACATAAATGCTGGTCTTATATGCTGGCAATTTCTTTCCATCTGGATGTCATTGTCTAATTTTGTTATACTTAAGTTTTTAAGATAATTTTCTCTAATGCTCCCACATTCAGTAGCCATTGACTAGCACTGATTAATGCATTTTGCAGGGTGGAAGTTCACAGCAACTCTACAAGTCAGTGCATTCACAGGTAAGGACAGGGGACTTATGGTCCCATTCTTTGAGTTCTCAAAATTTTATTGTAATTGTCAAAATTTGAATAAAAATTATGGACTTATTTGTTTCATGGATCCAGATTTTTACATTACCGAAAGAGACATTGCTATATCTAGCTCATGACTACAAAGGATTCTCAGTAAGATATAAAACTTTATTCCTATCATTTCTTACATATATAAATGATTGCTTGATTTTATAAACCTCATTGATTATAGGTAACCACTCTGGGAGAGGAGATGCTATATAATCCAAGCTTGACAAAGGATGAGGTATTCTTTCTGGAACCATCCATCTTCCCTTTTCTTTGGAAAATGGCTTGGTACTTTTGACAATAGAAAATTAAGAGTGCCTATTTTCATTTCAGTGATAAGAAAGGGTTTCCTTTTGTCCATGAAGTCTTTTATGATCTTGAACTCATATAAGCTGCATATAACTTCTGTAATTAAAATTACATATGCATTGAACATTTCTTGCTGAGCATTGGTTTGATTCTCTTGGATGGGACTATTCCAATGAACATCGCCATGGTAAAACAGGAAATCATGAAAAAGCATGACATCTCAATACCTTCACGCATTTGATTGAAGATTACTCTTTATTATGATCATAGAATACTAGTTTCAATTTGTCCTATCAATATGTCTGATTATATTATTTGTTGAATACCCTTTTTGCAGGAGACTTTCAAAAACATCATGGAAAGTAAGTTGATGCTCAATATATCCAGTCTATAAAGATTATAAAAAGAAAAAAAGAAAAAGAAAAAGCATCCTTGGGTTTTTTCGGATCGCCTGTTCTAATTTCTCTTCTGTTTTTGTTGGTGCAACAGATCTTAACTTGGCATATCCTAAGATGATTGATGTTGCAGTGCCAGCAAATATGGTTTGTGGGTTGCAAGATTTGGAACCTAAAGCCAACTGAGGCTTTGCTGGATCATCCATAAGTGTGCACAGATTTTAGTTGTATTATAATTCTGGATCTTAATATCACTGGATATGCTAAATAAAATGGCTAGAGAAGCCACGTGATTGCAAGGAATCCATAAATTATATATATTATATCATATTGTAATCATGTAATATTGTCGTCTTTCTATCTGCATCAACTTGTGTTCTTCATACATACCCTCCTAAGTTACCGAACTATCTAAACAAAACAACACCATGATATATTATATATCCTTTATTATTGGAGCAACCATATTCAGCCATATCCTTTACATATCTGAATTATTTATATGTTAATTTATCTTATATATCATTTAGTATTATTTTATTTATAATATTTTAATTGTATACTATAAATTATTAGCATTTTAATCGTATACTATAAATTAGTCATTACTATATTTATCTCTATGCTATTAATTAGTCACGAAATATTAATTATACATCATATATTATTAAGGTTATAGTTAGACGAGAGTTCATTGATTTTTTCTAGGTAAATACACATTCAAACTTTAGATTAAATTATATATTTTTATTAAATTATATTTAATAATAATAATTTTAAATTATATTTTATAGTATTATATATTATGATTTTAGTAAATTCATATAAGAATATATTTAATATTAAGAATTTTATTAAATTATATATTTTTGTTAAATTATATTTAATAATAATTATGTTAAAATATGATTAAATTATTTATTACTGATATTAATAATCTTATTAAAATTTAATAACAATAACAATAATCATTTATCTAAACAAATTTCTGTTAAGGGTATTCTAGCCATTTTAACTTTTTTCCTTATGCTATTACACATCTATTCCATTCAACCAAATATAAGAATACTATTACGCCTCTATTCCATTACGCCTCTATTCCATTACGCCTCTATTTCAATACAGCGAACCAAACGTGCCCTTCGTTTTCTCTTAAACCTATTTTCCACTGTATTTTTCAAACTAAATAAACAATAAGAGCCTCTCGTTATGAATTGGAGATGAAACAAGTGTTACGGTTGAAGTAGTGAGAGATGTACATTTTTATTTTGATAGTTTTAGGAAAATTGTTTTAAAAAACATTTTCTATATACTTAATTTCAAGAGAAACTTAATTTCAGTTGCTTGTTTATTTAAAGACAACTTGATTGTGACTTTTAATAATAATATTACAATTTTTAGAAATCATTTTCTCATCTGTAATGGATGGGTGCAAAACAATCTCTATTGTATCAAACACAAGATGTACACATTGTTTGAAACTGAAATCGTGAATAAGAAACTTAGAATTTCTCACTTTAATGAGGCGTACCTTTAACATTTGAGACTTGGTCATATTAACCAAGATGACCAAGTGTTCTTTTAATGTAAAATGGAGGAGGGTTATTCAACCCTTAGAACTTGTGCACTCTAATGTTTGTGACCCCATGAATGTCAATGCATGAGATGGTTACAATTATTATATAATCTCATAGATGATTATTTTATATAAGAGTATGTATTCCTAGTTCACTGCACGAGTGAAACCTTTGATCAATTTCAAGAGTTACGTGCAGAAGTGGAGAAACAATTAGGTTTACATATAAAGACACTTCAATCATATCGATGTGAAGAGTATTTATCAGATGAATTCTTAGGATAGCTCATAAAGAATGAGATATTATCCCAGTTAACCACATTAGAAACTCCACAACAAAATGGCGTTACAAATGATATCCTTTTGGGGATACTCCACAAGAATAGAACCTTATTAAACATAGTTCGATCAATGTTAAGTTATCCGCAATTGTTGATATCCTTTTGGGGATACGCCTTACAAATGACTTGCTATATATATTAATTTCCTTTCCCTCCCCCTCTTCACCTCCAATCCAAACATAGACTTAGGGTTATTAGGTTGGGTTTATAAAATTATTTTATCTATTATATATTGTAAAATATAAATTATTTTAAATAATTTTAAAATAATATAAAATAAATCAAAATTTTTGGTCGTTTTGAGATTCAAAAATCGATAATCGACTGAATTAACTGATTAAACTTAGGTTAAAATTGATCAACTCGTCCCAATTGACTAAATCGAAATAAAAAAACCAAATGAGTTAGTTTTTTCAAATTTTTTGATTGAAACTGAAAATTGCTCTCTCATATTTAAAATAGTCCTCAAAATTTCAAAAAATATATTAAAAAGTTCTAAAGTTTTATAAAATATATTTAAAAAGTTCTAAATACGGTAAAAAAGATGTTAAATTATAAAAATTATAAAAAGGTTCCAAAATGATAAATTTGAAACCTTAAACAAGTAAATTATGAAATTAAATTTACCATATTAAAGTATATTATTTTTCTCTTAATTTGTTTTGAAAACTTTTCAAATGTAAATTATCTCATGTTTATGTGCGATGGCTTGAAATTTGTTAATTGTCAACAAAAAAAAATTGACTTGTTTATTTTTTTAATTTAATTTAAATAATTTCACTCGACTTCAATTTAACAAAACAACTCAAATTGAGTTAAGATAATAAAATAAGACTCTCAGTTCTACTAACTCGAAATTGTTTCACTTGATCGAATACTGAACCTATTTTTTACATTAACTTTTTAGTAATTTACATTTTTATCCCTGTTTATTTTTTATTTAAATATTTTATTTTTCAAAGCAAAAAGTTCTAAGCACAATGACACAAGGAAAAAGTGATGAAAGACAGCACTTCACGTGTTGTTCTCAGAAGTTTAAGGGCGTGTTCGGTTTGAGAAGTCTAATATAATTTATTAAAAATTAATGATATATTTATAAGATAATTATTTTATTTAACATTAATAAAGTTAAATAGTTTACAAATGTAATTAGGTAGTTGATGTATATCTTTAAATTATATTAAAAAAATGAAAAATAATTATAAAATGTGCATTCACCATTATAAACCTTGGTTCTCTTTTTTCTTTAATGGTTTTAAGTTTTTGGAAAATGTTAAATAACTGCTTAATAATTTTTGTCTTAAATAAAAAAAATCAAATTAAATATTTTTTCCTCAAATAAATAAACGCTGATATCATAAGTATTCAAAAAAAAATTGTTAAGGTAATATTTATAAATAAAAATATTGAATTATTGACAACCAGCGGCAGAGTCAAGATCTTAAAATGAAATTTTTTTCATTTAGACCCTTTATAATTTATTAAAATTTAAATTAGTAAAGGTAAAAATACACTTTAACCCCTTAAAAATAATAAAAATTTGATTGAATTCTTTAAAAATTATAAAAATATACATTATTAAAATAATAAAATCATATTTTTTCTATCGTAAAAATATACAATTCAATTTATATAAAAGCACAAATTGATGGAACTCATTTTAGATGCCCAAACACGGCCAAATTCCATTGAGCTTTCTTTTATTGCACGTCTTATCAAGTTGTTAATAGAATAAGGGCTAAGCTAATCTCACATGACATGAATATATACATATTAATTAATATAATATAATTAGTAAAAAAATAAAAAAATATTCTTTAAAAGTAATAAATACTTTTTAGAAGATACTTTTATATATATTTATATAAAATTTATAAAATAATTTAAATCTAAAAAAGTGTCTTAAGAGAAACCAACTCATTAGTTAAAGATTTAAATTGTTCTCTTGTAAAAGGAACAAATTTTATCATAATTGTGATTTTTTCCCTTTTATCTTTTTATATAAATTTTATAAAAATAATTTATGCCCATACCAATTTTATTAACTTATTTTTAGTGATTTTATTTTATTTTATTGATTGTTATATTGATAATTTTATTGCCATAACATAAAGTTGATAATTTATACCTACAATAAACGACTTATTAAGTAAACGATTAATATATATGGAGATATCCGAACTTATTAATTTATAACTAACTTGATACATATGTTTTGTTTTTTTACTTAATTGGTGCCTAAATTTAGAAACTAACTTGATAAATTTTTTAGGTACTTGAATAACACTGTTAAAATATGCTAACTTTGTGTTGACGACAAATAGCATGATAACACATAACAATATCACATTTTGGCACAACATGACAAAAGAAAATTTGTGTCAAAATATAAGACCATCACACATCACTATACTATTGGTTATCAATGCTATATTACCGTATTTTAACCGTGATGGTCAAATATCTTTAAAAAAGTACTAAATTGATTTATAATTTTCAGATTTAAGTACCAATTAAGTCTGAAAAATTTAAATACAAAGTAAGTACAAATTGCGAAATTTAATTTAGTTAACTTTTAATATATTAATAAATTTCTAATTTTTTTTTGTTTTGCCCATCAAAAAGTCTTTCTGCTTAAATTTTATAATATAATAAAATTATTAGGATTGATTAATTTAATAAAAACCACAACGACAGTAGCAGTAGCACAAACGTTCCGTACAACCGGCTCAGCGAAACGACAACAAAAGATGCAAAATTTTACTGCGTAAAAGAGTTAACGTCAAAACTCAAACAAGAAAAAACCCTCATCGAACCGACGCGTGGCGGGAGATTTTAGTTTAACCTTTTTTTTTACTCATTATTTATTAAGAAAAGATTCAAAAAAAAAAAAAAATCCACGGCCATAGCCAAAACCTTCTACTTTGATTCCTCCATTTTCGTTCCTTGCATGCATCAGCTTTTCTCTTCTTCTTCTTTTTCTGCACCGACTATTGTGAACTGCACTATCGACTTAACGGATTTGTTTGAGATAATTTCAGGATCAGATTAACAATTTTGTCTTTGATTCGTTGATGTAAATTTCCCATCACTGAACAAATTGATAAAATCATTAATTACTGTTTGTTCCCTTGATTTCGATAGTTTCAATGATGGTTTCTCTTTTGCTCTTTCTGTTTGTTTCCGAGAAACGGTTTTCTTTTTCAGCTGTTTAGTCGTTCGTTTTAATTTTACTTGCTCGGCCTCAGTTTATTCAGTTAGGAAATATAAGCGTCGAAAATTTGCATTGAATTTTTGCAATCAGTTTATCTGTATTTATATACTAATCTTGTTTATTCTAATTTTTATTTTATTTTTTTATAAACGACTTGATATTGAATAAAAATTATTTATAACTGCAATTTATATTTCCTTTTTGTGAATCTTTATTCTTTTTCCTAATTTTCCTTTGTTTTTTTGACAGGTTGAGAAGCTTTTCTTGGCCCATACTACAAGTCAAAAGAATGGTATTATTATTTTTGTTGATTTAGTTGTATTATTCGACTGACCAAAAGATAAGAGAATTGTTATAGCTTAATATAATGCATGCTAACGCTCATGTAATTTCTGTAGGTTGACAATAATTCGGGTGGAGAAGCTGATAATTTTGACTGGGATACTGAAGATGATCTGGAAATCGATAATTATGCCATCTCGGCCCCTTCGGGTTTGTCGACTCCCTGTGGAGAAGCTGTTTTGGGTTCGGCAGAGGTACATGCTCATGTGTAATTAGTTTAAATAGCATTTTGGAAAGGTACATGCTCATTGTTAACTTTTACTGCCTCAAGGCGGGCTCATCTGGAAATTCTCCCAATTCCAAGATAATTGATCATTTTGTCGGAATGGGGTTCTCAAGAGAAATGGTTGCCAAAGTGATTGAAGAAAAAGGTTAAGCTTATAGGTTTCTTTTACTTAGAGCAGAAGTTTCCACCTGAGAATTCGCTTATAGTTCTGCTTTGAATGGTGTCCAGGAGAGGAAAACTCAGACTTGATACTTGAAACCCTCCTTGAGTACTCGGTGAGTTATTGTGTTGTGTATGCTCTTCTAAGATGCTTCTAGTTGCATGCGTCATGATGCTAGAAAGTTGCTTCACATGCTCTTGTCAGAATTTTACTGCTGACTTTTTGGTTTTTTTAGATTACAGATATCATTACTTTATTAATTATTGATTCCCCTTTTCGGTATGAAGGCAAGCACATTACCTTGTTCTTCCAATTCCAAGTTGATCGATCATTTTGTAGGGATGGGATTTTCTGAAGAAATGGTTGTCAAAGTGGTTCAGGAAAATGGTAATGACCCTTTCTCATTTCCTTGGCAGTCAGTTTTCACCTCAACAACTTTATATCTGATCTTGTTCTTTATGTTTCCAGGAGAGGGAAATACAGATTCCATATTGGAGACTCTATTGACATATTCAGTAGGCTATACACCTGAACCTTGTTTCCCTTAATAGTAATCTTGATAATGATGCAATTGCAAAACTACTTGTTTAGTGGCTTAGGTGATATTTGCCAATCCTCCTCAACTAGATTTGTCTGTGCAAGTTGTTGGAGTACCTCACAAAGAATTGTTTATTGTTTCTGTACTTTGATGAATGACCTATTTAAAATTTGCAGGCGCTTGAAACAACTGCTCCCGTTCAGCAAAATCCTGACTCTGGTAACTGCTCATCAGATTATGAAGGGAGTTTGCTGAATGATTTCTCTGATTTTGATAGTTTTTCTGAGACCGAGGTATCTAAACTTGCTTTGATTATTTTGTTTGCTCAATTTTCTGACATTTAAAAAAAAATTATCTTTTACCAATGAAAATTTTATTCTTGAGGTGGTTTTGCCTTTCTTCTTTGTATCTGCTTGGACAATATAATGTGACCTTTAGCCATTTGATTTGTATTTATGTAGATGCTACAGTTCGGCTACTGATGATTATGTATGTTAACTTGCAGATGATTTGAGTATGTTTTTACATTTATATTTCTTTGTTCCAGGAAATTATTAGTCCTAGTTCTGAGGAGGGGAGAAAATTGTTACACTTGACAAAAATGGGGTACTCAGAAGCGGAGGCTTCAGTAGCCATGGAGAGATGTGGTTTGTGTTATCTTATTCATATTTGCAATATATTCTTGTTGATGGTTGGTAGGATGTCAAAGTTTCATTTGGACAGTATAAAGGATCCTAGACTCTTCAATTGTTGTATTGAAAATGGTAAACTTTCATATCTGTCATATATGATTGGCAATCAATTTTATTCTACGTAGAAGAATGTTAAGATCAATTCTCATTTTTATTATTCTGTTTATAAAATACTCAAGTTGCAAGTCTCAGTAGTCCATAGTTGCTTTGGGCTTTACAGACTAAAATTGCCCCAACTTCCTTTTAAAGAATTCTGAGAGTTCAACTATGAACCTTTTAGGTGGCACCCTTGGGCTTCTGTCTTTATAGAAGGTTTTTGCGATACTTAGGTTTTATCCTTGGCCATTTTTAAGTTGTAAGAGAGTGGTCTTAGTTAAGAATTCAGGTTATATCTTAACTTCAAATGTTGCAGGTCCAGACTCCACAATTGAGGAGTTAACGGACTTTATATGTGCTGCGCAAATTGCAAAGGCTGCTGATGCACTTTTTCCACTTGAAGACAAGGTAGTTTCCTTTCCTTTTTTCGAACACTCCAGACTTGCAATACTGTTTCTATATCTTTCATAGTTTGTTCTTTTCTATTTACTTTTTCAGCTTGTTGCAGATTTCTTCTTACTATTTCTGTAAAACTTTCACCAATGATTTTCAATCTAATTTTGTAGAAGCCATTCAGCAATGGCTCTAGTCACAAGAAGAGGCGAAACTGGGGTTATGATTTGTTGTTAAGGAAGAAGAAGCTTAAGCTTGAAAAGAGGTTTGATGAAGATGATGATGTAGTTCATCTTCCTAATCCTATGATTGGTTTTGGGGTCCCCAATGAACCTGATAAGATCACTCATAGAGTACTTCCAGAAGCAGCTTTAGGGCCTCCATACTTCTACTACGAGAATGTAGCACTTGCTCCAAAAGGTGTTTGGACCACCATTTCGCGCTTCTTATATGATGTGGAGCCTGAGTTTGTTGATTCAAAGTTCTTTTGTGCTGCTGCAAGGAAGAGGGGCTATGTTCATAATCTGCCAATTGACAATAGATTTCCCCTTCTTCCATTTCCTCCACGAACTATTCATGAAGCTTTTCCACTAACAAGGAAATGGTGGCCATCCTGGGACACGCGAACGAAATTGAACTGCTTGCAAACCTGTATAGCAAGTGCAAGATTGACGGATAAGATTCGCAAGGCATTAGAAGATTCTGATGGTGAACCACTGTTGGGCATCCAAAAGTTTGTTCTCGAACAATGCAGAAAGTGGAATCTGGTTTGGGTTGGAAGGAACAAGGTTGCTCCACTTGAACCTGATGAAGTGGAAATGCTTTTGGGATTCCCTAGAAACCACACAAGAGGAGGGGGAATCAGTCGGACAGATAGATACAAATCACTTGGTAACTCATTTCAGGTGTGTGATTCTTCCTATCTTTTTCATGTTCTGTTACTTTTTTTTTTACAAATACTGATTAGAACACAGGAATGCAATGCAAAGTATTTAGACTATTTCAAGTGATTACCCAAGTTTTGAAATAATTCTTTCATATTGCTGTCCGATGTGCACAAATTCTCATGGTTGAGATATTCTGCTTATAGAAGAATTGATTTCAGATTGACACAGTGGCGTATCACTTTTCGGTTTTAAAAGATAAGTTCCCTGGTGGTATCAATCTGTTGTCTCTTTTCTCTGGGATTGGAGGTGCGGAGGTTGCTCTCCACCGACTCGGTATCCCTTTGAAAAATGTGGTAGCGGTGGAAATAGCTGAAGTGAACCGAAATATTCTTAGGAGTTGGTGGGAACAAACAAACCAGAGAGGTACTTTGACTGACATCCAAGATGTTCAAGAACTAAACGGGGACCGTTTGGAGCAACTGATTAAAAATTTTGGAGGATTTGACCTTGTGGTGGGAGGGAGTCCTTGCAACAACCTCACTGGCAGCAATAGATATCATCGAGACGGACTCGAAGGTAAAGATTCTGCCCTCTTCTTTGATTTCTGTCGAATACTGGATTTGGTGAAATGTATTATGAATGGCACGAAATCAATGATTGTCTGAAGAAGATTGCATTTG
Organism: Gossypium hirsutum; assembly: GCF_007990345.1. NCBI lineage: Eukaryota > Viridiplantae > Streptophyta > Magnoliopsida > Malvales > Malvaceae > Gossypium > Gossypium hirsutum. The sequence goes on from NC_053440.1 coordinate 10,027,673, forward strand.
AAATAATTTCCGAAACTCCTCTTAATATCAAATTAAAAGGGAAATGAAGTGCTGTTTAAGCAAATATATATTTATCATTCCGGCTTACTCGTCGTATTAGACACTGTTTATTGGTTCATGTTCGAAAATAAATGTTTTTTTCCAAGTTTGACACTCATGTTTGACATATTACTTCAACATTTTACACCCAAAAAACCTCCTACCTAAATTGTGATTGGACCAAGACATCTTTAGATTAGATAGGCTTCCACAATAACACACCGGAATCACAGTTGGCATCTCCATTTCTTCTCTTCTCCTCCTCCTCCTTTTCTGCTTCTTTTACTGCCTAAACCCTAAACTCTTAAATGGCTGATGCTAACCCTCTAGCTGGCCGGTCAAGGACTGTGTTAAATGCCATGTCACTTTTCTGTTATAGAGTTAAAATGACTGATTTGTTATATTTCGAAAGTTCAGCGATTGAATTGAAATTAGAGTGACTGTTTTGTCTCTTGCATCAAAGTTGAGTGACTGTTGGATTATTTTTCACTAAATAAAATATGTTAAATAAGTTTCATTTTGAATGGCCAAATATGTTAAGAAGTTAATAACAAGAAAATAAATTTTTTTGGGTGAATAAAAACAATCTATTATGTCAAATCAAAAAATCAGTAAAATCACAGGCTAAGTGCCGTTGTTGGAGAGTTCCCGGCACTTCATTGGGAGGCTTATCGAATGTAAGATATTATTTAGCCAATCGGTTACTAAGTTTTTTCCTCTGGGAACATGTCGAATTCGCTACTGACCTTCTTTTTAAGTATATAAAAATTGTAACATCAAATATTTCAAGAAATTATATTAGAGAATAGCTTTCCAAACAAGTTTTCCACGCACGAACTGTCTTCACTGCAACAATTATCAAGGAAAACAGATAGCTATCAAAAGTCAATAAAAGCATCTTTTTTGCTGCCCATGGTGGCAACCATTTGATTGTTGCACTTGATAGTTTTTGGCATAATGTTATTTGAACTATACTATACCACTGCACCATATAATAGTATATAATATGATCTCAATTAACAAATGATCATTCCTCCAAAGTCTCAAACAAACAAGAATGAGGTGAAGAAACATACAGGCAAGGACCAGATAGAGAAACAAATGATCATTACCCCAACCAAATCCATGAAGTCTTGAAGGAACCTCTGGCATTAACACCAAATCCAATAGGTTTGAAAAAAGTAACAAGGTGGTAACTTTGTTAATTTTTCTTTAATTTGTTGATGTTACATTTTGAGATAAAACCAAAAATTATTTGATAGTCATGTAATTAAAAAGTAATCTTGTAATGAATTTGAATTTAATAAAATAATTTTAATATTGTTAACATTTGAACTTAAATTTTGAAATTTGAAAAAATAGAAAGATTAAATTTTAAAAATAAAAGTATATGGACTAAATTCCAAATTTACAAAAAGTATAAGAATTTATGATATATTGTAACCACATTGTCCAGGTAATAGCTAAATCTATTCAAATTTTCATGCAATAGGAGATTATGAACAGTTGTTATTGAGTACTTTTAAAAATATTATATATGATTATATTTTTACCTTCTATAATTGAGAAGGGTGAAAATTAATCATGACATTTGTATTTATGCCCATGTTTGTAGAAGTAGACAATAATAATTTATTTCATCGATCAATTTCATGTCGCCATGCAAAGTTCCCCATACAGATACATCGAAGTCATTAAATCCTACTTAAATGTATTGGTAGTCTCAAAAGACTCCAATAGAGGAAGATTCCTTCTATCATCATCTAAAACATTTATATTCTAGCATATCAATCCATCTCCTCCACAATTGCATGCGGTAGAGAGATTGGTTTGACAAGCCTCTTCACCGTATGTATTTCACCTAGTTTTCATCTAATTTATTATTGTCTTTATCCTTAGACGAGACAACATCCAACCGTCGATCATATTCGTACTCCATGTTAATGTTGCGAACTCCAATTATCGCTTGTCCATTGTTTGGAAGGTCAATTATTAAAGTAAAGTCTTCAAGCGTTATAGTCACCCCATCACATGAAAAATAAAATATATCCATTCTCAGCCTCTGTATTGCCAAACAAGGCAGAAAACAACTTTGGTATCATATAGACTTTGTTGTCATAGATGCCATATATAAACCAATATTCTTCATACTTTTCAAGCAATTTACGATAAGTCGCTATTAGTCTTTGGAAATTTAAGGTTATGTCGAGTATGAACAATTCAAATTTTTTGCTATTCAAAAAATCACAAAAAAATAATTTCGGATAATCTTAAGAATATTAGTGCAAATATAACAAAAAAAATTAAATAAATTGAGTTAGAAATTTTACAGTATTACTTATTATGTGTTCTTTCTAAAACCTTAAAGCAATCATTTTTTCCGTAGAAAATAACAAAGGTTGTTTTAGAGTTTGAAAAGAAATTTAGTGGGAAGAGAAGAGAAATGGTCGAGTTGTATGTAAGAGAGAAAGTCGACAATCAACTTCTTTATATTAAATAGGTTAGTAGGCCAATTAGCAAATAAAATCTTTAGTTAAACTTCAAAAATTCCGAAATGGTTATTAAATTATTTGAAAGTTTTTATTTAAGTCATTTGGTTGTTAAGTTTTTTTTTTTAATTCAACTAGTGAGCTCTAAATGGCTATTGGTATGGGGGATTAGGACTTATTGATGGGTATAAGAATACACCTTAACCAAGTCAATATGAAGGTCAGTATTGGAGATCAAATAAGAAAGCTGTTTGGCTTTTGATTTACAGATTTATGACTTTCAAAATTGTTTCATGAAAAAAATTGAATTGTAGAAGAGAAGAGTAAAAAGCGCTTTCAAAACAAAGAAGAGCATACAACAACGATTTTATCAGCCTAGTAACTTAAATGAAAACTTTCGAATAATTTAGTGACCATTTTGTAACATTTTGAAGTTGAGTAACTAAAACATAAACTTATTAATAACTTAGTAACCTGTGTGTAATTTAGCCTAAAAATAATAAGAAAATCGGGCAATTTACAGAGAAAAGCCCTTTTTTCAAAAATTACCGAAATGGGCCCATTATTTAATTATTTACTGGAATGGTCCATTTTCCCAGAAATCGCGTCCACGTAAGCGCGATGTCAGGGTACGCGTCAGGAAATCGCGGCCACGTCAGCGCGAGTTGCTGATATGGCCGCGATTTAGGCCCGCGCATGAACAGTGCTCCAACGGTCAAAAATTTGACCATTACCCCCCCAACGGTCAAAAAAAACTATAAGTACCCCCACCCTTTTTTTATTTTTTCACAAACTAATCCTCTCTCATATTTCCTCTCAATTTCCTTCCAAAATTCTCTCAATTTCCTTCCAAAATTCTCTCAAATCCATATTTAATTTCAATTTCTTCTCAATTTCCTTCCAAAATTCTCTCAAATCTATAGTTAATTTCAATTTCCTCTCAATTTCCTTTGTTAAAATAATTTTAAATTTTTTTTTATATTTTTATAAATCGTAAAAGTTTCTACGATTTCATCAATGGCTGGATCATTGACTTGTCTTGATAAGCATCACATATCGGTGGAACAAATGAAAATGGTAAGTGTTAAATTTAATTTTTAAATATTATTTAAGAATTTTTTATTTATGCATTTTTAGATAATTATTAATTTATTATTTGTTATAAAAGTCTGTAGATCTGGTATTGGAATGCAAGATCCGGAATATGCATGCTCCTCCATCACCGTTGGTAGAGAACTACCTGCGAGAAACGGGTTTTTGGCACGTGGCGACGGTAGGCTGGGGATGCAAGTTGTACCCGAAACTAATCAGTGCGTTGACCGAGAGGTGGAGATCCGAGACACACACATTCCATCTTCTATGTGGAGAGTGCACTATCACTCTAGAAGATGTCAGTCTGCAATTGGGATTGCCGGTGGATGGGTACCCAGTCACCGGGTCTGCCCAATCTAGCGATTGGGAGGCGGTGTGCTACAAGTTTTTGGGCGCTATTCTGGAGAAAATGGAGGGAGGTAAGGTCAAGATGGGCTGGTTACATGACACATTCCCTGATCTGGATGAAGATTCAACCGAAATTGGAAGAATCCGATATGCTCGAGCATACATTCTTTAATTAATTGAAGGTTATCTGATGCCTGACACGTCACGGAGCCGCGTACATCTAAGATGGCTACTAAAACTAGTTGATTTTAGAGTAGCCGGTGAATTTAGTTGGGGTCTACCGTCTTGGCAATGTTATATCGGGAGATGTGCGGGGCGACGCGACCGAGGAGAGTAAAAATCGGAGGTTGTCTGTCACTACTGCAATCATGGGCACGGTTTCGCTTTCCATTTCTACGTCCTCGAGTGGACCACCCATATACATTCCCACTCATAACGAGGTAAATTTTATATTAGATTTTACAATTATTATGTAGATTTTTAAAAATAAAAATATGCTAAAAATTTATTAAATTAGGTGGAACCATCCGGCAAGTCATGCTGGATTACCGTCCTCTCTTAAAGATATACGACTTCCATTAGACCAACGGTCGGAAGCACAAGTAAGTATTATTACAAATATATATTTCCATACATTCGCTAGTCAATTGATATTTAGTATTTAGTATTATGTATATAACTAATATTTCTATCATGTTCATATAGTTTCAATGGACACCATACGAGGATCTGGCAATTCGGGCAGTAATCTCGGAAGAGTTTTTACAAAATCCGAACGTTTGGCACGTGAAAGTCGTGTTGATCAACTACGCAACCGTGGAGCCGCACTAGACAGACAGAGTGCTACGACAGTTTGGATGTAGATAACCGATTCCCGTAGACCCTGAGGTGTTTGACGATCACCACAAAATCGACCTTCGGCTATTGAATACAGATTGGACTAGATACTAGTCCGAGTACATGGAAATGTGGGAAAATCGGCATGAATATATACCTACTCAGGAACCAATCATCGTTTCGGAGTTAGCGTGCATTCCAGAATACATGCCATGGTTTAGGATCCATGGCAAGCCATATTTACTAACGCCAGAAAAGAGGTAGCGGCAAATACGTGTCGAAAGGGAAAGGCGCGGGCCTCTAAATCCAAGACGACAAGATAACGAAGGTAACCCCTCAACGAGGCCTAGACATTCACCTGGCTCATCATCAACGGCCATACAATCACTAGGCCTAACGAGAGCACCGACACAGCCACCCGACGCAGCAGTTCAACCGATGATACCCACTCAACCGCCTTTTCAGATGATGCCAGGTGTGTTTCCTAGCCCTTATATGTATCCTTTTCCGAGTCCTATGGCAGGTTGGAGCCAAATGCCCAGTTCAACTCCATTTCCTGTTATACCAAGTGGACCGCCGATGTATAGGCTAGCGGCGCATGAGGGATCGCAAGAGGGGCCGTCGGAGAGCTCTCATTTTTACCAATCCCCAGCAACGTATGAGTTTCAAACACAGTCGCCCTTCGTGATGCAAACACCTCCACATATACTATTCTTTGAAGGTGGATCATCGTCCCAAGTCTGACAACCAGATGCCGTACCGGAAGAACCAGAATCCCTGCCGGAGGAACAACAACTGCTGCCGAAAGTTAGAGAAAGGAGGAATCCCGCGCATAGACATTGATTGCCGTATTTAAAATTATTTGTACAAATATTTTGAGTATTTAGAAGTTTATTTGATGCAATAAAAATAGAAATTTTTTTGAGTTATTTTGATATTATTTGATGTAATAAAATAGAAGTTTATTTGATGTAATAAAATAGAAATTTTTGAATATTTTGAATATTTTGAATATTTTGATATTATTTGAGAATTCTACTAACCTAATTAAATTGAAAAGAAAACCCTAACCTAATTAAACCCTAAACCCTAACCTAATTAAACCCTAAACCCTAACCTAATTAAATTAAAAAGAAAACCCTAATCTAATTAAATTGAAAACCCTAACCTAATTAAATTGAAAACCCTAACCTAGTTAAATTAAAAACCCTAACCTAATTAAATTGAAAAGAAAACCCTAACCTAATTAAATTAAAAACCCTAACCTAATTAAACCCTAAAAACTCTAACCTAATTAAATTAAAAACTCTAACCTAATTAAACCCTAAACCCTAACCTAATTAAATTGAAAAGAAAACCCTAACCTTATTAAATTGAAAACCCTAACCTAATTAAATTAAAAACCCTAACCTATTTATACCCTAAACCCTAACCTAATTAAATTGAAAACCCTAACCCTAAACCCTTAAAAACCCTAACCCTTAACATTCACATAATGTTAGATTTGGAAAAATGTTTTTTCCTGGTACTAACAATTAATAATTTTATATAATTTGATAATTTTACTAACAATTAATACAATTTATCAGATAATAATTTTACATTCACATAATGTTAGATTTGGAAAAATGTTTTCACTGGTACTAACAAATAATAATTTTATATAAATTGAAATTTTTACTAACCATTAATACAATTTATCAATTAATAATTTCACAAACTTAATTTTTTTACAATTACATTCAACTATTGCGATTGAGGCATGATCGACTTGTATGGCCAGGATTTCTACACCATCCGCACAACTTCGTTTGACTGGCTGTTTCTTGGATATCCATATTATTACGTATTCTAGTCGACCAAGGTCGACCCTTTGGTTTGCGACGTAATTCTCTATCCGGTAACAGCTTAAAAGGAGCAAGAGATACGGGCAACCACTTACGTTCATTTGGGACCGGTGGGAAAACATGTCTCCAGACGTTGTACATGTTTTCTAATTTGTACACTTCGTCCACATAACTCATCGGATCCAGACGGAGATCTTGACAAGCTGCAATAACATGAGCGCATGGATAACGAAGTGCATCAAGCATCGCACAGTCACAAGTCCTATTTCGAGAGTGTATACGATATTGCCCGCCAACAACACCTTGGTGCGGTCTGTCAAACTCTGTCACGCGAAACCATAAATTGTCTCGATTGTGACACACTGTGTACATGATGTTTGCCCTCGCCTTGGCCTTGTTAATTTCTTGAACTACCTTACTGCACCATACATGACCTCTCTGCATCTGGCCTGCATAACTTGCTGCTCGCTTTGGAAATAGCGCCGCCAAACGAAAATATGTCTCTCGCACAACCGATGTTATCGGTAGATGGCGCGTTCCTTTAAGAACAGAATTTATGCATTCAGCCAGGTTCGACGTCATATGACCATATCGTAGGCCGCCGTCGTATGCTTGTGCCCACTGTTCGAAACGTATGTTACAAAGGTAGTCTGCCCCTTCAGCGTTAATTGAACGTAAAATTGCCAACATCTCGTAAAAACGATCTTTATTTATTTCATAGCCTACCAATATAAGATCATAGCGAATAATTTATACCACTTCTACCAATAAAACTAATTCAAATTGACAAACGAAATAACATAGATATAGACTAAATACCCATGTTGGTCACTTATCGTCGTTCGCTATCTATGGTGTGTGCGCTGTCATAAGCTTCCCTGTCGATCAAATGCAGCTAGTATACCGGTGCCCCGATCTGAAATAACACAGATATCAGGTTGGGGGCACACATGCCTCCTTAACCTAGAGAGAAATAAATCTCAGTCATCAGACGACTCCCCCGGTGTTATTGCAAATGCAATTGGAAGAATTCTCCCACCGCCATCCTGTGCCACTGCAAGCAATAGCCGATGAGTATACCTCCCGAACATAAAGGTACCGTTAATTTGTACCAACGTCTTGCAGTATGGAAATGCGTCTCGGCATTGCTTAAAGGTCCAAAACAGGCGTTTGAACACTTGGCATCCACGTAGCAATCAGCCGTTGTAGTACACATGTTCCGTTTCAAGGTCTGTGATGGCACCTGGGACGTATCTCTCTAGCACCTGACACCACTGCCATATTTCATTATATGAGGCGTCTCACCCACTATGCATCTTCTCCAACGCCTTTTGCTTAGCTATCCAAGCCTTGCGGTAAGAGGGTGTGTACCTCATTTGGCTACGGATATTGGCAATTAACACCGGCACTGAAGTCCTGAGATCTGCTTTTACCGTGGACAGTATCAAGCTAGCTAACATAGCTGAATCCATCTTGGAATGATCTTGTGAAACACCTATAAACCGAGTACATTAAATAATGCAACATTGCATAATAAAAGTATTGTTCAGAAACCGTCAATACTATACTTGCAGCACATATATGTGGACCTTTGTACTTTTTAATCTCCCACAACCCTATCCTTTTCCTTAACGAGACGTAGATTTTCCATAAACATGTGCCGTCTTGGACCGCACACTTCACCTCAAACTTATCAGATTTGGATTTAACGACGTGGTAGTTAACGCCGTTTTTGATGCTATGTTGTTTCAAAGCACCAATAAAACTATCATTGTTGGTAAACTGATTACCAAATTCAAATTCACCAGAATCTACCCCCGAACTTGTACGATCACGCAACTAGTGTGGTAGATCTGGAAACTCTAACGCATCATCTGCAGACAGATCGACATTATGCATGTGGACTGGAGGTGAGTATGCTCTGAATCATGGATTTTCTTCTTCATCTGAACTCCTTCTAGCATCTTCAGGTTCTGTTGGAATAGGCTTCGGTTTAGAAAATAAGCCAACTTCTGTACCATCCGGCTCAGGCTCTCGAGGTGAATCCACATCGGAGTCATCTTCTAACCCACAATCATCTGCAGCGTACGAGGTCCCCTCACCGGTTGACGTCGTAGGGAGTACGTCATCCCTTCTTCTAGGCATTTGATAATGTCCCCAATTGGATGTAGATTGCCACCTACTAGAGCTTGATGCCGTTCCCCAGTACGTATTTCCAGCATCAAATATTGAGCCACCAACGTACATGTCCCATCCACCGACAGAGTGTCTTGCGGGGGATGTGCATTTGACACTGCTACCGAACATGAGTTGTTCCGTATTTTGTAACCCGCTAACCGAGTGTCGGCTAGGGGTCGTGTATACATCTCGAACACCGGTCGTAAGTACATCAGTTGGCGATGTAAATTGTACATATAACTCAATATAATGTGCTCCACTAGCAAGATGAGTCTGCACCGTTGCCTCCAAGCTACGAGCACCTTTTATGTCGAACGAGTCATATGTCACCGGATCAACAGAAGAACAAAATCGCTACGTGATAGACAAAACTTTCATTGGCGTCGTTCCAAAAATTTTACGCCTAATTCTTTTACGAAGTTCTATCAAATCTATGTTCTGGTTAATAACCAGTCGCACCGTAATCTCCGACAAAAAAACAACACCATTCTTGGTGTGGCAAACCTCACCATCGTAGTAAATAACAGCACTAATACGTTCACTCATATTTGAAACTCTAACCGTCTTAGCCCCTCTAAATTGTTTCTGTTGTGACTTATGCATTCTGAGAACATTTTCTGCCTAATTTATAACCTCAGCCCAAACATGCTACTGTAGCAAAAGCGCGTCCACGAGGGCGCGATTTTCATAAATTCTTCTCAAATAGCATCCTGCTAGAAGCGATTTTATACTATTTGCTCAGAAACGGTAAAAAAAATTATTTCATCCATGACCTACTATAGCAAAAGCGCGTCCACGAGGGCGCGATTTTACAAATTATTCTCAAATAGCATCCTGCTAGAAGCGATTTTATACTATTTGCTCAGAAACGTCAAAAAAAATTTCATCCATGGCCTACTGAAGCAAAAGCGCGTTCACGAGGGCGCGATTTCACAAATTCTTCTCAAATAGCATCTTGTTAGAAGCGATTTTACTATTTGATCAGAAACGTCAACTCAAAATTATTTCTTCTCGGACCTAAAACCCCTAAAAAGCCTGAACCCTAAGCCCTAAAAGCCGAAAAAACCTAACGTGGGAAAAACGGCAAAATCGTGTCCCCCGGAATGCGCTACATGGCGTCAGCAACTCGCGCTGACGTAACCGCGATTTCCTGACGCGTACTCTGACATCACGCTGACGTAAACGCGATTTCCCGAAAAATAGACCATTTCGATAAATAATTAAATAATAGACCCATTCGGTAATTTAAAAAAAAGATTTTTTTTGGTAAAATGCCCAAGAAAATCATGAAAATCAACTAATCAAGTCAAAAGAATCGAAAAATAAAGATTAAAATGGAAAAAATTGTTGTTATTTGGCTATAAATATACGCTTTTGCTCTTCCTCCTATTCCTCATCTTCCCATTTTCTCTCTCTACCCTTTTTCTTTGCTGTTTTAAGAAAAACATTGCGAATAGGGAGAAGGGTGAGAGAGATAAAAGGGGAACAAAAGAACTGCAAAAAAATTGAACTTTTTTTTTCCTAAAAAACCTCAATTAGAAGAGCGATTATCGCTTCATCTTCCCCGAAACGACTTCGTCAGGTACTAATTTTCTTAAATTTTCTCTGAGTTTATTGGATCTGAATTTCTCTTTTAAGTTTTTAGATTCCGATCTGGATCTCCTTCAAAATTTTGGGAAATTTGATTTTTTAGGGTTCTAAATTCTAATTGGTCACTTTTTAAATATTTTAATGATTTTCTTGTAGTTAAAATGATTTAGTTATCGTTAGGGTTTTGAATCTTTTAATTGTTTCCTGATAAAAATATGATTAGAATAATTGGGGTTTTCTTCTTTGTTCTGAATCTGGGATCTGATTGAATGAGAATCTGGATGTTGGAATTCTTTTTTTTTTAAAATTATTTTTGAACTTTTAAGATTTATTGATCTCAGTTTTATGCTTTTGCAGGACATTTTTCGATTTCGGTATTAGAAAATTTTGAGATTTTGCATTAATTTTCTATCTGTGTTTTGGTTATTGGAAGAGGCTGTTTAAACAATTAGGTATCTTGCTTCTTATATTCTTTTCTTTGGTTTGGCGCAGAAGTTATTTTTGCGTAGGCTTTCATATGCTTCTTAGAATATATATATGCCTTTTTGTGCTGCTCCTTTTGCTACATTTTTTATATGTATATATTTGCTTTTTTGCTTCCTAAATTTGTAGCTAAAAGGGAAAAAGTAATTGGTAAAATTAAAAAATAATGAATGATTAAAATGATAGAAAAGACTAAAACCCAAATAAACTCATGGTATTGGGTTATCCAAGAAGCTTTCCTTATGCATTTCTCATTTGTGCCATTTGGAAATTTTGGAGCTTGCAGATTTTTTTCAGGTTGCTTTTGTTGCCATGGCTGCTGCTGCGACTGCCTCTGGTGGTCCACGATATGCTCCGCCTGACCCTACTCTTCCCGAACCATGGAAAGGCCTGGTTGATGGAAAAACTGGTTATCTCTACTTTTGGAATCCGGTAACAAATGTCACGCAATATGAGAGGCCTAGAGGGATAGATTCTGTCCCAAAATCTTCTTCAGTGCCTATGGGTTCTTCAGTTCTGGTTCAACAATCTTCTGAAGGGCGTTATAGGTATAGCTCTGAGAAGGAAAATGACCGGCATGGAAGAGGCTGCAATGCTGTATCAAAACTTGAGTCAATATTAGGGGGTAATCAGGTATTGGTTCCACTTCTGTCCTCTAGATAAGGTTTTTGTTGATATGTTTTTTCTTGTCAGTCTTAACAAAATACTGCATTTGTGTTAACTTGTTTAGCACTGAATTGAGTAGTATGTATGTCCATCTTTGTGGTGGCTAAACAGTTCATTTTGTCACATTTGATTCTACGACTTGGGTTCATGTTTTCATACCTAGCTCCTTGCATTTATTCTTGTTATTTGGCTATCTCAAAACTACAGAGAAGTTCTAGCCTCCAAAGTGGGAATTTATGGTATTTATTTTTTCCTTCCTAGAATTAGTTTAATGTTCTTAATTCTTCATAGAATTCAAGAGGCGGACCATTTCATTCCCTTAATGCACCTAATGGGACTTCCAGCTGTGTGATTGGGGGATCTTTTGCTAGAGGACAAGGATCAGCAGCTGGGGAAAGTAATTTGTTTGGTGATGCTTATTGTCGTCAGCATGAGATAACAGTATCTGTGAGTATCTAAGTGATAATTACGGTTTATTAACCATTTTAGTAATTTCTGTTCTTTCAGACAATTTAGCTTCTGAAAATCTCAGTTTTCTTGGGGCATTGCTCTCCCTTATGACAAATTGTTTTTTTTTCTCTTAAATCTTGCAAGGGAGGTGAAGTGCCACCGCCTTTTTCATCATTTGAATCTACTGGTTTCCCTCCTGAGATACTTAGAGAGGTATGCATTTCTGCTTCTCCTTTTAATCTTTGTAACATAGGTGGATCTGAAAATTGCATATGGTAAGTAGTTGAACCATGCAAGTTGAATGTTTCTTGATGAAAGTTCTGTGATTGCGAAGGTCCCAATGTTGAGCATTAGACACATGTTGATTCTTTTGCCATCTTACTTTTTGTCGCAGGTGCGATATTTGCTCCTTGGAGGGGCTAATGTCGTACGCTGTGGTGCCCTCTGCGGGGGGCTTGCTTATAATTTGGGGCGCCCTTGTATGGTGGACCGATTTTTCGGAAGGGCTTACTGAATGACCCAAGTTCGTGGCCTGGACTGCTGTAGCTGATGGTTAATTCCGCCACTCGGTCCGAACAGAAGAAGAGGCCTCCTCCTGTTCCAGCTTGCATCAGCAAGCACTTTCCGCTTGCATATGGGGGATGATGCTTCTTCTGACATAAGCCACTGCTCTATAACTCCTAAAAGAAAACCATAAGTCTTCAGGGCAGTACTTCTGCTCACAGAGGTTGCTGGATTTTTTCTTTAAACAGGTGCACAATGCTGGGTTTTCTGCTCCGACTCCCATTCAGGCTCAGTCATGGCCTATTGCACTACAAGGTAGAGACATAGTGGCCATTGCGAAAACTGGTTCTGGGAAAACATTGGGTTACCTACTTCCTGGATTTATGCATCTCAAGTGTTGCCATAACGATCCTCAAATGGGTCCAACTGTGTTAGTTTTATCACCAACTAGGGAGTTGGCTACACAGATACAAGACGAGGCACACAAATTTGGGAAGTCTTCAAGAATTAGTTGCACGGTATGTTGCCATTCTTTTATCATGTTCCAATTTCAATAGAATGTTCAAATTTTTTGAAATGATGCTCCCCTGATTATATATTGACATAGAAGCCTTTTGAAGGTGAAGGTAGAATTGAGATGTTTTACTGATGTGAATTGTCATATGTATATGCGCAGTGTTTATATGGGGGGGCACCAAAGGGTCCTCAGTTGAGAGAGATTGAGAGAGGAGTGGATATCGTGGTTGCCACCCCAGGCCGGTTAAATGATATTCTGGAGATGAAGAGAATCAGCCTCCATCAAGTTTCTTACCTTGTGTTAGATGAGGCTGATCGCATGTTAGACATGGGTTTTGAACCTCAAATACGGAAGATTGTGAAAGAAGTGCCTACACGGAGGCAGACTCTAATGTTCACAGCAACATGGCCAAAGGAGGTCCGGAAAATTGCAGCAGATCTACTGGTAAATCCTGTTCAGGTCAATATTGGCAATATTGATGAACTTGTGGCAAACAAGTCTATTACCCAGGTTTGAACTCAATTATTGCTATTAAAGCTTCTTTGGGAATATGACAGTTAATAGTTTTTGTTGTGAATGAATAGTTACAAATTTACCGTTCTGATGGTATTTTGCAGTATGTTGAAGTATTATCACCTATGGAAAAGCACAGAAGATTGGAGCAGATACTGCGTTCGCAAGAACCAGGATCCAAGATTATTGTTTTTTGCTCAACTAAGAAGATGTGTGATCAACTTGCTCGTAACCTCACTCGGCAGTTTGGAGCTGCTGCTATACATGGAGACAAATCTCAGGCTGACAGAGACTTCGTGCTGAGTCAGTTTCGCACCGGGAGGTCACCAGTGCTTGTTGCAACCGATGTTGCTGCTCGGGGATTAGACATTAAAGACATAAGGTAGGAGTTGGGATTTCTTATACACAGTTTCATTGTTTTTATAGCACAAAGGAGCGAGTTATGTTGCAGGAAGCTTTTCATCTTTCATGTTTTCTTGGTTACATTTATAAATATATATATTGCAGGGTGGTAATCAACTATGACTTCCCTACTGGAGTTGAAGATTATGTTCACAGGATTGGGAGGACAGGGAGGGCAGGTGCGACCGGATTGGCATATACATTCTTTGGTGATCAGGATTCAAAGCATGCGTCAGATCTCATCAAGGTTCTTGAAGGAGCAAACCAGCGGGTGCCTGCAGAACTTCGTGATATGGCTTCACGTGGTGGTGGGAGGGGAATGCCTAGACGTTGGGCTCCCAGTTCTGGTGGCCGTGATGAGGGGCGTGGTGGACGTGCTGGTTCAGGATATGGTGGTAGGGAAGGTGGAAGAGGCGGTCGAGGAATTTCCACATCTTCCTCTAGCTGGCATGAGAGAAGTGGAGGACGCAGATATGATCGTGAGTCTCGCGACAGGTATGTGGTGTTCTTTATCTTTTTAATTTTTTGGTTTTCTGATTAGTGAGTTTAGAATTATTGTATGCTTGATACTATGGAGTATGTTCACGTTCTGCCATGTTTATTAACCCCTTTGTTATGTATGCATTCGGCGCAGTCGTGGTTTCCGTGATAGTTATGACAAGGGAAGAAGTCGCAGTCGAAGTCCTGCAGGTTGGGGTGATCGCCATAAAACTGGTGTCCGTGACCGCAGCTGGAGTCGTAGTGCTGAAAGGTATGATAGTGGTGCTGGACGTCAACGTTCCCCAACGCGCAGTTTTCTTGAGGTGGGGATGAAACGGGACCGGTTGTCTCCATCCCAACAGCGTGGGCCACTTCAAAATAATTAGAATTCAATCGAACACTGAAATTCATGTAGCCCAATTCTTGAGAGGTCAAGGTCACCTTATGCTGGTGATCGGGGAAGATGGTGTGGTGACTCAGCAGGAGAGGGGAAGACGAGTATATGCTAATGGACCTCAGGTGGAAGGCATGGTACCTCCTGTCATTGATCTCTTTTGACCTTTGGATTTAGTAATTTGTTGGTTATGTAATGCTTTTCTGGTACCGTCTTCTTTCGCAGTTCGATTCTAGTTATATATATATATATAGTTTCAGAAGTTGAAATTACACGGGATTATTTGATGGATTTTTGGGTTAGACTTTGTAGTATTTTAGATGAATGGAGGAAAATTTTAGAAGTTTTTAAAGGCAAAATAAAAGTTTGTAATGTATGAAGGATACAAACCTTCATCTCTTTTTAATCTTTTAATGTATTAGTTGTGTGAAATCTCTTCTACTAAAATGCGTTTAAGGTCTTATAAATCAGTGTTTATAGACAGGATTATTTTAAGTTCTAGGTCTTCTTTTTTTTTTACTGAATTTGAAAAGTAATCTATTAGTTGTTTTGCCCCCTTGATTTTCACCTGAATGTCAGCATGTATTCTCTTCTCTTCAAAACTTTTTTTGGCAGAAATTGAATACAAATTTGTTAGGTGGTCTTGACTTTTTGAAAAAATAAGTCGTAAAATTTGCAATATTTTGTATGTTCTTGTATTATTGTTTCGCTGTTTTATGTAATTATAAATGTTTAAACTAAATTAATATAGTTTAGATTCAAGTCAATCAAAGAAAAAAGCTATTTAAATGTAGAAGAGAAGAGGGGAGAGTTCTCTGTTAGTGCAAACAATGCAAAAAAATGGTTATATATAACAATGAAATTTATTTTGAATTGTTCAGAAATCATATTAAAATCTATTGAAGTTGAGTCATAAATTTATTAATAGTGTAGTAATGTTAGGCGAAATTTACTCTTACATAATTATATAAAAATTATAGTAAAATTTGTATAATTAAAAAGGATGATAAAGTGCTTGAAGGGTTACGTTATGATAATCTTGAATGGACAGTACACTGTAACCAAACGCCAAGATGAACTATTCAAGGATGCTTATTTTTTGTCCTTGTCTAAATTCTGTTTAATGCGTGAAGTAATATTTTTACATTTAAAGAAAAGATGTATTGGTAGATCAATCTTCTTCATCTATGGAAACACATTTGGAAGATCAAAATTCAGTTGTATCTTCTACATGTTCTATTCTGCAACCTTAAGAGTTTCACCACCCTAATCTCCATCACCAAAAAGACATTCAGTTGATTGAGTTTTAAGGTTGTGTTTTTGAATGACTCGATATAAAAAAGATACAATGATTTATGATGCAACCTTGGGCTTTGGCTTCAGCTGTTTTGCTTTCGAGTACAAGAAGACTCCAGTAAGAGCCAGTGTAGTGCCTGCATGCATGCCCACCAGTCAAAACTTAGCATTTTACAAGTATAAAGATAAATTTTGTTTACTGCACTAATGACCAAGTTTTTACCGAGGGAGTTAATGGGTGAAACAGGCGTTTGGAAGAAGATAACTGATGCAATTATGACCACAACTCTCTTCACACAGTTCCCCACTGAATGTGTCACTGGTGACACCATTTGCAATATCATGTACGACACCTGTTCATTTACAATATATTGAAAAAAAAAAATCCAAATTTGAATAACATATCATTCAGAAAATACACGTACCTGTTGATAACTGTGTAAACAGAATCCAGCCAGAAGAGATCTTATGCATAGCTCTCTAATATTCAAACCTTGGTTTGCCTTAATCCAAGTAAAAGGAAAGAAAAAACAGCATCATGTCAAGCTCTTAAGATTACATCAACATGTCTTCTTTATACACATGTTATATAATATAACTACTTACAGCAGATTGCAGGTATGAAGGACTGAACTTGACCCCTTCCAATAAAATGGCAGCAGGAACCAATAGCATAAACGAAATTATGGTTATTATTGAGAAAAGATTGATATTGTCCAATGTCTCCTGTTTATATTATTATTATTATTATTATTATAAAACATGTTAGTATTACTCTGATTCAGGTGTATATATTCCCTGCCGGTATGTTTCAATTTTTTTACCTCATTTTTAACCATGAATTTTTTACTGAGAACATTACGCGATTGGTTAGTCACATTGGAAGCCATTGCACTGCAGAAACCAATCCTGTTTCAGAACAGACAGAACAGTTAGTCAAGTTTAAGAAACAAACATCAACCAAGACCGAGTTCTATGTTCCTGTAATGAATGGGATGAAGAAACATGTATGTTACCTCAACTCTTTAGTTTCACAAAATAGTTGTATCATACATTTGTGTCCAAGTATAGGCATAGAGATATAGTTCAATTATATGGGAAAACTCGAAAAATTTAACGCACACTTACTTAGACCCGGGTTACGGGTTTTGTTATTAAGAGAATCCTTCCTAGTTCTTACCAATTAAAAGATGCCTCAGTGAAGGATGCTAATGCCACTCCACCAACAACTGGTATGAGGGAGAACACTATCCAAAATGTAGGCCACTGCAAAAATGAAATTGTTAAAAACAAAGTCAATGACATGATAGTATTAATTTATCAGATTTCAGAGTCAAGCGTTGATGACACACAAGTATATTTGAGTTATTAAAATTTTGTTCCATATATTTTAAGAAATCTTAAGAATCATATCTCCATATTCATATTTGAAATATAATTACAAACAAGCTCCTCATTTCTATAAAAACTGGAGAGCTGAAAGAATTGGAACCTCAAACATTCAGAAAAAGAAAAAAAATACTTGTTGGTTTCAAACAGTAATCAAATCAAACAGTACAACTCATACCTCTCCAAGGAAAAGAACAGAGAATAAGACTGTGAAAAAGGGCTCCATTGCTTTAATGGTGTGAGTGAAGGAGACATTAACTCTCCCAATACTAACATTTGTCAAAAGGTTGCCAAGAGTGTGAACTATAGCCAATGGAATGATTACTGCAAGCTGAAAATTGCTTCGTAAAAAAGCACTTTACTTTCAGAATTGAAACAGAACTATGTGATTGAAATTTATGAAAAATACCTGAGAACGAGTCAGCTTTGGTCGATGGTAAAGATTTGAAGCCCACATTATAAGGATCATCAAAGTCCCACACCCAAAGTGGAATGCTGTAACTGTTGCTGGAAACGTATACACCTTTAAAACCTTCATAAACAACAAGAATGCACTTGATATTCTACCAGTTTTAACCATCAAAAGCTAAATTCAAGATCTACCCATTGCTTTAAATTGCATTTTAATCTCAATGGGAGCTTGGTTTCCAAGAAAACAGACAGGACTAGAGGAAAATGAAAAAAAGCTACATCTTTAGCTTCAAGAAGTGACTAGTGGTCTAACGAAAGACCCAGTTCATTATTACACAAACAGAAAGAGAGATGAAAATGGATTTATAACCTGCTTGTTGAAAATGTTGAAGTAGATATTCAAAATATACCAAATGGCAAACATGGCTCCAAGTTGCATGCTCGTAGCTAAACCACTAGAGTCATTTGTGTCGCCTACGTTTCCAGGAACCGGTGTAGCCCTGACCTTGAAGCCATCACATCTTCCATCTGAAATGAGGAATGGCTCGTTGATTCGACGAGCGTTGAAGCGGGAACAAGAAGAAAGATGAGAAGCTTTTTGAAATGAAAGTCCATTGATGGATCTGAGGAGAACTAATGGCTTTAATGAAGACAAGTTCCAGAGTGAACCATATCTGTGGTTTGGGTTCTTATTTAAAGGTCTCAGCAATGGAGTTAAAGGAGAAAGAGTAAGTGCAGTGCTCTGCATCTTGAATGTTGCAATAGTGAAGGCAAGGTCATAGTTGTTGGGGGGACTTTAAGCTTTGCATATGAATACAAAATATAAGGGGCATGAATTGACAAGTAATTAGGTTAACCAGTCTTGCTGTTCACAGTCCATTAGTTCATGTAGTTATGTTTACGAGTAAAATTTATGACAGCAAAGGACTTGAAAATGATGACTTTCCACCACAAATTTAAGACGAGGTTCATGTTTAATGTCTCAGTTATTCATATTAATTATATGATAATGTCGAATTGTAGACTAAAACAGAGGAGAGATGTAAAGATCCAATCCAACGTTTTCTTTATTTTTCAGATTTCATTTGGTAGGTGTTATTAGCTGGCGCTAGGAAATGCATGGATGGTATGAATCCTAAAGTATGTGTGTATTGAAGTTGCTTTGACAAAGATGTGGCGATGGGGGCTCGTTTCTCGAAAGGGAGCTCTAAACATGGACCTCATATTTTTGCCAACAATATTTATCTCCTACAATCCATTTCCCATGATATTTTCAACCTTTGTACGAACCCCTTCAGAAAAGTATACGATATATTGTTAAGATTTTGATATATTTTCTCAGAAAAATATGTTTTTTGAGTTCATATTTATATATAGAACTCAAACACATGATGACATGTATGAACGGATTGCTTGAATTGACTCCATAAAGTCCACATCAAAAGAATTTTTTACGTATTCACAAGCGTTCAAAGAAAGATCATTGTCATCCAAATATATGTAAAATATGGTTAGTTGAAAACATGGAAAATAATAAGAGCCTAAGCCATTCTCACAACTTTCCTTGCCGACTACATATAATGATGAGAAATAAGCAAATTTTGTAAAGTCTTGTATGTTTAACATTAAGTATATATATTTCAATGTCATGTACTAAGTATTTGATTTTTATGAGATTCTAATATACTAATTTTAATATCAAACTAGGGATCAAATCCAAGACTTTCAATACAATCCAAGTTTCCTTGTATAGAAGATCGACTTATAATTAGAGTTAAACGTTGAGAAGATTTATGATATTATGAAGATAATTTAAAACCTTTATATGTGACTATTTATGTGGAATAAGTGATTGTAATTTTGTAACTCAACAATCCCCTTTAACTTTTATATATGATTGACTTGTTTAAGTTTGGTTGGATAAATAGGGAGCACTTTTCTTGTTCATATAGGGAATATTTCATTGAGTGCAAAACTGTAAGTTAATATAAGTTTTCAAAGGAAAAGTCTCAGAGGGACAATGATTCTATCTAGAGTATAGGATTGAGGTTGCTTAAAGTTTTAGAGGGAAAGTGATCCTATCTAGAAAGTAGCAGCAAGGTTGCTGCTTTGTGAGTGAGTGAGACAGACTTAAATCACAACTTGTACTTGTTGAAGTATAGTGAATTAACACTTTGGGTAAGGCCTTGTAAAGTAGGAAGTTTTCGAACTTCACAAACAAAATTTTGGTATCCATCGTTATTTTACCTGTAGTAGTGTGATCAGTGCTAAAAGTAACATGTTTTAATCTAATTCTTAATGCATTTTGGGTGATTATTCGATGTTAATTGTGAATTTCATGCTCCTAATCCTTTAAATTCATGTTTTTATGCTTAATAGAGCATTTGAGAGCAAAATGAGCAAAAAAAATGAGTAAAAACTGAAAAATCAAAGCAAACTACAGGAGCTACATGGGCTGGCCTATGGTCATGTGGCAGGCCGTGCTGATTTTGTGAATTTGCACCCTAAACTGCGGGAAATCACATTTTTTAGGTTTTTGGGCATTCTAAGATGTATATATGAAAAAAATAAGATAGGAGTGAATCGTCATAAAGTACTCAAGAAAACAACTCGAAAAACACCATTAAAGCCGCCTCTGAAGCATACTTTCATCAAGACTAAAGATTCACATTTGCTTTCTTAGAAGATTATCATGAGCTTGTTTATTTCTTTCAGTTATATTGTATCTTAGATGTTTTTCTTTCAAGCATGAATTAATTTTCTCAATACTTAGGGAGATGAACCCTATGATGAATTCTGTCTTTTGATTTTTATTTTATGTAATAGAGACTTAGTTTCTTGTTCTCAATTATGTGTGCTTAATTCTTGGTTTGATATTTCTAGATTACTGAACCATGTTTGATATGCTTAAATCAGGGGAGGAATAGATCATGTTTAAGAGTAGATCTTGCGTAATTGAGTGGAGTTGCATGCAATCTTAGAAATAGGACAACATAAATCTACTGGATTAGAGTCAAATCTAATAGGGGAATCCATAGCACAAGTTAATGTGATAATATAAGTTTTAATTAGAAAGAAATTTCAATTAATCAATTTAGATTCAATTGCTCTAACTCTTGAAAGAGATATTAGCATAATTTTGGGATTTCTACGGATCAAGTTACTAAGTAAAGAATTTGCATAATTTAGATTGATAATGATAGATGAAATCTAGGTGAATTTTTTCCTGGGTATTGTTTCGCTTCTTGGTTATCAATCGTTTATTTTCCTAATTTGTTCTTTGTGGTGTTTGTTAGTTAATTAATTTAGTTAATTTTAGTTTTAATTAATCACTCGAATTTATTGGTTAAATAATAGAATGACGATAATTACTAGTACTTCTAGAATTCGTGGGAATGATATCTTTACTCACCGTAGTTATACTATTAATTGATAAGTGCACTTGCCTTAGTAAGATTTTTAGTTAGTTTCACGACGAATCATAGTGGCTTAGCCTAATTGCAACTTGCTATATACTTGGACTTGTATCTGTTGGAAAAAATGTGGTGTGTTGGGCATCAGAATTTTAAAGTTTTTCATGCATCTAGGATCATATCAAATAGTTAAGAAAAATAGAACATCAATAATCTAGTATCTGGATGTGCTTTGATCAACTTTGACAAGTTGATTTGCAATTGAACTCAAACTGCCTGCAGGGAACTACATTCTTTTACAAAAATGATAATATCTTAGGCTACAGACCTCAAAATCTGGTGACTTAAAAATCTTTTCAAAGAGGACCAGAAGATCTATGATTTAGGATCACCCAAAAAGGTGGTCGAAAGGTCTCAGGAAGTCAAGTCGAAGTTACCTTTACGAAACCCAACAATTAATCTCAAACTTCCCATAGTAAACTGCATTGCTTTATGAAAATGATCATCTCTTGAGCTATAGACCTTGAAACTACAGTAATCTTGTAACATCCCTAACACCCCCTGAATCAAGAATAATGCTAGTACAAGATGATATATGTTAGAATTTTTGAAGGAAATAAAATAGGAACTATTACTGTTAATAGAGAAGGGAATTGGATATTAGAAGAAATTGAAAAGACTTGTGTATTGAGAGAAATAAATCCGAGATTTTGACTAAATTGCAAAAAAAGTGAAAAGTGATAGGGCCAACGTAGAATTAAGAAAAAATTGAGGGGGTTAAAGTATAATTTCAAAAAATTTAAAGGACCAAAAGTGAAAATATTCTAAATATTGAAAAGACTGAAGTGTAAAATAAATTAATAAGCAGAGGTTAAGTTGAATAAGTGGAGAAATATAATGGACTAAATTGTAATTTTACCAAATCAAGCGATGACTCAAGGAAGAAATTTTAGAAAATGTTTATCGGTAAAATAGTAATTTCCCAATTAGGATAATTATTGTGTAGTATCATGGTAATTATGGACTATTTGGTGTTGGATTTTGATTGGTTAAGACTATTTAATATTATTAAATTATTATTTTAGTATAAGATATTTTATTATTTAATTAATGGTTAAGTAAAAGGGATAAAAGAATAATGGAATTCACTCATCTTTCTATCATTCTCACGTCCATCATTCTTGAAGAAAAGAAAAATTTTATTTCTTTGCAATTTGGTCCTTTCCATCAAAATTCACCTTTAAGCTAGAAATTAAAAGAATTTCCATAGCCACAAAGAGGGAAATTTGACAAGACTGTGGTGAATATGAATATCAATTTGGATTCAAGAAAAATAGAAATTGGAGGAGAGAGTAAATCAAGCTAAGGCTTGATATCAAGAGAAAAATGTAAGAAATTTAAGTTTTTTATTATTATAGAATTCATGTTTAATTGAAGTAGAGATATAATAGGGAGATTTTAGTGTGAGTTTTGATTATGTATTTGATGTGTTCATGAAGTATAAACAGAGAAGAAATGATAAAAGCGTTGGAAACACAGTGAATGTGGTAAAAGAAGTGAGGAAGGAAGAAAACTAAAGCAAATATAGTGAAATTCTAACAAAAAAGAGGTAAGTACTTCAAGATTCTTACCTTACCAAAGTAAAATTATGTGTGATTTATATTTAAATAGTTATTTTAATGTTCTTAAGATTTAATTATATATATAGGAAAATATTAATGTTTATTATGAAATTAATTAGAAAGAAGTGAATATATGAATTTAACCTTAACAACAAAGTGAATAAATTAAGTGCAGTGAAATTAAAGTAAAAAAGACTAAATTGAAAAGTGTAAAAAATTCTATGTGTGGAATGAAATAATATGATAAAGAGCTTAAATGAAGTGTTAAGTGTTAGTGAGTTAAATACAAATAGATATTGAAGAGATATTATAGTGGTTATTAAATTCCAGGTTGCTAAAAACTAAATTGTAAAATATTCAAAATGTGTTTAAGTGTACTAAAATTTTGAAATAACATATCTAAATGTAGTGATATATGACTAATGAAAAGGGACTAAATTGTAAAATATGCAAAATAGAGAAGTAAGATAAATTACTATTTTGATGTTGGAAATAAAGCATTATAAGAAAGTGTGTTATATTATTATAGTGTTTATTGAATTTTTATAACAAGGACTGATTTTGTTATATTTGCTCATGTAGACAATATATGAACAAGTAAGATATAGATAACATGCCATTAAGGAAACTTTTGGCGTGCTCTCTATTCTATTAATGTACTTTGGTGCTACTCTGTTCTGTTAATGCACTTCGGTGCACTCTATTTTAATGACGCACTTTTGGGCCATTTTGTTTTGGTATTGCACTTCGGTGCTACTTTGTTTTGTTATTGCACTTCGGTGCATCCTTGTATTATTTTTGTATATCCTGCATGTTCTGTTAAATATACATTAGGCATCAAAAAAAAATTAAAGGACAAAATAAAGCTATGAACAATATGACTAGTTTATGTATTATTGAAAGGAAATGGTAGTGAACTAAGTTATATTGAGTAAGTTATAATACGGAAAGTTCTAATGTTAATATATTCTAAACCTAATTGATACAATATTAATGTATATTGTTTATGTTTATTTAATGTAAAGGTAAGATTAATTGTAGTTGTACTTACTAAGCTTTTGCAAGCTTAACGCGTTATTTTCTAACGTGTAGGTAAAAGATTGATTTGAAGTATTGTAACATCCCTCGCCCAACCCGATCGCCGGGTCCGAGCTACAGGATACTACATTAGATGTAGGAGCAACTACAATCAATTTACAGTAAAATATTCATACTCACATGCAATTTAATTTCAAACACATTCTTTTGTGGTTAAATAATCAAAATCAAGTCTTAATCGAGCTTATGAAAGTGCTTTTGTCAACCCGAGCTTGAGATAAGACCAAATTGTAAAGGTTTAGAATTTTAGGGTTGACATTGTGACGTCACCTTCTCCAAGTTGTGACGTCGCCAAACAATTTGTCACGTTGCGTACTTAAGCCACTCGACGACACAACGTGACTCATTGTCTGTCGACGTTGCGATGAGGTAGGTTGCTTGTCAGGATGTGGACTTTGTTTTTGGTAAAAATGAACCATTTGATACCTATTTCAATGCTTCCAAGCATACCTATCAATTTTATCAACAAAATATAACTTTTACTTAATCTCAAACTTACGAAATCATGCTAAACAACTCAAAAATTCAATCCAACCTTTAAACAAGTATTCAATCCAATCTTAAACAAAAATTCAATACATAATATTGTACTCAACATTTCAAATGACATTTAATTTTAACATTTAACCATTTAAATACCAAACCTTATCTATGTCAAACCAATTAGAAACATGCCATTTCACCTTATATTCATACATTTATGTTCATTTTGCACTTTAATGGTTCATATGTCTTAAAATTGAACCAATTCATCTATTCATTAATACATATTTCAAGCTTACCAATCAAACGTATCATCTCAACTTCATTCTATGCCATTTTACATACCAAGTCTATAAACATAGTTCAATGACCTGGTTTCCAGTGATGTCAGAAATTACAGTTTCGAAATGTCATTTTCGTAAACCATATTCATATTATTTAATATTTATGAGGCTAGTATAAAAATATATTAAATTTTGGTCTAGTAATTTTGTTTAATTGGTAGTTAATTAAGGTACAAGTGTAATGATCCAAAAGTCAATGGCGTTGGAAATATGGTTTTGTGACCCTATTTCCATAAAACGAGTTTGTAAATATTTAACAGAAATATTTATGGAGTTAATGTATAGATGAATAGAAATTTTGATAAGCAATTTAACTGAATTGGGGTTTAATTGAGGAATAGAGATTAAATAATAAAAGTTCAATCACTATAAACTTTTAAATTACTAAAGGACTAAAGTGGTAAATAAATCATTATACAATGAATGTTGGTGGATGATGATGACATCTTCCACAAAGTTTGATTAATAATATGATTAGATTAACTATGTTATATTTAAGTTAATTAAAATATAAGTGATGTCAGAAACGGTGGTTTTGAAACCCTATTTTTGGTAATCGAGTCTGTAAATATTATTATTTAATATTTACGAGATGAATATAAAGGTTTATTGAAGTTTGTTTCATTAATTTTGGCATTTAAATATTTAATTAAGGAACAAGGATTAAATTGTAAAAGTATAAAAAGTTAATCACTATGAATTTTAATTGCTAAAGGATTAAAATGGTAATTAAATCATAGTCTAAAATGGAAATTAAACCATTTTAGAAAGTTAGTGGACGGTTAGGTGCATGTTTTTATATAATAATGTAATAATTTTAATTAAAATATAATAAAGTATAAATTATAAAGCAAATAAACAAATAAAAGTGAAAAAGAAAGACATGATTGTCTTCATCTTTCCTTCTTCAAACCGAAACAACAAAGAAAACATTAAGGAGAAGCCATTTCAAGCTTTTTACAATCACCTTTGCATGGTAAGCTTAGATTCGTTTTTTTCTTGTAATTTTTATATTTTTGTGATCAGGGAAGTTTGGTTTAGTTAATCCGTGTATTAATTTTTAAAACTGTTACAGTTTTCAAATGTTTCCATTGATGAATGCTTGATGAAATTGGTGTTATTTGGTTAGATTTGATGCTTAGATATGAAAAATGACTAGTTGTAAAGTGAAAACTGTTAGTTTTGAACATAGAGACTAAATTGTAAATATTTCAAAATATTTATAAAATTTATGTGAATATAGATATTATAGATATGTAAGAGGATAAAATTGAAATCAATTTCGAAATAGATGCTCAAATGTGAAAGTTATGACAAATTCGATTTAGGAACTAAATTGAATAAAATATAAAATTTTAGGAAAATTTTGTAAATAAAAAGTAAAATTTCCTATACATGCAATTAGATGTTATAAAGTATTTGAGATTAATAAATTGAGTTGAATTTTCGTATAAATCGAGATTTACATCAACTGGAATATACTCGCGGAAAAAGAAAAATTACGGAGTAGTCCCTAACACCTTGACTGTTGTTTTTTTTTTGCTAGGTAAGTTCATAAGGAACTACTATGTAAATTTTGTGGTATGTTTGATTATATTTAATGTCTATTAGTTTAGATTAATTATAATTTTGATGATATTGACTTATAATAGAATAAATAGTAAAATATGAATTGTATGGCAAATATGAATAGGTACATGGAAGTAGGTATAAATTGATTATATGTTTTAGTGTTAGTAGATAATATGTTAGAATTATATAAGTTTGGAATGGAAATGTGGCATAAATGACTAGTGCCTTGTTGGTTTAGATATGTTTTAACCATGTTTGGAATACTTATATAGGTGAATTGGTAATATGAGAAGTGAATTGGTATGGAACCATTTGGTAGTTGGTTAAAGTATGACTTGCATTCTTAATAAGGAATTGTAGGATTGAATGTTAAAGTTGATAGGTAGAATGCATATGGTTATTAGTGTATGTTTTAGACATGTTTTATATGATAGGTTGAATGAATAATTGAGTAGATGGATTGAAATGGTATGGTTAATGCTGAATTGTGCTTTATTAAGTTGGTTATTTTGGATGATTATAAAAATGAGAATGATTGAGAATGTTACAAGTTAGAAATGATATGTTTATGGGAAATATTAATGTTTGAAAGGTGATTAATTTGGGAATTGTTGAATAAAGGTGTTTTGGTATGATGCGTATTGATTTTGTATAGGTTATAGGGTGCTCTTAAGCACCAATCGTGTTTAAGGTGAGTTGGGCATGAAAGGGGTCCAAAAATACAAGATTTTGACTTTTTTGGCTTCAAGTTATCGATTCCATAGGTAAACGTATTGGTATTTAGTGTTTTTCAAGCAAGTTTTTGAAAACAAAATTCCAAAATAGTATCAATACTGGACTGAAGTATCGATATTTTATATCAAAGTACCGATGCTTTACAAGGGTATCAATATTATTGAAGTTTTGTTTTAAAAATGTTACAAAAAAATGCTAAAATAATATCAATACTAAGTGAAGGAATCGGTACCTAAAGGTAGGTATCGATACTTCATGCCTAGTATCGATACCTCTTGACTTAATTGTGTGACCAAGGTATGCTTGTGAATTTCATTAAAAAAATGTATAGTTACTAATGATTCCGATGAAGTGATCATGGAGGGTGGCCATACTTCCAATAGCTGTTACAAAATGATGCTATTTGTTAGTTGTAATATTGCTGCAACATCGAAATTGGAGCTATGGCATGAGAAGCTTGGCTATATCCACTTTGAAGGTTTATAGAGACCAGTTAGATACAAGGTAGTTCGAGGAACCCCAAAATTTTCAGGAATCATTCCTAAAGTGTGTAGTAATTGTATGAAAGGAAAACAACATTAAAAAAGCATTAAAAGATGATTCATACTCAGACCAAAGCAACATTTGAGCTCTTGCACATTGATCTATTTGGCCTTATGTAGACAAAAAATGAAGGGAGTTGTTGGAAGATTTTCAAAAATTTATAGTGTTCCAATACTTATAAATGAAAGGGTGTAAATAATCAAAAGTTATAACCTTTGGTTATTAATCAAGAACTATGACTATTCATAGTAATGAGCTATGTTTCTTAAATATTAAGAGTTATATCACTTATTTTTTTAACAAAGAATTATAACTATTTAAGTAATATTAATTTAATAGTTATATTTATTTATAAGGTCTTCCTTGAATGGTTATATCTATTTAAGAGATATGATTATTTAGAAAAGACACCTATTGAAAAGTTAAGTCTCTATGAAGAGACATGAAAATTTTTATAAATAGGAGTGAGATTTCATTTGGATGATATACCAAAAAAGTTCTCAAAAAGTTCTTTCTATTCTTCCTCCATCTTCTACTATTCTTAGATTGTTTTATAAGGAATTTCTGTAAAAATTCTTAATAGAAATTTATTTTCTTGTTATACTTTGATTAATGCTTAGTGGGCTATTTTTGTCAGTGCAAAACGCAAATACTTCATTGTATCTTCAAGGTTAATTTGTTTGAAACTCATTTGCACATCGAGCATAGTGGGGGCGAATAAAACCTTAAAGACAGTGGCTTGATACATACCTTGGAGACTTATCCTATTGATTCATTTTTTGTCTGAGTTATTGTTCGTGTTCTATTTGTGTGTTCGAGATTTTCCTCATCGAAGTTCTGTACCAAGAAAATTATCTCAAAGGTTTGTAAGGGTCCAATGAGTTCATTTGTCCCCATTGTATCAATGTATTTGGCCTCCTTTATAATAGTTACCTGGAAAACAAAACATTTAGAGAGAGACCTCAAAACCTTGCAAACCAACTTGGAATCCAAATACTCCTCACCAAGAGCAAAAGCCTGGCTAGAAAATATCAAATAGTTTTGCATAGAATTTAGATAATGACTCACCATTAAGCATTCTGAGAGTTTCATACATTACCGTTATTATCTAAAGTTTGGATTGTGTGACAATGGTTGTGCCTTCATGATCTATTTCCAAAATTATCCAAGCTTCATGAGTAGTAATGCATTTGAATATCCTTTTAAACTCATGGGAGTTTACACTATTGAAGATGGCCTTAAGAGCCTTCGAATCAACATTAGCTTGATTTTCTTCCTTTGTAGTCCATTTGGTTTCTAGCTTGGGAGTTTTTACACATCCGTAGTTGGAGCCTTCTAACTAGTTAGCACTGCTCTCCAAGCATTCTATCCAAAAACTTGATAAAATGCCCTCATCAAGCTTTCACGGAGGCATAGTTTAAGCTATCAAGCATAATAGATCTTGAAATAGAGCTGGCTTCCATCTCTAATAAAATCAACAACATGATCCTCACCTAATATGTTAGTTGTCTCTCTCTTATACCAATTGTTAGTATTGAGTTGCTTGTCAATTATAAATTAAGTTGCAACAAAAGAAACAATTGAAAAAGGAAAGTAACAACAATACAAAAGAGATTTGATTATATAGATTGAAACACTTTCCTACATCTATGAGGGTCTTGCCTAGAGAGTAATTCACTATGAATCAATAATAAAAGTCATGATTTAAGTTCAACTTACTCACCAAGTTGACACCCCACTCTTATACATTCAACTAAGATCATTCTTCATTAAGTCTTTCCCCTTGAAAGCTTAGTTATGAATAGAACACGAAAACATTTTGTTTACAAGTAAATTTTCACTAAAGCAACTTCCTCCAATTAACAAAATAAATGCTCTCTTTAATTCATCCATGAACTTGCTAAACAAGTCGGCTTTTTAGACTTATAATTTAATGGTTAGTGTAACACTCCTAATCCTTATCCGTCGCCGAAACAGGATTACAGAGCATTATCGAGATTTACAGATCAATTACAGACTTTTCATATCGTTTAACATCCATATCAGAAATTAATTATATCTAATCATATTGTCCCTTACATGAGCCCTCAAGACCCAAAATATGTATTAGAAACAATTCGGGACTAAACTGGGTACTCAGAGAATTTTTCGCAAAATGTCAAAACTTTTCAAAGGTGCATGGGACACACGCCCGTGTGGCCAGGCCATGTGTCTCATATGGTCAAGAGACAAGCTCGTGTCTTAGGCCGTCTGGGCATTCAAAATAGGACATACGGTCGTGTCTTAGCCCGTGTCCGTACCCATGTAACTCTCTGACTTAGGTTACATAGCCAAGTCACACACCCGTGTGCTAGGCCGCGTGAACATAATAACTTTCATTAAATAGGTGCAGGGGTCACACGACCAAGCCATACGCCAGTGTGCTAGGCCGTGTGAGAAATTTTGAGTATTCTGTTTTGAAATTTTGAAGATGTAGATGACACACGGCCAAATCACACGCCCATGTGCTAGGCCGTGTGTCACACACGGCATAGACACACGTCCATGTCTCTGCCTATGTGGACGAAAATAGGCTAATTACAAGCCACATTACTCATCTTTTTTTTATTTCAACGTAAAATATCAATTTGCACACTTATGAGCCATAGCAAGACTTTCAATTCAAGCCAAAAATCAAGCTTTATATATCATATATGTTCAAGTATCCAAGCTTACCAAAATAACCATACTGACATATATGCATATTTTTACCAATTAAGCTATCTCAAACCATTTATCAATATGCCCATGTGCTTTCATCATTCAACCATTTCAAACACATATCAAACATGTTAAGGTCTTGTATACACATAAAAACATGTCCATCTCAAGCCATTCCAATGGCTAGATACAACCAAGCATACATACCTGCCATCATTGGCTCAATTTATCCTATACATGCCATTATAACCAAAATTTAGTTTTCTACATGTACCGAAATGAGCTGATGGATAGTGTGAGATATCTCCGCCAAGTTTCCAAACCAACGAGCTTTCGAATTACTATAAAACAGGAAAATAAAACAGAGTAAGCATTTATGCTTAGTAAGTTCGTACAAAATGGAATTTAACTTACTATTTAATCACATTAAAAATAACATTCAAGGCATACTTAAAGCAAATTGGCCAAAAGTCCTAGCACATATCCTCATCAAACATGTTAGACATGTATTTCATATAAACATCAAGCAACACATATGAGCTCAACATTAATCAAATTTCTATATACATGTACTTTTCACATTATGTATTCGGATAACATGTATAAATTATATCCATGTATTTCAAATATATTTCCGTAATAAGTCATCTCGAATTTAAATTGTTTCATATCAAAATTTTTCTCGTTGAATCATTTAAAATTTCGATGAATACACGAATGGTACACAAAAAGTGTACAAAACGGTAATCCGTCAATTCATATTCATGTATGCCCATACGAGCATGTAATCGGGAAGCGCTTTCGAGCCATATAACGGGAATCTCAAGTGATTCTTGTAACAGGAAGCTCCTAAGAGCTGTAAACGGGAAGCTCATATGAGCCAATATCGGGAAGCTCATGAAAGAGCCTTTAATCGGGAAGTTCAAGCGAGCCAATATCGGGAAGCTCCGGAGAGCCATTAATCGGGAATCTCATAAAAGCTATGGTGTGTTCACAACACATGCATGATCACAACCAATCGGGATGATCCGAAGAGTTATTAACGGGAAGCTCTCAAGAACCATATAATGGGAAGCTCATGAGAGCTAATAACGGGACGTTTTTTCGAGCTGTGGTGTGTCCGCAACACATGCAGGACCATAACCGATTCGGGAACCCTGTATCCATCGAATTTTATTTATTCAAATGGGACTTAATACTTGTCAGTCATCGTCAGATATGTGATTAATTTCATATACATGGCTATAATACAATCACATACATACAATTAAATTCAAGCATATAAATATACAATTTAGTTACATGAACTTACCTCGACAATGTTCGTGTGCACAAAAGCTACTAATCCGTTACTTTCTCTTTTCCACGATCTAACTCATCATTTGATCTATCTGGATATATAAAAATGAATTTAACATCAATTTAATACAATTCATATTCAATTCAGTCCAATTCACATCTTTGGAAAATTACTATTTTCCCCTATACTTTTAATTAATTATGATTTCGTCCCTAGGCTTAGAAAATGAAATTCATGCAATTTAATCCTTATTCCAAGCCTAGCCGATTTTTACATATAACATTAGCAGACCATGTATTTCACAAAATTCAAAAATTTTTCATAAATTTTCCATATTTACATTTTAGTCCCTAAATCACAATTTCATCAAAATTCACTTTACAAAAGTTGTTTATCTATCAACAACCTTTCATTTTCTACCATAAAACCTCATAATTCAACTATATTAATCCATGGAAAAACCCTAGTACTTTGATAACTTTACAAATTAGTCCCCGAGATAGCTAAATTAAGCTATTATGAACTCGAAAATATAAAAATCATTAAAAACGGGACAAGAATACATACTTATTTGAGCCAAATAAGTTTGCTAGAACTCAAGTTCTCATGGCTAGGGTTTTCATTTTTTTAATTTGGGAAAGATGATAAAATATGATGATATTTTCATTATTTAATCATTTATCATCTTTTATTATTTCTCTTTCCAATTTAGTCCTTTTCTTTATTTAATTTTCTATGGATGAATTATCATACTTATCTAATAACTCCTCTTAATGGTCTATTTGTTATATAAGGACCTCAAATTTTGAATTCCATAGCTATTTGATCCTTTTAGCTACTAGAATTTAACCTTTGCATGTTATACAATTTGGTCCTTTTATCAATTAAACATGTAATCGGTAAAATTTTCTTAACGAAATTTTTATATGATATTCCTAACAAACGATAGACCATAAAATAGTATTAAAATAAATTTTCTTCCGGACTCGAATTTGTGATTCCGAAACCACTGTTTCGATTCCACTGAAAACAGGCTGTTACAGTTAGTATGACCAAAATAAACTATTAAAATTGCTTACCGATTTGTCCTTGATAAGGCATAAAATAAGTAGAGATCTTTAATACTTGGTCTTTTGTTCAAACCATGTCTTTTCAATCATGGTAAGTCGATCATACTAGAACTCTTGGTAAAAAGATTAAGATGCAATTTGACCCTTAATATAGTACTTTTATCTAAAAAAAGTAAGAAATATAATGATGAAATTATAAAAATATAAATCATTTAAAATTTTATAGGGAGAGTGTTGTGAATATATATATATAAATGAAATAGTAGGTGATTGGTTAAATATCAAGAGGATTTATGAGTGTTGGTATGGGTTCACGTCAAGTAAAAAATAAAAATTTCCCAACTCAAATTTAATTATTCCTGCCATTCAAATAGTGTGAAGTCTTATCACTTTGTAGATGAGGTGAGCCCTATGCCTTCAAAGATTTCTCAACCTCTTTTGGCCCTTCACTTATATATGGATAATATATAACCCTTTTTTTCTCTCATTTTTTTCTTCACTTTTTCCCTCCACTTTTTCTCTTACTATTCCTTTGTTTCCTCGTAGAAATTAACCTGAATATATATCTAACACAAATATCCCAAAACCTAAAACTTTTTTGCCTTTTTTCTCCTCTCTAAAAAATGTACCTTAAACATCAACTCCCTTGTTTGCATTGCCAACCACATGACTACATTAGAATGGTAATAACACCTTACAATATTATGTAACCATCTCTCCAACATCTTGGGATTCGTAGAATCTTCTGCTTTGTTTGCACATTGTTTCTGACCCTCTTTTTTGTGTGTAAAAAGTATAAAATTTCAGGTTTTTGAAGCTTTGAGTTGATTTTGTTTTTGTAGGTTCAACATATGATTGAGAGGTGTTTGCTCCTTCAGATGAGCAGAGATGAGCACTGGCTAAGCATGCTAAGATTGAACCAATCATCAGCCTAACAGGTAAAAGGGTATCTTTACAAATATCCCGAATTTGGGGATTGTCACCTCTTAAATGTGAAACCGCGGACCAAAATTGTTATTGCTTTGAACCAGCTTAAGCTGATGCTTTAATTTGCAGTTTGGAAAGAGTTGCTTAAAGAGAACAAAGCCTTCTTTCGTGACTATTTCCAGGCAAGGCAGTACTTGAACAATAAGTCTAAAATCAAATTCTGTTTTTGATTTGTTCTTTGGCGTGAACTTAACTGAATCTTTTTTGTGCGATGAAGACAGCTCAACTCAAAGGAGGGCTAATTTCATAAGAAGAAAGTATTAAGAAAGATGATCCAAAACCTCTATGACTGAAGATCACTTAGAAACTAAATAGAAGTGATCAAGAACTTGACAGACCTCTATTTCAGCCTTCAGATTGCAAAATATAACTGGGTCTTTTTTTCTTTAATGATTTTAGACCCAGATAAAGATTGTAATATCTTATCCTTTTATATATAGTATGCTAATTAAGTTCCCTTAATCTTACCAACTATCTTCCAAGTTTGTCTAGGATTCCAAATTACGGTCGGAATTTCTATATGATTCAATAAATAATTGTTTGGAAATCTTGATTTGGGTCAAGAAATTTTATATTTTTTATTGGGATAACAAAAAAAAAATCATAAATCTAAGTCCAATTTCATAAGAGTTAAATTTTAGATTTCAAAATCCATTTTAAAATTTGGAATTTTCAAAATGCAATATTGATTAAAAAAAACATGAGAATTATTTTATTCTCTCTTTTTTCACACTTCCTTCTACTTATAATATATCATCAATGAAGTTCAAGGTTTTCAAAATCGATCGGTAGGGAAACTGATCAGATCACTGGTACCCAATTCAACCAATTTGATTAATCCGACAGGTTCAATTGAATAAATTATTAAAAATAGATAAATTCTGTTCGGCCGGCCCGTTCACGAGTCAACTAATCTGACCCTTTATTTTGAACTGATACCTCTACCGATTTCAATCCAAGTTGTTTGACCAATCAGTCTGATGTCTTCCTTTTATAGGGGTTTCATAGAAATCAAATCTAGTTGAGCCAAGTTTTTTACATGTATAATGCTAATATAGTATATATTTGTCAACAATTTAGGTTATAATGTTCTACAATTTTGGTCTCAAATAGTATTCAGATTTCTTAATATTATTGAAAAGAGTTAATGTTTTAGATTTTTTTTTAATTTTGGAAGATAACATTGTTGTTATTATTTATACTATAATATCCATGTTTATATAAAGTTTAATTCAATTCAATTGTAAAAAAAAATTTAAAAATAGATTTTTAATGAAAATATTAAAAAAATTGGTTTAATCGTTTCAACCACTCATTCAATCAGTCCGTACCAATTTCTGAGTTAACTAGTTTAATGTCTTTTTTTGAATAAGTATTCTGATCATTTCTTGGTCCGACCAGCCGGACCAGTCTGTGTAATAATAATAATAATATTATATTAATTTAAAATTTTATAATTTTAAAGGGATTAAATAAAAATGGTTGGGAATGCCTACTTTCCCTCAATGAGTGCAGCCCCTAAGGCAAAGGCAAAAGTTGTATAAGGAAGAGTGAAGATAAAATAAATTTGCCATTATAATTTTTTACTATTTTTCAAAGTAAAAGAAAATAAAAGTTTAAAAGATTAGAAAGAGTTGGATTCCGGCCAGCCCCTCACTACACACCCTGAATTATAAAGAATTGGTTCCATCAATGCCTTCTTAGGTTATTAATGTAATATATTACTGATGAGATATAAAATAAAAAATAGATAGTACAATTTTAAACTTGAAATTAGAAATATGAGTAAAAATTGTAAATATTAAGATCTTTTCAAAATAAACGAAAATTTTTCCTTCTTTTTACTAAAAATAAATTATAAAAATAATTAAATATTACGAATTAAATGAATTATTTCTCAGTACTCATGTACTAAAACATAGATAAGAAATAATACTTCCACCAAACTTAACATAAAAGTTATAATTTTAAAGCATTAGGCATGGAATTTATTGTATTATTGCTTAATCAAGTGCTTACTTTTAATGTCAATTTTAGCATTATTGTTGTAGTTGAAAAATAAAAATTTTGCTTATATTATATTTAAATTCATTTAACTATTAGTAAGTTTACGTTTTGATCATTCGACTTTAGAAAACTATAATATGGCCATTGAATTATTTGAAAGTTTTCATTTTGAGTTATTAAGTTACAATAAACGTTGATGTGTGGTTTTCTTTGTTTGCGCCATTTGCACCAATACAGAACTCTTATTCCTCTTTTCTTCTATAGTTTAATTTTTTTCATGAAACAATTTTAAATATCACGAATTTATAAATCAAAATCTAAATAATTTTCTTCTTTAATCTTTAACATTGACCATCAAATGAGTTTACTACTAGGTTTTTCCAAACTTCATGGAACATTGTTGGAGTTGATGCGGTGAGTGCAATTCAGATTTTTTTTTCTATTTTAAATTGGTGCTATATTAGGGCCTTTTAATGTTTAGTTCCCAAATCCTAGTCAAGTAGTTGATTTCAGACATTTCGTGCTGCACTACAATTTATAAGTGCATTACTAAGATTCTCTCAAATAGAATGAAGAAGTGTTTACCTATGATTATATCTAACAACCATAGAGGGAAGAAGCTTAGTAGACAATGTTCAGCTTGCCCAGAAATTGGTGAATGGGTATGGTAAGAAGAAACTATATTCAAGATGTGCATAAAAGTTGATTTTAGGAAAGCTTTTGATTCTATACGTTGGGTTAGGATTTTCTGAAGTGTTTGTAAGGTTAGAAATTACAGTACTTAAACCATTTTTCTGGAAAGATAAGGCCATAAGGCAATTCATTAACTCAAGTAACATCCGCAGTTGGATCCCGTGCGGGTAATCCACTCCAAAACAAGTCTCATATTCACAAAGCAAACCCATGCGCCCAATCCTACTAGCTACCTTATTTATGTTAGTTTAAATCTCCGGTGAGGAAAATCTCGAACACACGAACGGAACTCGAACAAAAAAAGAAAAAATAGGACAAGACTCCAAGGCGTGTATCAAGCCACTATCTTTAAGGTTATATTCGCCCCCACCTATCTTCGGTGTGCAAATTAGTTTCAAGCAAATTAACCTCGAGGATACAATGAAGCCAATGACTATTTGCGTTTTGCACTGACGAGAATAGTCAACTACGCACTGGGAAATGTATAACAAAAACTCAATTTCTACAAAGGATTTCTGCAGTAATACTTTATAGAATAATCTAATAATATTAGAAAATAAAGGAAGGAAAAGAAGAATATTAGAATTTGTTGGTCTGTTTTCCAAATGAAATCTCATTCCTATTTATAGGAATTTTCATGTCTCTTCATAGAGACATCTTTCATTAATAGGTGTCTTTCTGAATAATAATGTCTTTTAAATAAACACAGAATTATTCATTTAATACTATAACTATTCAAATAATATTATTTAAATAGTTATAATTCTCTTTCAAAAAATCAAATAATATAATCTTTTGATTAATTACACTCATTCATTTATAGTTATTGGAACACCATAAATATTTGAAAATGTTCCAACAATCTCCCCCCATTTTCAAAATATTTTAGATTTTAATATTCCTGGAAATCAATTTGCACAAATGAAGGTATCTTACGATTGAACCTTCATTTAGTGAATATATGTTAAAGTTAATCGAAATTGCATGGTAGACTAAGATTTGAACCAACTATTTCAATTGATTAACCGAACACATCTCACACAATGATTTCAACATCGGTCAATGCATAGTATCTAGGGACAATATTATGGCCATGTGTTTGTGTCCTCTTTTCATGAGTGCTGTCAGAGCCAAGCCCTTGAGCTCCTAAAAGCAGCCACACTTCCACTCACGTAGGTAGATTCCATCAAGAGTGTTCCCGTAATTATAACACTCTAGCATTTTTATGTTATGGGTCCACTAAGAGTACATTACTCATCATTCCCTTATCATTACGGGTACCTATCACTTTAATCTTAGGATGGATTTATTTATAGTGCTAACAGTCACATAATAATGATGTACTTTGTCTCATTACCAAGCGTTGAGTCGAGTTTCTATCATGGGTGACTCTAATTAATGGGCTTGAGTCCCATCCTTTTTGAGGTCCTTTTTACCGCATCTCTAGCAAGACTTTTTGTCAAAGGATCCGCCAAATTTTCACTTGACCTCACATAATTAATAGTGATCACTCCATCAAAGATTAATTGTCAGGCATAACTATGTCTTAATCCAATGTGTCTAGACTTTCCATTATATGCTTGGCTATATGCTTTTGCTAGAGTAGCCTCACTATCACAACGAATAGAAATAGGTGAAATTGGCTTAGACCATAAATGTACATCATAAAGCAATTTTCTTAACAATTCTGCTTCTTTACATGCAGCGGGTAATGTAATAAATTATGCTGCCATGGTGGAATTAGTAATACATGTTTGTTTCTTGGAACCCTAAGAAATGGCTCCTCCACCAAGAATGAAGATCTATCCAATAGTAGATGCATGATCTTCCAAACTTGTAATCCAACTAGCATCCAAATACCCTTCTAAAATTGAAGGATATCCATTATAACACAATCCATAGTTAATAGTTTTCTTTAAGTACCTAAGTACTCTATTCAAAGCTTGCCAATGCAAACTACTTGGATTACTTGTGTACCTATTCAATTTTCCAACAGCATATGCAATATCTGGTCTTATACAACTTATTATGTACATAAGACAACCAATTAGACTTACATATTTCAATTGATCAATTTTCCTACCAGCATTAGATACTAATTTTATTTAAGGATCCATGGGTGTAGGTGCTGGTATACAGTTGAAAAGATCAAACTTTTTAAGCACTTTTTCAATGTAATGTGATTGTAATAAAGCTATAGTACTTTTATCTCGGGTTATTTTAATCCCAAGAATAACATCTGCTACACCCATATCTTTCATA
Source organism: Gossypium hirsutum (assembly GCF_007990345.1). NCBI lineage: Eukaryota > Viridiplantae > Streptophyta > Magnoliopsida > Malvales > Malvaceae > Gossypium > Gossypium hirsutum. The sequence goes on from NC_053440.1 coordinate 10,066,427, forward strand.
GCAAAGTTGTTTAACAAGAATTTCTTTGTGTTTTTTATTTGTTCCAAATCTGTGCAAAAAATGAGCATGTCATCTACATATAAGCAAATTATTACACCTTTTCCATTTTCAAATTTTCTATATATGCACTTATCGGATTTATTTATTTTATAGCCATTAGCTAAAACAACATTGTCAAACTTTTGGTGCCATTTTGGTGCTTGTTTAAGTCCATATAAAGATTTAATAAGCTTACATACCTTATGCTCTTGTCCTGGAACAACAAATCCTTTCGGTTGCTCCATGTACATTTCCTCTTCCAATTCACCATTTAAAAATACAGTTTTAACATTCATTTGGTGAACAACCAAATTATATATAGAGGTAACTGATATTAAGAGTCTAATTGTAGCAATTCTTGCTACTGGAGCATAGGTATCAAAGTAACCAATACCTTGTTTTTGTGTAAAATCTTTGGCTACCAATCTTGCTTTAAATTTATCAATGGTTCCATCGACCTTCATTTTCTTTTTGAAGATCCATTTACAACCTATTGGTTTGGAACCCGATGGAAGATCAACTAAGATCCAAGTTTGATTTCCCATTGTTGAATCCATTTCATCATTTATTGCTTCTTTTCAAAAAGCAGAGTCTTGAGATTTCATTACTTCTTCAAATGTAATAGGATCAGATTCTGTATTATAACAATAAGGTATATTATTGCATATACTTTCACCATTTCCTTCTACAAGAAACATAATAAAATCTGGTCCAAAATCTTTGACCTTTTTAATCCTTTTACTTCTCCTTAATTCTTGACAATATTCATCATTATTATCAATTTGTTCCAATGGAATCTCATTCTCATTTGAAGAATGAATCAATTGTTGTGGCTGTAATTGCCTTGATATAGAATTAAATTTATTTTCATCAAAAATAGCATCTTTTGATTCAATAATAGTATTAATTGAAATTGAATCATTTGGTTCAATTACTATGAACCTATATGCCTTGTTATTATGTGCATATCCTATAAATATGCATTCAATTCTTTTTTTCACCTAACTTTTTACGTTTAGGTGTTGGAACTTTGACAATAGCTCTACAACCCCAAACCTTTAAATAATTAAGGTTTGGTTTCCTTTTCTTCCATTGTTCATAGGGGGTTATTTTAGTTTCCTTATTAAGAACTCTATTGAATATATGACAAGCTATTAGAACAGCTTCTCCTCAAAAATCTTGTCCAAGACCTGAATATAATAACATTGAATTTACCATTTCAGTCAAAACTCTATTTTTCCTTTCAACTACACCATTTTGTTGTGGTGTGTAAGGGGCTGAAACTTGATGGACAATTCTGGTGGATTCAAAATAACTTGGATTATAGTATTCTCCGCCTCCATTCGATCTTAAGCACTTGATAAATGATTGACACTGAAGTTCAACTTCATATTTATAAACTTTAAATTTATCAAGCGCTTCCTATTTTGAATGCAATAAATATACATAACAATATCTAGAACAATCATCAATAAAAGTAACAAAAGATTATGCATGCCACATAAATCGCTATGTATCAAATCAAGCAATTTTGTTTTCCTTTTAACCTTAGGGAAAGGGTTTCTTGTGATTTTAGTCAACATACATGTATTGCATTTTTCAATATTATTATTAAAAACAGGAATTAAATTTAACTTATACATGTCATTCAATTTTCTATAATTCAAATGACCTAATCTATAATGCCACAAACAAAAAGATTCAACCATATAAGCAGAAATAGTATTCTTATTCTTATTAATAATATTGAGTTTGAACATATTCTCATACATATACATTTTCCCCCAAAAAAATTCCTCCCTTAAACAAAATAAACTTATCTGCCTCAAAAATAAGTTTGAAACCAAACTTTCAACAGACTTCTAAACACTAAATTCTTCCTAACTCCTGGTATATAATATACATCATTTAAGGTTAAAACCTTTCCAGAAGTGAATTGTAGTTCAACAGACCCTTTGCCTTTGATTGCTACGGTGGAAGAATTTCCCATATATAAGACATTGTCATTTTCACATTGTGTGAACTTTGTGAACATGCTTTTGTCTTTGCACACATGTTTGGTTGCTCCGGTATCAATCCACTATGAATTATCATCTTGTGCCATATTAATTTCAGATATCATTGCAACGAACTTTTCGTTATTATCAGCCTTAGAAGATATTTCTTCTTAAAAAATCGACATTTATTCTTGAAATGTCTCGGCTTTTCACAATGATAACATGATCCCTTTTGTTTCTTTTTGAACTTAAGTGTTCTATTAGTCTGTTAAAATTTTCTCTTGAATGGTTTAGTAGTCTGTACTTCCTCCGTAACATGCATTTTGGCATTTCCAGAATTTAGGTTTTGGTCTTGTTTTCGATATTCTTCTTCAATACAAAGATAATTTGCCAAAGCCTCAAGAGATATTTCCTCTTTCTTATGTGTTAGACTTCTTTTAAAGTCTTTTCAAGATGGTGGAAGTTTGTCTATTATAAAGGATACAACAATCATTTCATCCATTTTCATATCATATTGCTTGAATTGATTCAGTATCTTTTCAATATCACGGAATTGTTCCATAACAGAACGACCATCAACCATTTGATAATTATTGAAACAACTAACAAGAAATTTCTTACTTGTAACATTTTCGGTCATGTATCTTGTCTCTAATTTGTCCCATAATGCTTTAGCGGTGACCTTATTTTGGTAGGTGTCAAACAAACCATCAGATAAACTATTCAATATGTGGCCCATGCATATACAGTCAGCATTGTCCCATTTTTGTCTTTCTCAGGTTGCAGCAACATATTTGTTTTCATTCTCTTCAGGTCTTGGAGTATCCAAAACATAAACAATCTTCAAAGTTGATAATAAGAAGTGCATCTTTTTTTGCCATCGTAAAAAATTGCCACCATGAAATCGATTAAGTTTGACAAAGTTGGAAGCCAACTCCCTTAGTGTTCCACTTTCATGTGTTGTGGTAGTCATCATGAATAATATAACCTTAAAATTTTTAGTTTAAATCTCCAGTGAGGAAAATCTCGAACACACGAACAGAACTCAAACAGAAAAATAAGAAATAGGACAAGGCTCCAAGGCGTGTATCAAGCCACTATCTTTAAGGTTATATTCGCCCTCACCTATCTTCGTGTGCAAATGAGTTCCAAGCAAATTAAACTCGAGGATACAATGAAGCCAATGACTATTTACGTTTTGCACTGACGAGAATAGTCCACTACGCACCAAGCAATGTATAACAAAAACTTAATTTCTACAAAGGATTTCTGCAATAATATTTTATAGAATGATCTAATAATATTAGAAAATGAAGGAAGGAAAGAAAGAATATTAGAATTTGTTGGTTTGTTTTCCAAATGAAATCTCATTTTTATTTATAGGAATTTTCATGTCTCTTTATAGAGACATCTTTCATCAATAGGTGTCTTTCTGAATAATCATATTTTTAAAATAAACACATAATTATTGATTTAATATTATAACTATTCAAATAATATTATTTAAATAGTTATAATTCTTTTTCAAAAAATCCAATAATATAATCTTTTGATTAATTACACCCATTCATTTATAGTTATTGGAACACTATAAATATTTAAAAATGTTGCAACAGTTTATCTTTCTACTAATATAACTAAAAGCTAAAGAATTGAAAGATGAAGATAATTATGAGGTCTCAGAAACAAAGTGACCCAAATAACGAAGAAATAATATGACTCAATAATAACAAGCCTGTATCCTTTGCGAACCAAGCACTAGGCGAATAGCATGGGCTTCCCACCCCCCACATTACGTCCCAACAGCTGGTCTCAAGGCATACCACACCACTGAGGATCAGCCCATCTTCGTCCCACGGAATCCCATGTGACATCAACATTAAGCTATAAATGGAAGTCTTGTAGGGACTAAGGGAGTTAGGCAAGGGGATACAAATTGCCTCTAGTTGCAAGAAACTTGAGGGATACGGATTGCAATTCTTTACTAAAAAAGATTCCACAAAGAATTCGCAATTGGACACTAGAAACCTTTTATTTGCTGAAAGGATACAATTATTACAATCAACCTTCAAAATTTTTGTTGTAGAGTATCATTGCTTCCCTCTAAAGTCATTAATTCTTTTCTTTGGAAAGGGATGGAAGGGTCAGCCAAAGGAGCAAAAGTGAGTTGGAAAGGAATTTGTCACCCTAAATCTAAGAGGAACTTGTTATTAAAGATCTAGTCACATAGAATAAAGCCTGTAAATTGCAAAATTGGGGGATTTATGTGGGTGCAATCTGGATCTATTTGGGTAGCTTGGACAAATTTTTATGTTATTAAAAGGTAAGAATAATTTCTAGGATCAAGTTACATCAAGTAGGGGTGTTCAGTCGGTTAACCGACCCGAAATAACATTAACCGAATTAACCGACCTTTCAAAATTTTTAACCGTTTACTGAACTGAAATTTTTTCAAAAAAATTAACCAAATCGAAATCGAAAATTATATGTTTTTTATTTTTGGTTAAAAATAAATGAATTACCCGAATTAACCGAATTAAATAAAGATGCAACAAAACAACCAAAGAAGAAAAGGTAAAGAACTCAGTATCATTTAATTTAATTAAATAAATAGCATATGCAATTGTTGCATTTTTAGCAAGTTTAAACATCTTTAAACAGGGAAATTAAATGTTGAAAGTCCAACATTTGGACAGAGGCCAAAGTTGGCATTTAACCTCTCATAATTCCCTATTATTTCAATCAGTAGCAGTCCATATCCTCAACAAACTTCAGTATATTCAGTTCAGCAATTTCATACTTAAAATTTCAAACTTTACATAGATATTAAATGAATACATTTCAGTCTAATATTAAAGCTCCAAATGATAAAAGAAAGCAAAATTGCAGAACAAGGTATTAAATGAATACATTTCAGTCTAAAATTCCACAACTTAATAGTAAAGCATCTTCCTCCATGTCTCTTGCTTTAAACTATAGGACAAAACTATAAGCATTTTCAAAAATCATATGGGAGTAGTGAAGGCCTCCTTGTGCAGTTGCGCCTAAGACTTAAACTCATGTGGAGTTTGAATCTTTTGGACCTTTAAAAATCCAACATCAACTTTGACTAGAAATGAACTTGGGCTTGACCACTAATCACACTTAGTTTCGACCTTAATGAACTTAGCCTGATCTTAAACAACAATTAATCTAAATAGGAGTGATGCTCAAACACATTCATATGGTTAGCTTTCCAACTAGTTGGCATATATGTTTTATGCAGGATTCTGTGTTTGGTATTTTGTTCCTTTTGTCTGATATATAAATCCGCATATCATTTCGATTTTATTAGGCAGCTAAATTGCCAGTAAATTAACTTAGATTCACCATATTTTGTAACCGAAACTTCGGATGTGGTCTGTACTCGACCACCGATTCACGAATTCGGCCTTAAAGACTAACTTATAAAGCCAAGAATCTAATATAAGCAATGATGTAAATGTAATGAAGCAAATTGATATCTTGGTTTCATCTAAACCCTTTTAATTGTCCAAAGAAACAGATGGTAAGATTAAGTAACCAAAAGCTGCAGGGAATCAAATGAACCTGCATGAAAGAAGGCCCCTCTTGAGCAGCTCTAATGAATGAGGCCTATTGAATCTCTCACAGTTTAAATTCAAGAAAGAAAATTATGATAGCATGAAAATGCTCAATTTGAAACACTAAAACAACAGCTTGATACATTTAAATTATAATTTAATTTGTCATGCTGGTTTGCAGAACAACTTTGCAAATTTTTACAGTGAAAGACCCTACATAGCTTGATACAAATTCAACTCATTTTCTCCAACTGAAGCTAAAGAAACATATGGGTATGTTATGTTCAAACCGATATTGTTCATGCTTCTCTAACCAAACTCTGCAAGAAATCAGCTTATAAATTCAACCACATTTAGTATAAATTTGTCTTAGTATTAATGAACCCAGTTTGCATCTAATGCGAGGGCAGCCATTGGAGAACAAAAGCACCACAATACTAAATCCTCAACAGTATCCCACAACATACGAGCATCAACTTTCTACTAATCCTTTTCAGATTGTTACCAAACCTGATTTGTTGACTGAATAATGTTTTACAATGATGCTATGATTTTCGCATCTAAGACAAGTACATGCATAGCATGAATTAATACAAGCACACCAAAAGCTCACCCTACAGAAATAAAAGCCTATCTACAGATTAATAAAAAGATCATCACTTACCCATCTAGCGTACTCTAAAAATGGAAGTGGTTTCAGTCAGTTTCTCAAGAAACCCTAGTCCAAAAACAAATAAATAAAAGCAGAGAAATGGAGATTTATTACCTTTTTGGAAAGTTGCAGGGAGTTGAGGGTTGACAAAGTTGCAGAGAAGAACAAGAAAAATTAGAGAAAAAGAAGAGAAAAATTTGTGAGGAAACCAAATCGGAACATGCGGATGGAATGGCTATTACAGCTTTAGACTTTTAGTTTTAGAATTTTATTTTTATTTATTAAATTATTTGCAATTTTTATGATTAGGTTGGGTTGGATAATTTTATTTATTAATTTTTTTGATTAAACAAAAAAAATTCAGTTAACCGATTGGTTTCGAACCGAATTAACCGGTCCCCGACCGAAAAAATTCAGTTAACCGGCCGATTAACTGAATTCAGTCGGTTAATTGAATTTTTTCAGTTTTAACTGAATTTTGCACACCCCTAACATCAAGGCATAATTAGGCGTGAAGAAAGTAATTGAGACTTAGATGTTTGATGCATTAAAGGATTTTCAAATATGTACAAAGCACACAAAATTGTTGGAATATTTTCAAAATATTTATAATGTTTAATAGTTATAATTGAAAAGGTAGGAAGATGTACGAGAATTCCTATCAATAGGAGTCAAATTTCATTTGTTTTACCCACTAAAAACATAGAAATTTTTGTTTCTTTTGATTCTCCATCATCTTCTATTATTCTTAGACTATTCTATAAATGGTTACTGCAAAAATTCTTTATAAAGATCGATTTTCTTGCAATGCTTTGCTCAATGCTCAGTGAATTATTTCCGTCAGTGCAAAACGTAGACAATCATTAAGCTTCATTGTATCATCGAGTTTTATTTTCTAGTAACGCTTTTGCATACCAAAATATAAGTAGAAACAAATAAAACCTTAAAAAGTGACATTGATACACACATTAAAATTTTAGTTAATTTCTCGTAAATTTATTTTTATACCCATAATTTTTAGTGTACAGTTTCTTGGGATAGAATTGTTTGGTGCAACCTTTCAATACCAAGGCATGTTTTTATTACTTGGCTTGAAATTCAAGATCGATTGACTATGAAGAATAAATTGATCTCATGGAGATACCAGAATGTGTTTTATGTTGTGATGGTTTGGAATCTAAGGAGCATCTTTTTCTTTGTTGTTGTTATTTAAGAGAGCTATGGGGGAGAATTTTGCAAGCATGTGTTTTAACGCAGTGAAAAGTAAGGATGAGTGTTGGATTAAATCGAGTAAAATTTTTTAAGTTAGTTGAATTGATGAGTCTCTTTTTATTCTTTTTAACTCATTTTAAATTTTTTCGAATCAAGTAGAGTGAGTTGAAATTCGAGTTGAATCAAATTGAGTTAAGTTAAAAAAATAAACATGTCAAATTAAAATATTATTACAATATAGCTAATGTCATGTTAGAGCAAATAAATTTGAAATGTAAAAATTATGGTTCTTCGTACTTTATGTAAGTAATCTCTTCTTATCTTCTTCTTTTTCGTTTTAATTTAGTTTTACGGGAATCTGATGCAGTAGCAATGACTTGTTTTTCTTTTCAATTGATTTGGGTTTCATCAATTAAATGGCTACTGGTCTCAAATACCCATTTCTGTTTCTGTTTTGATTAATGAATACATAAAAATGTGTATTCAAGAACTGCATTTGAAGCCATGTGGCAAGGAAGCTTAAACATTTTGTTGTTGTAACAAGTTTAATATTATGATGCTACTTATACTGGGGTTATGTGGTTTTAGAAGGATGCAGCTGTTGACCACTTGAGATACAACAAGCTTGAGTTATTGGTTGAATTGGACATGTTCATTGATTGTTTCAACACCAATTGTCGTATCATTGATTATAGGAAGGATTGAAACAAGTGTTGAAGATGTTTGGAGGCCTTGTCTTCAACAAATCCTTCCCATTTGGCTGTTGGGTTATCGGTCCGTTGCGTTTTGTTTAGCTCTCCCAACCATTGTTTTAAAAATCATCACCAATGGAGGTCGCATATTTCTTCTTTGAATTTGCCTTGTATTAAGTTACTAATACTGCTTAATTATTGTAGCTTTTAAATCCAATGTGTTGTTCATCTCGATTAGAATCATAGGGCATTTTGCCTTGCTTTTTAGCTACTTCCGGAGTGTGTAATACAAAATATTTTAAGGGCACGTTTGGTTCGCTGTAATGGAATAAAAGTCTAATAGTAATTCAATTGTTTGGTTGAATAGAATGGAATAGAACTGTAATAGTATTCTTGTGTTTGGTTGAATGAAATGACGTTGTAATAGCATAAGGAAAAAAAACTAAAATGACTAGAATACCCTTAGCAAAATTTTTTTAGGTAGATGATTATTGTTATTGTTATTAAATTTTAATAAGATTATAAATATAAATAATAAATATTTTAATCATATTTTAACATAATTATTATTAAATATAATTTAATAAAAATATATAATTTAATAAAATTCTTAATATAATTATTCTTATATGAATTTACTTAAATCATAATATATAATAATATAAAAATAATATATAATCTACTTTATTATTTTTAAACCTCAATATATATTTAATGTGCTAAAATATCATTAATGAAACAAATAATTTAATTATTCTACATTTAAAAAAATATTAGAAGTAATAAATAACTTGAGAATTAAATTTTGCATAAACATAATATTCATATATTAACAAAAGGTTACATGATTTCATTAGTTTTTATGTCATAATCCATATGTTATAATATTTTACAACATAAAAAAGTTGCAACTATCATTGAATTTCTTCACAAAATGATGATCCAAACCAACAGGGTCAAATAAACATATATAAATACAATTCAACTTTTCTTTTTCCCATTTCAATTGTTGGAAACTCCATCATTTACGTTTGTTGTCTTTCAATTTCAATAGCAACAAGCTGCTTCAAATGGCATTAGTGTGGATTGGATGACTGACTTTGCCATGGAGCTGATATGAAAATTCATCCATTTGCCTCAGCTCTGCAATTTATTTCCCAGCAATGGCCGAATGAAGGTGGATACCATGTCATTATTTTCAGACACTGAATAAATTGGTTCATTTTCAGACAGATACTTGCTCTCTTCACTTTTTCCTAGGATAACCAGATACAATCCAGCTATTATCAATGTTGCTCCTACTACCCTGCAAGTTTCACATATTTCGCAAGCTATATTCAATGTCACTCCAACCCTGCAAAGTATGATTGTAGGCAACAATGTATGGGTTAAAAGTTAAGGCTTACCCTCCCAAGTAGAATTCTTCACCCAATGTAACAGCAACTATTAAAGCCGCAAGTAAGGTTTGCAGAGGCAAATACATTGAGACAAAGGGCCTCCTCTATCAACAACATATATTTGTATAGCAAACACCATTGCTGAAGCTACGAGTCCCTGCACCACATCAAGCACTTTCCAATCATTTCAAAGGAAAACCGTAAACTCAACAATTTCAAGGATTAAACTATAGGGGTTTTAAGCATTTTAACCATCTGCTTTGAGGCCAAGGGAGTATACAGCAGTAAAATTTTGCAATTTTCTCTCAAGGTCTGCACATATGTTCTATGGTTTTAATCAGATTTCCTTCTAAAAGTGACACACAATGCAAACTAGGAACACAGTCTAATTTGAAGTAGAAATCTATTAGATTATTGTACCAATGGTGATTTAGCACCAAAACTTAAGATCATAGTCAAATATGGTTCAATGACAAATATATAATTGCAAAATCATCACATCAATGTCTCTTCTCACATCCTCTTCAACTGTCATTACAATTTCTTCAAACAAGATGTTCCAGAACCAAACATCCATTACTCATCATCATTGGATTTTCAACAAAAAAAAGCATAAACAGATCAAAAAAAGTAAATGCATTGAATTTCTCCAGTAAATTGCATCTTAATCTTTCAAAAGTACTTGATGGTTGCATACCTTCCAGCAAATCAACGGCCAATATAACATACCTTCCAGCAAAAACTGTAATCCTTTGCTGCTGATTTTTGTTTTGGCGATGTTTTAGAGCCAACTAAGCAATCTGAATTCCAGCTGCTAGGTTCATCTCTCCCCCCATTTCAAGACATGTATGCATTGAAACGTACATAGAGAATAAGAAGGTAACGATGATGACATAGATAATAGAGTGGAAGGAATATGACCTTTAATTCAGAAATATGTAAATAAAATATCATAGATTACTCATTAATTACATGCTACTTTTGCATAAAAATGACAAGCTACACTAAATATAACTCCTGAAACCCAACAGCAATGACAAATTCTTCATTTCTAAACTCTAATAAAAAAGCTGCTCGTCTTTCACAGAGGTTATCAAACATGGATTTCTCACAGAACTGCATGCTTTACATAGGTCATGGTACAGATTTGCTAAAGTTAAGTAAAGTAAAGTACTCGTGTGATCCAAATAACAAGCCGTAAAACTATTAATGTTGTTTTCCTTCAACATATAAGTCAATTTTTCTTATTAGAAGGAAACAAAGTATCCTCCATGTCCGTTATAAGTTCATAAAGACTAACCCTTTTGGGTTTGTCTCTAAGGTTCTAAGTTCGAACCCAAGTTCTCTCTTTAGGAGTGCAATGGTAAAGCAATACACGTACTTCTAAGGTTCTAATAGTCTCCAAACATGACTGAAAAAAATAAGTACCATGCATGCAAGGCAAGATTTTTCCAAGTTCACTAGTAGGAGTAGCCAATACACGTACTCCTTTTCCCGCCATAGTCAAAATCCCCACCATATTCTTCAAATTAGACTGCCATTAATTCATGAAATGAAATCAAATTCCCATAATTTTACATTCCATTAAAAGGCAATCATTTTGCCTGGGTTTTAACTCCACAGATAAGACTAACAGCATCAGCTTGGGCTTGAAATCGAGATGGAGAATAATCGTCGTTTCGCATCCATTCTGAGTTATCAATGCATATTATAGTAGCCTAATTGACCGATTTAAAATTTGAAAACCAAAAAAGAAAAATCAACAAAACCCTTTTGAGTAACGAAAAAAGAAGAAGAAAATACTAAAATAATTGATGATTTAGAAGAAGGAGATCAAAAGAGGAATCTAATTGAATAGCTTACCTCGAGAACCATGGCTGCAAAAGCGACAAAAAACACAGAAGAGAAACGTTAAAAAGAATGGAAAAATCAAAGAAGGAAAAAATTACTTGAAATATGGGAACAGAAGGAGAGAAAGTTACAGATCTGTGGGAGAAGATGAATGAGAAACTCTGAAATATGGCAAGAAAGTGAAGGAGAAGATGAAGGTGGGCAGAAATTGGAAAATGGAAAAAAAGAGCCGGATGGAATAGCCAATCGGGTATGTGGGCATTCAAATTACAGCCTTTTCATGTAATAGGGCCTGAATGGAATCAGGCTGTAATGGCATTACAGCCAACCAAACGTTGGTTTGGTGGTGGGCCCACCGAATAGGGGAATGCATTCCTATTCCCCAACCAAACATGCTCTAAGATTTCGTTTGTTTCGCTGAAAATGACTTTTGGAAAATGATTTACTTTCTGGAAAAGTTAATATTTTTTGTATTTGGATGACTTTATGTAAAATTTTCTATTGTTTGGTAGATTTCTCAAAAATATTTCATAAAAGTTGTTTTTAATGAAATAAACATGCATTTGAGATTTTCTTATTTTTTTCATCATTTTATTGAATTTATTTTTTTCTATAATTTTATATTTTACATATATTAAAAATGTTATGTTAAATTCAGGTTGATTATGACGTCATTTTTTAATTACATGACTATCAAGTATTTTTTATTTAAAAATGTGACATCAACAAAATTGACTAAAAAATCTAAGGATGTTAACAATTGGACTTGATTTTCAAATTTGAAAAGTAAATGGACTAAATTCTTGAAAATAAAAGTACAAAGATTAAATTGCAAATCTGTGAAGTGTCCATGTACTTATGACATATTTTACTACAAAACATTGATTGTTAATATATTTATAATTGTAATAAATATTTATTATTAAAATATTAATATTGAATATTTTCAATAACATTTTTTAAAATTATTATTTTTAAAATTTATTATTAAAATAAAATTAAAATATTAAATAATTTATTAAAATAATAAATTATATTTATTTTATGACTAAATATAAATAATTAAATATGTATGTTTAATAATATTGAAAAATATAATATTTTAATTATTTTAAATATTTTAAAAATAAAAATAAAATTTATTATCAATATAATAATTTTAAATATAAATGACAAAGCTGTTTTCTATAAAACAAATACAGGAAATTGTAGAAAACATTTTCGGTGTACTTTTACTTTGGTTACCATTTATTTTGGGGTAAGCCTCACAATTATTTTTTTCCTAGTCTTTGTGCCAATGTTTCTGCTGCCACAACAAAACTGTTGTATCCATACGACTGTTTGCAGTACGTATGAGTTTCATCTCTTTTTTGCAGTTCGGAACATTGCTCTCTATTTACGGGTGTTACCAGCATCGTAAAATGAACGTACAGCATGTTAAGTTAGATGGCGAGAAAGGATACTACACACCTTTAACTAATAGAAAAGATACTAATGTACAGATGAAAGCTTTAAATCTGCAGGAACAGTGCGATGTTTCACAGGCTGCAGGCATCATTAGTTCCCTTTCAAGTTATATTCCGGGTAAATTCTCTTGCAAATCCTTCGAGATTTTCATGCGACTTTTACAGTACTCCTCAGGACTTTTATGTTAAATCTCATTTTGATTTTTCATATGTAGATAAATGCTGGAGCAGTGATGCTTACTGACCTCATTTATTGGTGCCTTATTTTTCCGTTTCTTACCATCGAAGATTATGCATTTAATTTTGTGAGTTCTATGTCCCTTTGTTCATCTGGTTATTGCTTTCAAGATCTTGCCTGTGTACGAACAGGGTTTTTTACTGGAATATATTAAAAAAAATTAAATACCGAAATAGGTTATCAGATATATTAATTATCGAAATGGTATTTTTTTTAATGGCGTCTATCAATGAATTTTTTATATTAATTTTTTTTTTGGTTTAAATAAAATATTATTTTTTTATTAAAAATATTTAAATATAAATATAGGTAAAATACAGTCAACGGGTCAAAATACGGATAAAAAATGAGTCAACGGGTCGCGCCTGTCAGATAGGCGCCACTAATTGCACCTGATAGGTAGGCGCCAATGCCAATGCTGCCGCCTCTGTCCCTTCCACCAGGCTATTGTCCCTTAATGGAAAAAAATTACAAATGGGGGACGTATAAGTATGGTCTCTCAAACCTCATGTATCAACTGGAAAAGAGAAGAAAAGAGAGAAAGGAGAAGAAGAAGAAAGAAAGAAAGAAGGTAATGTATTATTTTAGTAAATAATTCTATTTATAATTTAAAGAGTTTAATTAAGATATTGTGGTTTTTTGTTATTAATTATTAATTATAAATTATTTATGTTTAGTGTTTATAGTTTTGGATTAGTATTTTGTATGAATGTAATTTTTTTTGCTTTTTATAATTATTTTAAAATTAATTTGTTAGTAATTTAGGATTATGTTATAATTTTTTGTGTTTTTAATTATTTTAAAATTAATTTATTAGTAATTTAAATTTGTAAGACTTCAATATTATATTGTAAGACTTCAATATCATATTCGAAATTTAAATTTGTTTAATCTTTTATCTTTTTATTATGAAATTATAAATCCCGCTAAGGGATTAATAACATTTGATCTATTTAAGAACATAAATAATAAAGATGGATGGGTATAAAAACTAGTTTTATCTATGCTAAAGATTAGTGGGATTTACCTTGGAATTTTTGTTATAAATGAAAATCTTTTTTGTTAAAAAAGAACACAAAGAAATTTATCAGTTGACACCTTCACAATCTCTTAATTATGAATTTCATCTCTTACTTTATAAAATTAAAAATTAATTTATTAGTAATTTAGGATTAAATTATAAATTGTTGTGTTTAGTTTAGTATTTTGTGAGTTTAACATATAAGTTTATAAAAAAATTAAAAATCATTTCATTAAAAGTTTAATCATAACTAACTCTTTAAATCATATAGTTATTGTTAACTTTTTTTTTATATCAACATAGTTGCTGTTAACTCATTTAATTTTTTTTATACTAACTTGGGGGTTTTTTATCCAAATATATTAAAAAAATTAAATACCAAAATAGATTGTCAGATAGATTAATTACCGAAATGGTATGTTTTTTGTAATCGTGCCTATCTGACAGGCGCCAATCAATTTTTTATAGTAAAAAAATTTTTTAATTGCGTCTATCTGACAGACGCGAATCAATTTTTTATATTAAAAAATATTTTTTTAATCGCGCCTATCTGATAGGCTCGAATAAATTTTTTATATTAAAAAATATTTTTTGTTTAAATAAAATATTAATTTTTATTTTTATTAAAAATATTGAAATATATATACAAGTAAAAATACGGTCAAAGGGTCAAAATACAGGTAAAAAACGGATCGCGCCTATCAGATAGGATTAAGTTATAAATTGTTGTGTTTAATTTAGTATTTGGTGAGTTTAACATATAAGTTTATAAAAAAATTAAAAATCATTTCATTAAAAGTTTAATCATAACTGACTCTTTTAATCATATCGTTGCTGTTAACTCATTTAATTTTTATATAATGTAATTTTTATATAATATAATTTTATTTGATTTTTTATTTATTTAACAGTTTTTATTGATTTATTAAAATGTTGATTAAATTTGTTGTTATATAATTTTATAGGTTATTTGAACATAAACTACTCGGGTATGTATCTATTTCTATTTTTTTAATTCGTATGTTTTAAAGATAGTTTATATTAATTTTAATTATATTATTATTGTAATCTGACATAAATTTTTTATTGTAGGTAAATTATGAGAAATTATTAGATATTTATTTACCGTGTTTTGTTTTTGAAATTTGAAATAATTTATTGTATTTTTTGAAACAAATTAAATGAATTCATTTTTTTAATTGCAGATTTGCAACAAATGGGTTCTTTGATTAATAATAATAATCACATATCAAGTACTATTAATGAGATAGTAATAAAATTTTATTTGACACTCATGTTTTTTGTTGAATGAAATTATATTGTATTAACTATTTTGCTAATTTAATAATGTCAGGGTCCGTACCGCGTATTGAGGGGCCGTGTTAATAGTGTAGGGTTTCTGCCAGATGAACGCCTAATACCATACTTTAGTCGAGCAATGGCGTCTGGAGACCCACACATTTCGTTTGCCGTGCGGAGAGTGTACCGTCACTCTAGAGGATGTTGCACTACAGCTGAGGCTTCCCATCGACGGGAATGCGGTCACGGGTGTAAGTTCAATCTCTAGGCCTACTACCCTTTGCTATGAATTACTTGGACGCTCGCCAAGTGAAGGAAAATTTACCAATTTGAGATTTTCATGGCTAAAGGTCAATTTTGAACATTTGCCGAGTATTGCCAATAAATGGGAGGTGATGCAGGTCATTCGAGCTTACATTATGCACCTTATAGGGGGTGTACTCATGTCGAATGCAAACGGCGGTAAGGTCCACTTGATGTACTTACCCCTATTATCCAATTTGCATAACACCCGTTCATACAGTGGGGGATCCACAATTTTAGCCATGTTGTATCGCGAACTTTGTCGGACGACAGATCCTTCTGCAATGGACATAGGCAGATGTCTCATATTGCAGCAGTCGTGGGCACTTTATCGGATGTCATTCTTGGCTTCCATTAGTCACCAATCATATATATTTCCACTCATTAATATGTGATGAATTTTTACTCGTTATAATAATTAGTTGACTTTTTTTTAGATTATATTGTTCTAACAATTTGTTTTCGTAGATGGAGTACTAATCCGGGTATTAGGAGGTCATACACGGTTCCGATATACTGTCTAATGATTGAGAATCATGCTGAAGAGGGGGTAAGTTTTTCCAATATAAACTTAATTTTATTATTTTACTCACTCAACCCGCGTTAATATAACAATGTTATTAACTGTGCAGTCCATTTGGATGCAGAATTCTGTTCCAGAAATTATGGCAGTTATCCCCTCATCTGCCCACATCGACTTAAACATATGGTGCATTAGCGCACCCGTTATCAATTTTCAGATAGTGGAGTGGTATCATGGCAATCAAGTACTCCGGCAGTTCGGCTGCATACAGTATATGCCGACACTGCCAGTACAATTGGGGGAGATCCAATGGATGAACAAGAGGGGGATGTATGGACATGATTGGGGAAAAGTGCATAAAGAATATATTACGATGTGGAACAATCGGTTAGGGAGGGTACCTCAGATGGATCGTGCTTTGGATCTGTAGCCCTCGTTAGAGTACATACAGTGGTACTGTGAGATAGGGAAACCATTTCTGTTTGGTAGGCGGTTGATGGTAGTCCCTCCGCATACAACACGAATTGGGCAACCCCTTCCAGATCCGCATCATGCACCAGACCCAGAGCCAAAACCGGAGCCAGAGCTAGAGCCGAAGCTGGAGGCAGAGACGGAACTACATTTTAGGGATAGTTCTTATCATCTAGATTTGGGGGCGATGACTATTTCGCGGGCTCATATCCATCGCCGTACTCCACTCCTCCCGGCTCAAGTTCATCGATGGCATTTGAGACATATGATTTTTCATCTATGTTTCTCACACCCCTACATACGGATGACGAGAACGTTGATCACCATAATCGCCTGCAACGTAAACGTCGAGCTCCACAAAAATATACCCCTAGAACCACACCATCAAACCATCAATTTTAGGAGGTTTCGTAATATAAATAACTTCATATTTATGTAATGAATTTTTTTGGCATTTTATTTATCAATTTAATTTTTTTCCCTTTGCAATTTAAATAGTCGACTTTATATTTATATAATGACTTTTTTGCCTTTTTTCTAAATAAAATTTTATGGTTTTTTTACAAATTTGTGATTCAATCCTCTCAACATGTAATGAACTACATCTCAATTTCTACCCGATTGAGACGATTGTCCAACATGGTAGTTTCGGAGTGGGCATTTACTCTGATTATGACCGACTAATCTACATACGCCACACAGCTTCCCGTCAGATTTTTCCCTAATGTCCATTTGGTTATGGATTCTGGATGATTGCGGACAACCTTTCGGGTTCTTAGGCAACCTTTTGTTTAGGACAAGCTCGAAGGTCGTTGGAGGTACCTCTCAAGTAGATAGGTTAGGAAGCACAGGGAACTCATTTTCCCACACACGCAACGTGCATTCGATGGTGTACACTTCATCGATAAATAGTTCTACATTGAGCCTTACTTTAGCACAAACTGCCACGACATGTGCACATGGATAATTAATTGTTTGAAACATCTTGCAGTCGCACCGTCTGTTTCAGATATCAACTCCATAGGACCTAAGTGGTATACCGGGTCGACGACTAATGGTCTCTGTAACTTGAAACGTTTCATTACGTCGTAAATATACTTCTACTATCATCGACCTTACTATCCGACGGTTTGCAACCATTGCATCCCTAACATCTTCGACAAAAACGTGTCCCGCCTCCATCTGGTTGACTTGTTGCTGACCCATTCTTGGCATCAAGGTAGTCAACCTGTAGAATGTAGCCGAGAAGACAGATGAAATCAAAAGATGTCGTGTTTTTAATAACACATCGTTGATCCCCCTCCACCAAGTTTGTGGTCATTTGACCATAACGAAAGCCCCCGTCAAAAATTTGAGCCAATTGCCACGGCTCCATGGTACCCAACCACTGTCGGAAAGATGTGTTGGTTTGACCCTCCATGTCACTCTCAAGCCGGGCCATTCTTTGGCAAAAAATGTGTGGCTCTAGCTCGTGCGCTGCATATATATTAAGAAAATATAAGTTACAGTATTGCTCTAAAACATTAAAACTTATATTGAAAAGATAAGGTAATTCTTTACCCATTCTCACAACTTGTCTCTTCCAGTCTGCATTCTTATAATCTCGCTGGAAGTTAGCCGCGATGTGCCGGATGCCGTAAACAGATCTCCATGGTACACCGGAACGCCTAATAGCTGCAATTAATCATTTCCCTCTATCAGAGATGATGCAAATATTATCGTTGCTAATAACATACCTTCGCAAAGTTGGTAAGGAAGAACTCTCACGATTCCATGTTCTCCTTATCGACGATGGCAAATGCTATCGGGAGTACGTTTCTGTTGCCGTCTTGAACAACCGCAAGAAGTAAGATCTGTGTGTATTTTCCATATAGCCAGGTTCCATCTACTTGCACAAACGATTTGCAGTGGGAAAATACTCGCACACATGGATCAAACGTCCATGACATCCGATGAAAAATTCTTTTTCTCAATTGTAGTTGGTCATCCGACCTGTAATAAGGTCGTGTCTATAACTCAATGACAGTCCCTAGCACGTGTTCCCTCATAGCGGCTATCCATCCCTGTAACTCATTGTACAATGCATCGAAATCTCCGTACAATTACTCCATTGTCATCTATTTAGCTATTCATGTCTTCCGGTACGATACTCGATACTGGAATCGTGTTTGTATTTCGACAATCAGTACCGAAACTTTAATGGTCGGCATGTCTTTCACCATTGGCATGATGCATGTACAGATAGTTTTGGAGTCAAGTTTTCGATGATCTTCTGTCATACGTGTTGAAGTACATATGTGAGGCCCAACAAATTTTCGTATCTCCCACATCTGCGACTTCTGGATAAATGTATCTCGTATCTGCCAATTGCATCCTTCTGCCAACCTCCAACACTCTCTAATATATAATGTTGGTTTAGACACGACGACTTTGTAGTTTACTGATATATTCATGCTATACCGCTTAATGGCAAATATGCATTCTTCCTTACTTTAGTATCTCTGGCCCACGAACAACTCTTCTGGATCAGAATATACAGTCATCCGGTGAGCAGGTAGTATTTCAGGGTACTCCGAAAACTCAGCTACCCGCGCCGCATCAGGGTCTATCCGAGACATGTGTGCCCCATGATTATTGTGTATTACAATACCACGAATCTGGTTTCCGACTGAAGACGCGTTAACGTTTCCATCCTCATTCACGCCTTCGTCATCAATATCATTCGGGACCTCGTTCACGTCGGGATCACTCTCACTATCAACTTCGTGATCAATAGGATCACTACTATAGTATGCACCATCACTAACCACATCAGTCTCGGGTGCAGCATTAAGATCAATATCGATCCCGTGTATAGTTGATTGACTATCAACATATGATACCGGAACCACCATACACGGCTCTTGAACTCCATCTTTTTCACCTAATGGAGTGGGATCTTCAGTTGCCTCCACACCAGCTAACTCAGCAAATAACTGAATCGGTGCATTTTGGTTGCTCCGAGTCCCACAATAAAGATCGACCATTGTCTCCACGTCTTCATCGTCTACAAGTTCTATTTCGATAAATTTTATTGGATCCGTCGAAACTGGGAACTTGTAGAAAAGTTTTGATATCCTTCTCCCACAATGTCTATAAATTTTTTCACTAATTGTTTCCTTCATATCATCAAACGAGATATTTCTATTAAATCTCATTGCTACTTGTTTGCGACATTCAAATATACATCCCACGGTTGTTGTCAAAATTTCTCCATCGAAATAAACGCATACAAAAAACTGATTCTTTGTCTTCAATACTAGATCTGTTAAAAAATTTTTAAAATTCTTAAAACAGTTTCGAAATGTAAAAAAATTAAATAAAATTTTTAATACAAATTTTTTCATTCAGAAGCTAACAAAATTAATAACCTAACAAAATAACTTTCAAATAATAAAATTACTAACAATACTCTACATTCTATTTAAAAAGAAATAAACCAAAATACCTTATCCTTCTTCTTGTTTTCCTTTCTTCTTTTTTTCTCTCTATCTTCTTATTTCCGTTTTGCTAAATTTTGTGTATGTTCCTCTACTAAAATTTATGTCTGTGCTCATTTGATTTTCGGGGGTATAGCGCCTGTCAGATAGGCTCCACCATTGGCGCCTCCGAGATAGGCGTAACTAGTCGCGCCTCGTATCTATACCCGAGTCATATACTAATCCAGGAAAAAAATTAATAATATTTTATTAAAAGAAAAAAAATTAATATAAAAAATTTATTGGCGCCTGTCAGATAGGCGCGATTAAAAAGAAAAAATATTAATATAAAAAATTCATTGGCACCGGTGAGATAGGCACCATTAAAAAAACATATTATTTCGGTAATTAATCTATCTGACAACCTATTTCGGTATTTAATTTTTTTTTTAATTTATTTCGGTAAAAAACCTGTACAAACATGTTCGGTATAATAGGAATTCAATCACATCCCAAGTTTAGAAATGATCATCACATCATGTAGCTCAAGTTCATAGAATCATACTATGCTGTTCCAACTCTTTCACTTTTTTTTTTCTCGAAATACCGATGGTCAATGCATACCCAATGTGACCCTTCAAAGACCCTCCAAATACGTATCTGACATTAACAACAAAATCCAAGTAACGCAAGTTTAGAGGACGATTTCATAGCCATTTCTCTATATCTCCTCATCTCCAGTTAAAGAAGATCCATTCATTCTATTTTTGCAAAGAATACTTATTTTTGGTACATTATTTTTCTAATAATACTTCTATCAAAACTGTTGGCTGATGTTTCCACTTGAACTTGTTTTGTATTTCTTCCTTGCTTGTAGTCTACTAAGACAAAGCCTAATCCGCATCTCCGTTTTTCAGATGGCCGTGAACATGCATACACTCAATGTCATCCTACTTCTCGGTGATACAGCCTTGAATAGCCAGGGGAAATAATTGCTGTTTTTCAATCTTGTTTAACTGGTACCGCTTTTCTTTTCATCATAGCAACATTGAATTGTGTATATCTATCAACTACCTTTCAGCAGTTCCCTTGGTTTCGAATTTCTTACTTCATCTTATGGACGGGTGCTTTTGTCATTTTCCAGTGGATCGTTCATGCCTGTGCCTCGATCTGGTAATCTCAGTTTTACTGCTATCATTCAAAACAACTGTGATAATTCTGTTACAGGTGGCCAGACCCATTTCTTGATTTATCGTCACCTAGTGCTCCATTATGGCATATCTCTTTCTATTCAAAGTTTTACTTCAAAATGAACTTTTAAATGGCTCAAATGTTGTCAAATATACTTCATGGCATTCACATCAGTATTTTACGTAAGTACTCCATTGGGATAATCTGCCAAGTGATCCTTTTTGCCTACCATTACTGTCTTCAAATTTAGCACTGAAAATTTACATTACAAATTTTTCGAAGCAAGAGTCAATGTATATAAAGACAAACTCAGTTTATTTAATTACTTTTTTTTTTCTAAAAATACTAAACTTTAGCCTGCTCTTGACTATATTAACACAACCAAAACGCGATTACCAGGATTCAGCCAAGTTTCATCTATCAGTTTTCAGCCCTATTAAAGAAAATGAAGATCGAAAGAGCAATGAAATACTACAATTTTTCCGATGAAATTGACAAACTAGAAAAACGTAACTGCCAATTTTGTAGTGCTGAAAGGTGAAAAGAAATCAGAGAAATGAAAAAACACTCTGAAAGCCAAGAAATGAACCTACTTCCCTGGCTTGGTCTGTAGAGGCCAGTGAGCGGCTCTGCCTTTCTGAGTCACTTGGAGATGGCTTGTCTTTCCGACCATCCTGGATAGAGCTTCCAAGATCTGCTAGATGCTTGCTGTTCTTCGCCATTGAAATATCAAATGATAGCATTTGAACGGATGATGTGGCAGTTTTGGTGCTTGAAACTTTGGGAGAAACAGCCGATTCTCCATTTGCTCCACCGGAACTTCCTTGGAGTACATTGTTTTTCGTCTTTGTGCCGACCTTGGTGCCACAGGCGTCTCTGTTGACTTCGCCAGGTTCAGGTTCTGAAATGACCATTGCATATTTTGATGTTCCTAATGTAGCATTGCCAGATTCTGGCTGATTGGCAGAGTTGTGTTCCTCAGTACAAATGCAACAGTCGGTATCAATGGGCTTTGGCGTGTTGATTACCGGAAAATGCTTGGACTTTTTTCGTATGTGATCAAATATTGCTTCTTCAGTCAGACTTTTGAAAGAGAACGCTTCAGGTTCAGATGGAAGATAACCTAGAGAGAACAAGCAACGGTTTAAAAACCAAACTAGAATAAGAAATGACGACTTGCGTACAAATTTTTCATAAAAAATGCACCTGATTCATCCGTGAGATTAATTGTAACTGAGCTCCCAGCAGTAATATGATGCTTTCCAGTTAGATAGTTATTGTGATCATCAGCAATCTGTTCGTGCCCTGTGGATTCAGGTAAAGGATCAAGCAATATATGTTGACGAATTTTGCTTTTCTCTTGGTCAGAGGAGCGTTTTCTTGTGAGAATTAAGCCTCCAGATGATGGGGAATAGGCATTGTTTGGAGTCAAGAGAGGAAAGTTCTTGGCTTTTTCTCGTATATGGTCAAATATTGATTGCTCAGTGATGATTTTACAATCATCATTTTCAATTCCAGCAGCAAACTCTCCTACAGAATTTTTTTAGGCGGAAATACTGCGTGAAATAGGCAAAAAAGATGCTAGGATATCTAATGAAAATCACAGCATAATCCCATACCTTCTAGTTCTTCATCCAAGAGGTTGAAACTGGGCCTGGAATAAAAAAGGAATTAGATGACACGATGAAAGGGTGTAAATGAAATGAGTTACTTGAAATCCAGAAGAATTCTCTGTTTCTCACATTGAAGAACTTTCCCTTTTAGATCCAATCGAATCAGGAGGTCTTTGGACAAAAGATTTATGTGTGGCTGCATTGTCATCTTCTATAACATAAACTTCCTCAGGAGCAAAAAACTGAGTTGGTTTCCTTGCACGTTTAAGATTGGCATTTGAATTGCTCTCCTTAACCAGCAGAAGTTTTTCATGGAGATCAACTCCAACTGCATGGATAAAACTGCAAAAATGAGTCTTTAAACCTGGAATTTATGCACAGTGTATTTATGACTTTTAGAAACTTAGCTGTATTCTTCAAAAACAAGATCAGCCTTTATGGTCATCTTTCCGAGGGGGTTTGACACGAGGGTTGTCGTGCTGTAGGGGCTGCAAGTATAACCAAACATTCTACACTAAGTAATTAAAGACCTAGCAAATTGAACTAAACTCATTCATGAACTCAATCAAGTAGAACTGCCAGTCGGTTCTGTAAGTTAAGTCCACTGCAATTAAGGAAAAATGATTCTGAAAAAGCATTAGTTTTAAGGGCATTCATTTCCGTCTTCACCTAGTCTGAACTCTAAACTTATACGTCCAATTCATAACTTGGCTGGCATAAATAATAACTAAAACATGATAGAACACGAAAAAGTAACACGAACAAGACTCAAAACATATTAAATTGGCATAAATAATAACTAAAACATGATAGAACATGAAAAAGTAACACGAACAAGACTCAAAACATTTTAAATTGTTAAATTTATACGCTTGTCGTCGTGTAAGTGACGAAAACCTGTTTCAACGTATTATTATTAGGCTGATGTTTACAAAATAAGGTGTTCGAGAAGAAGATTGCATACCTTAAAAACTCATCCACTCTGCTGCAACCAAGTCAGATAAAGTTAGAAAGTAATA
Source organism: Gossypium hirsutum (assembly GCF_007990345.1). NCBI lineage: Eukaryota > Viridiplantae > Streptophyta > Magnoliopsida > Malvales > Malvaceae > Gossypium > Gossypium hirsutum. Next base: position 10,090,450 of record NC_053440.1, read on the forward strand.
TAGAGGAAACAAGCACAGGTAGCATCTAGAATTAAGCTTTCCACCAAAGTTCACCATTTGGCATAACAAAATCCATAAAGGAAAACAAAAAGTCTTCCTGACTTTTATTTGACAAAAATATTCGATTAAATAAGACATCTGTTTGAGAAAAAACACCATCGTTGCTCAAAACTGTAGTATCCAAATTAATATTAATAGCACCTTATCTTCTCATGGAAAAGAATTAGGTTATCTTCTTCTGAAGCAACGATCTGTAAGAGAATATGTTTAGTAAATTATATTTCATTAATGACTAATTAAGTAGTATGAAGAAACATCCGGATAACCTACCATGTCAGCATAGTGTCGCTTGGTTGATTGGACCCCTTGTGATGATAGCCTAGTCAATGTTACTGCTAACTTAGACTTCCCTTGCCTCTGGCATTCACTTACCTCGATCTTGATGTCAACTTTTGGAGGCAATGACGTGAGAGACTCCTTGATATGATTTCCAAAAGGAAACTTTCTACCAGTAACTAATTCTATCCTCCTTGGATCCGCTTCAGCTAATGTCTCAAATGATTTAATTCCCATTGAATGCAGTGCCTGAATAAAAGGAATAAATATAATGAGAGGACATTGAATCTAACAGATATTTAGAAATCCTTGTTTGCTCTCACCCCTTTTTTTTATTTTCCCAAGTATCTTTGTCCAGTTTTTATGTCCAACGCATATCCAGACATAGGTATGAGGATATGGCATTCCATGAATTCTTTAAGTTTATGTAAACAAGTTAGAAATTTTGAACATGTCCATTCGGACATATACTAATACCCAACACTTACATCTGGGTCCAAGTAACATAGGTAGATAGAATAAATGTAGCATTATCAAACAAATTAGTACTCGTCAAAGAAAACCTTTGCTGTCACCATGCCAATGCCAGGTAATTGTTTCAGCAGGTATGGACTGTCATCCCAGAGTTTCTGATATAACGACTTGGCTAAAAGGGACGAGTTCAGGGCTCCTCTATAGTTCTTTTTGTATATAAAATATTCTTTCATACACTTGGCAATTCTAGCCCCATTTGAGCATATTGAATTTGCATCCTAAGGCAAACAAGCCAATTCATAATTTCATCAGTTCAACTTTGAAGTAATTCTTCTAAAAAAGGTTATATCCATAATTAAAGTAAAAGGATAATCGAATTGAGGTCAATAAACCTGGGTCATGGATAAATCAGGAACTAAAGGATCCCCGGTTAAGCAGTCATTTGCCAAAACAAATATCTTTTCTTCTCTAGTTTGAATGCGTTTTTTCCGTTTTCCCTTATCACCGGTGACATGAAAACGGAGGCGGCCATCTTTGTCTCCATTTAAGTCATTCAAAACTTTCTTCTCATTGCGTCTGAGCTGTATCCCTTCGTTTTCAGAACATTAGTGTATCACTTTCATACTTTCTTGATCATGTACAAAATTTACTGTTTTTAAGTAACTTGTCTATCTGGACATAGATACTACGATTTTCCAAGGACCCCTTTGAATACATAGAAATTTTAGAAATTTATGCATACTCATAACGAACATATATATCCAATATTCACACCCGAATCCAAATATCATCGAGAAAACAACAATTTTTTTAACCAAAAAGAAAAAGAAACAACTATTACTAGATAGGGATACATACAAGCAATCTCCTCAGCATGGCAGATAATCTGTAGTACTTCTTCCAAACTACAGCTAGATGGTGCTTGCATAATGTGTTTCATGGTGTTAAATTTCAAATAGTACTTTGTCATCAATCTTCCTGGCTCTGGAAAAAAGGAAGTGATAATAAAGGGTAGGAATTAATGATATGTTTATACTTAAGGAAAACTAAGCGAAAGCTTAAAATTTTCAAGATACCTTGTGGCTTCAAGGCAAAACCTTCTTGATCAGTCTGGACCATTTGGTGGCATGATAGCTCATTAACATTTTGAACACAAATTTCTGGTTTAAACAACATTGATGAGTAATATGATGTCAAAACAAACACAATAAATCAAAATGGAAAGAAGTAGACCTTGCATATGCTTCTCTACTTGTTCTCTTCGAATTCCTTTTTTAACTGCATAATTCCCAGGATTCTGATTGTGCATCCAAGGTGTCAAATTTTGAAGTAAAATAAATTATATGATTCAAAAGATGGCTATATACATGCCTTTTTCATTCTCACATATAAATATGAGCACTTCATCCACTCAATTGCCTTTGTGATGTCAGAGATGGTCAATTGAACTATTTCTGCAGTTAAGTGTTCCGTCAAGCATGAGAGCAACCTACATTGGTAAGACAAATGCAAAGCACACAATTAGAAGATATCGCCCAGTTTTCATAGAAGGCACGCACTATTGCAGAAGTCAAGAATAACAAATCTTATATCACTCAAACTTAAGTGTGAGTGTCAAATGCGAATATGTGTCCATCACGGATATGTTTAACTTTTTTTAAGTTTTTACATGTATTTGGAGTATATCCTTATACCCATGTTTGAATATATATCGAACACAAGTATTTAAGAAAATTGAAAGGTCAGAGCAACATATTAAAAGTTGTTGACATACTGTGATTCTACCATTTCACATCCATTGAGGAGATTCTCATATAAATGAACCTGAGATCATGTATGAAAATCATAGAAGACAATTTAGCAATAATCAAGCATGGCTAAATTAGTGATAGTAAAGCAATATGCTAGGGAATCGGAACAAATCACAGTGTTAAACTACCGTTTCTCGTCTAGTCATGATTATAACCATCCCTGTATCTTCAAATGGGGGCCGACCTGCCCTCCCGCACATCTGAATAGAAAAAAACTAGTTTAAATATATCCATATACAAGAATACTTAAAAACATGGACATCAATGCAAGTACAACCTAATGGGGATAGAGATAAGCAGCAGGTAGGAGAGTAGAGAAAATCTAGTGATTTATGACTTTAAAAGTAACTCAGAACTATTGAAGATCCATGTAATAACACACCTGTAGTATCATTGATCGGTCATATTCCATGTAAAGGCCTTTTTCTTTGTTGCTGAATAAAATGAATTTTTTGAAACATTAGATACAATAGATGATGCTCTGGCCTCCTATGGGAACAAAAATTAGTTGAGGGAAACAGGCTGACTTACAAATGTTGTGTTGACTTTATTACAACTGTATGAGCTGGTAGGTTGATTCCATGGGCAAGAGTATTTGTGGTGCATAAAACTTGTACATCACCATTAAGAAAAAGACCTTCAATGAGATTACGATCCTTGAGACTAAGCCCACCATTATGATAACCAACTGCAAACATAGAATGGGACATCAACTTGACAAGCAATTTTTCAGGACAATGAGTGTCATAGCAGTATAAGTACACCCTTTACCTCCATAAAGAATATAAGATTGCATTTGTTTGTCACTGCATGACAGGGAAGCCTCCCGTAGCCTTTCCTGTTGTTCACTACTTTTAATAAATGGATTTGAATAACCAAAGGTCATTACAATCTGAGAGAGGCGTTGTGCTGCTTCTTGTGCCCCGCTTCTAGTTGAGCAAAAAACTAGAGCGGATTTTCCTCTTGAATATTGCATTAGAATATCTGCAATCAGTTTCGACCAATAGTTATATATATGCTCTTTTACGATAAAAGATGACTTGAGTGCATATACCAGAAACAATCAGTAAACCTTTAATAAGACATTAAGTCAAGAAGTTGAATCTTACCAAAAATATAGTTTTGGAGGCGCTGGTGATGACACATAGAGACAATCACTAGTGTTAGATGAATTTGAACTTTTTGACTAATGGTATATGTTCTTATATCTTCCCTTACAGTCTAAATATTTCTAGTAAGAAGGTGTATGACTTACTAATATAAATACAATTACTTGCCTTTTCAAATAGGAAGTCATTTTTTGCAGAGGCATACCCTGCAAGGAAGGCATTTACTGTTGTGAAAGAAATGCACTTGAGATAACTTTGGAAAGACAATTTTGAAGATGGAACATCTAAAAGGAAAACGCTTACCAAAAACTTTAGTGGTCAACTTTACAGGCCTCATTTCCTCTCCAAACCTGTTAAAACATTAGAAAGTTAATGGGGATATGATTCTACTGCAAATTAAGAGAAGATAACGCAGAAATCCCATCATTAACTCACCTCTTGATTCCTTGGACAGGGACCTCGAGCCATTCAGCTGTGCTTGTTGGTATGCAGTGTGTATGTTATTAAAATTTAAGTCATTTTCCATCTTTTGGAAGTAAAAGTTTCAAATAAAACCAGATTAACTCTTTAGCACCTATAAGAGGAAAGTTTTACCAAGGTCCTCAGTATTTGGAATAGTGGCTGACACAGCTAAAAAACGAACAGAAGCCAGAGCACTTGATTTCATTTCTGGGTTGCGAGCAAGCATTTTTATTCTGCTAACTATTGCTTCCAAAGTTGCCCCACGAAGATCATTCAGTAGGTGAACTTCATCAATAAGTAAAAGTGATATGTCACTGAAAAAGCTCAAGCCTCCATCTTTTATGCGATATCGAGTCACTGCATCAAATTTCTAAGTAAAAAAAGAAAACCCATCAAATCATGCAATTCTTGCCCCAACAGAACCATTTAAAAGAGGATCACATTGCAACAAAGGAGTAAATTCGCGGTTTGGGTTTTGGTATGACATGTAAATGTACTCACCTCAGGAGTGGTTAAAATGATATCTGCTTCTTGAATATTCCTTGTGCTATAAGAATCGTTATCACCTGTCAACTCCAGGCAACTTATCCCCAATGAACCAAACTTCTGAGTCCAATCACGCAGCTTCTCTTGTACTAAAGCTTTTGATGGAGCTATGTAGATCTTTAGACCAAATCAAAACAAAAAATAAGAATAGTCTCAACATGAGTTAACTGAAGACTAAGCCAAAAGAAAAGGCGCTTTGTGTGCTTTTATGTCCTAAAGCACTAAATTAAGTGCCTAGAAACTTAATACTGCCCATGAGTGGTGGAGACTCAACTGTTTTTAGTGTTCCCTTTATATGGACAAACCTTCCATCGCCAGAGATAAACCTTGAAAGAAGCCTCAAAATGCAGAGCTCAAAGAGCACGGTTTTCCCACTTCCGGTAGGAGCTGAAATTACCATGTTTACATCGGAGAGGAAACAAACAGGAAAGCATTCACTCTGCAGTGAATTAAAGTACCTGCAAATAACAATAAAAACCATGGAATCCTGGATTTGCTTCAGCCTTTCAAGAAAATAGATAAAAATGATATCAAGTTATGCTTGTAATCATTTACAAAGAGATTTAAATTGCAGTCGTGAACTCGCACCGCTTTTAAGGTGATTATAAACATAATAAATGATACCACAATGAATTGCAGTATATATTGGCTGTGAATATCAACGACGTTGAGTACTAAAACCACATTGCGGTCAATATTTAAATCCGTTCAGAATCAAGCTAAATCCATACAATGTTATTTTCAAACTCTCAAAATGCCAAAATTTAAAGTTGAAGTACATTTACCTGAAGTTAAAGATTGAACGGAAAGGCTCTGGTAAATCGAACACGGATTTCAGTGAATATGAATCCATAATCAAACTCTCTTGCTATCAATCTGAGGCAAGGAGAAGCTTTTTTTTTTTTAAAGCTAATATTATTTTTTGTAAAAAAGCCCAAAATGTCTCTGTTTAAAATTTTGAAAAGCTTGGATATTTATAACTTGAATTCTTTTTTTTTTTTTGATGCACACATTTTTATGCTCTTCCCCGTTTTTTTTTTTTTCTTAAGATTTAACAGGGCTTTTTAAAAGTAACTTTGACATGAAAAATATTTTTAAATAAAATGAACTTTTAAATAAAGAATTTTTTTACTTTTTACTCAAATAAAAAAATGAAAATTTTTAATTTTTCTCTCCTACAAACACTTTTGACAGAAAAAACTAATATTATCTTTTTGTAAAAAAGCACAAGAGGTTGTGCTTAAATTTGGAATAAACGCTTGGATATTTATAACTTGAATTCATCCTTTCTGGCGCGCACAATTTTATGCTCCTCCCCGCTTTTTCGGCTGTGTTTAACAGTGCAAGAAATATTAAATAAATAACAAATTTTTAGTTTTTTAAGAGTATTATCCCCGAATAAAAAAGTTAAAATTTTTAATTTTTGTTTTTTAAAAATACTTTTGATAGTTTAATTACATTTTTACCTCTCTATAATTAAGCTGTTAAAAGTATTTTGAGGAGAAAAAAGTTAAAAATTTTAACTTTCTATTTGAGAAAAAATACTTTTGAAAAGTTAAAAATTTCTTTCAAAAATAGTTTATTTAGTATTTTTTTTACTTCAAAAGTGCTTTTCATGTTAAGAGTGTTTTTAAAAAGTGCTGCTAAACATAACCTAAATACTTAAATCTTAAATAAAATTTTTTAAAAATACTTCTTAAAATCATACTTTTTAAAAATAATGTTAAACTAGCCCTGAATCATATTTGGATATTATATTTATAATCTGAAATGTTTGCCTAATGTTTTAAGTTGGGCCACTATTTATTTGATAAATTGGTGGGGTAATTTTTTTCTTGAAATAAATAGATTGGGTTTTTGCTTCTCATTAATCCAAAAATAAAAAAATTATAAAAATAGGCATAAGTTCATTACACCAAACAAAATTAAAACACACATGATAAATAAATTACACAAAAACCAAAACTTCTAGAAGCAATGAGACACCGACCCTTACACCCAGTTAGTTCCTTCGTTTTTTCCCCGTCTCAAAAATATCCATCAATGCTCAAAACTGACGGTTCCACAAAACCAAGAAGGAGCGTCCAAAAAAGATATATGAGTGGGGTAATTTTTTATTTATAAGCAATTTTAAAATTTGTATTATGTTTTTTAATATTTTACTATAAGTTAGTATTAATGTAATTTTTTATTCCACAAGTAGTTTAAAAATTTTGACGTGTGTTTTTTTAAATATTTTATTATACTTTTTTTAAGATATTTGTCAATCCATTGATCTTGTAGAAAATAAAAATTTTACTAACAGTATATCAAATAATCTCCTTTATAAAATATTGAACAACACTTAACTCTCTGTATAGAGTATAAAAACTCTACTAATATTATAACAAATAATTTTCCAACGATTTAAATTATTTATAAATAGATTAATTTATTATAACATAAATGATTAAAACTCTCTCAATTTGAACATTCCGTTTTTGAAATTATGTCTTTTCATTTATCGAATCCATTAAAATATCACACTTACGAACTAGACGAATTATATAATCAATAAGGGCCTACTTAAGGGAGTTGGAGGGGGCGGCCCCTTAAAATGTAATTTTTTTCATTTAAATCCTTTAAATTTTTAAATTAGTAGAGTTAAAATTACACTTTGACTAATTTTAAAAATAATAAATTTTAATTTAATACTTTAAAAATTATAAAAATATAAGCTATTAAAATATTAAAATTATATTTTTATTATCGTAAAAATTATAATTTCATCCGAAACAAATTTTTCCAACTTTCCGCCTGATAATCAGAGTAACGAAATTTTAAGAAGTGAATACTCTTCACCGGATTAGTTAGCTCTGCTCCACCGCAATCATTTTTGCTATCAGTGTTAACTGAGCATGCTCCGCCGAACTATTACTTCTACTTCAACAGGATTTTCCTTCCACCATTTTCAGCTTCATCTTCAAATTTCCTACCAACCCTTTAGGTTTCTCCGGCTCAAATTGTGTTGCAGACAGCTTGTTCTTGGCTTCGTTTGCTGCTGTTATCACTTCTTTCAATGCCAAGGCTAAATCATCCATGGCTTTCTCGTTGTTTTCTTCTGCATCGGCAATGGATTTAAGTTCACTTTTCAGAAATCTGACTTCCTCAGCTAGTTTCTTCGCCCTTAATGAAGACGCTCGCTCATCGTCTTGCGCACGAACCAATTTCTCTCTGGTAATTTGAAACTCCAATTCAAGTCTTTTTAAATGGTCATCCCCCATGGAAGTTTGAGAGGAAACATTTGATGGGTTTTCCCATTTCTGCAAGTTTTCCAGGAGAGAATTGATTTGGTGCTTGGAATGTTCAAGTGAAACCTTTGCTTGCTCAAACTCTTTCGATTGAGCCACATATGCATCATATATATTCTTCTCCGATTCAATTTTTAAATTATGTCAAAATAATTATTAAATTTATTAAAAATATATTAAAATTTATGTTAATTAATTAGATAAATATTTTTAATAATTTTAATATATTCATATTTATTTTAAATTTTTTAAATTTTTTATATTTTTTAGAATTATTGTTAAGTATTTTTTTAAAATCAATTTGATTTTTAGCTATAGCTTAGGGACCAAATTAGTAAATAATCATTTAAATTAACATCCCACATTATCATTTAACAGATAAAATTTAACGAATGGCAAATTTGCATGTTTCGAAATATATAAAAGCTAATTTGTCCATTTTTCAAAACATGGGCCGAAATGCAATCTACTCCTAAATATAGAAACTTTCCCAATACTTTTATCCGCTTTTAACATAATTTTAGTTTTTTTTTTCTAAATAAGCATTACACGCCTTTTATAATCTTAATTAACTTTGAATACTATTGAAATTAGAATGAAGAGGATTTTCTCTTTTTAATTAGACGAAGTTTAGTTATTTTAAGTGTAATCTTATCAATTTTAGTTGACATGATATAGTTAGCTTTCTCTATAATAATTATACTATATCATCATTTCATTGTAAACAAAGTTTATTATAGAATCGATTTTTATTTTTCATTTTTAAACAACTTTTCATGTACAACAACAACAACCATAAAGTATAAAGTACATTCTTTGTAAATACCGAAAGAATCTGATATAAATAAGGAACCATCATGTCAGATCATTAAGAACAAAACTATATATGAAATTGATCTTCCAAGAAAATAGTTTTCTCTCTTTGTATAACTCTGTGATGGGGATGGAAAAAAATACGAGATATATATCTATTTCTTGGGGATCACTACCTCTTTTTAAATAATCTGTTCTTATATTAGTTTTGAGTATTTATAATTTGGCCCATCATCAAATTATAAATACAACTTATGATATCTACACATTATTTCCATGCATTTTAATACCTATGATTTATAACATAATTGATCACTTTATTTTGTATCACACTTTATAATAGCATTATATATTATACATATGTGCCTATAATTTAGGATTTTAACATTCTTTACTAAAATTTTACTATTCATTCATATCTAATTTGTGTCTGCCATTTTTGGCATGAAGTTTCATCTATCATTTTGACACAATTATTTTTTTAGGGTTTTTTCACGGTCGTTTAAGGTTTTTACAGCTTTGTTTGAGGGTTTTGGTGGGCACTATGGAGGACGAGATGGTGAATTTAAATTTCATTGATGGGGAGGAGGAGGCGTTTCAAGAAGAAGCAACTAAATTAGAAGAATAATACAAGTTTTGTTTGGTTGGAAGTTTTCTAACATAGTGTGGTGCATTTTCCTTCACTGAGAAACACCATTGTTGATCTATGGAACCCTATTGGGGCATATCCATTACATATCTAGGGTAGAAGCATTTTTTTTGTTTTAGTTTTTCTATAAAGTTTACATGAATCGGGTTCTAGGGGGATGATGTGGTTTTTTAACAATCATCTACTATTAATGCATAAGATCCAACCAGGAGAGGATCTGATTACATTGCCACTAATCTATGTGGAGTTTTGGGTGCAGATACACGATATGCCTCTGGGTCTGATGTCGAAAGCAATGGCACAATAGTTTGGGTTGTTTTGGGGGTTTTTTTCTTGATTATGATACGAAAATTCTAGCTTTAGGCATAAAGAGACATATGCGAATTAAAGTTAGATTGGATGTCCGGTTTCCTTTGAAGCAAAAAAAGAAGATTATGGTAGGGACCGGTCGAATGGTTTATGTTAGATTTCAATATAAAAAGGTTAGCCCATTTTGTTTTCTCTGTAGTAAACTCGAACATGGGGAGAGTTTTTGCCCAGTATGGGTTAGGGTGGATCCTGTTAAAATTACATTCGAGTGGGACATTTTATTACGAGCTTCGGCAAGAAGATGAGCAACAATGGTTAGCAGATAGTTGCGAGAGTCGAATGGAATAATGAGTAAAAGTTTGGATAAGGATAGAGGAGGAATTAGGCGTCATTTCGGAGATAATATAACAAATTGTTATCCAAATCCTAATCACAATTTGCTAGGATCCACAAGAGTTCAAGAGGCTAAAGCTAGGGCTTATTTAGGAATAACAAATTGAGAGTATGGGTCTAATGCTAAAGGGTCGAATGATGCTTGGCTTATGGAAATAGGTTCGGATGGTGAAGACAGTCCTGTTCAGTTCATTGATGGGAAAAAAAAGGCAACAAGCGATTAGAGCAATACCTACTGATTTGATCAATGGTGATACAAGGGTGATAGAGGAAGGTGAAGAAAGATTGGCTAGCTCTACAATGTAGGGAAACCAAGTGCAATGAAAACTCTACTTTGGAATGTTTGTGGGTTGGGGAAGCCACAGGAAGTAAATCGTCTCAGGAATAAGTTGAGAGAAATTTGTCCCTAAATTTTGTTTCTAATGAAAACAAAAGTTAATGCGAGAAGGATGGAAGGAGTTAGGAGGAAGTGTGGATTTCTTAATGAAATAGATGTAGGAGTAATGGGTTCCAGATAGGAATTATCATTGGGATGGAGACAAAGCTATGGGGTTATTTTAAGAAGTTATTCATAGCACCATATTGATGTTGAAATACATGATGAACAGGATGGTACACCATGGCATTTTACTAGTTTTTATGGGCATCCTAAAGATCAGTTAAAGGGTAATACATAGGATCTACTTCAATAGTTAGGTCAAGATCAAATAATGTCATGGTTGGTAATTGGAGATGTCAATGAGATAGTATATTCTTTTGAAAATAATGGTGGACAGCTACGACCGGAGAGAAACATGGAGGCCTTCAAGTCTGCTTTATAAGATTATGATCTAAGTGATCTGGGGTTTACAGGACGTTAGTTCATATAGGGGAGAGGCAAATTAGAATTAAACAATATTTGAGAAATACTTGATAGGAGAGTAGCGAATACAGATTGATGGAATAAGTTTCCAGAATATTATGTTGTTCATTAGAGTTATTCTTTTTTTCATTACTTTTCGATAGTAGTAGATATAGAAGGACGGAGGAGTTCTCAGCAGAAAAATGGATGATCTTGTTTTCACTTTGATGCTAATTGGTGTTTGGAAGGGTATTATGAAGAAGAAATCTAAAAGTTCTAGGATTCCTCTTATGACGTTTTGCCTTTAAAGTTAGAAAGGTTGGGGAAAAAGTTATGGCGATAGAGTCATATAATTAAAAGCAATAGGGCGGTAAATAAGAGAATGCTAGAACTCAGAATGAATGAGCTTTATAAACAAGAGCCGGATGATGATATTTTCACTAAATTTTCAGAGATCCACCTTGGGTTGAATTTAGAAGCGAACAAGGAGGAAATGTTTTGGGAACAAAGGGCTTGGATAAATTGGCTTACAAATGGTGATCGTAACATTATTTTCTTCCATAAGATTGCATCTGGTTGGAAAACACGTAATATGATTGTGGGGGTCAAGGATGGTGAGGGGCTTTGGGTGACTGAAGAAGAATAAATTATGAGGATCGCCTCGAATTATTTCATTAAACTGTTCATGGCCTCACCAACAGAGGATGCTTCTCATATTTATGTTAATGTTAAACGTAAGATTTCAATTGGTATGAACGATGAATTGTTGTTACCTTTCAGTGGGGAAGAAGTATGGATTGTTGTTAAGTCTATGGCCCTATCAAACCTCCAAGTATTGACGGTTTTCTCACTCTTTTCTACCAGAAATATTGGCATATTTTAGGCAAAGAGGGTACAAAATATTGTCTAGTAGTTCTTAGTGGTGAGGTCGCTATTGATGAGATAAATAAGACCCATATTGTATTAATCTCAAAGGTCGGTAAACCTAGAAACAGGACTCAATTTAGTCCTATTAGTTTGTGCAATGTTCTGTATAAAATCATTGCAAAAGTGATAGTGGGCAAAATGAGTGGTATATTGGAATGTTGTGTTGATGAGGCTCAATGAGCGATTATACTTGATAGGTAGATATTAGATAACGTTTGAGTTGCGTATGAAATTTTACATTCCTTCAAAATGAAAAGATCGGGTAAATTAGGTAATCTTACACTTAAGCTTGACATGAGCAAAGCTTATGATAGGGTGGAATGAGATTTTTTTTTGCTGGAATGATACTACAACTAGATTTTCATGTTAATTGGGTGACATTGGTTATGAGGTCTGTTACCTCTATTTCCTACACAATTGGTGTTAACGGTGTCACTAGTGACAACTTTCTACCATCGAGTGGGTTAAGCCAAGGTGACCCACTTAGTCCCTATTTTTTTTATTGTGTGTTGAGGGTTTTTCTACTATTTTGAATTATGCTACAATGACAGGGATAATAAGGGGCTGATTGGAAAAGAAAGGCTTGCAATTAACCATTAGTTCTTTGCAATTGATTGTATTTTGTTTGGCGATGCCTCGAAGGAGGGTGCACAGAATGTTCATAAAGTAATTACAGAGTATAAAGCCACTTCTGGTCAAAAGGTAAACTACGATAAATCGTTGATTTATTTTGGTGCAAATGTTGGAGTTATTGAGCATGATATTGTTGGTAGCATTCTGAGAGCTTGTGTAATAGCTCGTTTTTAATGGTGTCAAAAATAATGGTTTTGATACCACAATTTCGATGAGTGAGTAAACATTTTAATATTTATTTATTTTCTATAGGTTAAACTGGAGTCGTATTAAATTTTCGTTAAGAAATTTTAAAGTTTAAATAGTTAATTAGGTAAAAAAGACTAAATTGAAAAAGGTGCAAAAGTTAAATTCTACTAATTAAATGGATTGAATGGCCTTGGAAATGTAAGTTGGTAGATCTATGAGGTAATTATGTCATTTATATTGGTGTTGGACAATGATGGACATGGATTGGTTATTTTGTAAGTGTTAATTAAAGGGTAAAGTAGTAAAACAATAAATAAAATGTACAAGTAAAATAATTTCATCATATTTTTCCATTTTCTTGTGTTTGATGAAAATCACCATTGTTGAGCTTGAGAAAATTCAGCCAAGTTTCCTTTGGTGCATGGTGAGGTTTTTAAACCTCAGTTTTAATGATTTTTAGGTTTTTGAACTTGTTTTTAGCTTAATCTACGTAACTCGAAGGTTGAATTGTAAAGTTATAAAAAAATTTAGGGTTTTTCCATGAATAATTTAATATTTTTTTGAATTTTTTGATAGATTATTAAGTTTAATTGTTAGATAAACATGTTTTGTTAAGTAATTTTTGATGAATTTAAAGTTTAAGGACTTTATGGTGAAAATAGTAAAATTTATGGTTAATGTTGTGAATTAGAGAAAGTTAGGGGTTGTTTGGAACCTTAAGAATATTTGGGTATTATGATATTTTATTTTATTGGTTAAATTATAAGATTTATATTTAGGGGTAAACGATAAAAAGTTAAAATGTTAGGGGTAATTTTTTAATTTCACGTTAATATAGATTATAGGTTTGAATTGTTTAATTGTATTCAATTGAAATATTTAATTGAGTTAAATTATTATTTAGATCAAGAAAAGAATCAACCGGACTTGAATCGAGAAAAAGCGAAAGTCTCGGATTAATTCTTGACTTTTGTTGATACAATCGTTGTGGTCGAGGTAAGTTCGTATGAATTTTATTTTTATTAAATGTTATTTTGGTTGATTATTTGTTAATGTTATATTATTTACAATTGATTCGATAATAATTCGATAATTAAAAACTTGACGACAAAAGTCCTGTTTGAACTTAGAGAATGCTTAGGATACAAATGACATGTCATTAGGGATTATATGTTCGGGTGTTGGTCCTGGATGTCCTACCGATGGCTGAGATCTTGCATTTGCTGCAGATTCTCCACAGCTCGTGTGAGTAGCATCGTGTAGCTAACATCCCTACCCACAGCTCGTGTGAGCATTATTTAAAATGTTATGGTTATAGAGAAAGTTGTTCTTGAGTATCCGATGTTATTCTATACAGTTCAACGGGTACGTAAAGTAATGGAAAGGTTTAGATATGAAATTACGGATATGAATGATTTTATGAAATGGTAAGATGAGCTATGAAAATGAATGAATAAGGGAATTAATCACATATGTGAAGTAATGTGAGTAAATGTAACTCATTTCATGTTGTATCTTATGTTTCATAGATGATGAATTGTTAAGTTATTTACAAATGATGTGAATTGTGGAGTTTAGGAAAGTCAAGTACTATATGATTTAATAAGCATGATTGAATGATTAAATATTAAGGAACGGTAAGTTTAAGTTTCTCTTATACGAACTTACTAAGCATTAAATGCTTACGTAGTTGTTTTCCTCTATTTTATAAGTCATCGAAAAACTCAATTGGTTGAAATATTGTCGGAGCCTATCACACTATTCGCTGATCATTTTGGTAGTTTTTGAATGTTTTAGTTACAATTATAAATGGCATGTATAAGGCTCATATGTAATAGGTGTATTTGTGTATGCTTGGATACTTATTACAAATGTTATGTATTAAGCTTGGTATAAGCTTACTTGTGTATGTGCCTTTAATCTTTGTGTGAATATGTTTATATAAAGTTGTTTTGGTCTTTTGATATAAACAATATTTAAGTGTTTGAATCATGAATAAGAAGAAATGATAAGTTTGGTATGAGTTTTATATATGAACTTATAAATTTGAATGCAAATTAGTTGATGTATCATGTGAATTGAGGTTGATAATTGAATTGTGGTGTCAATAAGGACACATTGATTAGGCATTTAGGTTGAATTTTTTTGGCATGTTTTAGGCTTGTTTAAATCTATTTCTAAAGTGTGCAAATGGTTGGTTTTTATTTGGCTTGGTACTTAAGTTTTGGAAGACAGTATGCCTTGTTTTCGAAGCTTTTTAAGGTGCACAGGACCATGTGCATTATTAATTTTAAATGAAGATTTTTCACATGGTCACAATGAGTTACACGGTCCAAGCACACGGGCATATGGGGTAGCCACACATGTGTGTTTAAAGCCACACAGGCTGGCCTCTTTCACACGGCCGTGTGACCCTTGTTTCCAAATTTTTAAATTTTTTTCATATTTTTCTATTTAGATTCAAATTTGTCATTGATTGTTTCCAAACTATTTTTAGGGCCTCGTAAGCTCGTTTTAAGGCCCATAAATGTTATTTTGCTAGGAATGAAATGCATATTTGAATGTTGTTATTTAAATTAATAAATGAATAGATTAATAATGTAAATTGTTTTTATATGTGTTGTAATACTCCGTAACCCTAATCTGACAACAAAAATGGGTTAAGGGTGTTACAGTTCGGGTATCGACGAAACCAGGAAAGTACTTGGGATTGCCCATGATGGTTGGTCGGTGTAAGAAGCAAGCCTTTATGATCTATCTCGATTGGTTTGGTAAGAAAATTGAAGGTTGGAGCACGAGATTTTTTTCAATGGGTAGGAAAGAGATTTTTATTAAAGCGGTACTGCAAGTAATACTATTTTAAGCAATGCATTGCTTTCTTTTACCAAAAATGTTACGTAGAAAATTAGAAAATGATCTTAACAATTTTTTTGTAAAGGAATAATAAGTCTCTTAAAGGTATTCATTAGAGTACATGGCACTCGTTGTGCTTATCGAAAGCGGAAAGGGTATTAGGCTTTCATTGATTTGGCCAAATTTAACGTTGCCTTATTAGCTAAATTGTGTTGGCATATTATAACTCATCTAGCTAGTTTGTTGGCGAAAGTGCTTAAAAGTTAGGTGTCATCCACAAACTGAATTTATGTCAACTAGGCTAGGTTTTCACCCTTCTTTTACTTGAAGAAGCATCTTGAGTGCTAGAGGGGTTAATTAAGAGAGGTTTTAGGTGGTATATTGGCACGGGTGAAAAGGTCAACATATGAAATGAATCGTGGGTTCCTGGCCCTGGAAATGGTAGAATAAAACATTAGCGTGTAGATGTCAAATTCTCTAATGTTACTCAACTGATGAATTCAGACTCATGTACCTGGATTAAAGGACGTGTTAGGGCCATCATTGATACTAATCAGGCTGAGAAAGTCCTATCTATTCCACTTGTGTAGTCAAAGCCTCTGGATACTCTTGTGTGGCGTTATGAGGGGTCAGGGGAATACTCCGCTAAGAGTAGGTACAAACTATTACTATAAGAGGAGATACATAACAGGGGCTTATATCCCATATCTATGCCTAAAATAAATACAATTTTTTATACAAAATTGTGGGCACTTCAACTCTCGGAAAAAGTAAAAATTACAATGTGGAAATTTGCTAACAATTTTTTGCCTACTTTCGGGAATTTAATAAAGTGCAAGATTCAGGTTGATACTTTGTGCCCTTTGTGCAATGAAGCTGAAGAAACAGTTAACCATATTTTGAGGTACTATTCTATTTCTAAACAAACACTAAATATTTTGAATGTTGCGGTGTTTCCTGCCTTAGAGTACACAAACTATAGAATTTGGTTAGTAGGGGCATTCATACAAGTAGACATAAGATCTAGAAAGTTAATGGTGATCACTTACTGGGCTATGTGGTACACACAGAACAGACTAGTTCATAAGGGTCTTAGGAAAACATCGAAGGAGTTTTCAGGGTTTATTATGGGGTTTTTGCTAGAGATCGAGGCCTTAGAAGAGCTAAGGCCAACTACTTTCCTTCCCAAGTAGGAAGTATGGGAGCTTTACGACCCATGTAACATACCAAAAATCAAAGGTTAGTATAATCGGGTTTGTGAATCGAGAGAGAATGATCATGCCTTCATTTTTGAAATTTAGCTATGCATTTTTAGGAAATAAATGAGGTATTGGTTTGTTGGTTAAGTGTTAGTGAAATGTTCCTTGAAACCTAAGTTCAAATCCCTTCTCTCTCACCATTTTTATTATTTTACAAGTTTTGGCTTAAACCCTAGTTTGTAACATGTCTTATTTTTTAAAAATAAATATTTCAAATTTATATCAATAATGAGTTATTGGTTTGATGGTTAAACATTAGTGAATTTATCCTTGAGGTCCTAACCTCAATTCTATTCTCATGCAAATAATTTAATTTTTTGACAAAAACCCCTTGTTTTAATGTGTGGGGCATCCAAGCCTAGTTAACCTAGGCATAAATATTAATTTTTTTACTAATAATCAGCCTTTAATCCTCCTCCTCATTTCCCTATTTTCTCCTCTCCTTCTCTTTGATTTTAATTTTTTTTCCTTTCCTCTATTGTTGTCCTCGCCTACACCTAGTTTTACCATCTCTTTCTTGTTTTTTTTTTATTTTTCTTTTTGCCACAATATTTGTTAACATATTCTCCACCATATTGCTATCATCTTTCCTCATTAAAATCAGCCCCAAATCTAAAATCTTGAACTCTAAGATCCATCCCAAACATTGCCAAGAAAGTGTCATTGTCATTTCTCTCGACTAGCTTAGGTAAGGTCTCTTTTCTCTTCAATTTCTTGACTAATTTTTTCAATTAAAAACTAGAATTTCAAGATCTAGAATTTTGTGGATTTTAAATGATTTTTAAGGTATTTTTCCATATTTTAATGAGATCTCAAACCGTTTTAAAATTCAGCCCCAATTTTGGCCACCATAGTTGGTGGTGCGTGCGCCTATGTGCAAGAAAGGGAGCTATTTTGTTTCTTGGTTCTTGCTTATATTTTTCCAGGCTTAATTTGAGTTTTTGAACCCTCCTAATCAGCTTTTAAACTCATTTCAATTAGGGAAAAACATTCTTGATCGATTCGCCATTCGAAACCCATAAATCGTGAAGCGTAAATGCAATTAAAGGTAACTAGTTTGTTATTTTGACATAGTTGTTGGGTAAATGTTATGAATTGATTAAATGAATGAATTTAATAATTAATTAGCTACCTATTTTCCAGTATATTATTGAATTAGGTGCTGACCCAAACACCCCAAATCATCTGTAAAGGTGAAGAACGATTGTACGTACAGTTCGCATCGATACAGCTTAAGGAATCTAACTAGTTTGGATTCATAAAATAGTTATAATTTTAACGATTAGTTTGAACTCATAAGTGGATTTTTGGGGGATGGTTTAATGGTAAATTTATTGAATTTATACTGAATTTTGGTTTTGGTTCGTTTAATGAATTATTAAGGAAAATTGGAAGATTCGCTAGTGTGCTGTGAGGAAGTGAAAAATAAGGTGTGGGTCCTAAACTCATAAAATTGTTTAAAAATGTTAAATACCATGTTATATTTGATAAATTAGCTTGCTTATTGGATGGCTTAATAGCCAAATTATTGATTTTGTGAGGGGCCAAACTAGGTATGTTTCAAGTTTTAAAAGATTGACATGTTGGCAAAATTGCTAGTTTGGTAGTATGAATGTTTGATTGAGTTTGTAATTGCATATTTGAGTTATGAGATATGAGAAGGTTTGACTGAATGATATAATGTGTTGAGATATTAAGCTTATGTATGATTTAAATGCATGAGATATTTTTTATATTGTGCACTGAAAAGGGTGCTATTTATGTACAATGAAAATTCGTAAAGTAAGTGAAATTGAACAATATTGATTGATATCAACATAATGATAATTTGAAAGTTTGGAACATTGTTTCCATTTATTGAAAGTTTGTGATTATTGAGGACATGCTAAGCATGTCAAATGACTGTGAAAAGTATTGAGATATGATTATGTATAAGATTGTGTGACATAATGCATATGCATTGGGTTGAGATTTTGTGGTTGACAAAGGAGTTCCGTGGAGTACTGGCGGCATATTAAGTCCGCATTATTCATAATCAGTGCACTCCACCTAAAGTACTGAGGGGAATAGCGATTTATTGCATTTTTACTGGCAGAATTTTCTGCATATTGTTATCGGTGGTTTTAACCACAACGGGCTTAAGCCCATAATGTTTTGGAGTTCGGATGATGGGTTTTGGGGAACTCGTGGTGTGTAGCGGATGGTATGGGTAAGAACCTTTTTGCATTACATCATGTGCACGACATATTCGAATGTTATTGATTTATGCTATGTATTGTATTTTGTTGTATTGAATGGTATCGAAATTAATTATTGTTACTCGAATGAATGATTTCCCATGCTCATATACCATTTGACATCAATTTGATAATGGCTATGTAATGACATGAAATTCCTGTGATGGTTTTGTTTTCTTCTGTTAAAGTTAATATGTCTCACTGTATTTGATGTTTTCATCTGTTTAAATATTAGTTCAACTCACACTGAGCGTTTCATAAGCTCACCTCCCAATAGTGTTTAACTTTTCAGGTAAACCTCGAAATTAGAACCAGACTCGACATTCGAAGAATCACCTTGGACCTTGAATTATTTTTTTAATAAGTATTAATCAATCTCTATTTGTTTTGGTTTGTAATTTTTAAGGACTTCTGGTCTGTAGTTTGGTAACTTTTTTGGGGGATTTTTGCATGCATGGATTACTCAAGCATAATAACTGAACAATGCATGATATTGGGCTTAAGTAAAATTTGATATCATTCCTTAGTTTCCACTGCATTGCAAATGAATTGTTTTTGAAAAACAAATCGATAAGGCAACTAAGTTTCCAAAATGACTTGAAAAATGGTTTTTCCGCTACATTAGTTTAACATTGATTTTTTTTTAAAGAAGAGCAAAAAACAAAGAATTTTTCTAAAACAACACCATCAACAATAAAATGAATCCTAAGTATACACAACCTAATGAATGAATGCTTTTAAGCTAACGTAAAGTACAACTACGATTTTCTCTAAAATGAGTTTATTTAAGGTCTTCAAAAGTAACGTAAGTTAGCTTAGCCATTTCGATGGCTAATGTAGCCTTCTCAATCTAGCCATAACGTCTAGGCCGGGTTTGGGAGGTTAGAACCCAGACAACATAAAGATAAATTTTGATGCATCTTTTATCGAGAATACTAAAACTTCTATATCAAGTATTCTAGCAAGAGACAATTCAGGACAAATTATGGCCACATGTACTTACCCAGATCATGATATTGTTGATGCCTTTGTAGCAGAAGCAAGGGCATGTGAACAGGCCGTCATTTTTGCGCATGAACTAAGGTTTCACTCAATCCAAGTTGAGGGTGACTCACTTACAATTATTAAGAAATTGAACTCCTACACAATAGATAGATCGGTGTTGAGTCCAATTATTCAAGATATTAAAGCCACCATGGGTTTTTTTTAATGGATTACCTTTTGTTTTGCTAGAAGTGAGGCTAATGCAACTACACATGCTTTAGCGGGAAAAGGGTGTCGGTTCTCAGAGCCAAGGTTCTGGATGGAGGAAGCGCCGACAACAGTGCAGTGATCAGTGACCATAGATTGGCACAGGTGTTGTCTCGAAGCTAATTTAGGCAATGGGAAGCTTTGGGTGTTTGGAGATTAAGCTATTTGTACTCCAAAGGTGTTACCAAAGTGTTGTCCTCTAAGATTGGTTAGTAGGTTTACATGCAAAAGGTTTTTGCAAGATTTTTCAGAGAGGATTTCAGTTGGCTTCACCGACGTTTCATTTTGCAAGGGAAGAGAGGTCTATGTTTCAGGTTTTCTTTAGTTTTTTGGTTTTTGGAACTATTGTTTGCTTTTAATTTCTTTTGGTTTTCTCTAAAACTTTACTTTTTCTTACTGTTGGAACGTTAAGTCTCTTGACTTTCCAACCTTTGCTATGAAACTCAGCTGTTATTTCAAAAAAAAATCTTTATAACAATTTTTTCTTTGAAATTTTAGTAAAATTATGTTCTATTCCTAAATAAAATAATAAATAATAAATATTAGTTAAGATATTATTTCAATAAAATAATTAAATTTATATAAAAATATATTAATTATATTTTATTAAATGACAATAATTTTTAATAAATAAAATTACATTTGTTATGCAAGATAAAAGGCTTAAGGGTGTAAAAAGCCCTCAAACTTAAAAAAAAAAAGCAATTAATCTCATTTTTTTCACTTAATTAGGTACTTGAACTTTCCAAATGCATCAAAAAGGCCCTCAAACTTTTAAAAAAAGCAATTAAGGCCCTGCTTTTTTTTAGCACTCAATTGGGTACTTAAACTGTCAAAATGCATCAAAAAGACCCACAAATTTTTAAAAAAAAATTAAGCCCCTACTTTTTTTTTTTTTTGCACTCGATTGTCAAAATGCATTAAAAATGTCTTTTAAATGTAAACTTTAACAATTGACCGTTAAAGTTAACTACCCCCAATTTTTTTTCAGTTAAAGTCACCTCGTGTGATAACCATTGCGTCACATATGCCAAAAAATTATAAAAAATAAAATAGTAAAAGTTATAAAAAATATTAAATTTTAATAAAAAACATTTAAAATTTACTAAAAATTAGAAAAATCTATATATCATAAAAAATATAAAATTTTATAAAAATTATAAAATGCATCAAAAATATCCTTTAACCATTAACTTTAACCGTAATGATCCCCAGTCTTTTTTCAGTTAAAGTCATCACATGTTCTAATACAGCGTGACATGTGACAAAAAAATAAAAAATAAAAATCAATAAAAGTTATAGAAAATTATAAAATGCTTCTTTTGGTATGATAATTTTTATAATTCTTTTACGAATTTTATATTTCTTTACATTTTTTATCATTTTCTTACTACTTTATAAAATTTTATATGTACTTTTTTTTCTATATTTCTATATATTTTATAATTTTTTATATTTTTATAATATTTTTATAATTTTTAATAAAAATTAAATATTTCTTATATTTTTATTAAAGTTTAATAATATTATTTATTTATTATTTTTTGCCACATGTGACACGTTATGACTTTAACGCCCATGTGCCAAGCTGTGTGATCAATTCTAAGCATTCTATTTTAAAATTTTAAAGATGCAGGGGACATACGGTCAAAACACACGTCCGTGTCTCTACCTATATGGACGAAATAAGGTCATTTCCAAGCCATATTCCTCACCCATTTAGTTCTCCACCTATACTAACATTTTAAAACATTCAAAAGCCAATCCAAGACATTTAAATTGACCAAAATCAAGTCATATATCCTCATTTCTCATCATTCAAGTTTACCATATCAATGAAAACATCTATTTGTTTACTTATACCAACTATACTATCTCATCTCATACATCAATATGCCTATAACTTATCCATCACTCAACCACATCAAACACAACAAACATAAAGAAGCCACACAAATATATACTTAACAACAGTATGTCCAACCCAAGTCATTCCAATGGTTATTTATAACCAAAACACATATTTGTCATCAATGGCTCAATTGAACCTATACATGCCATTCTACCAAATTTAGTTTGTTTACCAAAATGAGCCGAAGGATAGTGTGATGATACTCTGACCAGCTTCCAACCACTTCGAGCTTCTAAATTACTATAAAACAGGAAAAATAATACAGGGTAATCATATTATGCTTAGTAAGTTCGTATAACAGGAATTTAACTTACCATTCATTTATATTTAAAGTAAGCATGCAAAATTCATCCAAAGAAAATTTGGCAATTTGCATAAACACATATAATCTCAAGAAACATGTTAGTCATGTAATTCATGTGAATATCAATAAACAAGGATGAGCTCATTATGTAACAAATTTTCATGTACATATGCTTTCCACATCATATATCCATATAACATATACAATTCCACAATATTTTATCCGAAATTCAGATTATTCTATGTCGGGAACTTTGCCCATTGAATTTATTAAAAATATCGATGGATACACAGGTAGTACACTTGAAGTGTACAAATTGTAACCCGTAAATTCATATTCGAGAGTGCTCCTTAGAGCAGATAATCGGGAAGCCCTCTCACGAGCCATATAACAGGAAGCTCATGTGAGGTGTATAACAGGAAGCTTATCTGGGCTATATAACAGAAAGCTCATAAGAGCCATAATCAGGAAGCTCATGCGAGCCAATAACTGGTAGCTCCGAAGAGCCATTAAATAGGAAGCTCCGAATAGCCATGTATCGGGAAGTTCAAGCGAGCCATATCGGGAAGCTCCAGAGAGCCATTAATTAGGAAGCTCACAAAGAGCCTTTAATCGGGAAGCTCATGAAGAGCCATATAACGAGACTCACATAAAAGTTGCGGTGTGTCCACAACACATGCAGGGTCACAACCGATCAGGATGCTCTAAAGATCTATTAACAGGAAGATCGAGAGGCTTAATAATGGGACGCTCTTTCGAGTTGTGGTGTGTCCACAATATATGCAGGACCACAACCAATACGGGAAATCCTGTATCCATCCAATTTCATTTATTCAATTGGGACTTGACGTTTGTCACGCATTGTCGAATGTAATATTAATTTCATATTCATAGCAACAATACAATCACATACACAACATTCAATTCAAGCATATAAATATACAAAATTTAGTTACACGAATTTACCTCAACAATGTTCTTGAACTTGTGTGCTACTAATTCGTTACTTTTTCTTTACCTCGATTTAGCTCCGTTTTTGGTCTATCCGGACCTATACGACTAAATTTAGCTCAATTTAATATAATTCATATTCAACTCAATTCAATTCACATCTTAAGAAAAATTACCATTTTACTCCTACACTTTTATTTAATTTCGATTTCATCCCTAGGCTCGATAAATGAAATTCATGCAATTTAATTCTTATTTCAAGCCTAACCGATTTTTACATATAACATTTGCAGCCCATGAAATTCATAAAATTTAGAATTTTTTTCATGAATTTTACATTGTTACAATTTAGTACCTAAATCACAATTTCATGAAAATTCATTTTACAAAAGTTGTTTATTTATCAACAACCTTTCATTTTCTACCATAAATTTCATATTTCATGCATATTCATCCATGGAAAAATCTTATTACTTTAATAAATTTGTAAATTAATCCCCCGGATAGCTAAATTAAGCTATTACAATCTCGAAAATATAAAAATTACTAAAAACAGGACTTGAATACTCACTTAATTAGGCCAAATATGTTTTCTCTTTCTTCAATTCTCCATGGCTAGGGTTTCCATATTTTATTTGGGAAAGATGATGATAAAATAATGATATTTTCCTTATTTTATTATTTATCATCTTTATTTTTCATCTTTCAAATTCAATCATTTTCTTTTTCTAATTTTCCATGGATGAATCATCAAACTTATCTACTAACTCCTCTTAATGGTCTATTTTCCATATAAGGACCTCAAATTTTGAATTTCATAGCTATTTTATACTTTTAGCTACTAGAACTCAACTTTTGCATTTCATGCAATTTGGTCTTTTTTCAAATTAGACGTGTAATCGGTAAAATTTTCTTAATGAAATTTTTATACGACATTCCTATCATAATGTAGACCATGCAATAATATTAAAATAATTTTCCTTACGAATTCAGATTTGTGGTTCCGAAACCACTGTTCTAATTTCACTGAAAACGGGCTGTTACAACTCTCCCCCCTTAAAAATTTTCGTCCTCGAAAATCTTTCCTGTAAATAGATTTGGATATTGATTTCTCATTGTTTCCTCCGGTTCCCAGGTAGCTTCTTCTATACCGTGTCATTGCCAAAGAACTTTCACTAATACTAACTTTTTATATCTCAATTCTTTTATTTCACGTGCCAGAATTGTGATAGGTTCTTCACTATAGATCATATTAGGCTGAATCTCGACATCTATCGAAGAGATAACATGTGAAGGGTTTGACCAATACCGTCGTAGCATAGATGAGTGAAAAATATTGTGAATCTTTTCAAGTTCTGGTGGTATTGTATATCGGTACGCAATAGGTCCGATTTTTTTAATAACCTCATACGGTCCGATAAACTGTATACTCAATTTTCCTTTACGGCCAAACTAAAGAACTTTATTCCAAGGTGAAACTTTCAAGAATACCTTGTTACCAACTTGAAATTTTATTTCTTTCCGTTTAAGATCCGCATAAGATTTATGACAATCAAAAGCTTCTTTCAAGCTTTCTCGGATCACTTTCACTTTTTCTTCAGTTTCACGGATCAAATCAACTCCATGTATCTTTTTCTCACTAAGCTCAATCCAATACAATGGAGTGCTACATTTAGGACCATATAAAGCCTTATACGGTGCCATCTTTATGCTTGACTAATAAGTGTTATTATATGTGAATTCGACTAAAGGCAGATACTTTTCCCAATTGCTTTCGAATACTAAAACACAACATCGAAGCATATCTTCTAAAATCTGTATCACACATTCGAATTGACCATCTGTCTAAGGATGGAATGTAGTATTGAAATGCAATTGAGTACCCAAAGCTTTTTGTAATTTATTCCAGAATCGGGATGTGAACCTTGCATCTCTATCAGAAATAATAGAAACCGGCACACCGTGTAATCTAACAATCTCAGAAACATATAACTCAGCCAATCTATCCAGAAAAAAAACCATACATACCGAAATAAAATGTTCAGACTTTGTCAAACGGTCCACAATTACCCAAGTGGCATCTTTCTTTTTCGAAGATAGGGGTAATCCTGACACAAAATCCATGGTAATTTTTTCCCATTCTCATTCCAGTATCGTGACTATTTGTAACAATCCTGAAGGCACCTGATGCTCAGCTTTAACTTGCTGACATATCAAACATCTAGATACAAATTCAGAAATGTCACGTTTTATTCCCGACCATTAGTACATTTCCTTAAATCATTATACATTTTATTACTCACCGGATGAACAGACATAGTACCACTATGAACTTCATGTAAAATCTTTTGTATAAGTTCTTAATTCTTTGGAACACATACTCTACCTCTAAATAACAGGCAGTCATCAAGTCCAATCTGAAATTCTGAATCAGAAGTCGATTCACACTGTACCTGTTTAGCTTGTAACTCACTATCACTTTTCTGAGCTTTACAGATTTACTATTGAAATGTCGGCTTAGCTTTTAACTCAGCTATGATTGAGCCACCATCTGCCAATGACAATCAGGTATTCATTGCTCGAAACGTAAACAGAGTCTTTCTGCTCAGAGCATATGCACCACATTGGCTTTTCCCAGATGATAATCGATAACTAGATCATAATCTTTCAACAATTCAAGCCACCTGCATTGTCTCAAATTCAAATCTTTTTGCGACATCAAATACTTTAAGCTTTTATGATCAGTGGATATATGACACTTTTCACCAAACAAACAGTGTCGTCAAATTTTCAGCACAAATACAATAGTTGCTAATTTAAGATAATGTATTAGGTAATTATTTTCATGTGGCTTAAGCTATCTAGAAGCATAGGCTATTACTTTACCTTTTTGCATCAAAACACAGCCTAAACCATTCAATGATGCATCACTGTAAATTATGGCTGAACAAGAACTAGTGCTTTAGTGAATAGGGCTTTCAACCGATCGAAGCTTTTCTGACATTTATCGGTCCATTCAAATTTCACATCGTTTTGTAATAGTCGTGTCATCGGTGAAGCTATCATCAAGAATCCTTGTACAAATTTCTGATAATAACCAACAAATCCCAGAAAACTTCTGACTTCAGACACATTTTTCGATAGTTTCCAGTTAACAATTGTTAAAATTTTATTCGGATCTACTCTGATGCCTTCAGCAGACACTATATGCCCTAGAAAACCAACTTCCCAAAGCCATAATTCACATTTACTGAATTTAGCATACAACTATTTCTCACGCAATGTTTGTAGAACAATTCTCAAATGATCAGTATACTTATTTTCATCTCGAGAATATACCAGAATATCATTAATGAATACAACAACAAATCTATCTAGATATGGTTTGAAAATTCTGTTCATCAAATCCATAAATACTGCAGGTGCATTTGTCAAACCAAATGGGATCACAAGAAATTCGTAATGCTCGTACCTGGTTCTGAAGACTGTTTTGGGCACACTCAAGTATTTCACTCGTAACTAATAATAACCAGAACGGAGATCAATCTTTGAAAATACTGTGGCACATTTTAACTAGTTAAACAAGTCATCAATACGAGGCAGTAGATATTTATTCTTGATTGTAACTTTGTTGAGCTGTCTGTAATCAATACATAATCTCAATGATCCATCTTTCTTTTTAACAAAAAGAACTGGTACACCCTAAGGTGAAAGCCTGGGTTGAGAAAAACCCCTGTCGGTCAGTTCTTACAACTGCGCATTTAACTCTTTTAATTCAGTATAAGCCATTCTGTAGGGTGCTATGATATCAGTGTTATCCCCAGAACAAGATCTATAGAAAATTCAACCTCTGTGACCGACGATAATCCAGGAAACTCTTCTGGAAACACATCAAGATACTCACAGACTACTGGCACTGACTTAATCTTCGATTCAGACACTTTAGTATCCAATACGTAAGCAAGATAAACATCATAACCCTTTCTGACATATTTTTGTATTGATATGGCTGATATCACATTCGACAACCCATCCAAATTTTTAGATTCAATACAAATCATTTCACCATTCTAACATTTCAATACAATATACTTTCGTTTACAATTTACCACAGCATCATGCTGAGTTAACCAATTCATGCCCAAAATCACATCAAACTCATGAAATGCTAAATAACATCAAATCAGTCGAAAAACAGTAACCCCGTATCATTAATAAACAATTCTTACAAATTTTATCCACCATCACATACTGGCTTAGGGGGTTTGATACTTTAACCACAAATTTAGTGGACTCAACAGATAAATTTTTATTAGACACTAAATTTGTGCATATGTATGAATGTGTCAAACCAGGATCATCACATACTAGCCTAGGGGGTTTGATACTTTAACCACAAATTTAGTGGACGCGACAGACAAATTTTTATTAGACACTAAATTTGTGTATATGTATGAATGTGTCGAACCAGGATCATTTAAAGCAGTTATATCAATATCAAGAAAAGAAAATGTACCAGTAATAACATCAGGTACGAAGGCAACCTTACGTGTACGAATAGCATATTTCTTTGTCGGTGCTCGTGCTTCAGATTTAATAGTTGAATCTTTTGCTGAACCTTGGCTTCCACTCACATTGTCGAGGTTTCGAGGTGGTCTACCTCTTGTAGCGGAGTTACTTAACTTTAAAGTCTTTAAAGTATCTTTCTCAGGCTTTTTTGAAAAGTCTCTAAAATAGTGGTCAAAAGAACCACATCTAAAACATGCTCCGCTTCTCATGCGGCACTCACCAAAATAGAATTTATTATAGTATTTGCACCTGGGTTTAGTATTTCTGACACTGTCTGCATTCACTACAAATGTAGCCTGAGATCTCAAATTTGAGCGTTGAATACTTTTGTCTCTCCCAGAATACCCTTTGATTTCTTTGAAACCGACTGTTGTGATTTCCCCGTAAATCTTTTACTTGTAGTTCCAGCTTCCATCTCAGCCTGTCTCTTTTATTTACTCAGTTCTTCAGCTTTATGGATTCGGTCAACCAGTACCACAAATTTTTTTAAATCCAGAATCCCAACTACCAACTTTATGTTTTCATTTAAACCCTCTTCAAACCGCTTGCATATTGCGATTTCAGCCGGGATACATTTTCTAGCATATTTACTCAGTCTGACAAACTCTCTTTCATACTCAGATACTGTCATATACCCCTATTTAATCTCTAAAAATTTTTTTCGCTTCTGATCAAGGAATTTCTGACTGATATACTTCTTTTTAAATTCAGTTTGGAAAAATTCTCATGTAACCCTTTTCCTTCGGTACGATAGAAATTAAGGTGTTCCACCACTGGTAGGCTAAGTCTTTTAACAATGATACAACATATTTCAGACATTCAAGTAGTGTACAAGACAATTCATCCAAAACCCTGATATTATTTTCTAGCCAGAATCCAGCCCTTTCAGGAGTATCTTTGGTTGTTGCTCTAAATTCTTTTACCCCATATTTGTAAATTTTATCTACAGGAGGCTTACTAGTTCTTACAAGTTTTGTACCTTTTAGCATATCAAAAAACGGTTGAGAGAAAGGAGAGGGAGGTTGTTGTACAGCTGGATTTGTTCTTATATATTCGGTAAACCATTCATTCATCATTTGGAAGAAGTTTTATTTAGCCTCTCCTCCTCAGCCCTGAGATACGGGTCTTTTACTACTTGAGGCTGCTCTTTGAACTAAAGCTTGAGCATTACTCTCAGCTTCTTCAAATTCAACTCGGTTGGATGATATTACTATGTGAAAAACATATTTAAAATGGTCAGGAGGTATTACATTACTGAAGGTTATACAATGGCATTCATAGCTAGACTCGTATACGCTACGTTAGTCCAAAAATCGGCTAAATCATAGCTCTGATGCCAAAAAATGTAACACCTCTAACCCATATCCATCGCCGGAACAAGGTTACGGAGTATTACCGAAATATACAGAAAAAATACAATCATTTCATATTATTTAATATTCATATCATAAATTATTCATAAAGTCCCTTATATATACTGTCGAGACCCAAAACATACATTAGAAACAAGTCGGGACTAGACCGGGTACTCAAAGAATTTTTTGCAAAATCTTAAAATTTTTCCAAGGTGCAGGGGACACATGCCCGTGTGGCCAGGCCGTGTGGCCATTCGAAATAGGGCACACGGCCGTGTCTCAGCCTGTGTTTGTACTCGTGTACTCTCT
Organism: Gossypium hirsutum; assembly: GCF_007990345.1. Lineage (NCBI taxonomy): Eukaryota > Viridiplantae > Streptophyta > Magnoliopsida > Malvales > Malvaceae > Gossypium > Gossypium hirsutum. The sequence goes on from NC_053440.1 coordinate 10,120,232, forward strand.
GACTTTGGTCCACAGCAAAGTCATACACTCGTGTGCTAGGTCGTGTGTATGTGCAGGGGTCACACGGCCAAGCCACACGCCCATGTGTCAGGTCGTGTGATCAATTCTGAGCATTCTGTTTTGAAATTTTAGAGATGTAGGGGACACACGGCCAAAACACACACATGTGTGGTAGGCCGCGTGTCACACACGGCTGAGACACACACCCATGTCGCTACCGTGTAGACGAAATAAGGCCATTTCCAAGCCATATTCTCACCCATTTGGTCTTCCACCTACACTAACATTTTAGCACATTCAAAAGCCAATCCAAGACATTTAAATTAACCAAAATCAAGTCATAAACATGTCATATATCATCATTTCTCATCTTTCAATTTTACTATATTAATGAAAACATCTATTTGTTTACTTATACCAACTATACTATCTCATCTCATACAGCAATATGCCTATAACTTATTCATCACTCAACCACATCAAACACAACAAACATAAAGAAGCCACACAAATATATAGTTAACAACAATATGTCCAACTCAAGCCATTCCAATGGCTATTTATAATAAAAACACATATTTGTCATCAATGGCCCAATTGAACCTATACATGCCATTATACCAAAATTTAGTTCGTTACATATACCAAAATGAGTCGAAGGATAGTGTGATGATACTCTGACCAGTTTCCAACCATTTCGAGCTTCTGAATTACTATAAAACAGGAAAAATAATACAGGGTAAGCATATTATGCTCAGAAAGTTCGTATAAAAGGAATTTAACTTGCCATTCATTTATATTTAAAGTAAGCATGCAAAATTCATCCAAAGAAAATTTGGCAATTTACCATATAACAGGAAGCTTATGTGAGGTGTATAAAAGGAAGTTTATCCTGGCTATATAACGAGAAGCTCATAAGAGCCATAATCGGGAAGTTCATGCGAGCCAATAACGAGTAGCTCTGAAGAGCCATTAAACATGAAGTTCCGGATAGCCATGTACCGAGAAGTTCAAGCGAGCCATATTGAGAAGCTCCAGAGAGCATTTAATCAAAAAGCTCACAAAGAGCATTTAATCGGGAAGCTCACGAAGAGTAATATAACGGTACACTTATAAGAGCTGCGGCGTGTCCACAACACATGCAGGATCACAACCGATCAGGATGCTCCGAAGAGCTATTAACGGAAAGTTCGCAAGAACCATATAAAAGGAAGCTCGAGAGGGCTAATAACGAGACGCTCTTTCGAGCTGTGGTGTGTCCGGAACATATGCAAGGCCATAACCAATACAGGAAATCCTGTATCCATTCAATTTCATTTATTCAATGGAGACTTGATGTTTGACAGGCATTGTCGGATATAATATTAATTTCATATTCATAGCAACAATACAGTTACGTACACAACATTCAATTCAAGCATATAAATATACACAATTTAGTTACACGAACTTACCTCGACAATGTTTGTGAACTTGTATGCTACTAATCTGTTGCTTTTTCTTTACCTCGATCTAGCTTCGTATTTGGTCTATCCTGATCTATACGAGTAAATTTAGCTCAATTTAATAAAATTCATATTCAATTCAATTCAATTCACATCTTAGGAAAAATTACCATTTTTTCCCTTATACTTTTATTTAATTTCGATTTTGTCCCTAGGCTCGGAAAATGAAATTCATGTATTTTAATCTTTATTCCAAGCCTAATCGATTTTTACATATAACATTTGCAGCCCATGAAATTCATAAAATTTAGAATTTTTCTATGAATTTTACATCTTTTCAATTTAGTCTCTAAATCACATTTTCATGAAAATTCACATCACAAAAGTTGTTTATCTATCAACAACCTTTCATTTTCTACCATAAAATTCATAATTTGTGCATATTCATCCATGGAAAAACTCTAGTACTTTAATAACTTTGCTAATTAATCCCCGAGATAGCTAAATTAAGCTATTAAGATCTCAAAAATATAAAAATTACTAAAAACGAGACTTGAATACTCACCTAATTAGCCCAAATAAGTTTTCTCTTTCTTCAATTCTCCAGGGCTAGGGTTTCCATATTTTATTTGGGAAAGATGATGATAAAATGATGATATTTTCCTTATTTTATTATTTATCATCTTTATTTTTTATCTTTCCAATTTTATCCTTTTCTTTTTCTAATTTTCCATGGATGAATCATCAAACTTATCTACTAACTCCTCTTAAAGGTCTATTTTCCATATAAGGACCTCAAATTTTGAATTCCATAGCTATTTGATACATATAGCTACTAGAACTCAACTTTTTCATTTCATGCAATTTGGTCCTTTTTCAAATTAGACATGTAATCGGTAAAATTTTCTTAACAATATTTTTATACAAATTTTCTATCATAATGCAGACCATGCAATAATATTAAAATAATTTTCCTTACGGAGTCGAATTTGTGGTCCTAAAATCACTATTTCAATTTCACTAGAAACGAGCTGTTACATTTCATACATAAGTTTTCTCTCTTGCAAGCTCTCATCAGTAATATTTTCCCATGTAATTTTAATTGAGAATTTATTCTGAATACCGTAGAGTTATACTCACAATTTTTAAAAAAACTTGCAACTTCAAGTGCATTTAACCGTAACGAGTTTTAGATAGATTACCATATTCTATTCCTCATAAGTAGAACTTTTACAGTTAAATATTTTGCTTTCAACCTCTTAATGGGGATGATGACAAAAGAAGATCACAAAAATAGTCACGATCAATTCAATTTATAACAAGAGTAATAAATATAAATAAAAAACTCAATATTCTTTTGCTTCATATGAAATATAATCTTTTCTTCATTCACAATCACAATATGATATCTATTATAATGAATATATTTTAAAACAAATGGATTAACCATCACAAAATACTAATATATTAACTTTTCCAGAGTTTTCGACTAATTTTGTTCTACCAAATATTAGCATAATATTGGTTTTTATTTTCTTTTATGCTTGCGTTCACTTCGGGGAATGCAATAGATTTACTAGGATAAACTTATAAACGACCCAATAGATTCTTTATTTCATAATCACCATCGCAGATATGCGTGGATTTCAAATCAAAATCTATCTATTCATGTTCTCATAATTAGTCTCCAATTATAATAAACATGATATAATAAATAAATCATAGTAAATATACCTGAGTGGTTCAAGGCTCTAATGATTACATATGGTGCGCAGACCTCAATTGAAATAGCAGCAGCTCTAAGAGGCAATCGACAACAGTAAATTTTGGGATATTTTTGTGACTTATGGAGAAAAACAATTAAAAGAGAACCATGCTGATAATGTGTTATAAAATAAATAAACATTGAGTAAAGAACAAAGAAAATGTGAGAGCAAAAGAGAAAGTATATTTCATTGATCAATCAAAATATTTACAAAGTTTTTCCAAAGTCTCTATTTATAGGCATAAGAAGTATAAATGAAGTAGAGATCTAGTTCTAATAACTATTAGAATTTAAAGTATATCAAAACTTATCTTGATCTTGATGGTCATCCACTTAATAAGATAATCATAACTTAAATATATTTATTTTGTTTTTTTAAAACATAATAATTATATAGGTTAAAGTACTTAGGAGGTTTATGTATTCTAGGAAGAGGATCAAATCAATTCCTCTATTATTAAATAGATCGATTTAGTCTATATACTATTAAAAAGAATCATATACATCCAAATTGTAATGGAGTTAACATTTACTATATAAAAAATGTCTTAAAATTTATTTTTCTTTTTAATTACAGCTCCATTCTAAACAAAAGATTTCACTTACAGAACCAAAAAAACTTTAAAAATACTAACTCTGCTAAACAGTAAATGTTAACTCTACTCAAATTTGGCCTTATTTAATTCTTTTTAACAATACAAATACTAAATTGATCCATTTAATAATAGAATAACTAATTTAATCAAATCCCTATAATAAAACAACATTTCACGTACATTCACTATTTTCTTTTATTTAATTGTTATGAAATTAATGTCATAGGATTTTATTAGGAAACTTGATGTGTGTATTAAATTATAAACAAGGGTTAATAGAAAATATATCTACAACTGCATAATTATACAGCAAAAGCCCCGTTAGTGCTTGTTGTCCATTTCCTCCACCACCGCGAACCTTGATTAGATTTAGGCATGATACACTTTTTAGTTATTAGGAGAACCCAAGTACTCTCTTTCGGAGCCAGGAAACAACTCTTAGAGATCTTTTGTCCTTTTAGAAGATATAGGAGTGAAACAATCAACCTATTGATATTGGAAGACCCAAAAGATTCTTCTAATGTATCATTTCTGGGTCCAATAGAATTCATAGGTATAGGAAGAATCCCTGTCAAATAGAGGTTTTTTCTTTCGACCATATTTCGATTGTTAATATGATTTATAAGGACCGTTACTACAAATAGTACTACACCATTGATCGTGAAATATCAATTGCTTGTTGAACCCTGTGAATTGCATGAAAGTAGGATACTCCAAATTTGAGGGTCTAAGAGTTTTATAAAACGTTCTGGGTGAAAAAAATGTGAATGAAAGATCCCACTGAATTGAATTGGGTCCATGAATCTAAAAATAGTAAGAATTCTTGATCTCTCTCAATTTCGAAAATCTAGTTGCTTAAGTGGGGAGTGTTGGTGGAGAGCAATAGGGTTGATGTTTAGATTTTTGTTTTTCTTTTTGAATAATCTTATTATATGTTTTGATCATATCAGCTCTTTTTGACATAATGTCTAAAACTACCTATAGCTTCTCTCCAACTCATAAATAAGAGGATAATGCACTTCAGTACACTCAAACTCACGTCCTCCTACATTATCAATAATACTCGTATTAATTAAATTAAGACTCAATCAATTGATATTTAAATATTTAAGTGGGTTTCAATATGCTTAATATTTAGCACTAGTTACCTAAACTACTTTGAAATAACATTTAGATTTTGTGATTATATATGGTTAATAAACTTATTCATTGATTAATGTAAATAAGTGGTCGCTAAACATCTCACCAAATTTTGCTACCAATCTTTCTCTATAACTTTTTTTTATCCAAACCCTTTATGTAAAACTTAATTTCTTTTTTTAAATTTCGTACATATTATATATTTATTATTATTAGTTTTGAATCATACATATTATTATTTGTTGTATTTTTTAATGCATACTTCTATTTTAAATATGTAATTTTTACATGATAGAATTTTTAGTATATAATTATATTATTAATTATTACAATCAATATGATTAGTTATTAGATTTAACGTAATATTATGATAGTATATTGAAAAATGTAGATTTTAAAAGTAGATTTAAAGAAGACCAGTAAAATATTTATAGGTGTGGTAAGGCTTAAACATTAGTTTGTTTTTTTATACGAATTGGGTTTGGGTAAAAAATTGAGCCCATAATTTAGGTCAAGTTAAATTTAAGTAAAGAAAGTGAATACAAAAGCTCTAACCTAGCTTTGTCCTTGAACAAGTTGATGGGAAACAAGAGTTTTGGCCTTTAAAATAGTGAACTGTTAGTATACCCCTATAAAAATAATATAATTTGATAAGTTAATATAAATGTAAATTTGTATTTTTGACCTTCAAAATATATAATTCAACTATAGCTCTTTCAAAAATGGTAAAGTATTAGTTTAGCCCCTCCATAAATTATAAATTTATAAGTTAATGTAATGGTAAATTTTCATTTTAACCATTTTTAAAATTTTATAATTTAATTTTGGTATCAAGAAAATGTTCCTCCGATTGTGCCTATTGATCTATACTATTATTTAAACTTCTAATTAAGTTAGTATTACGAGTCAATCCAACACCACTTTGTTTAAAAGTTAACAAATCGAAATTGAATATTTAATAATTAAGGAGAGGATAAAAAGGTAATCTAATATTTTTTTTAAAACAATAACGCACCTTCTAAACATTTAAAAAAATAAATAAACTAAGTGCACAACAACTAAACAATTTTTTTAAATATATTTTGTCTCATTTGCATTCAACAAATTTTAAATATTATTGTATTAATAATTATGAAGTTGTAAAATGTTTAACATTATTTTATATTTTCACCTTACAATAAGACTAGTATTAATAATATAAAAGAATACCGAATATTCCGTGCTTCCAACCGACTCATTTAGGAAAATGTTTAGGTGACGGTAGTTAGTGACCTGTTCTTGTTTGAAAGAATTTTATGGGTTCCAACTTCCAACACATGATTGGGCCTTCTCAAAAAAGCGTCACCCAACACCCAACACCCAACACCAAACACCGACTCTGTTTATAGTGACGCTACCATTGCTGGTACACATTTGGTCTTCTTTTTTTTTTGTAAACTGTCTAAATTTCATTGCTGCAAATTAGGGGTAGGCTAGCAACCAACTATTCATTTGCCTTCAAATTTTGGTATAATTAAAGTCCTTTGTTATTTTAACTAAATAAAATTAACGATCACAATATTTTAAATGTGTCAATTTTAAAAATTAAAACTCTTTAGTGGATGTTAACAATGGAAAACGCGTGAAAACATAATCAATTAATATCAATTTTATATTGTTTCTTTAAATATAAAAATATAATACCGAATTAATGTTATCTTTAACACTCTTTAAGTGAAAAAAAAATTATTTCTTAACACTGTTAATCTTGAATGGCTTGCATAGCTTTACGACTATCCATTTGAATTAAGATATTCTCAAAACCTCCATCTAGTGATAGGTTCAACCTATCTAAAATGTCCCATAGTTCTAGAAATCGAAAATCCATTCACCATTGTAGTCTCATACTAAGCCTCCAGCTGTTACAAAATCATCTTCAATTTTGACCGACCTATCTGTATTCAAACGCATCCAATTATGTGCCAAGTGTGGACTAGTAGGGGAGTTACAAGTCCTCTATGAAGGCAGCCTCGAAACAGACGCATACTGTCTTGCCAAACTAGAAGAGATTTTAATGATTTCCTCCATGCTCCAAGTGATATCTTGAAAAACAAAACTGTTATAATTTTTCCATATATGCCAATAAATCATCCCAAAAAGATAAGACCAGTCAATTTCATTTTAAACAAAAAAAAAATAACATTGTTTGGAGGTTTTCTGTCATCCATTCATGAAGGGTTCCAGAGTAGAAACAAACTTGATAAGCTATGAGAATATTACATTCATATTATCAATGTACATTTGAATGCATTGTATAAATTTATTATTCAATTTTGCTTTTATTTTATTTAAAATTAAAAATATATATTCTCGTTGTTTTCCTGTAAAGAAACAGTTATATATTAAAAAAAAAAAAGAAATTGCCGTTTCCATAATTTTGTCAAAAATTAAGAGTAAAATATAATTCCAATTTCTAGATTATCAGAATTTCTTTCAAAGAACCGTTGTAAAAGAAAATCCCGTTGCCCGGTTTCCTGCGTTTTTACGCTTTATCCGCGGGAGTGTTTGTCACCAAATCCTTTATCCTGATAACATGTGTACAAATAACTGACGTATACGTGGAAATGTCCTATTGGGTGGAGTGGTAGTTGAATAATTTGGTCGTTAGGAACCAACGGTCACCGTCTTTTCATTAACGTTTCCTATGCCGTTCGTCCCTCCAATACTGGTTTCTTACTGGGGAAGATTCCCACGCGGTACTAACATGAGCCTCCACGTAACCTTATCTGGTTCTGTCGGTGGATAATTTTATTTCTTTTATTCTCAAGCTTACTCGTGGCAATTGTCGATTTAAAGGTACATCGAGTTCTCCGAAAATCAAAACGATATTTTTAAAACAAATGCTTTAGTTTTTTTTTATCAACAAAGAAAGATTTTAATTAAGGAATATTATTAATTATTTTAATTTATTAAATCAAATAATTTGACTCGTTATGTTGATAAAAATTTAACCTTCACCAGTAATGAAAACTGACCAGAGTTGAGAGTCATTGATCGGTGTTGCTGCAATAAACTCTGACCGTCAGTCTACTCGGCCAACACCATTAAACTTCCAACTTTTTTGTTTTTTGAATTTTTTAAAATTTTAAAAGAACATCTCAATATTCAGGATTTTTTTATTTTTAAAATTCTAACTAAAATATATTTTTTAAAATTAATATATTCAAATTTTGAATTCTGTACTTTTAGAAAATTTTAGCTAATTTTATATGTTATAATTTTATTTCTTTTAAGAATTTTTTGAAAATTCACATTTAAATTAATTAATCGTATTTGTAGACAATGAAATGTTTGAATTAATTACAAAGTGATATGTGTCAAACTGAAATTATCATGGGTCAAAGCTAGAGTTACCATGACAAAAATGATGACATTACATACTATGTCATAAATATTTATTGTTAATTAATTTAAATTAATTAAAATATAATCAATAAAAAAGTTATATGATCACTAATTAAAAATAAAATAGTTAAGTGATAATATTAAACTATTATGTTATTTCTAAATAATTAAATTAATAAAAAAATACATAATAAATAAAAGATTTTAATTTTGTAGAACAACCAAATGAAAATGTTAAATTATACTAGAGTTCTCTTTTATTCAAGTAATTGACACTATAACAAGGGGTCACCCCAAACAATTCTACACATACACAAGTTCAAAAAGTCCAAAAAATATCCACAAAAAACCTCTGAAGAAGCTAAAGAATTTGAAGAAATTCTGAAGAACATCGCATTAGTTCTAAAGAAAAGTTCAAATTAGAACATTCCTCCTATTTGATGTTGGATCCAAGAGTCTTCAAGACTTGATGTTGGATGGATAGTTTTGCTTCAGGGTCTTCTAGACTTGGTCTTGATATTGAAGAATGGGTTTTATCTTCTTTGTGCTAATGCAACCAAATTGGGAAGAGCCTTGATTCAAGGGTCATCTAGACTTGTTATTGAAAGGATGTAGGATGCTTCAAGTGTTGTAATGACTTTCTCTTGAAACGAGTTTTTACCTCCATTCATTGGTTAAATAAGATTAGAAGGCAGCTTTATTCAGAATTGATATGACATTTTTCCAGGTTTCTTTAAGTTCTTGATAAATTTCTTGAGATTTTGAAGAGAGCTTTGAGTCTACAAGATCTTTTCTTCAGAGACCTTTTAGATTTTTGAATTTGTGAATGTGTAGTGAATAGTTAGACGGTGACCCCATTTTATAGACCAAAAATCAAGTAGATGAGAGTATTTTTTTTTGTAAAATATTACCTCATCATTTATGTAACAACCTATTTTCAGTGGTGTCGGAAACAGTGGTTTCAGGACCACAATTTTGACCAGTGAATTGATAAATATTATTTTTTTAATATTTACAATGTTTTTAGAGTGTCTTATTAAAATTTAGTTTGGTAATTTTAAAGTTTGCTTAGTTAATTAAGGAAAAAGGACGAAATCGTAAAAGCTGCAAAAGTTAATCGTTATTAATTTATATGTTCTATTAATTAAGGAAAGATAGATATGGTAATTTAAATATTTAATTTAAAAAAAAATTATTTCAAATTTTTAGTAAAATAAAATCAACTGAACATTTTTTTACATTAAATGGTAAGTAGCTACCTACCGACTTATTTTATGTATGTTTCTTGACACATGGCACTTTGTAATTGGTCTAAAAATTTATTTATCTACAATATAATCTCGAATCTTCCATACTAAACTAAAAGCAAAGAAAAAATCATTACGATTAATTAAATTAAGTTCTTTGTTTGGGTAAAGAAGTGATGAAAAAATTTTCTGAGTTTCGTTTGACATAGAAGACAAAATTAATTCAATTATAATTGTAATGATTTTTCTTTGTTTTTAGCTTAGCATGAAAAACTTAAGATTATATAATCAAAAGAAATTTAAGTTTCATAGACCATTATTAAAGATGAGTTATTTGAAAACATAAAATAAAAATTTAAAATTAGAAGGACATTGAACTAGTTAATTTCAATATTATGGTAACAAATTAGTTGATATTGTCAAGGGATTAATTTTTAATAATTTATTTAATTGAATTTTATGTTTTGAAATGTAAATTTCAATATAAAAATAAATAAATTTAGGACTTTCGGCAATGGGGTAAATAAGTACAATTTAACTTTTTTTTTTAACATTATTTTAGTTTCTATCACTTTTTCTTACCCCAAACATTACTTAAAAATGGTATTTTTTTTAGTGACCAAGAAGAAAGTGACCTAGAAGTTGGATTACCAAAATGAAAGTACAAACATGATATGGCATGTATTGTTAATCTCTCATAGTGATTTAATGGTTGGATGACTAAACTGAAAATGCCCTAAAAATTGAGTGATGAAATTGTAATTATTTCATTTTGAGTGACCAAAATGAAAGCACCCTAAAAATTAAATGACCAACTAAATATTTTACCTTTATCTTAAAAATAAAAAACTACTCTATAGTGCAAAATATTTTAAAATCTCAATCTTCCTAATGCAAATCAATATCTAAATAACATAGTGAAAGTACCATAGTTTAATTAGTTAGGACACTAATTCAATCAATAAATTTACAAAATAATCAATATTAATACAATATATTTTTTTCCTCTTTTACTATTTTATATGAACTGTTTCAATAAAACAATAGATTTTATTCTCGATTTTTGAAAAATTAAATTTCTTCCTAATAACAAAATTTCTTACGAATTACTAACAAAATCAAACCATTTATGAAATTCACATCATTTGCTTCAATTTTCCTTTCCTTTAATCAACAGATTCTCTCTCTCTCTTTCTTTTCTTTCTTTAATAAAAATAAAGTTGCCTTAGGAATAAAGAGCCTTGGAGGTTTTGAATGAATGCTCTAGAAAGTAGAAACAAAGTTGAAGTTATATTTTACTCGTAATCCCTCTTAATTTTTAAATTAAGCATATGGATGCAAAAATGTCATTATTAGGACAATTATACCCTCGTCCCATCGGAAATTTCTTCAATTTTGTTTCCAAGGGCAACGATTTAAAGATACTATTAAATATGAAATATTTATACAATTTCGCAAATAATGCTTACTCAAACAAAATATTGGAGGGATGATCTTTTAATTTCCATCAGTAGCTTTCCAATTATTTTTTACTTTTTTTTTCTCTCCTTAATCACAGTTTCCAATACTAAAGAAAAAAACAGAAGATATTATAAATATATTTTTTAAGGTTTTTATTTAAATATTTATATGTATTTAAAAAATTAAAATTATTAAAAATAATTAGTGGGAATCGAATTGGGGGAATGTATCCAATGCTATGGCTAATAAGTGATCAATGCTATGGCTTACCTACAGCATAATTTACTTCATAAAAAATACAATATTTTAATCATTTCTCGGTTTAATTAGAGCTTATTGATGATTTAAACAAAACAATAATATAAATGGAACCATATTTATTGAGACTGATTTTGTTAGTATTGTTTATTATTTTTTGGAAATCTAGTCAAAACATAATACCAAGATTTAGGGAGCCTCTATATTTTACACTTGTCGATCCTTCTGGACTTTCAAACTTTTGACATGATTGATGACATAATAGCAAAAAAAGTATCTTAGATAATCTAAAGTAAAATTAATTAAATAAAGTAAATTTCAAATCACCCCCTCACCTTTTTATATTTTTTTATTTATTTTAAATTGAATATTTCCTTCTTTTTTGCAAATGTCCACCGTCTCTCTGAATTAAGCCTATAAATTAGAGCATTGGCCAGTTCGATTGAGCAACCAAAGCAAGCAAATTTTGAAGCTTTTAAAAACACAGAGTCAAAGCAAACTATTTTCACTGATTTTTTTTTCCTTCTCAAAATCTCAGTTTTTTTCTTACCTCAGTCAATTGACTGTTTCCATCTCTTTTGATTTCTTAAAACAAAACAGCAAAAACCCTTTTTTTTTGTTTTGGTTTGGTTTTTCATTATGGCTCCAAGCTTGACGAAGGTTAGTTCTGGTGTTTCAGGCCTAGTTGATGGCCATAACAACCAGTCATTAATCTCACTGGAAGGCTCAAACTTCATTGCCAATGGCCACGTTTTTCTCACTGATGTCCCTGCTAACATCACTGTTACTCCTTCCCCTTATGTTTCCACCACTGACAAATCAATTCCCAGTGTTGGATCCTTTGTAGGGTTCGACACTGTTGAATCCGACAGCCGCCATGCTGTTCCCATTGGGAAGCTGAAGAACATCAAGTTCATGAGCATTTTCAGGTTCAAAGTCTGGTGGACCACTCATTGGGTTGGTTCCAACGGGAGCGACCTTGAAAACGAAACTCAAATGGTGATCCTCGATAGATCAGACTCCGGCAGGCCTTATATCCTCCTCCTCCCTCTCATCGAGGGCCCTTTCAGGGCTTCGCTTCAGCCCGGAACAGACAACAACGTCGACGTTTGTGTCGAAAGCGGCTCGACGAAGGTGGCCGCAGCCAGCTTCCGGAGTGTTGTTTACGTTCACGTCGGCGAAGATCCGTTCATTTTGGTGAAGGATGCCATGAAAGTGATTAGGACTCACCTTGGAACCTTCAAGTTGTTAGAAGAGAAAACCCCACCAGGGATCGTGGACAAATTTGGTTGGTGCACGTGGGACGCATTTTACCTTACCGTGCACCCTCAAGGTGTTTGGGAAGGTGTGAAAGGTCTTGTCGACGGTGGGTGCCCACCAGGGCTGGTGTTGATTGATGATGGGTGGCAATCCATTAGCCATGATGAGGACCCCATCACTAAAGAAGGCATGAATTGTGCCGTGGCCGGGGAGCAAATGCCATGCAGGCTCTTGAAGTTTCAAGAGAATTACAAGTTTAGGGACTACGTTAGCCCAAGGAGTTTGGCTAATGGTTCCACTAATATGGGCATGGGTGCCTTTATCAAGGACCTTAAGGAGGAATTCAACACTGTAGACTTTGTTTATGTGTGGCATGCCCTGTGTGGATATTGGGGTGGTTTAAGGCCTAATGTCCCTGGATTGCCGGAAACCAAGGTTATTAAGCCGGAATTGTCTCCGGGATTGAAGAAAACGATGGAGGATCTTGCCGTCGATAAGATTGTCAATACAGGTATTGGATTGGTGCCGCCGGAGATGGCTGATCAACTTTATGAAGGAATCCATTCTCATTTGGAAAATGTTGGAATTGACGGAGTTAAAGTTGACGTGATTCATGTAAGTGATTACTACCTTTTTTTTAATTAAAAGAATTTGATTTATTTAAAAATATTTAGATGTAATTGTTTCTTAAAAAAATGATTTTTTTAAATATGAGTTTTAATAGGTATCCAAGATTTCTAGAAAATTCATGAAAATAAAAAATTGAAAGTGTCTATGCTATGACCGACCAAATCTTAATCCTTTACTTTTTCTTTTCTGTTTTTTCTTTTACTTTGACTAGAGTTTTAATATACAGACAAAATTTCGGTTGGTTCAGTTACTTTGACATATTTCACATTTGGTCGGCACGTAACTGCTCCTAATAATTTTATTGCCACACGTTATTTTTGGTTATTTCTCAACAAATCGTTGTCACAAAATTTTAAAACAAATATTTTTTTCCATCTTTTAATCTGGTTTTATCATAATTTAAATATTTAATTATGTTGTGCTTTTTGAAACAGCTGTTGGAAATGTTGTGTGAAAACTATGGTGGAAGAGTTGATCTTGCAAGAGCTTATTATAAAGCTTTAACAGATTCAGTTAAAAAGCATTTCAAAGGCAATGGTGTTATTGCCAGTATGGAACACTGCAACGATTTCATGTTTCTTGGAACAGAAGCCATTTGTCTTGGTCGTGTCGGTAAGTAATTAATTGACAAATATATGTTTCTTCATCTAATCAAAGACATAAATGTATAATTAATGTAGCATTGGGACATTGCCTGTTTTCTGGGTAAGCTTGATTTTGACATAAATAAATAAATAAAAATTAATTTGTATTAAAGGCTTGTGCTCATTAATTTTTGGGCTTTGGGCCTGGTTGATCTAATCTGATGGCTTTGTTTGCTTTTATAGGGGACGATTTTTGGTGCACTGATCCATCAGGTGACCCTAATGGGACATTTTGGCTCCAAGGTTGTCACATGGTGCACTGTGCTTACAACAGTTTATGGATGGGCAACTTTATCCACCCTGATTGGGACATGTTCCAGTCCTCCCACCCTTGTGCTGAGTTCCACGCTGCTTCAAGGGCCATCTCCGGTGGCCCAATTTACATCAGCGACACCGTTGGCAACCACAACTTTGCTCTCCTCAAACGCCTCGTTTTACCCGATGGTTCGATCCTCCGCTGCCAGTACTACGCTCTTCCAACCAGGGATTGCCTATTTGAGGACCCTCTCCATGATGGCAAAACCATGCTCAAAATCTGGAACTTGAATAAGGTCAGTCATTTAAGCATCGAAATGGACTTGATATTTTTATCTAAACTTTCTTAAATATAACGATTTTGCTTTCTGTATTTTACAGTATACTGGTGTGATTGGCGCATTTAACTGCCAAGGAGGCGGATGGTGCCGAGAAACTAGAAGAAACCAATGCTTTTCCGAGTTTTCGCATACGGTAAAGGCCGAGATGAATCCAAAAAGCATTGAGTGGAACAGTGGAAAGAACCCAATTTCCATTGAAGATGTCCAAGTATTCGCCATGTATTTTTCTCAGTCCAAGAAACTAGTCCTCTCAAAACCGGCTGAAAACATGGAAATCTCGCTGAAACCATTCGATTTCGAGCTTATAACCGTATCGCCGGTCACTGTGTTTGGTAGAAAATCAGTCCAATTCGCCCCTATTGGACCAGTGAACATGCTGAATGCCGGTGGTGCCATCCAGTCATTAGCCTTCAATGAAAGCTCAGTTCGAATTGAATTGAAGGGAGCCGGTGAAATGAGAGCCTTTGCTTCGGACAAGCCGACAGCTTGCAAAATTGATGGGAAAGATGTTGGGTTTGAGTTCGAGAACAACATGGTCGTTGTTCATGTTCCATGGCCAGCTCCTTCTGGTTTATCCACATTAGAGTATCTGTTTTAAGTTACTGACTTATTGACTTCGTAGAATAACACTGTAATGACGTTATTTCAATTCCAAATGAGTGAAAACTTTTAAGACTACGTAAGAATTTAAGTTAATTGGATTATAATATACAAGTATTTTTTCTCTTTACGCTTGCTCTTCAACAATTTTCCTCTAGCTTTGCCTATGTTTTCACATTTTTCAATTATGCTATTGGTATAGTAAGCTAATTGATGTTATTAGAATTATAAAAAATATTTATTTCTTTAAACAAATTCAGTCAAATAATAATATAACATAAGATTAATTATTATTTAACTTTTTATATATTATATTTTTTTAATAAAAAGACTTCTCATTTTCTTGAGAAATTCCATTATCTATAAGAAGACGTTATTTAAAAAAATGATATTCATATATGTATACATGTATTATAGGCATAACCAATATATATGTATGTATATTATTACTGATATTAAATCAATAAATTATTTTTTATATTTAAAAAAGAACTTTATTCAGAAAAACTAAAAAATTCAGCCCAGAACCCAGCCCCAACCCCACCCCAACAGATAAAGAACAGAGATAGATTAGTCCATATCCATCAATAAGGGGGGGCAAATTACCAAAACAAGTCTCTTTTTTTCAAAATTTACCGATTTGCTGACGTGGACACAAATCGCGCCCCCTAGGACACACCAGCGCGATGTCAGGATACGCACCAGAAAATCACATCCACGTCAGCGCAATTTGCTGACGTGGACACAAATCGCGCCCCCTAGGACGCGATTTGCTGACGTGGCATGAACAGTTTATGTTTTTTAGCTTGAAAAACTTTGAAAGGCCATAACTTTTCACTCGGTTGTCCGATTGAGACGAATTTTTTTTTCGAATAAAATTTCAAGATCTACGCGTTGAAAAACAGCCAAAGGCGGTTTCCCGCACTTTTCGTCGAAAAAGATTCCTTTTTGCCCCTAAATTTTGATTTTTTCGGTTCAAAATTGAATTTTGAAACATTCAAATCATTATTTTCCTTATTTATTTGAAGTAAACACCGGATTTTTTTACAGAATTGTTGTATTATTTTTTTGATTTGACACGTGTATGGAATAGGTCCGATAAATCGTTAGAACGTAAGTAATATAATTAAGATAATAACAATATTTTTATAATATGTCAATTAATTAGTTTAGCTTAGTTGGTTAAGATGCTTGCTTTTTTCCCTTAGAACCTTGGTTCAAATCTTGTTGGTAACAATTTTGAATCTTTTTTGTACTTCTTGTTGTTGATGTAATATTGAAGAGTTAATTGGTTCAAAAAAAAATTGTACTTGTTAAGATTTGAACCAAAGTTCTAAGGGAAAAAAGTAAACATCTTAACCAACTAAATTAATTAATTAACATATTATAAAAATACTGTTATTATCTTAATTATATTACTTACGTTCTAACGATTTATCGGACCTATTCCATACACGTGTCAAATCAAAAAAAACAATACAACAATTTTGTAAAAAAATCCGGTGTTTACTTCAAATAAATAAGGAAATTAATGATTTGAATGTTTCAAAATTCAATTTTGAACCGAAAAAATTGAAATTTAGGGGTAAAAAGGGATATTTTTGGATGAAAAGTGCGGCAAACTGCCTTCGACAGTTTGTCAGCGCGTAGATCTCGAAAATTTATTCGAAATCAAAAAAATTCGTCTCAATCGGATAACCGAGCGAAAAGTTATGGCCTTTCAAAGTTTTCCAAGCTAAAAAACATAAATTGTTCATGCCACATCAGCAAATCGTGCTGACGTGGATGCGATTTTCTGGCGCGCATCCTGACATCGCGCTGATGTGGACGCGATTTCGAAAAAACGGACCATTCCGGTAAATAATTACATAAAGGGCCTATTTCAGTAAATTTTGAAAAAAATGACTTTTTTGGAAAAACAAAAACAAAAACAAAAACAAAAAAGGAAATCTTTTTCTTTTTGGTCAAATAATTTTCTCGAAAATCCCATCTTTTTTTCTCACAATCCAAGAGCCCCAAACTACCAAAATTCTTCTTCATCAGTCAAGAAAAATAACCCTTTTTTTCCTCTTCACTTAAAGAATAAGTTGAAGAGTTTTCGATCGATGAATACATCTCAGTTCATGGACAAGCAAATAATGGACTTAACTTTATCTTCTTCTTCACCTCCCCATAATTCCCACAAAGATTTCATCGATCTGATGAGTCACCCACAAAACGAAGATAATCACTATCAATTCTCTGGGTTTAGCGCTAGCAGTAACGGGGCTAGCAAGGTGGAGATGTTTACCGACTATGATTTCGAACCGATCAGACCCGTTTCAACCAGTCTTGATGCTGCTGGAGTTTTTAGTAATCCCAGGTCTTGGAGTTCGATCGATTCTAAAGCTAAGGTATATGTTAGACCTCCTTTGTTTTTCACTTCTTCTTGTTGATTAAAAATTTGGGTTTTCTGGGAGTTTGATTTTTGTCGTTAATTTTATGTTTTAGTTCGATCAGTAGATTTTAGGCTAGTCATGACCTTAAATTTCTTGATAATTTTCGATCAATTTTTGTGCGGTTTTCTCAGTGAATTGTGGTTTGACTAGTAATTTTGTGAGTTTGAACTTAATTTCTTTGTGGGTTATTTAGTATGATGTAGTATAGTTTGATTAATAATTTTTTGGCTGGTATCATCTTGGTTTCTTAGTATACAAGTTATGAAACTCACTTAGGTTGTTTTCCATTGCGTTACTGTTTACTTGATTTTTTTTCCTTGGTATTGGACAGAATTATGGTTCTCTTGATTCCCTTGAACCTGCAAAAGGCATTTTGGACAAGGACCAAAGCGCCTTCGACACATCAATTTTGGCTGAGATCGATCGAACCATGAAGAAACATACCGATAATCTGATGCACATGATGGAAAAAGTAAGTGATCGGTTGACTCAGCTGGAGAGTAGAACTCGTCACCTCGAGAATTCTTTGGATGATTTGAAGGTGTCTGTAGTAAACAATCATGGCAGCACCGATAGGAAAATGAAACAGCTGGAAAATATTTTGACCGAGGTATTTTCTAAAACAATCTTCTTCCTTGGTGGTTTGTTGTGGCTGCCTTTGGTATATAAAGGTAGAACTATAGTACATTGTGTATCTTGTGAGCTCAAGTCGAAAGCTTTATATGTAGCTCGGATTTTTTTTCTTTATGAAAATTGGTTCAGTCTGTTTGATCAATGTTCTTGGATGTTTCAGTCAAATGAACTGGTTTTGATAAAAAAAAAATTTAATACTTGATGATTCATTATCTGGGAATGTTTGATCAGTTCAGTTATAGAAGTTAAGCATAACAAGTGTTATTAAGTTGTAGTAGTCAAGTTTGTCTTTTCTATGTTCTTGGTTTGATTAAATTGTAACCTGAACAAGTTATGTTATGCAATCTGGAAATGTCTTTATACATTAGCAAAGTGGGAAACACGTATCTAGATCCCAAAACGAATGTAGATTTCAGAAAAACCTTCATGGCCGATTTTAATGGCTCTTCAGTAAACTTGCCAGGAGGAATAGTCTTCTTGTACCATGTGAAACTGAGTTGCGTAACCTATGAAGGTCCTGTTGAGGTTTTATAATAAGGTTATTGTGGAAGTATGGAATTTTGTCATCTATATTTCGGATTTGTTGTAGGTTATATCATGGACTGGTTTGTGTTTATTTGATGTTCTTGATCAATTGTATGCAGGTGCAAACCGGGGTTCATGATTTAAAAGAAAAGCAAGAGATAATGGAAGCTCAGTTGCAGCTTGCAAAGCTGCAGGTGAGCAAGGTAGACCAGCCATCTGAAACCCAGAATACTGTGCGGACAGAATCCGTTCAGCAAGTTGCATCTGCTCCTTTTCAATCTCACCAACAGCTTCCCCTGGCTGCCTCTTTCCCACAATCACTTCCTTCTGTTCCTCCTCCAGCTCTTCCCCAACCGAGTTTGCCACCACAGGTTCAGCATGCGAACCAGTTCCCTCAGAGCCATGTTCCTTCTGTTCCTCAGCAAGACCCTTACTATCCACCGCCTGGTCAAACTCAAGAGACTCCAAGTCAGCAATTTCCAATGCCACCTACTCAGCAACCACAGCTCCCTCCTGCAACACCACCTCATCAACCATATCAACCAGCACCTCCACCGCAATATTCTCAACCTCCGCAGCCCCTTCAACTCCAACCTTCTGTAGGCCACCATCCAGAAGAGGCACCTTACCCCCCTTCTCAGATCTATCCACCGAATCTGCGCCAGCCACCTTCTCAACCACCCAGTGGTGGTCCTTCTTCCTCTCAACAATATTATGGGGGTCCGCCCCAGTTGCGTGAGCCATCACCATCCAGCAGGCCTGGTCCAGGCTTTTCTACCGGATATATCCCACAATCTGGTCCAAGTGAACCCTATGCTTATGGTGGATCACCTTCACAATATGGCAGTGGCAACCCAATGAAAATGCAGCAACTCCCATCTTCTCCCATGGGACAAAATTCCGGAAGCGGTTACCCACAGCTTCCTACTGCTAAGATATTACCGCATGCATTGCCCACCGCTTCTGGGGTCAGTGGTGGATCCAGTCCTTCTGGACCTGGTAACAGGGTTCCCATTGATGATGTGATTGACAAAGTAACCACCATGGGATTCCCCAGAGATCATGTTAGAGCAACTGTTAGAAAGTTAACAGAGAATGGCCAGTCTGTTGACCTCAATGTGGTGTTGGATAAGCTAATGAATGATAGCGACGTACAGCCACCGCGAGGGTGGTTCGGCCGGTAACCTGGCATCACCGATTCATTCATGCTGATGTATAGTGCGTGTTTTATCGCTTGATTCTCGTTGAACTTGTTTGGAGCTTAGTTGCCATATTTCACCCCACTTGCTGCTTCGCTCTTGTTTCTGAACTTTAAATTGTTTTCTTAACTTAAAACTTGAATTGTTTCGATTTGTGTTTTTCAGCGTCATGCTTTTTTATATTTGTGTATACTTGCAATAATTTTAATTAAGTTGCCCAAGTTTTTTCATTTTGTTGGAAATGAATTTGTATTGCTTTTTTCCTTATTGGATTAAAATATAAAAAATCCTAAATTATATCACTTTTCCAAACAAGTGTTCATAATATTATTGAACATGTCCAGGGTTAGGATCTATTTGGCAAAAATGCAGATTCTTGTACTAAGAATTGGACTGTATTTTATGTTCTTTATGCAAAAAATAGACAAATTAGTTCTTATATGTTTGATCAAAGAGCAAATTGGTTCGTTTGAATTTTCTTGCACTTTTACTAGTAAAAACTATTCCTTGTACATTAGCATGTGACATGTTATGTGTCACTATTTAGTTATTTTGTTAGGCATACTAGTTTTTAATAAATGAAATTTTTATAAAAAAGAGAGACAAATATACTCTTTGATTTAATGTACATGAATTAATTTGTCTATTTTTTTTAATAGAGGAAAAAATACAATTTAATTCTTAATATAAGGACTTCCATAATACTTTTACCAGATTTATTTAAATCTAAATTAGAGATTTTTATGAGACAAAAAATCATTTAACAAAGCTCACATCACAATCGCTAATTAATGGGTGCCCATATAACTCTTAAAGCCTCCAAATTCATGAATTTATAATGTGCCTTAATTCTCTTTTTTTTTTTTTAACTTATGGTGATTGAGGCCTTATAAATAAATGGCAAGTATAAGTTTTTTTTTTTTTTTATATCTCAAAGTGAAAGTTGAATATCCTTTCATTTTCTACTCTTCTCTCTTGTTATGATTCTTTTAGTTTCATAATATATTATCAATACGATCTTGCTTAGAAGTAAAATTATTATCTATTAAAGATTAGATTTATCCTTCATGATTTTTCATTTGAAGCTTCAGACACAAGATGCAAAAAGTTTTGTTGGGAGTTTTTATTTAACGTTCCATATTGGATTATTATTCTTTTTTTAAAGTCTTGAATAATTATGACAGATTTGTTTAATTTATCTTATTTTTATACTTTAAGGATTTTGAAAGATTTGATCCCAATATAGATTTTGACCAAAAGTAATTTCATGTCAAATTTTATGAATTGTTTGTCGTTGCTATTGAAACTTTAGTATAATATAAGAAATTGAGGTAAATTTACTTATCACATCACATGCTTAGATGTACCTAATTTTTTTTTCATAAAAAAATATTTTTCTTAATATGCTATTTGATAATTGCTTGGTGATTATATTTGAATGGCGATAGATTAATTTTAATGTTATAAATTGATAGATTTGTAAATCACGATCCATAATTTTATAGATAATTTTTATTAATCAAGGCCTAAGGTTCATCATAATATGTGACATTGCACCAATTCTTAATCATCATTAAATTAGTTGTTTTATGTGTTTATTTGGTGGTTTCAATTTGAATATATATTTTTGGAATTTGATATATATAATTTTCCTGGACGGCATATGTTTTTGGACTTTGGCATTGTTTAAAATTCTCTTAATCAACAATGATTAAAGTTGTTACATATATTAATAAAATTAATATTATTTCACACCAAACAATCAAAGATTATTTCACATCAAACATATTTGCTTTAAGTCTTTTTAATGACACATTTTGAGGAATGCCTTAATTGATTTTTGAGTCAATTCTATTGTAGATTTTCAAGCTTAATTATAACCATTTTTAAAAAAATTCATGAATGATTTTAGTTGACTATCGTCACTATTGTAGAGCTGTTGAGTTTATTTTATGCATTTAATGTTATTCAATTTGGTAATTGATGAACAATTATAAGTGGAAAGTTTTATTGAACATGATATGTATGATTTTGAGGTAAAGTTCATTCATGTCTACGATGACTTTTAAAAATTTTGCTAGTACTAGTGTCATATCAAGTTTGATATTTTAGATGTTAGTTTTATCCATACATTTGATTTACAATAAACTTCATGCATGACTTGGCTACTTCTTTCTTGTTAACTGACAATGTAAAACTCTTGTGAAAAGGGTTTTAAAAGTATTTTGAATTGATCTCATGTTTTTTTTATGGATAAACAAAATAATGATTTATTCGTCCCATTGATTTTACTCTATTCCTCGAAGTGGATGTAGCAACACATAATAATTATGAAAATGGAACCTATTGTCATTATTGGCAAACAGATAAGAAGAAGATGAATGATTCAAAATGTTGCTAAATGTCCTTTCTCAGAATAGAATGATCAATGATTTATACTAATTAATCATTCCTTGAAGTAGATGATGTCTCTAAGGATCTATTGGTAAGGAATATCAAATATACTTACATTATTATCTGACATATTTTTTGCACATTCCTCAAAGTGAATTTTTAAAATAAATATAATAAATTTTATAATCACTTTTGATCATTAATGTCAATTTGGACATTTGAAGATTTTGACATATTCTTTGAAACGAATATTGCATATAATTATTTAAAAATTATACTTCTTTCGTTGAGTTAATGATATTATGGACTTCACATTGATTTAAACAATTGAAGTAAATGTCACAATAGTACTTATATGTGGATACAAAGTAAAAGGAATGACAATAAAATTTTCAATTGTCACAATTTATATTGACATTATTAGTACAACTGAAATGCATATTAAAGTAAAGCAGAAATTTACTAATACATATACATGTACTACTTGGTGTGACCAGTTAGACCATCTTAAATCATTAATGATGTTAAAATTAAACAAGAATTCATATAGATATCCATTAAAGAACCAAAAGATTCTTTAATTTAAAAAATTATCACGTGTTGCTTGTTCTCAATAAAAATTGATTATTAGAAATTCACTAGCTAAAGTTGAGATTAATGTCTTGCATTTCTAAAATGAACATGGACTCATTCATCCACCATGTGGATGGTTTTGATATTATATGATTTTGGTAAATGCATCTACAAAACAATCAAATATGTATTATCAACTTGCAAGCTATCATTTGCAAGATTGTTTGTTTAAATAATTAATTTTGAATTATGCAATTAAGACAATTTGTCTTGTTAATGCTGATGAGTTAATATCTCGGGTTTTTATTAATTATTGTATATGAGTTTGAAAAAATTTTGTAAATCCTATTATTTATACGCATAATGGTTTAGAGAAATTATTAATTGAACGCCTCTGGTTAATATTTAAACCATTATTTATGAGAACAAAACTTCTTATTTTAATATGAGATTGTGTTGATTTACGTGCTACAACACTTGTACTCATCAAACTAATAAGTTATAAATACTCCTTTATAATTGACTTTTGGTCAGGAGCTAAATATTTCCCATATTAGAATTTTTGCATGTGAGATATATGTTCCAATTGCTCCACCATAATGTTGGAAAAATTCAGTTAAGAAAACAATTAGTTACAACAAAATTTTGAAGCTGAGTGTGGGCTTGAGCCACACGCACCAAATATAGAATAAGAAAAGATTTAATTACTTTTAGTAGGAAAGTAATTCTCTCAATAGAAACAGGTAGAAATTGTAATTTTCAAAAAAATAGAATTTATTCTTAGAAAATAAATTCCTACTGAATAATAATATATAAAAACTTGTGTGTTAATAACTCTACTTGTGATATACATTTATAGGGAGATATAGGAGAATCCTGGTTTAACAAAGATTACACAAATAATATTTATTTAATAGAAAACACTCTCCTAGCTTAACTAAGAGAGTGATAGGTGACACACCTTAGTAAATGTTGTTAAGGTTGTCGCCCCTCACTTATCATATAAGGAGGATTGGGCTTCTTATGTATTGAGTTCAATTATATGTACTTCTTAAACTTTTGACCCAACACTTTATAATTTAATCCAACTCAATATTTGTTTTCTATTTCCAAAAATAAATATTAATTAATTAATTAATCAAATTAACTAAATTAATTTTTCAATTAAATAATTTCCTTAACCCAATTCTAATTCTATTAAAGTCATGATAACTTTATCGTAGAGAAATTTATAAGGAAATATATTTGATTTCTATTTTTAATAGATTCATAATGGTTAATTAATTTAATTTTATTTTTCAACTTAAATTATTTACTTAGTGAGAAAACACATTCATCCATTTGTTTCTATTTATTTGGTTCTACATACAATTCGTTTCTAGTTTCAACAAGCTAGCAAAGGGATCGATTTGACATATATAATTAGGGCTCAAATAGTTTATAATTAAGTTCCATCTTTTCACCAATTAATTATAAACTTATTTAGTCACGAAGTCATTCCACTATAATAGCGTGACTGAGCTCTCTCTAATTACATACCATTACGAAAGTTACTCAATAAGTTCTCGCCCAATAACCTTTTAATAAGTGTGTTGCCCTCATAGGATATCCTTAATATCTTTGGGAAAAATTTGTTTTCCTAATATGAACATATTTCATCTTATGGTAACCATTATGCAACAGCCTGTTTTTTAGTGGTGTCGAAAACAGTGATTTTGAAATCATAATTACGACGAGTGAGTCCATAAATATTATTATTTAATATTTACGAGTCAAATATAGTATTATATTAAATTTTTATATGGTAATTTTTGCTAATCAAATGATTAGTTAAGTACAAGTGGTTTGTCCCTAAAGTCAAATAGTTTTGAAAAATAAGGTATCAGACCTCGTTTTCATAAAATGGGCTCGTAAATAATATTTACGAGCTCCTATATAGGTGCATTGAAGTTCAATCCCGAAATTTTAGTGATTTGATAGTTAATTAAAGAAAAAGGACTAAATTGTAAAAACTATAAAAATTCAATTACTATGAATTTAGAGGTGTTAAATGAATATAAAAGCATATGTGAACGGTTTTATATGGAAATTTAGCCATATTTATATTAGTGGCCAGTTGATATATATGATTAATTGAGTTTTTATAATTATATATTAATTAAAGTAATGTTAAAATGTATTAATAATAAACAAGACATAAGGAAACAAGTTCGTCTTCCCCATTTCATTTTATTTACCAATTGAAACTCCACTAAAGTAATTAGGGAAGGTTGGGCCAAGTTAAATCCTTTGCAAGCCATTTTCCCACCATTTTCTTGTAATTTTTATGTTTTTGAGATTGTTATAATTAGGTTCAGCTAACTCGTACCTCTGATTTTAAAATTGTTAAAGATTTTAAAACTTGTAATTTATGAATCTTAGATGTTTTTGATAGAAATTGGTAGACTTGGAAGCTATGAAATGTTTAAGGACTGTTTGATTAAGTAAATTTTGTTAATTTTGCGTTTAGGGACTAAATTATTAATATGTCAAAAGTGACATTAAATTTCTGTAATTTTGGATTTTTGAAGGTTTTGGAAGGACATAATTGAAATTAGAATGAAAAATGAAGCTCAATTGTGAAAATTATGTATATTTCGGTTTTAGGGACTAAATTAAATAAAATGTAAAAATTTAGGAAAATTGTGTAAAATGAAATTAAAAAATTATAAGCATGAATTTGAGTATTATTATGAGATTGATATTGATATTTTGAATCTTAAATATTATTTAGATCAAGTTGTTGACTTAGGCGAAAAAAGAAAAACTGTCGAATAGTCCCTGGTATCTAAAGTGTTACCATTTTGTCAGGTAAGTTCATACAGTATAAATAAGTTTAATTTGTTTTTGGATTATATTTGAATGTATATTAATTTTTATTAATAGTTTGAATTGTATATGTATTGTTACATAAATTGAGGATTGAATTTAATTAAAATGGATTGATACGAGATGGAAATGTTGAGGTTAAATCCCGATGAACTTAATAAAAGTATTGTATATAAGGTTACGGGTTGATGCCTGATGGTACCAAGCTCCAACATTTGTTGCGGACTCGAAGATACATGTGACACAAATTTAGGCTGGACTGGTAATCTGTTGTCATTTTAAAAGTTTAGCATGGAGTGGTCACCTTACATATATATAAAGCCCAGACCAGGCTAGTTGTTGTGTAGGTTTAGCCCGGATGAGTAATCTGACACTAGTGTTTATGATTAGCTTGGACGAGTATCTGATATTATTTTCACCTGTGTACTGAGTTCTTTCATTAGTTTCATTGGGTAGAAATAAAATATGGAAATGTGAAAAATATGAAATTGGTGTTGGAAAAAAGGATGAACATGATATTAATGTGTTGGGAAATGTGCCTATATTGTAGTAAACATGTAATTATTTTTTATTTATTTGAACGATAAATAAATAAAATTAATTTCTCATTTCACTATTATGTCTTTTGTATTTCTATTTTTCATATTTTGCATGCATAGCGAAATTGTGATAAACAATTATTAGCTCATTGATTGTTTAAGTTCAAACAGATGATAAGTGGCATTGTAAGAATGTTTACATTGCGAGAAAGACAATTTACTTCAGTAGATAATCTAAACGAGTCCGTAATCCCGTAAAAGAATCAAGATGAGCATTTGATTCAAATACTAAGAAGGATTATTATGTCATCTACAATTCCAATTGAGGAGATGGCTAGTTTTGGCTATCGGAGCAATTGGCTCCATAGGAAGAGACATAGATGTATTTATTGGCAGAATGATACATTGGACTGGACCCAAGATGAATTAATTCTGAATCCGTTTGTGAATTAATTCACTTGTGACATTCATGGTGTGATTTACCTAAATCCTGAGTTAGTCACTAACCATGCGTATGTAACCCATGTGTTTTGATATAAGTGAAAACTTATACTCTAAAGATGATCGAGCCGATAACCGGTATGTTGGGTACATGACTTGTGTATGGCATGGCTTTACTAGCTACAGTGGAATTCATAGCTCAATTAAAAAGTTAACAATATCCTCTCATTGGCATTGTGTGGATTGATAAATATGAAACGTGGTCACGAGTTGCTTGTTCTCGAACGAGTAATTTATCACAGTCATTTGTTGACAATGATCATATTAATCATTGAGAAGGCACAATGGTGACAATGAGATAAAATAGGATTGTATTGAGTGAACGGATTTAACTCAAATGAATCAAAGATATCATACGAGGGTGACACACACAAGACGAGGTCATTGGACAAAGCAGTTGGATGAATTACTTTTGTAAAGAGTATATAATAACGAGTTTTCAAATCATGGTACTTCTTGTGGGCTGACTCCATGATTAAGTAATTGCAAATTATCAAACGATGCTTCTGGATATAATTTCAATTACTAGAGCCTAATTGTATATGTCCAATTGGTCTCTCCACTGGCTCAACAAAAGCTTAATCAGACTGCATTTGAATCAGAAGAAAATTCTACAACTTTGGAAATAATTTAATTGAGTCGATTTGTTCGATGTGGAATTAAATTGGGCAGTCATAAAAATTATTCGACTAGAGAATTTGATTAAAGAATTTTTTTGAAAAATTAATTTGAAAAATCTAAGTGATTTTTGGGAAAAATTAATTTTGATTAAGTAAAATTAAATTAATCAAATTAATTAAAATTAATATGATATTTTTGGAAATTAATTTTCAAGTTAGACAATTGGTCCAATGGGTAATTGAACTTGAAAATTGGACTTGAGATCGTAAATTGGGCCTAGGATCCCAAAACTAATACCAAGACCTAAAAACTGGTCGGACCAGGCCTGGTATGTGAAATAGGGCCGATGGTCCAACTGGTGGCTAGACCGGATCGGTCGGGCCGTCACTAGCCAGGATCGAACAAACAGAAATCAAACCAGCTTGGGGTGCCGGTAGCTGCGACGACGACATTCCAGTGGCCTGCAAATGGTCGACGGCGGTGGGTATTTGGTGGTTGAGCAATGGAAGAATTACACTCCTATTGAGACTCTACTAGAGAATTTGATTTCAGATTAACTATTTCAAAAATAATATTATTTTAACAGATTTAATATTAAATTTAATTTAATACTAATCTTAATAGTATTTTATTAATTTAATATTAAAGCGATTATCTTAATATTGAATTTAATTTAATGTTTATCTTGTAGATAAATATTCTATTAATTTAATAAGATTTAAGATTAAATTTAATCTAATATTTATCTTGATAAGTATTATATTAATTTAATATTAAAGTGATTAAGTTTAATCATAGTTGAACTCTCTAAACTCTCCCTATATAAAAAGAACTTTGGGTCATTATTTCACACACTGGAACTCAAGAGAAAGTTGTAGAGAGAAATTCACTCAAGAGATTATTTCAGAAAATTTCTATAGATATTTTTATTATTTACAACTTGTCCCAAAAGTTAACATAAATTAAAAATTACCCCACTGGTAATTTTTGTGAAAAATTTTCTTATTCGAAACGAGCCCACACTCGGCAGACGTGAGCTCGAGAATAGTGGAGAAGACTATTTGGTCGAAGCGTTCATCCTAGACGAATAAAAAATGGATAATTTTGATTAAGTATTTATTACTTTAGATATCACAACCAAGTTCTTGATTTGGAATTTTTTTTAAAACTTTGGTTTTTTCCTAAATTTATTTTCTGTTGCGTTTCCCAAACCCAATTTTCCAACAGAATGATTATGACAATGATATATGATGCAATTTGAATGATGAAAGTGATGCAAAGTGATAAATTAGAAAATGGATTCATGATGAATTTTGAGTTGAAGTTGGTATTTTATCATTTGAAATTATATATGTGGTTTGACTAAATCTCATATGGTTGATGTTGTTTTGAATGCTATGATAGGTGAAATTGTTTCATATTGATTCATGTAATTGTTAAATGGTTAAGGTAAGCTATTTTTTTATATTGTATGAGCTTACTAAGTATTTTATATACTTACTTGTGTTACTACTTTTCTATAGATTTTGCACACTTGGAATGTGTTGATTGGATCAACGAGAAGCTCACACCTACTGTCTTTTGATTCGGTAGACTTTTGATGTTCCATTTTGGTTACTTGTGGCATGTACTTAGGTTGGATTGACTTATGTAAAATGGTGTGAACTTTGGTATAATAGTTTTGTATATAAGCTTATGGTTGTGGTTTGATTCTTGATATATGGTAAATGCCAAGTTTGGTATTTTGAATGGCTTTGTGCATATGTTTTAGATGGTGACATGAATTGGCTATAAACTTGGGCTTGTGATAAGCAAATGTTATAATTGGCATTGTTAAAGTTGTAAATTGAGATGGTTAAAACATATTTGGTTGTATGTTAAAATGATTAGGTGAATTGGTATTTTGGCTTTGAAATATACATGTTTTGGTGCTGGTTTGAATAGCATGAAAGGAAATTATAGGTCACTTGAGGAAATGGTATGAAAGGTACTGAATGCTAAATGGTTAAATTTTGAATTGTGGTGCCATTGGTGGCATATTAGTTAGGCACTTAGGTTGAGTGATATATGATGTGTTTTGGCAAGTTTTGTTGCATTTTATGCGAGTTTAATGGTATAACTTGCCTTAGTGATTTGGGTTAAAATTGTTTGCTTTATAAGGAACTTTTGGGCACATATGGCTTAGGACATGGTCTATCACATGGTCATGTGCAACACACAGTCACCCCACACGACCATGTAGCTTATTTGATTTTTGGTGCAAGTTTGTTCATATGGTCTCAGAGAGTTACATGGCTTGACGACACGACCGTGTGACCCCTATTTTCAATTTTTACCATATTTTTCTATTTTGTTTTAGATTAGTCCATACTTGTTTCTAAATTGACTTTAAGGTTCTGTAGGCTCAATTTAAGTCTCATTTTCGACTGTATGTTGTTTATTAATTTATGATGTTTAAATTAATCTTTGAATTGTTTCATAGTATTTTTGGTCTTGTTAACTATCGTAATATCTTGTAACTTTAATTCGGTAACAGAGACGGGTTAGGGGTGTTACACATTACATCTTCCTTCATGAAAAGTCAATTACTATTAAACAATAATCAAATCATTTATCACAAAGACAAATGAAGACAAATGATCTTTGTTCACCTTTACTTTTCATCGATCATGTAATGTTGATGAGAGGATAACATACCCATTAGTTGGCCTATAAATTCATCTATTGTGAATGATGTTACATATTGTAAAAGTCGCATATCCAACGCATCAACTTTCGGTTCCTTATTTATTTGAATTTAGTCTTTTATTTACATCAAAGTATACGAGTCACCATACATAATTAATCATTTACTCAGGATTCAGGTATGCCACACTATGAACGTCACAAATGAATAAATTCATAAACAAATTTAGGATTTATTCTACTTTGGTCCTATTTGATGTACTATAGTCACATCTATGTCTCTATCTTTTGAGAATCATCCACTTCGATACTCAAGACAAAACATCTCCCCAACTGGACTTGGTAAATGACATATTAGTTTTTCAATCGGTTTGCTCATTTTTTATTAGACTAAGGACATGTTTAGGTTTATCTACTAATACAAGCTATCTTTCCATATTACAATCTGACCATTTAATACTGCTTAGAATTAGTTAAATGTTAGATAACCAATGAGTCAATATTTGCTTCCATTTTACTTTATGTGCAAAAACATTAAAGGCAATATACAAATAATATTAATGTAATTAATGGATATTTTTATTAAACCAATTTGTTCAAAAAATTACAAGTATACTTAGACAAAAATATTATGCTAACGACATTAGATCCTGACACACAACGCACAAAGATTGGTCTTCATAAGAGGTTGGGAATGTACATTTATATGAATATCCTTATATTATTAAATATTTTCGAGCTATTAATTGGAGATTTAGTTATGACATGAGTTGTCAATTATTATGAGATGGTTTTCCCAACATTAGGGAGAGAGAATAAAAAACTGGATGAATAAAATATTTAAAATAAATTATCATTATCTAAGATCCTCGTACAAAGCAATGTGAACCAGAAGTTCAACAAACAATTTATTTTACAAATAAACTATGAGATACATTTACTAACCTGATTAGAATAACCAAATGTTATATACAAATTAATGTTTTGATTTGAATTGAAGTCCCAGTAGGACAACTTACTAAAGTAAATGAAAGTAATGCATGCCTGAAGTATAATAGATTAATTAGTTCCAAAGATAAAAATTATTGTAAAATGAGAGGAGAAAACATTTAAGATGGTCACATAGTGGAAGGGGGGTTCCTGAAGAGACCCACGACATAACTAATTATAAAATTCAAGTACTTGGAAGTGAAAATAAAAATGGTGAAAATTAAGAAATCTCAATAAGTTATATCTGTCGAAACCATTTTTAAATTTGAAAAATGGGATCGACTTTTTTAAAATGGAGTCGCCACCGATCTTTATTGAAGGTGTGATCGGTTCACCTTGAAAATGATTTTGATCTACGAAATTTTAAGAAAATAGGTCCGGGAGTCAATTACGTACGAGGAAGGGTTAGCACCCTCGTAATGCCCGAAATTGGTACCGAATTGATTGCTTAACGTCTTAGTGTCGAAATGTTGAAAAGATTTTAAAATACGATCCTTGGTGAGAAAATTTGAATAAAGCAAATTGAATGACAAGACATACTTATTTCAAAGAAATAAATTTCGCACTCAGTGAGTTAGGGTGCTCCAATTCAATCCTTGAAATTAAGTATGCTCCTTTTTTAAGAAAATCATGAGTTTAAAGAAGGTTTCTTGATTGTTTAAGTTAATCGAGAATTTAGAATCCAGTAACTTAGGGTTCAATTTCTCGAAAATCTTAAACCTCAAATATTGCCCTTATTAAAAACAAGACAACAAAATGTTGTATCCAGTGAGTTAGGATCCAACATTTTGTAATCTAAAGAATTTTATTATTTGTCGTCGTATGGTTTTACAAAATGAACATTTGATGATCTAAATTCATCGAGAAGAATTGAAGCCCAGTAAGTTAGGGCACAAACCTCTCGAGAACTTACGAACGCCAAACTTTTTAGTAGACTTGAAATAAAACGATTATAATATTTTAATGAAATGCGATTCTCTCAAACAATATAATTGAATAGCCAAATATAAAGCAAATGATAAATAACAAACTAGATTTACAACATGAAGCAACCAAACATATAATACATCAACATTAAATAATCAAATAAACTAATAATCAATCTTACAAATAACAAAACGAGAGTAATTAATATAAAAATAATTTAATCACAAGTAAATCGCCTAAAATGAATAAAATTTTGAAACACGCAAATTACAAGCTATGATGCATTTTATACGCATATATGTGTATTAAAATAATTCCATATAAATTATACATATAAATATAATAATCACGAGATGTCATGGTAAAAATAAAATCTAGAGCTATAGTCTAAAATACATTATTGAGAAATATGAAGTAACATATCGAATTCTTAAAATATATTAAGTGTGATAAAATAAATAATAATGTAGCAAATGGGAAAATAAAAGTATAAAAGGTTTGTAAATAATATTAAGCCAATAGTAAAAAATGTTTTTTTTAAAAATATATGAACATGACAATAGATTTATTCAAAAACTATGAAGGCAAAACAAAATATGAAGGAAACGTTTTTTTTGAAATTGAAAATAATAATTTACAAATTTAAAACCAAAGTTTCAAACGAAAATAGGATGATAATAACAATTAAAACAAAACTAAATGATTACAATAGATTCAAAATATCGGTATATAATGGTTTTGAAAATATAAGAAAAAGCAAACTAAAACAATAATTTATTATAATTTGGACTTTAATAATAGTAAGCCTAAATACTATCAAAATAAATATTATAAAAATATTAAATACTATAATATGTAAAATAGAATTAAAATAACGTTGAATTTTGAAAGGAAAACTAAATTAGTATTAAAATAAAATTTATTTTAAAAATGAAAGACCAAATCAGCAATTATGCGCAAACATTAAGGGTGCGTTTGGTTCGCTGTATTGGATTAGAGGTGTATTGGATTAGAGGTGTATTGGGATTAGAGGTGTATTGGATTAGAGGTGTAATAGCTAATCCCCTGTTTGGTTGAATGTAATGGAATAGAGGCGTAATAGTAATCTTGTGTTTGGTTGAATGGAATAGAGGTGTAATAGCATAATGGAAAAAACTAAAATGACTAGAATACCCTTAGCATAAAATTGTTTTGGTAAATGATTATTGTTATTGTTATTTAAATTATAATAAGATTATTATTATCAATAATAAATAATTTAATCATATTTAAACATAATTATTATTAAATATATTTTAATTAAAATATATAATTTAATAAAATTCTTAATAATTAATATTCTTATATTAATTTACTGAAATCATAATATATGATACTGTAAAATATAAATTAACATAATTATTATTAAATATATTTTAATTAAACTATATAATTTAATAAAATTCTTAATAATTAATATTCTTATATTAATTTACTGAAATCATAATATATGATACTGTAAAATATAAATTAACATAATTATTATTAAATATATTTTAATTAAAATATATAATTTAATGAAATTCTTAATAATTAATATTCTTATATTAATTTACTGAAATCATAATATATGATACTGTAAAATATAAATTAACATAATTATTATTAAATATAATTTAATAAAAATATATAATTTAGTAAAATTCTTAATATTAAATATTCTTATATGAATTTTCTAAAATCATAATATATAATACTA
This sequence comes from Gossypium hirsutum, assembly GCF_007990345.1. Lineage (NCBI taxonomy): Eukaryota > Viridiplantae > Streptophyta > Magnoliopsida > Malvales > Malvaceae > Gossypium > Gossypium hirsutum. Next base: position 10,153,889 of record NC_053440.1, read on the forward strand.
TAAAATATAATTTAACATAATTATTATTAAATATAATTTAATAAAAATATATAATTTAATAAATTCTTAATATTAAATATTCTTATATGAATTTACTCAAATCATAATATATGATACTATAAAATATAAATTAACATAATTATTATTAAATATATTATAAATAAAATATATAATTTAATAAAATTATTAATAATCAATATTCTTATATGAATTTACTCAAATCATAATATATGATACTATAAAATATAAATTAACATAATTATTATTAAATATATTATAATTAAAATATATAATTTAATAAAATTATTAATAATTAATATTCTTATATGAATTTACTCAAATCATAATATATGATACTATAAAAGATAATTTGAAATAATTAATATTAAATATATATTTAATTAAAATATATGATTTAATAAAATTTAAAATAATTACAACTAATAAATTATCTTATATGAATTTGTATAATTTAAAATAATTATTATTACATATAATTTAATAATAATATATAATTTCATAAAATTCTTGATAATAAATTTTCTTATATGAATTTATACAATTTAAAATAATTAATATTAAATATAATTTAATAATGATATATAATTTCATAAAATTCTTGATAATAAATTTTTTTATATGAATTTATACAATAGATATTTAATTGAGCTTGAACTGAGAATCAAGCTACAAATTTAAAGTTTAACTCAGGCCTGCTCGGTTACACCCTAAAAAATATCAGTATATCATATAAAGCTTACTTTCAAGCACAAAATTAAAAGAGTGAATTAAAAAAGCCTAGAAATAAATTTTTGGATAACAAAATAAAAATAGCGTTTACGAGGTTGAATTCACATGGACAAAATTCACAAAAGCATAGTCCTTAACAAAAGGACACAAATTTAAAACATGCCCCATTCATGCATCAGTGAGTAGTTAAGTGACAACATCATCATCACCATTTAAGGACGGCCATTGCAGTTACCCAATTCTTGGACCACTTCCTCCATTGATGGTCTTTCTATAGGACATTCATGAGCGCAAAGCCATGCTATTCTTGCTAGTTTAGTCGCTTCGTGTTCAAAGAACCGACCGTGAAGGTTCGAGTCTATGAAATCTTGGTACTTACGAGTTTCAGCTCCTAAACGTACCGAGCTGGTCACCTTTTGTTTACCCAAAAGGAGTTGGAGAACGAGTGTCCCGAACGCGTAAACGTCGCTCTTCTTGGTGAAACGACCTGTGTTGGCATATTCGGGTGCGAGATAACCCATGGCAGCACTGGCTTTGAGTGAACCAAAGACAATGTCAATGGTGAGGATGTTGTGTAAGCCGGAATCTGAAAGTAGGGGATTAAACCGGTGGTTGACGAGCACTTTCTCGGCTGATATGTTTTGGTGAACGAGAGCCAGTTTGTTTACTTTGTATTCATGCAAGTATGCTATCCCTGTTGCAACAAACATGTCTAGTTAGCTAATAGGAACCACTTAAAACAAGGCAAAAAACATAACTAGAGACCAACCTTTGGCTATACCTTTAACAATGGAAACTCTAGTAGACCAATCTAGGACTGTGCCGTCACCATCCTTTACGTCGAGATACTGTAGCAAATTTCCGTTAGGGATGAAATCATAAATGAGGAAGCACCCACCGCGTGCTTTTGAGCAACAAAATCCTCTTAACCGGACAACATTCTTGTGTTTCAACGATGCTAAAACATTCAATCCTTTCAAGAACTCGGAATCATCTGATTTACAACTAGTTTTGCTAATGCTTTTAATCACAACAGCTGATCCATCTCTAAGGAACCCTTTATATGTAGCAGCAAAGTTACTTTTTCCCAACAAATTCGACTCTGAAAAGTACTAAGTTGCAGTATCTATTTCTTCTAAATTGAACCTAAAACTTTGCCAAATTCCACTATCCATCTAGAGCACAATGAGGAATGCCAAATTCCACTGTCCAAACATTGTATTTTCTTAGCACAACTTGATCAGTATATAAATACAGCAGTTTCAAAATCTTGTGTATCATTCAATAAAATACATCTATGGTATCAATAAAGGAAGGAAGAAAACATCATGAAATACAAACAAGATCTTACATGGATCAAATGAGAACTTCTTAATTTTTTCTAGAGGGACATCAAGGACTCGCCCTGGCCCTGTATGGATGGATATATGTTGTGAGATTGTAATGATTTAGATATAAGGAACAGCAAACAAAGACGACATGAGCCGATGATTGAGCCGAGGGAAATGAGTAATAAAATGAAGCTTACCAAGAGGACTCATTTCATCTAAACCCTCTGAGTGCACAACTAATGCTCTTTTCATGCCAAACCGTTGTAGTGCTTTGGCCATTTTGAAGACCTACAGTCACAACTCATCTCAGTGATGAATTCAAAGGAGCAAACTATCAAATTACATAACAATGCAAGTACTTTAACATATGTCTTTAACTCTTTCGAGCAACATAGTTAAACATAAGATCACATGTATAGCACCACTCCAGTTTTAATGTGCTCAAGCAACTATGCATGTATTACTATTTTTCCTTAGTAATATCAACAATTACTTTTATTATCAGGGAGGTTAATGGACACAATCGTGGTTACAATATCTACTACTCAACTTCCAAAAGAAAGCATGAGTCGTAATTCTAATAAAATCCTTTTACTACTTCAACGAAAAACTTAAAAGAGAAAAGGCAGAATTGTTTCGACATAAATTCGCCACAAGCATGGGGATGCAAATCATATGAACCAAAGTATAAAGTTTATGCTGTAAATTGGTATAGCCTCAAGACTTTGTATTACATCTCAATTTCGTAATGGACTCAACTAATATGATGCCAAGAGGAGCACCATTGAAAACCTAACTTGAAAGGCTAGTCTATACCCAGATATGTAAATAATAAAATTATCTTGGTAAGAGAAAATGAATGAAACAAAGGATCAAGGCCTGGGAATATAAAAGCATGGAGATATCCATATATGTAAATAATAAAATTAAACTATACCCAGATGCATCTCTTTGAAGACGATCTGCACCCCAAGCCAACAACATACGAATGCAATCAAGAGAGCCCCCTCTAGCAGCCAAATGAAGAGGAGTGCTTCCTGGGAAACTGAAAAAAGCAACAAATTTTCAGTCATTTTTCCAAGCAATCATTCTATCCATCTGACAAAAAAACCAAAATAAATACAGATACTCATGAATTAGCAACTTAACATGAATTATTATTACCCATATCGACCAGTTGATGCACAAACAAGAGCACCATTGTATAACAGGATATGTACGCATTCAGGCTGCTTCCGGCGTGCTGCTAAGTGCAAGGGAGTGGCTCCCCTCCCCTGATATCAAATCCAAAAAAATATATACATATAAGGACAAATGAAAATAGAGATCTCTATCCAAATGAATCAAAAAAAAGTCAAGCAATCTTGAAAGAAAAAAAGACCACCATGAAACAGCAACAGGGCTGAGCGGATGAAGAAGAAGAAGCAGTCTACTAATGAGTGATGAAGAAGAAGCAGTTGTGGCGGCCGAGAGGAAGGAAAAAGTTATGGAATCAGAAGAAATCAGAAGAAGCAGCAGGAGGGTAAAACTGGGTAGAAGAAATTGGGAGAACTTAATACGCAGCAAAACTGAGCTTTTCTTCCGGAATAGAAATCAGTGGATTTTGAGGATTAGGTCTGTAATGTATTAGACCCGTAATAGCAATACACTAAACCAAATAAAGGATTAAAGGGAGATTAAGTGGGGCCCACCGATTAGGGGTGTAATGGCTATGCCAATACACCCAACCAAACATGCTGTAAGATTATTTCAATTAATCATAGAAACGACAACATTTAAAACTGGATTTAAATGAAAATAAGGTTAAATATGCGATACAAATTTCAAACAATTAAAGAAATTAAATCGCTATCCCAGTAAATGCACAAGGACCTATTAGACAAATAAACCAGACACCCATCACCCGCGGATCCTACCCGAACCGAGTCACCACTCGGGTCTGGATCTTTAAACGACGTCGTTTCGAAGTCATTGCACTGACTCCAAACATCGTCGTGTGAGTCTCCGCATTAAGAAGCCAAAACCTAAAATACTTTCATTTCCTAAAAACCTAAATTGAATCAGATGAATGCTGCGCCGTTCTACACCGAAGGCATATGAACGGTTCCTCAACCTAGCCTATACTCCGATGACGACGGAGAAAGCCAGGAATCCGTCATCAGGTATGTTTCCCCTTTCTTTTACTGTTACTTTCCTTAAGAAAATATTAGCCAACATAAAAGCGAAGACAGAAAAAAAAAAGAATCGAGAAGCAATCTGCAAAAAATGAAAGAAACCCCGAAAATCACCTTTCGATCTTTTTCTTTGTATTCTCAATGCGTATATTGAATTTGTAAAAAAGGGAAAAAAAGCCCTTTCTACAAATTCCAAAAATGGCTTTATATAGCCGGAAATAAAATAGAATTTTACAGGAATTTTTTTTCTATATTTCTGCTATTTTTCTCTATTATTCTCCTGTGTGTCTGCTGCTGTTGCTGCCTTTGTTGCTTTGCAGGTGCGGGTACAGAAGTCGTACGGAGGCCAGTTGGAGGCTCGTGGTGGCGCTACGTGCGTGAGGTGCGCGTGGCTGGGGAGAGGAGGCCACTGTTGCGGCAGCTGGAGGGAAATGATGCTAAAGGGCTAGGGTTTCTGATTCTTTTTGTGTTGGGCTTGGGTCAACTTTGGGCTGATGGTTAGGGTTTATTTAGGTTTGGTTATAATTTTGGGCTAGACATTGAGTTAAAATGATTTGGGCCACGTTTGGCCCATGTATTTGGACTGTGGACTTTTGATTATATGTGTTTTTTTATTTGGTTTACTTTAGTAGCGGGCTGGACAAATTGGGCCTATTACAATATCAATATGAGAAAATATGGAAAATCGAAATAAAAAAGTTGTTAATAGCGTTCTTACTAATCATGTTGCTATTGAAATAACAAAAGAAAATGAGGATCATGAGCCTAACTCTGTTGAAGAACGTAGAAATAGAAATGATTGACTAGATAGGAAAGACACAATTTAAATAGAATTGAATTCACTTGTTAAATGTAAGGTTTGTGGACTTGTAGTCCAAACACCTAAAGATATAAAGTCAGTAGGATATAAATGAGTATTTGTGCGAAAACAAAATGAGAAAAATGAAGTTGTAAGATATAAAACGTGAATTGTAGCACAAGAATTTTTGCAAAGGCTTAAAATTGATTATGAAGAGACATACTCTTCTATGGTGGATGCAATCACATTTAGATATTTTTTAGTCTGATAGTTTGTGAAAAACTTGACATGCATCTAATGAATGTTGTTACAACCTATTTGTATGGCTCACTTGATAGTGAAATTCATATGAAAATACTAGAATGATTTAAAATCCTAGAAGGATATAGAGTACCCTAGGAAAATTGTTCGATCAGATTAAAGGAATCATTATAAGAATTAAAACAATCTAGACATATGTGGTACAATCATCTTAGTGAATATTTGTTGAAAGAAGGTTATAAAAATTATCCACTTTGTCCATGTGTTTTCATAAAAAGGTTTAAATCAAATTTTGTGATAATTATTATTTATGTTGATGATTTAAATATTATTGGAACTCCTGAAGAGCTTTAAAATACAATAATTTGTTTAAAGAAAGATATTGATATGAAATATTTTAGAAAAATAAAGTTATGTCTCGGCCTGTAGATCGAGTATTTAAAGGATGGAATAAAGACCCATTTCGTCCTCGTAAAAATGATGAATAATTTATTGGTCTTGAAGTACCATATCTAAATGCCATATGGGCATTGGTGTATCTTGCAAACAACACATGATCTTATATAGCATTCATTGTGAATTTGTTAGCAATATTTAGTTCCTCTTCAACAGATAAACATTGGAATGAAATTAAACATGTATTTAGATATCTCAGAGGAACTATTGGAATGATGTCATTTTATTCAAGTGATTCAAGATCTCTATTAGTTGACATTAGTTGTTGCCTTTTTAAATCATGTAAAAATAATTGCAATGCATGAGGTAAGTTGAGAGTGTCTTTGGTTAAGGTTGTTAACCCAATATATCCAGAAGATATGTGATTTGCCTCTACAAGAAAAGATGTCAACTATCTTATATAAAGATAATGCAACATGTATAGCTCAATTGAATGTTGGTTACATTAAAGTGATATAAAAGTTCAACAAATTCGTTCTAGTGATAACTTGATAGATCATTTTATCAAGGCATTGCTAACCACAACATTTGAAAGTCTAGTATACAAGATTGAAATGTGTTGAAAGATGTAATGTGATGTTGCCATTAAGTGGTGTTTGAAACACACTGCACTCTTTTCCTTTAATCAAAGTTTTGTCTCACTGAGTTTTTTTTGATAAAGTTTTTTAATGAGGTAGCTTGTAATAGGAGATTGTGTACTCTTTTTCTTTCATTAGGTTTTTATCTCACAAGGTTTTTCCTAACAAGGTTTTAACGAGTTACATTTTTGTTAATGGATATTCAAAGGGGAGTGTTATAAATTCATTAATAAATGGATGTCCATATAACTCTCAAAGCCTCCAAATTTATCCTCTTGTAACTCTTGTAACCCTTAATTAAAAAAATTATATGGTGCCTTAATTCTCTTCTTATAACCTACGGTAATTGAGACCCTATCAATGAAGACAAATATAAGCTTTTTGTACGTCAAAATGAAAGTTGAATCTTCTTTTCATTTTCTACAATAAGTTTATAATTTTTCTATAATTTCTAAAAATTTTATAAATTTTTATATTTTTATAACACATTGCTAATATTTTATAATATCTAATAATTAAGAAAAAAAACCTTCTTAAGCTTTTTATGCCAACATGTTTTCGAAGTTAAATGTCAAGTCAACTATCATAAAATTGTTTTTTTTCATGACAATTGTCATGTTATCACTTAATTGCTATTAAGGGTTAATTATTATTAAGGATCAACTGTCATGTCATTACTTAAGAGCTCATTAAAGATTAACGGCTGGTCATGAGCTTCGACAAAATTCTATATTTCAAGTGTCAATTAGTTGCTAACTTTAGATTGATTGCAAATTTTAATTACAAGCTTAATTGATTTTTTTAAAATTATTTTAAGATGAATATTTTAAGGATTTAAGCCTAAAATTTATAAAATAAGGGGGCCACATGTAAGATACAGAAAAATATGGGCACAAACCGAAATTATCCTTTTCTTTCTTCTCGATTTCTTTCTCCTCAAATAAATTTTGTATCCTTATTTTTCAGACTCCGTCGTCTATCTCCCTTTCTCCCTCTCTCTAAAACCTCGTTTTTTTTCCTTCTAGTTTTCTTAATTTTCTCACAGTTTCTTCAAACCCTCCAAAATACTCTCATAAACCCTCGATTGTAACTCTATTACGATCCTGTCCTTCGCCGGTTTCCCTTCTTCTCTACGACTTGATTTTTCTTCTTCCCGAAATACCCCTCCATCGCCTATTTAATTACCTTCACTCTCATTTTCACGTTAGTTCGGGTTCAATTTGGAATCGGATGATAGCTCCTTAGACATTGCCCGTTCTGTTATTCTAGAATATTCTGTAAGTTCTTTTCTTTTGGCTCACTAATATTTCGCCTTTTTTATATTTCTTTTTCTTACGAAACCTAGCTGATTTATTTATAATTTAATTAGAGAATTTATCTATCTAATTGGATTTACTGAGAATTTCTTTAATTTATCTATCGACTGAATTCGAACCTAATATTTTCGTCGTTATTAGTTTTAATATAGTTTTAAGTGCAAAATACGGTTTTAAGCAGTTGGGAGATTTTTATTGAACTTGTTTCTCTGAAGCTTGTAGCAAAGAACTTAGTTATTTTGAAACTTTTGTGCCATTAAATAAACGTTTGGTGCACAATTTCTGTATATGAATTTTCGGGCAATGATATTTGTGTTCAAATTGATGTTGTTATATCCGATTTAGTTTTTGTTAGTGTGTCGATGATTGTAAGTTACTTTTAAGATAGTGGAAAGCTTGAGGGTGATAGGTGGTTCATTATTTTGTTTAAGTTATTGTATATGCTAATACTATAACCTTGAAGCATGTTGTGTGAGAAAAGGCATTTCATAGCTGTTTTGCTATTATTTACTGTAAGATTAATTTGATACGAGTTTGTGGAGCATGAAAACCTCATCAAATTTCAATTTTTTTTAACCATTTGATTGGACCTTAACACTTTTCCCTATTCATAGGTTTTCCTTCTAATTGCTTCTCATCTTGTTTGACTGTTGCATTTGGTTAGAGTTTGGAACTCTGCAAGCTGTAAAAGTATTTGGGTTTATTATTTATTCAGAAGGATCCAATGGAGCTGAAAGTTTCATCTCCTAAGCTTGGTGGTCTTTCTCCTCCTGGTTGTGTTAACGATCCTGAGGAAAAGGAAGTCAGTGATGAGGATGATGATGATCGCAACCATAAGCACCGTAGGCGAGAGACACGTTCTCAATCATTAGAGACAGATTCTATGGATCCGGCTTTTACAAAGTCATACAGAAAACGCAATAAATTTTTTGAAAATGGGCAACCTTTCAGAGAAAATGAATCTCAAGCAGGTGAAACCTGGAAAAGTAATAACAGTTTGCCTCTAGACAAAGACTTGACATCGAAGTTTGATAGAAGACGCCCTGGATTAGCTTCACTACCCCGAGGACATGTGGATGTGAACCAGAGAGTTAGGTCAAACCAACCATTTAGTGGAGATTCTGGTCCTGGTAGGGGTAGAGGAAGGGATAACTCTTCTTGGAATCAACGTGATTCTAGGTTCAATTCAATTGATATTGCTTCTCAAATGGTTCATCCTGGATCTGTTGCTCCAAGTCTCTTTGCAGGAAGGGGATTGCCTAATGTTTCAAATGCGCAAAGTCCATCATGGGGTGCCTTTGGGATGATGCCTGGAATACCAAATGGTGGCCTAGATACACTCCATCCTATTGGTTTACCAGGGGTGCTGAGGCCACCTATGAATTCTTCATTGAATATTGGCATTCCTCGCCAACGTTGCAGAGACTTTGAGGAGCGTGGATTTTGTCTAAGAGGAGACATGTGCCCAATGGAGCATGGTGTCAATCGTATTGTTATTGAAGATGTTCAGGTATTCAATTTGCTATTTTTTATCTTGATTCAGACATTTTGGCTTATAGCCTTTCCCGAGATTTTACAAAATTGATAAAGAAAATCGTGTCATTTGGCAATGTAGTTTCAGTAAGGACCAGCCAGGGAAGTTACCATGTGCATCTGGTTTATCTCCTCTAGCTACCAAACAATGTGTAGGATGACTAAAAATTATTCACTGTTAATATCACCCTTTAAATGCTTGGTGGCAATCTAGCTGCATCAAAATGCTTCAGTACTACCATAGATGGGTTAAATTGTTGTTGCATTGAGTTCATTTACCAAAGCCTTGCTGTTATATTTCTACTCTAAATATTATAGTACTACCAGATACAGGTTAAATTCTCACGCTACTTTCTAATGAATTCATTTGCTGCTATCCTTTCTTTCCCTGCTACGTTTACTGATACCCTTTTTACTTTCAACAATTCCATAATCAACAAAAGTAACATGCTTGCCAGATTACTTGCTTACACAAATCCTTAAGTATCTTCTTGAAGGGAAGCCCCTGGATAGTATGTGGTCACTTAAAAAAAATAAAGAAAAATTATGTTTACACATAAATTCTCTGCTTTAAGTATTGACTAATGTACTACATGAATAACGGTCTCTATGATTAGACTTTTCTCACATCATTGATATTTGATCCATGATCTATATTGACTGGTGGACTGGCTCCCCTCCCCCCTTCTTTTATAGTGTCATATATTCAAGTTAATAGTAACTTCTTTTCTAATTTGCAGAGTCTGTCACAGTTTAACCTTCCTGTTACAGTTCCAAGTGCACAACTATTGGCAACCCCTGCTGCACCTAGACCTCTACCTTCAAGTATTCCTCCAACCACTTTGATGAGCAGCAAGGGTATACATAGCAAAAGTAGCAAGTCTGGAATGACTGATGATGCCTTGGGTTTGAATGGTGCATACACTGGCTCTACTAGTGCAAGTGTTGCTGATCTATATGATCCTGATCAACCCTTATGGAATAACAATGGCCCAGAAGCATCGACTGCAGTCTCAGGACTACATTCACCCAAGATTGATGAAGCAGAACCCTTGCTAAGTGGTGATATCTCTGATCGCCATCACGGAAGGTTACATGATAACGCTGATAATGAATTGGCAAGTAGAAGCATTGGGTCACAGGGCACAAGTTTGTCTGTTTGGGGTAGAATTGGTAGCCCAGGAAGTAGAACAGACACAAAAGAGAAAATTGATCTCGCACAGTCGGCCTATCCTGAGAATGAAACCAAAGAAGACCAAGAAGCGTTTCCCAGCTCTCAAGGCACTTCCTGTCAGGTAAAGCGGATCAGCACTGAGGATGATGGCTCCAAATTTATGGATACATCATTCAAATCACAGACTGATAGTATGCATAATAGCCGAAAACCAACTCAGAAGGCACTTCGTACACTGTTTGTCAATGGGATTCCCCTGAAAAGTAACAAAAGAGAGGCTCTTCTTTCTCATTTTCGTAAGTTTGGAGAGGTTATTGACATTTATATTCCGAAAAATAGTGAACGGGCCTTTGTCCAGTTTTCAAGGAGGGAAGAGGCTGAAGCTGCTCTGAAGGCTCCTGATGCTGTTATGGGTAATCGCTTTATTAAGCTCTGGTGGGCTAATCGGGATAGTGTACCTGATGATGGCATAAACAGTGGAAGCAGTGTAACAGTAACTTCACGCGGTCCAACGGTTTTTGTTATTCCAGCACAGGCTGTTGTTAATAGAGGAGGGAAGGATAACCTTCAACCTATTGCTCAGAAGAGCAATGCTGTCCATGGTGCTGCTGTACCTTCTGTGAATTCCCCTAAGCCATCTGGTGTTAATGGTCCCAAGGTTCAACTTCCATTGCAGAAAAAGTTAGAAACTCTAGAGCAGATGAAAGAGGAACTACGCAAGAAGCAGGAAATGCTGGAGCAGAAGCGGAATGACTTCAGGCGCCAGTTGGACAAACTTCAAAAACAAGTATTGGGAACTTCTTTACTCTTGCGTACCATAATCCTAATATCTGCTTCTTCAGTAATTTTACATGTGCTAATAACTGTTACATGTAGTAATCAGTTTCAGCAATTGCATGTTTTCAGTGTATTTTTTAATCAGCCAGACTGCTGTAGAATTGTAGCTAAGTCCTGAAAAACTTTACTGGTGGTGTTGGGCATTGTCAGAGATGCATGCCTTTATTTACCAGTACTTTGACTACATGCACATGCTAAACGAGTTGAGTGAGAATGATGAAGTCATGAAAGCAGAACCTAAGGGTTTTTAGATATAAATGTTGGGTATTATCCACCACTGGTTTAACATTTTTGGTAACCTTTTGCAGTCTTCTGGTGTCAAAGGTGATCTACCAACTGAGCAAGCTGCTAAGAAGCAAAAGGTGGGAATTGCAGCTGATCCTGCAAAAGCTTCAATTCCAAGTTTGTCTGAACCTGGTGCACCTACAACAATACCATGCACTGTAGGGATGACAGATAAAAACAAATCAACAGAGAATGTTGGGTCTCATGGTCCAACATCAAATGCCACTATGTCATTGCAGGAGTCTAAGAGCTCAAAGCAGCAATCTCGTCCATCAGCACCTACTGGGTATCCATTCTTGATGAATAAATACAAATTAGACAACCGGCCTACTGCTTTTAGAGTTATTCCACCTTTGCCTTCTGGTTTTGCAGATGTGAGTCACTCTATCTCTTCCTCTGAGAAAATTGTATTTGCTCCGTCTTTCTATGAGGATGGATTTTACCTGATTATTCTTTTATTCCATTTTGAGAAAAAGGTAAAAGAAGCACATTTCACAAACAATGGGTCTTCTTAGCATGTCTTGTTATTTCAATGATGAATCATTCCAAGGGTGAAAGGCATAGCATAAGGCATGTGATAGTGAATAGAGAGCTTTATGATGTAGAACACAAAAATGTGTCATCTAATGTATTTTTGTGCTATTTACATGATATTGAGAATTGATATATATTTGTATCTATCTTCTCTACCCAAACATTCTTGTCCCTTGGGCATATTGTTGGAATATGGCTCTTTTTGAGGGGATGTTCTTGGCTTCCAAATTTACCTAAAATGCTAGGCACATGTCTGTCCCCTCTATCAAAATACAAAGGTCTTTGAGTCAAATGTCATAAACTCAATTGGCTTTTCTGTGTCTGTCAATTAGGTTGATGTTCTGAAGGAGCACTTCTTACAATATGGTGATCTTTCTGCCGTGGAGATAGAAGATGTGGAAAATGATAATGATATGGGATCAGAAGCAATGAATAATTGCTCCATTGTTATAACTTATGGCACACGCTGGTCAGCTGAAAGGGCATACGTAAATGGTAAATGCTGGCAGGGCAATAATTTGCAATTTACATGGTTGACATCTAGCAATTCTAGCAATGACCCTAGTAGCAAAGAAACTTCATCTTCTACACCGAAGGGGACTTTAGAAGCTGATGTCCAGACAGAAGGAGAATTAGAATTCAGTGTCTCCCCGGAAGTCATTGCTTCAGGTGATAAGGAATCTAAGAATTCAGAAGGCGAGAGTTTTGTGGAGAATATGGCATTGCCTGAAGTTTCCGAGCATAGCTCATCCCCATCGTCTTGCATGAAAGAGTCACCTAAAGGCGACGCATGTTAAGGACTGGAGCTGTTTTCGGATCTGTACAGTGAGGTAAAATGTTCAATCTCGCATTCTCAATTACTGAAATTTCTTCTTTTCTTTACCCAGTATATCTTGTTTGATGCTTTGGGACATGGGTTTAAAAAAAAAAAGGAATTTTCTGATCTTTAATTGCCACTTCAAGGTTAACCGTTACTCGAGTGGCAAATTCATTGTATGGTCTTTGGAGATTAGTTTTTGTAGGACTAAAAGGGATTAAAGTAAAAAAGAAAACATTTCTGTTGAGATTACTTTGAAATTTTCATATGAAAAATCTTTGGGACCTGATTCCCATTTCAGTTTTACATTATCTTCCATTTGCAGAATTGATGCTTGAGTTTACATCTGTAGATGGTGACCCATTGGACTGTTTTAATTCTAATAACGAAGCATTGATTTTTGATTAATGATATATTTGGATAACATATTAAATAGGACGATAACATTTGCCAATTGCTTCGAAAGGTAGTAATAATAATATGTTTTTTATAATTAAAATTTTAAAGTTGAAATGTATGTATTTCAGGTTAAGTCATATTCAGGTGGGGCTGGTGATCCAACCTTAGATATCTGTTATAGTCGTCGCCTATCCACGAAATGTGTGTGGATGGTAAATAAAATAGCAATTCCAGGGGCTAAAAATATACATGAAAAAGAAAACATAAAACAGAGAAATAGTAGAGCAGAGAGGAGCGAACGTGCGGGTGCTGGACCCCTTAACAACGCTATCGCACCCACCAACCCGAAGCCGACGGGGAATTGTCGAATGAGAATCCCAATGGCCTTTGGTAGGGACTGGACTGGTCGACTTGGAAAAGGTTAAACAAAACGGGGGGGGGGGGTTATACATGTGCAATGACCTAACCTTTCACGTGTGAATAATTTGTTGGTTCTATCCTCAAACTTTAAAAGACGCGCGCACACACACACACACACACACGAGTATAGCCTCTTATATATGTATTATATTTACCATTCATTAAAACTTTTATTTGAATGCAAATTCATGAGAAGACTACCAGCAGCGCAAGGAGCATTGCACACCCAACCTCAATTGCCCCATAGAAAGCAACGTCTAATCAATCAATCAATCAGTTAAAAAGAAAAGAAAAACACCGCATTAGTAAAATTGGAATAGAGGTGTCTTTGGTTTTGGAGGTGTTGGGTCAGTTCTGATCCTCTTTTTGTGTGTTTTTCCCCGACTTGGGCGGTTGTGTGGTGGCCCTTGCAAAAATGCCAAGTTGAAAACGAAAGGTGTTTGAACTAGTGAAAGTACTGGGTGTGGAAGAAATAGAGGACCCTTATGGCCTGAATAAGCTGCATCATTCAATCAACCTTTTCTTTTTATATTAGTATATATTATATATAGCCTTTTTTCCGAGTTTACGCTGGCCTGCCTCCTTGCTTTGCATGTCATTCAAAGACAGAGAGGATCTTTTGAGTTTCCCCTTTCATCAAAAACCTCAAATATTCCGCCCCCCACTCTTTTCTCACCCTGCTTTTCTTTGTTCCATGCTTTCCCTTTTCCATCCCAACTAGACCACTTTCCCATCCCAATCAAAATTAATTACTAACTTTCATTTTTAAGCCATTAAAATTTCCTTTGTATCAAAATATGGAATTTAAATAGAAACAACTATCCATATATATAAAACCAAACCTTAGCTGAAGCAGTATTCAAAGAACTCAACCCACACCCACACATCTTATATCACTGCTGATTATCTTATACTATTATACTGTTACTAGTGATCGGATTATTATATCTCATCTTATACCATAACTAGTGATGTTTAAAAATGTTTTAGTTTACCAAAATTCAGTTCATTATTGAAATTCTACTTTCAGTTCATGAAAAATGATGATACATGCATGTATGTAAACTCTTTTTTTTTTTTTTACTAAGATAGTTTAGTTTGATTACTTATAGAATATATATTTAAGTTTTAATTTTATGAACCGATAGATTTATCATGTTATTACAATAATTTGAGAGTCAGGAGTTTGAATTATACTTAAACGCTTAATTTTTTCAATTTAATTAGTTTTATGCGTAATTTAGAAAATATAAAAAATGAGTTTTTATTTTATGAAATGTTAATTAGTGTCCAGTTAATGCATTGTTTTTTGACTTTAGTAAAAATAATATTATACATACAATAATAACTAACTAATATCCAAGACACTGGTTATTTAAAATTTTATTTATTTTATTTTTGATTTCTTAAGTTATCTACTAAAGTAAACTCAATGACTAATTCTCGTATATCTATTAATGTTAGATTCAGAAATGAAAATAAAAAAATGATAAAAAGATAGAAGTTAAGTAATACACACCAGATTTGAGTAGAAGGCCACATCTTCCCTCATAACCCTTTAGTAACTTAATTGAGGCATTTTATCGTATGAAATTTGTTAATTGTCAAATATTCAGGAGACCAGTTAATATAAGTACAAGTCCGTCCACTATGTCAAATACTTGCAGACCAGCCAATAAGTAATGTTGGGGATGAAGCATAAGGCCACATGTGCTAATCCCTCCATGGGAGCTCTCATCTTCTTCATATATTCTCTATAATTTTATTCTTTTATTTTTTTCATTATAAAACTCAATCATTGTCTTAAACATGGGAGAGTGTTTCAGAATCCAAATTTTTGCCAACTATTCAAACTCATCTCAAACCAAAGAGACTTAAGTAGATTTAAATAGTAACAGATTGCAAATATTAAAATTTGAGTTCTAAATTGATTGGATAAGATATAATTAATATGTTTGATATAAACACATGCATTGATGATTAGGATATTATGGTTAATTAACTTCCCAGAAAGAATGAAGGAAGAGAATCTGTTCAATTTAAAAAGTAAAATAATGATAATGGGTGGCTATTTATAACTTCCACAACATGTGAATCAGCAGTAAAATTTGTTGATTGAGGGGTCTAAACATGGATGATTTGAAAATGTGCAAAAATAAAAGCCACAAAATTGAGAAAATAAAAATGAGACTTAAAGAAACATCTTACATGCAATTTAATATTCTGTTGGTGCACGTACCTTCCACATGGGCAAACAACCCCCTTTTATTCTTCCTACAAAGCTAGGTACCTGTACCTTCGCACTGTTTCAGATAATGACTGTGTGGGGGAATTTTACATTACGTTTTTTTTTTTGGGTTTTAAATTATTGGTCGGAGGAAGTCAACAAATTTACAGTCTTACTATTTTACTATCCGTTTATGGAAAACTCAAGGCTTGAGAGTTTGGTGTGTGTTTAATAAAGCTTTTGAGAAACAAGCTTTTCCTTTTCCTTTTTTCCCTTTCTTCACACTTAGCTTCTATGCCTATATGCTCTTGCTTGCTTAAATTTGAGAATTCTCATATATCTTCAAATATAACATAAATTACTTACTCTTCTTATACTATTCTTTTTTTCAGATTTTAAAATGTCACGCCAACAAATTTAACGGTGTGAATAATGATATATATATTACTTGGACTTATTATTCGGATGTAATCAATCCAAATATATACATTATATGTAGATTGATTAAGAAAAATATTTTATAGTTGGAAAGTATATGATTTGCCATAAGCAAGAAAATAAAATCTGACTGTAGAAATTGAATTCAACAGGAAATGAAGCAAAAAATGATGTTTGAGAACATAAAAAGGAATATGTATTTGCTAATAACATAAACATATATATAAACAAAATACGAAGCTATGGAAGATTGGTGGGATCATATATATTAGTACAGGATATGATAAAAATGATTGTTAATTAGGGCAACAAAACAGGCATACTATAGTCTAACTTTTTATTTTTATTTTTGGAGTATTCATATCCTACATATATCCAACTTTGAAATACATAAAAAAATAAAAATAAAAATAAAATGTATGCATACATTGAACATATGAATAAAAAAGGCTCAAACAGAAAGAATAGCCACATATCAAATATCGAAATTACTTTTCACAAGACACTAACAATTACATTCCATGAGAGGGTAATTTGCATATCATAAAAATATCCATGTATGGTCCCTTTGTCAAGTTCCATAACTAGAGAAAACCCTAGAGCCAGCCAAATAGGAGCTCTTCCAATCCCAACCTATATATATATATTACATATATCAAATCTTGATGTGCTTATTAATTAATGACTTGATATACTAATAATCAATTAACAAACTCTCACATGCTTCCACTCTCATTGTCTCCGCTAGGGTCATTGTTATTCCACTGTGAAGGATAATAAAACCCAGAATTTTGATCGAAAGAACCACCCCCAGAGCTGCCATGCCCGGCGGCTGTTCTCCTTCCTCCATACTGGGGTGCTGCTGGTGGCTGCGGCGGCTGTGGCATTTCGTTGTAGGCATAGCGGATTATATCAGCATTTGTTGCATCCAATTCCTTTTGGAGTCTCATAACTTGTCTTTGAAGGACTGAAATGGCTCCAACGCAGCCATAAACAGGATCTTTCATCCTTGCCTCAGCTTCATAGGCGAGGGAGTTGACTGCATCTTCCCTTTGATGGGGCGGCACATCATTTAGCAATTTGCTAACATTGCTTGCACCGAATATCTTGTGAACGTTGATGAATTTTTGAGGCTCTTCTGGTGGGAAATAGGGTGCAAATATACAATCTGGCATGCATTTCCTTCTCAAACATTTGCAGGCTGCACATGGTGGGTTTGAATAGCTTGAAGATGCCATTTTCTTTGATCTGCACTGCCAACCAACAATTTTAATGCATCTAACTCTAACTAAATTCTAATGGTTCACTAACTTTCAACTGGGAAAAAAAAGGGTTTGTTTCTAATTCAATATTATCAAGACTTGGTGGAGGAAAAAAAACACTAGGTTAGGTATCATCGAGATTCCATGAGAAATTGCTTAAGAAAAAAAAAACACACTCTGCGGTTTTCTTAAAAACAATTTTTGCTTTTTTTTCCTGACCTGCCAGCCAAACAGCTTTCTTTGAATTTAAAGACTACTGTCAGATAATTTCAGCTTAAACTGTAGCCAAAAGAAGAAAAAAACCAAGAGTGAAAAACAAAGACAAAATTCAGGGAAAAAAAAGAGGAAAACATATATAAAATATTACATTAGCATGCAGAAACAATTGCACAAAATTGAACCAAAACCCTCCCATATATCCCATTCCCGAAGGCCACAAAAATTTCCAAAAGATTCGACCATAGTATATCCTTTTCATGCTACATATATTATCTATATGTGTAATATAAAGAGAGATGTAGGTATACCTTTATTCCCCTTGAGTAGGTTCCTGTAAACCCTTTGATAAATGGTTTATTTTGTCCCAATGAGGAAGACTATGCAGCAACAGAAAGATGAAAAATTCACTTAGGGTTATATTATTAATATATGTATGAGAGTGGAATGTGGATGTTTATAAAGAAAAAACCCTATTAGTTAAAGAACAGGGATGGGGTGGGAGGAGGGGGCCTGCAAAAATTCAGTGACAAAAGGTAAGGAAGGTATGGAAGCAAAGAGAGGGAATTAAGAGGATTTTGCAGTGATCCTGAAACACAAAGGAAGAAAATAAATAACTAAATTATTATTATTTTAGAAAAAAAAAGCAAAAGACAAAGACAAGGGGGGGGGGGTAATAAATGGGGATACAAAAGGATGACTATGACACTGTCTGCACTTACAATAATTATATCATACCACTGTTTCAAGAAACTGGTGAAAATCACCTTGAAATTTGAATATTGAAAAAAAAAAGAAGAAGAAGAAACTTTTTGGTGTAAAATAAAAAAGACAAATAGCATATCAGAAACGTAGCTAAACAATCTGCATAAGTCTTTTCTTGGATGTATAATTATATATAATTATAGTTAAGCAAAAAAAGAAAAAAAAAAGAAAAAGGAACTTGTGATCACGATTATTAATTGTCATATAGCCAAAAAGCATAAATGTCTTTTTTGGTAAAAGAGAAACACAAATGTTTATACTTGTAATTGTCAACTAATCATCCAATCAACACTTAATCAGCCACGTGCTCCAGATTCTTTTCGATTATGCATTCCTTGTCATTTGATCAGACACTATAGTTGTACATCTATGATCAACTCTGCTTTATTTTGATCATTTTGACTAGCCATTTATTTCGGTAGCAAAATTTATACTGATTAATTGATACCATCAGAATCAAGAAGTATTCATCCACTCTCTGCTTAAAGCCAAAGTCTTATAATCCTATGAATAGGTGGTGTGGTCTTAGGTGAGGTAAAGAGATTGAGCCCACAATTTGATTTAAATAAATAAAATTTGTGTCATAATTTTATACATTCAGTAGAAAGATGGGTATTTCTTTGGTTAGCTCTTATATAAGAGCGAGAACGCAATTATCTGTAAAAGGTCAGGTTTAAATAATCTTTTAAATAAGACTTTGTAAACATAGGTTAAATCTTAATTTTTTGTAATTGAGTCTTAGCTTTTCATTCTTTATGTGTTTACTTATCAATATATAAATATGTGTATTCACATCACTTATCATCCTTCACTCTTAATTTCGAATTTTCAATATATAATATAAAAATTGTAAGTTGGTGTATTTATACATAATGATTATATGATGAATGAAATTCCATATAGGGAGAGTGTAGTATTATATAAGTTGGGTCAATGAGATCGATATCCACTCCAAGCCTAAAGTTTTATCAAAGCTATAGTTGGCACATTGAAAAAGTATTGGAAAGGATAGCATTTAGAATCCAATTAAAGCATGTTAAATAGGATTATAAAATATATAAATAAACAAAAGGAGTATGTTGATGATTGGTAAGACAGAACATATAATTTGAGCTCTCTGAAACTGTGATCTGTTGGGTAATTGTAAGTTGCATCATTGAGTTAAACTATTAGAAATGAAGGACTGAAACTGGTACTGTTTAACTTCCATGATTGAAATTCATTGATAATGAGCTTGTACAGTACTATTACCCTTTATTCAATGTAGTTTCACTATTGACAGTGGCAAAAAACCTAAGCAGCTGGAATACAAAATATAAGGACTAATACCGAATTAAAGTCTGTGTGTGTGGGGGGGGGATGGGTTGTCTTTTATATGCACATATATACTAGAATTTAAATTTCAAATTTTAAGATGTTACTCATAAATTAAATTAAACTACAAGAATTATAAAATCCGGTTAGTACAGTCACTCATCTCTATTGTATTTGTAACAACGGTTAAGAAGCTGTCACTTCCTTTTGTGAATTGAAAGCAATTATGTCAAACTTTCGACATTAAAATTATAAGCATTTTTGCTAAAGTTAAATGGTCACAATAGAAATTAAATCGACAATGGCTGCTACAACATGGAATGCTAGTTGAGGGGATATGGAAGAGGCAAAGAGTAGAAGCTGTACAACTTTATTCATCAACAACATTCCTAGTAGGGTTAGCTGGAGAGACATCAGGTATCTATTCAAAACGTTGGGTAAGATTGTGGATGTCTTTATCCCAATAGAAAAACATCAAAGAGTGGAAAATAATTTGGGTTCGTCAGATTTCAGGACCTTGTTGACGCAAGAAGAGCTGTTCGGAGATTGAATGGGTTTCGTTATTATGGATGTACGATCGATGTCAACTTGGCACGCTTAACAGATGCCTTTCATACTGGAAAAAGTCCAACTTGAGGGTTGGGGACAGAGATAAGAAAAATTATTAGCATGAAGTGCTTGAAGGAGACCCGAAAAGCAAGGATAAGGTAACCTATAAGGAGGCGCTTGTTGGCAAAGTAACAGTGAACTCCAGCAAGTCTGCAGCAACTGGTGATATGTTTAAAAAGGTGAATGTGAAAAATTATATAGCGATTGATAGCAGAGAGGCCGACTTACTAGTGAAGGCAATACTGAGATGTTAATTATATATACTATATTTTCCTAAGTCATTTGGTAAAAATATAGTAGAAAATTTTATCAAATAAGGACTTGTAATATACTAAAAAAACATGTTTTAAATGTGTTTTAATTTATTTAAATGTTTTTGAGTTAATACCAAAATGTTTTAAGATGTTTAAAATGTTTTTAAGACACTTTAGGAGTCAAGTATCGAGACATAAGACCATGTCTTGAGACATAAAAGTTCGAATACAAAATTTTGTTCCAAGGGCTACATGTCTAGAGACATGACTTGCATGTTTAGAGACATTGATCCATATGTCTCGAGACATAAGCTTGTATGTCTCGAGACATAGCCTGCCAACAACTATATAATAATTATTTTTAAGCCATGTCTCGAAACATCTTGCCAAGTCTTGAGACTTTGGTTGCAAGGATAGTTTTTAAGCCCGAAATTAATGCTTCTAATGGCTAGAATTCATCCCCAACAACCATAAGCATCCTTAAACTTATTTCTTAGTATAAATACTCTACAAGAACACTTCAAGACTTGAGAGAGAGACATCCAAGCATCAAAGTTAAGAGAAAAGCTTCAAATTATTTATTCTTTCATTTTCTCTTATACATATCTCTAGGAGCTTACTGTTAGATATTTTATCACTCTTATTTCTAATTTTTTGAGAGCTTAATGTTTGTAAACACACACCTTGTAAAGGCCTCTTTGTTTATTTTCTTTCATATCAACAATTGTAAATTTGAAGAATTTTTATCCATAAAAACTAAGAAGGGTTCTAATTTAGCCATAAAAGCTAAGGGAAATGTTCTATCTAAGCCTTAAGAAAAAGATAGTGTTGTAAATGTTATACATTCTCCTTGAAAGGTATCAATTCTAATAGTGAATTGGGAAATCCTTAGTGGTGGAAAGCTAAGGTAGTGGAGGTAGGCAATCAGGGTTGAACCACTATAAATTGAAGTGTCCAAGCTTTTCTTAATTTTCATATCATTTAGAAAAGTTTGTACAGATTTTTAAAATACCAATTCACCCCCCGTCTTGGTATTTTCGGGCCTAGAAGTATTAAAAACAAGTCTCAACATTTAATATGCTTGAATATATTTTTAAAATCATTTTAATTCATTTCATAGGTGTTTGGACACACCCAATACATCAAACAAACTTTAAAACACTTAAATGGTTGAAAATACAAATTTTCAAATTGATTTGAGTAATAAATAAGTTAAATCTAAATACAAAATCCACCATTAGTTTTCACACTTCATACACACATTTTGAGGTCTTAAAATTTATTTTAAACCATTTCCAGAGTCTCATTACAATATGAGAATGTTTGGACATCATTCGAGGTCATCTCAGAGCTTAAAAACATAAGTTCATAAAAGCACAGGTAATTGTTTTGATACAACAATTCCAAGTTGTAGAACAACTACCTAGACATCTGAAATTTGTTTGACTTGTTGCGATACCATAGAGGACAAGTACCGATACTAAAGCCATTAGAGCTGAAAATTAGTCCAAAGACACTATAAAGCATCCCCAAACTCTTTTATAACATATTATTGAGTTCCAAACCATTATAAATCAATTTATAAACTCATTTAAAATTTAAAAAGGAAAGTTATAAACACATAAGAGGTAACCATGTGATAAAACTTGATTAAAAACATATAAATGGCTTGAATTACAACTCAAGTTTTATAATTACAAATCCAACTTAAGTCTTTGTGTACATGCTCAAGTTCTTATGCAAATGAAAACTAATATGAATACATTACAAGATCAATTGAAGAGTGATGTGAAGCTTCCAAGTTGAACCCATAACTTCTCAGTGAATCTGATACCTACGAGTTTAAACCACTAACTATGGGCTCGATGAGCTCAGTAAGTACAAAAGGATTTCCTATCTTATCCTATCTGAATTAGTGTTGATTCTTTTATAAACACAAGGCCAAGTTTGAATTATACTAAATTTGTATCTTTATCACTTTAGGACTTAACATTCAAGCATATGTTCCATTTTTACAAATTCACCTAACTTTTTAAGGTGCTTCCATTTATTAGAACTTAATTCCCCATTGAACGAGCTTTCACACATGACGTCTTGTTTCCAATATATATGTAGAAACATTTCCATCAATAGTTTCATATGTTATGCACATTTCACTAAACTTACCATTCCGAAATTAAGTTTCTTTTCTTATTAAGCCCAATGTCTTTTAACATTGATTTATTAGTTCAAATACTAAAGGTTAACATGATTATAATAATATTTAACAACAAATTTGTCTTATATATATCCGAATACCATATTATCACAACTTTTACTAAATCACTGAACCTTAACAAGTTTATTACCAGAAATAATTTCATTAACAAATTAGTTCCATTTTATAAGGACTTATAAGCTTATAATTACGTCTTAATGTTGAGCTCATCAGTTATTACTTACAATAAATCATCTTTATTAACAAATGTAACACCTCAAAACCTAGTCTAGAAGTTTTGACCAGATTCTGGAGGTCATATTGACCACCAAGATAGCTTAAAACAAAATGTCATTCAGAGACCTTAAAACCAGATAAAAATACTTATGTACTAGCTTTGAAACCAAAATGGACTTAGTAATCTTAATTTTTGAAGTAATACGACGTAAAAATATGACCCTTTTATAATCAATTGAAAATTTCGAACAAACACTTAAAACTATCTAATTTTCCAAGTAACCAACATACTTTAATCATATCAAGCACAGAAACAATTAAGTTAACTTAAACCGAAAGTCCCATACTGTAGTTTACTTAAATTTAATTACAAAACCAACTAAACCAGATCAAAATAATATAGAAAACTTTTTTGAATCAAACCAGAATGGAATACTCTAAGATCCTCCGATCCGCTGAGTCCGAGACCTATCCACTCGATTTACCTAAAAGAGAGAAAACTAAGGGAGTAGCTACGAAGCTTAGTGTGATTCCAAAACATACGTAAATAAGCGATGTCAACAACCGTCCAAACACAACAAATATCTCGAATAATACACGATATCGATACATGTTGAATAAGCGAATCAATACGCAAATAATATAATTAGACATATATACAATACACACCTAAATGCCAAAACAAAGGCAATGTGATCCCACCTATCCAACCACTACACACCATCTCCGTCCACCCAATCATACCAAATAGGGTTTACTAGACCCTTCCATCCTCTACACACCAATTTTGGGTTATGGTGGACCCATCTAGCCAAATCACACCGTTATGTGGTCGATTTCCACTTGAATTATTGCGTTTTTTTCGCCAAATCAAATAATATGGTTAAACTGCCAAACCAAACTTCCTTCACTTTATATTCAAATCCTAAACACAGATGCAAATGCAGATAACAGAATTGATACGGATATACAAAATTGAACATAATCATTTTTCAAACTTACATAATCAATGAACATTTTGTAATTAGTTCAGTTTAGCAAAATTAGAGTCAGAATAAAAAAATATTCATATTTGGATACAAATTGACGGAACGACAATGCACACACTTTCAATTATCCAAACATTATCTCATTTCAAACTTAGTTTACCAAATCACTAGGTACTCATTCGGATAACGAATTAAATCTTACAAATACATATTCTTATACACAATCGAGAAGTAAAACACCCTTAAATAACCTTCCTCACACAGAAATAGTGTTTTACCCACTTTTAAAGAGGCTTAAACAAATTCGGGATCACTCGGGGACTAAAACGAATCAATTTGCAAAAAAGGTGGAAAAACTACAAAAACAGGGCCACACGGTCGTGTGGCCAGGCCGTGTGATTAAGGGACACGTCTGTGTGACTAAAGCACACGACTATGTGGCTGAGACATATGCCCATGTGATTGAGATGCATGGCCGTGTGGTCAGACCGTGTAACTTTTTAACCCAGTATGACAAAATTACACAATCTAAAAGCAGAGGAGACATGATCGTGTGGCTGAAAGACACGCCCGTGTAACTGAAGCACATGACCGTGTAGCTGAGGGACATGCCTATGTGCGATCGAAAAATTCCCAAACAGAGGTCATACGACTGTGTGGCCAGCCTGTGTGACGTTTTCTAGGCCGTGTGATTCGAAAGTCACCCTAATTTACTAAACGGCACACAGCTGTGTAGATTTCCCGTATGGTCTAAAAACCACCCCAAATCTTGCTGCAAATCACGACATTCAACCACAATTTCACCTTTAATTCAGATAGCTCAAGAATACACACCTGAAAGACAATGCTACGCACTAACAATCGACCAATTCCCTTATACTCTACCGTTTTGAAACTCAATTACATAATTCTACTAAATCCTCAAGAAATTTAATCTCAACCATATGTACAAGAATCAAGGAAACAATGTAAGTATTCAAAAAGAAAACAATATTTATACTTACCCGATTCGACACTTGATTAATCGAAGGATCAGAGTACCAACGAGGCCTTTGAAGAACCACACAAAGTTACCAGAATTGAAGTAAAGGGAAAATACTATCAAAGAATGCAGTTGCCATAAGAAAGTAAAATCATTTTAGGGAAAAAATGAAGGAAACTAACGAGAGAGGAAAAAGTGAATGAAACAGAACATGAGAGAAATTTTTTTGTAGGAAATTTCCTCTTTCAAAATCAAAATAAAAAAAATTAATTAAGTAGAAAATTTACAAAACTTAAACCTATCAAAATTTTCAGAGTTAAAACCAGAAAATAGTTTTCACTTTGCATACATAAGGATTCGAACACGCGACCAAAGGGTACACATAAACTTAACCACTGAATCACTAGGCTTATCGCTGTCCTTCAAACGCGAAAGAAAATGTAAAAATCTATCTAAAACCACTGACTCACCTACAAACCTTAATTCTTCTAACCCTAAATTTTGGACGTTACAACTCAACCCTCCTTAAATAAATTTCGTCCCCAAAATTTCCTACTAACATGACAATCACTAAGTCGCACAATTCGCTACCAAGCTTCCGCTGCGCACTCTATTCTCAAATGCACTACCAACCCATACTTAACCTCAATTAAAAAAAAGAACAGTCTTACAGATCTAATTCACTTTCACACACAAAGACAACTCCTAACTACTAAACCAGAATAAATTATTTTTTAAGTAAGTGGATTCGAACCCAGAACCTAAAACACACAAACACAACACTTAGCCACAGAAGCACATCAATTCAAACACAGTACCTCAACAATAAAACAGAAGACCAAACCATGTCCAAACAAAACAAAACAAAACACAAATTCAATAACCTAGAATAATACCTAACTCGTCGCCAATTCCAACTCCCCGATTTTGAGCCTTTTTCAAGACTTGCTTCTAACCAAGTGGTCGACGATGGCAGTTTCTAATCTGGTGCTCTATGGACCCACATCTTAAACACGTTCTAGACTTCTTCCGGCACTCGCTCGGATTGCGCTAACTACAAAACCCACATACCAGAAAATCTGTGCCACCACTAGCACCTCTTGCATCATTTTTCCTAGAATTTCGCTGAAATCTAACTCGTTTGATATATCGTGGCTCTGATCTAGAAGGACTAAAACCTCTTTTACTCTAAGCCTTACCATGAATTTTACACTCACACTCAACAGACTTACTCTTTTCCAACATAGTCTCAAAGACTCTCTCCTACACTACTAATAGAGACTGGATCAATGTATGAACACCAACCCCCAAGTTACCGTCATCAGTAACTAGCGTAACCACAACAACCTCTATCTCCTGAGCAGACACACTTCCAGAGAAATCGATGACTCATCTAAAGTCCCATTAGGCTGATTCTCATGACCTTGTTGATCGCTAGATTCCATAGCAGTCTTCGCCTATAATACTAAAGTATCTACCATTTCATATCAGTAAAAAGAATCAAAGATAAATATTTAAACCTTACAGTTTCAGAGTTTCACACGGACCATCGTCAAAGTCTTAGACTTTTTTTAAAGAAAAAAATTTCAAAACACTACGATATGTTTTTATCAAGATACCCCTTTCAAATTCGTGTAAGTGGACACGTTAAAAACACAGGCCGAATTTTTGTAAACCTGCTTCTGATACTACTAAATGTAACACCCCAAAACCTGACCTAGAATTTTTGACCAGATTCTGGAGGTTACATTGACCAGCAAGATAGCTCAAAACAAAATGTCATTTAAAGACCTTAAAACCAGATAAAAATACTTATGTACTAGCTTTGAAACCAAAATGGACTTAGTAATCTTAATTTTTGAAGTAATACAACGTAAAAGTATGACCCTTTTATAGTCAATTGAAAATTTCAAACAAACACTTAAAACTGTCTAATTTTCCAAGTAACCAACATACTTTAATAAAATGTGAAGCGTGAAAACAATTAAGTTAACTTAAACCAAAAATCTCATACCGAAGTTTACTTAAATTTATTTACAAAACCAACTGAACCAGATCAAAATGCTATAGAAAACTTATTTGAATCAAACAAGAACAGAATACTCTGAGATCCTTCAATCCGTTGAGTTCGAGACCTGTCCACTTGGTTTACTTGAAAGACAGAAAACTAATGGAGTGAGCTATGAAAGCTTAGTGTGATTCCAAAACATACGTAAATAAGCGGTGTTAACAACCGTCCAAACACAACAAAAATATCGAATAATACACGATATTCAAACATGTTGAATAAGCGAATCAATATGTAAATAATACAATTAGACGTATATGCAATACACACTAGAATGCCAAAACAAATGCAATGTGATCCCACCTATCCAACCGCTACACACCATCTTCGTCCACCTAATCACACCAAGTAGGGTTTATGATGTCCACGAAACCAACTAAAAATTTGACAAAGGCAAGTGCACTTATCAATTAATAGTATTGCTATAGTGATCACAAATATCGTTCCCACAAAGACTAAAAGTACTAGTAATTAACGTCTTTCTATTATTTAATCGAAAAATTGAAGTGACTGATTAAAACTGAAATTAACTAAATTAATTAACTAAAGAACACGACAAAGAAAAAAATCAGGAAAACAAACAATTAACAACTAAGAGGCGAAACAATACCCAGGAAAGAATTCACCTAAACTTCATCTGTCATTATCAATCTGTATTAAACAATTTGTTCACTTAGTATCTTATCCGTAGAAATCTCTAAATTATGCTTGTAATGGCCCAAATTTTCCCAGCCCAAATCAGAAATTAATAAATAATAAATATAAAACCAAAATTAAAAGTCCAAAAATAGTCCCTTTACACCGGGCTCAATGTGGCCCAAACCAAACAGACCCTAAATCTGAATCAACCAATATCCCTAACCCAAGTTACAAAAACCCAACTAGCCTAAACCCAAAACCAAGCCCAAATACCCGCAGCCCAAAACAGAGAAAATCAGCAGCATATTTTTTAAAAAACATAAGTTACAAATGTTTTTTTTAGGAAGTTTTAGTTTAAATAATGGCATCATACAACGCCGTTTTGAGATAGGGTTCCTAGCGCCCAAACGACGCCGTTTAGCGTCCATGCCCGATGACCCGATCTAACCGCGGCTAGATCCGCGCGTTTTGGTAGGGGGAGGGTTATTTGCAACCATGACCCTTCCACCTTGTACAGTATTTCAATTCGATACCTTTTTTATTTTATTTCTTTTTAAATTTAATCTTTTCTTACATTTTTGTTTCGATTTGATCTACAACGAAGTGCCGCATTTTGAGGGACGGGAATATTTCCCCTTTGGTCCCACTGTTATTCGTGTATCTTGTTTCAACGCCCTAGCCACCTGTTTCATTTTTTTACAGTTTCGACCCCCAGATTTTTGTCCGTTTCCAGTTTCATCCTTAGTTCTTTAATTTCTTTAATTTTTTGTTTTTCTTTTAAATTGCTCTTGTTTATTATTATTAGTTTTGTTTGTTTTGATTTCTTTTTTATTTGCTTTTTAACTATGTAACTTTTTTTCTTTTATATATATTATTACATTTAAATAGTTTTATTTCATTTTACTTTTACGTTTTATTTATATTAAACATTTTTGTTTATACATATCTTTTTCTATATAACATTCCAAATTTTTTTTATGATATATTGGTTTGCTTTTATTGTTTATTTTATTTTATGTTAAGATGTGTTATATATATATTAACTATTATAAACTGTTTTTATTTTGAATTCATTTTACGCATCATTTCGTTGAATTCGTTTTTATTATTTTAAAATTGTTTTATATACCTTTTTAAACGCAACTTATTTATTTTTTTTAAATGCTTCATTTGTTTTTCTTTTCTTACATTACGTATCTTATACTTATATACATTTTTAAAAAATTGACTTATATATTTTTAACCTTAAATTTCTTGTTTGGCATTATTTATTTTAAACTCATCACTATCATTTTAACATTGTTTTTTACATCTTATTCGATTTTACTTTGCTTTTACATTCCTTAATTGTTTGTCTAATTAATGGGTCTTTATTTATGAATGTTTGTATTTGAATGATGAATGTTGTGAGATTTTTGCTATTGTGTGTACCATAATTAGTTTACTCGTATTTTCATATTATTGTCATACAGTCCTGTAATTATCCATGTATCATTATTCCATATTTATTATATTGTTATTTCACGTCATCATATTGTAAATTAAACTCCGACATAGTTATCCCAACTTAGGTTACTTTATTTTATTTCAAACAAAATAAATGCTTACCTTCAAATAAATTACCCGCTATTATTTGAAATGAAATTTTGCTAAATAAGGCAATATTTTACATTTTGGAAATTCGAGAAATTGTACCCTAACTTACTGGGTCTCGATTTTCTCGTTAAACCTAAATAGTAAAATATCCTTTTAAATTTCCAAACGCATAAAATTTCAAAAAAATAAAGGTAATATTCTATATTTAGAAAATTCGAGAAATCGTGCCCTAACTTACTGGGCTTCGATTTTTCTCATTGATTCTAAGTAATCGAATATCCTTTTAAAATTAAAATAAATGAGGTTTAAATAAAAAGTGAAATGCAAACTTACTCTCAAAATATGAGATGTCTGGTCCTAACTTACTGGGTGTGACGTCTTGTTGCTTCGAGATAAGGAGGCATTTTCCAATTTTGATTTAATTAAAGCATTTTAAAATCAACATTAATAAAAGAGGATCGTATTTTAAATCTTTTCAAACTTTCAGCTTTCGACATAAAGACATTAAATAATCAATTGGGTACCAATTTTTGGGCGTTACGAGGGTGCTAACCCTTCCTCGTGCGTAACCGACTCCCGAACCTATTTTCTCAAAATTCGCAAACCTAAAATTGTTTTCAAGGTGATCCGATCACACCTCAATAACAGATCGGTGACGACTCCAATTTTTTTATTTTTTTTACGTCGACAACTAAATTTTTTTTATCTTTTAAAAAAATGGTTTCGACAATTCTAATATCTTTTTCAAACTAGGAGCAACTAACTTCAGGTTGATTAATTGAAATTTCTTTCTAATTAAAACCTCTATTGCCGCATTAACTCGATCTATGGATCCCCATATTAGATTTGACTCTAATTCAGTAGATTTATGGCATCTTATTTCTAAGATTGCATGCAACTCCACTCAATTAAGCTAATCTACTTTTAAACAGAGACTTTTCCTCCTCTATTTAAGCACATCAAACATGAATTAATAGTCTAGAAATATTAAACCAAGAATTAAGCACACAAAATTGAGAACATTATCCAAGTATTTATTGTATAAAAAATATATCAAAAGACAAAATCCATCCCAGGGTTAATTTCCCTAGGTATTTAGAAAATTAGTTCATAATCGAAAATAAAAACATCTTAAAGACAATATAACTACAAGAAATAAAGAAAATCATAATAAAATTCAAAGAAATCAAAAGGAAATCTTCAATCTTGATGAAAATCTGCTTTCGAGTCGACTTCAAAGGTGTTTTCCGAGTTAATTTCTTTAATATTCTATGACGACTTCCTCCTCTCTTCTTATCTTTGTCATATATAGGTCTTAAACTGCCCGAAAAACCTAAAAATTGTGTTATTCCACTGTTCAGAGTGTAATATATGAAATTGACTTGACTTGCCACATGGCCGTGTGGTAACCGTGTGTCTCACATGGCCGCGTAGAATGGTCCAACTCGTGTGGCCCCTGTACCTTGCTCTAATTTTTTGGTTTTTACTTATTTTTTCTCCTTTTGCATCCAAATGCTCTCTTAAGTATAAAAACATGAATTTAAAGGATTAGAAGCATAAATTCAAAATTAATATCGAATAATCACCCAAAAACGCATTAATAATGAGACTAGAACATGTTACTTTTAGCACCTTTCAGTTTACTAGACCCTTCCTTCCTCTGTACACCAGTTTTGGGTTATGGTTGTAATACTCCAACTAGACGTTATGGCCGAATATGGTGATGTTACGATGAAGGGTTTTGAAAATAGTGTTACTTCAATAAAGCTTTGTATAGTTGTTCGATAAATCACCCAAGTTTTATAACCTATATTCGTTTATTACTATTATTGAAAGCGTTATTTAATTAATTCTTTTACCAAAACAAATTCCACAGCAGAAGTCTTAGAAAGCGTTATATTTTTAGAAATCCAGTTTGTATTTTCGGAAAAACCTTTGTTTTCATAAAAACCATGTTTCTAGTCAATCATTGCAAATAAGAAGTCAAAACGAAATCGAAGTCCAAATGAAAACCAAACAGTTCGGAGAGTCTAATAATTACAAAACTCCCAAAAATAATCCTTAAATAACTAAAAACCATATTTAAAGTCAGTTCATAAACTTGTGGTCACCGTGAGACTCTGCCGCACCAATCTGCCTAAGTTTGTGGATTACCTAAACATAATAGACAAATGGATGTGAGTTTTTGTAAACTCAGTGTGTAACCCAACAGAAATAGACCTACAACATGCACAGATTTTATAATCAGTCAGATACAGATTCGGACCTAAGTCCATAATAGATGCAGTTATCAGAATCAGATAAATAGAACATATATAGCGAGTCCTACCTCTATCATCTATACACCATCTCTGACTATCCCATCACACCATGTGGGGTTAAAAACACCCACCCATCCTTACACACCATATAGTGTCGATGCGACACATTACAGATAATATGCAGTCAAGCTGCCAGAATATAGGCGGAGTGTCGCTACATAGATCACTTCCTCCACATATACAAAACCCACCCTAAACACATATACGGAACACATATATAGAAGTAACAGATTTAACATGCTTGTATATAGACAACATACATACTTAAACAGTACAGTCAGACATACATATAGTATCTTACTCAGATCAGTTTATCAGAATATCCTAGCATACAAAATAGGGTTTGCTTAGCCCTTATCGACCCTACGGTAGACCCACAGTCGATCGAAACGACCTGTGCAACCCTAGGAAAAATTTCAGAATTATGGGCCCACATGCCTTTGTGGGCCCACATGCCTAGATTGGCCTTGCCTATGTGGCCCACACGGCCTGGCCCAAAATCTATACGCCCATGTGGCATGCCCGTGTGGGCTCACATGGCCAGACTCACACCACCGCACAGTCGTGTCCTGCGCACGGCCATGCCTTTGTCAAACACACGGCCATGTCTCGCACACGACCAACCACACGGCCAGGCACATACCCGTGTGACGTCGACAGAAAGTTTTTTCGGCTTTCACCAAGGCTCAATTTTTCACGTTAGGAGTACACACCATCTATGATTTTGATGCGATACCACTGCCGAGACCACCAGAACCTAAAATTGACAATCTAAACTCCCAAAATTAGTTTTAATGCTCAATTAAATCGAACCAACAAAACCAAAAATGGTTCAATTCAAGTGATCGACACTTACCCATAACCCTAAGGATTTTGACTCCGATTCTGCGAGAGGAAAGTCCCATTCTTCTTGAATCACTGCTGCGAAAACCCGAAAACCAAACTAAGAAAAGAAATACTAACAAGAATTTTCACTAACCATTGCCATAGAAACAAACAAGAGCTCACCCCCTTCGCTTACCTAAACAGACGGAGATAACAAGGATTCATATCACAACGATTTGGAACACAGATTGAAAGAATAAAGTAAAACGAAAGAAAAACTTTTGGTGAGAAAGAACACAGAAGAAAAAAAGTCGGAGAGAATTGAGAGGAGAGAGAAAATAATAAAAATTTAAAAGAAAATAGAAAAATAAAAGATATGGCAATATATCCCTTATTTTTCTCCCATTAACCCCCTCACTCACAACTAACTCAAAATTTTAGCTCTATCGAAACTCTATTAGACAAGCGAGCAAAAATGAACACCTACGCTCACGTAGGGATTTGAACATAGATCTTTCAACATACTAACTCCTTATCACTCGAACCAGCAAGCTCATTCTAATATAAATTAATAGATAATTTTATAGAAGCCCACCCATCAAGGATAAGGCTTGGATCTAAGAAAAACAAAATTTTCCATAAATGAGACTTGAACCCAAGACCTCACACACACACCCAGAACACTTAGCCACTGAAGCAGATACACATTTGTGTCAATTTTTTACTGAAACAGAAATAAATTAAGCGGGACGTTACAATGGTGGACCCATCTAGCCAAATCACACCGTTATGTGGTCGTTTGCCACTTGAATTATTGCGGTTTTAATTCCAAACAAAATAATTTGATTAAATTTCCAAACCAAATTTCCTTCACTTCATATTCAAATCCCAAATATAGATGCAAATGCATAGAACAAAATTGATATAGGTATACAAAATTGAACATAATTATTTTTTGAACTTACATAATCAATGAACATTTTGTAATCAGTTTAGTTTAGCAGAATCAGAGTCAGAATAAGACATATTCATATTCAGATACAAATTGAAGGAACAACAATGCAGATACTTTCAATTATTACATCCAAACATTCTCACATTTCAAACTTAGTTTACCAAATCACTAGGTACTCATTCAGATAACGAATTAAATCTTACGAATACATATTCTTATACACAATTGAGAAGTAAAATGCCCTTAAATAACCTTCCTCACATAGAAATAGTGTTCTA
This sequence comes from Gossypium hirsutum, assembly GCF_007990345.1. Classification (NCBI taxonomy): domain Eukaryota; kingdom Viridiplantae; phylum Streptophyta; class Magnoliopsida; order Malvales; family Malvaceae; genus Gossypium; species Gossypium hirsutum. The sequence goes on from NC_053440.1 coordinate 10,187,725, forward strand.
ACCAATTTTACAGAGGCTTAAATAAATTCAGGAGCATTCGAGGACTAAAACGAATCAATTTGTAAAAAGAGGGGAAAACTACAAAAAAACATGGCCACACGATCATGTGGCTAGGCCGTGTGACTGAGGGACATGGCCGTGAGGCTGAGACACATGCCCATGAGGGTAGACCTTGCAACTCTTTGACCCCGTATGAAAAAATTACACAATTTAGAAGCAGAGGAGACATGACTGTGTGCGATAAAAAAATTCCCAAACACAGCATTGTGGCCAGTTCCTATGACCCACTCCAGGTCATGTAACTCGAAAGTTACCTTAATTTGCTAAATAACACATGACTTTGTGGAAAGCCCATGTGCCAGCTCGGGTGGTCTAAAAACCACCCAAAATCTTGCTGTAAATCATGACATTCAACCACAATTTTTTCCCTAATTTAGATGGTTCAAGAATAAACACCTGAAAGATGATGCCACGCACTAACAATCGATCGACTCCCTTATACTCTACTGTTTTGAAACTTAATTACACAATTGTACTAAATCCTTAAGAAATTCGATGTCAACTATATGTACAAGAATCAAGGAAACAATGTAAATCTTCAAAAAGAAAACAATATTTATACTTACCCGATTCAACACTTGATTAAACGAAGGATCAGAGTACCAACGATGCCTTTGAAGAACGACATGAAATTACTAGAATTGAAGTAAAGGGAAAATACTATCAAAGAATGAAGTTTCGAAAAGAAAGTAAAATCTCCATTTTGGGGAAAAAATGAAGGAAACTAACGTGAGAGGAAAATGAGAATAAAACAAAACGTGAGAGAAGTTTTTTTCTAGAAAATTTCCTCTTTCAAAAGTAAAATAAAATAAAAATAATTAAGAAAAAGGTTTACAAAACTTAAACCTATCAAAATTTTCAGAGTTGAAACCAGAAAATAGTTTTCACTTTGCATACACAAGGATTCAAACACGCGACCAAAGGGCACGTAGAAACTTAACGATTGAACCACTAGGCTTATCATTGTCCTTCAAACGCAAAAGAAAATGTAAAATTCTATCCGAAACCATTGATTCACCTATAAACCTTAATTCTTCTAACCCCAAATTTTAAGGCGTTACAATAGATTTGCTATCTTAGCCCTTTTTCGATTTAATAGGAAAGATTTGGATACACGAGATTTCCATCCAAACACAACCAAAATATAAGTATAAATTGCACTATAAGTGCATTCATCCTAACACAACTAAGAGCACAAAAGTGCTATGGCATAATGCATCATATCATATCTCCACAAATTTAAATAAACTCATACAAGGGTGCATCTAGTCCTTATGGGATGCCAATACTATCCTAGCTAATCTATCAAGCTCACAATGATATTTCATATCATTAATCAATTACAATATTTATAATTAATATAACAAGTTTCACATAACACATATCACACGGTTGGTGCTTAATGACACCCAAATATTACAGATATTCATTCATATCATTAACTTGTCACATAAATGACTTGTATCACCAGACAAGGCCTCATAGGATAATGAAATGCTTAACACATTATCCTATTTCATATAGGCACAAATTATTATTATTTCTTAATACATTTAATCATTGGATCATTAGGTGACCATATCACTTTAACACATTTTTTCGGTAAGTTATGCCATTTATTATTAAGAGGCTATTCTGCAAATAAGTGCTTAATAACTTATTCATTGTCTCATCATTTTCATAGCAAGTGAATTCTCAACTTCATAATTCTTAGTTATCACATTGTTGAACTCCATGCTTCAATTGAATTTAATTAGATGCATTGTGATAGGCTAAGAGCTGAGGGTAAAGCTGTAAAGAATATGATTGACAAAGAAAATTCCTTACTGTATGATCTCCTAGCCCTACCTGATGAGGAATAGCTTGTCACTTTCTTGACTAAAAAGGACGAGAATTTAAGAATTGCTGGAGGAGGCTGTGGATTGAGGGGGGAGAATATTAAAAGGGGGAGATGTGATGCTTCTACTTTTGTATTAAAGAGTAGTTTACAATTTTTTAAGTTTTATTATATAAATTTTTTGGATGATTGCTATTAATGCTACTTATTTGCTGTTGTTGCTACTACAAATTCATTATCTGATGATGAATTTAATTTTGTTATGAATTTCAATTAATTTGATGCATTATTTCATTAATTGGTTAGCTTACTTAGTTATAATTATGGTTGGTTGGTTATTGGTGCAGAGTCAACTAAGCATTGATGATTAATTTACTTAATTATTTTCTAAGTTAAGTTTATTGAGTTAATGAGAATTTGCTAAGGGGGAGCTGAAGTTACTTTATGTTATATCTTCTTGCATTGTGTATGTTTTGTTCATCAAATTGCCAAAGAGGGATCATTGAAAATTATGGAAAATGTATTTGAATGCTAAAGCAGTGCCCACTCCCTGACCACTAGAGTTGTTTGAGACAATTTTCATATTTGAGATGTTGGCAATTTATTGAACAATATTTATGGGTTGTGCTAAGTTTATAGATAATACTTAGCCCATCAATGAATATCATATCACTTGGGGAAGCATATTTTATAATAGCTTGATTTTCAATGGTGTCGAAAATAGTGGTTCGAGGCCACTAAATTCAACGAGTAAGCTCGTAAAATTTATTATTTAGTATTTACGAGTCAAATATGGTTTTAGAAAGATTTTGAATTGGTAACTGGTGTTTTATAATAATTTATTAAGTCAAGTGGCTTTAGAAAATAAGGTATCGAGGCCTCGTTTCTATAAACCGAGTCGTAAATATTTTTATAAATATTTACGGAATGTCATTAAGGTAGTATTAAAGTTTTATTAGAAAATTTTAATGTTTTGATAGTTAATTAATTAAAAAGGACTAAATTGAAAAAGATCAAAAACTTTCTAATTATAGGAAATAATTGATTAAATGACTTGATAAATAAATAAGGGAGGACTTAAGGAGCAATTAAGCCCAAAGTAAAGGTATGAGGTGGCCATAAGTAGAGAAGAAAATAAAATAAAGTGAATTAATGGAAAAATGGTAATTTAGTTGAAATTAAAAATAAAAAAATGGCCATAAGAGAGAGCTTCATAATCTGGTTTCATATTTTTCTTCAAGTGAGTTTATTTCTTGACCTTTTCTTGTAATTTTTATCTTTTTGTGGTTGTTACAATTAAGTCCAACTAAATTTTACCTTAGTTTTTGATTTTATTGAAAATTTTGAAAGTTACCATTGATGAATATATGATTTTTTGATGAATAACATGGATTTAAAGCTTTAATTTTGTTGTATGATGATTTTATAGAGTGATTTTGTTAAATATTAATTTTAGGACCAAATTGTGAAAAGATTAAAATATTAGGATTTAGTATTAAATATCATCAAGGACTTTATGATAGACTAGAAGATTTAGATGAATTATTAATTGAGAAAAATTAGTTAATTTGATAGATTAATTAGTTAAGGGACTAAATTGTAAAATTTTAAAAGTTTAGGGTAATTGTGTAAATTCAAAAAATTAAAGGGTATTAATTATGAAATGAATTGGAACTGAAATATATGCTAACGAATGAAAAATTTTATATTTTAGATCAAGATCCCATAGATACTTGTGAAAAAGGAAAATTAGCGAATAGTCCCTAAACTTTTACAAATATTACAAATTTAACCAGGTAAGTTCGTATGGTTAAATTTTAATATTTATATTGAATTGATAAATGGTATTATGTATTTATTCTATTTTTGAAAATAAAATATTGTTAAAGTTATAAATTTGAATTGAATATTGGGATTAAATGGAACACAGGATTTGAATACATTCAGCATTCGACGAATTGACGACAATGGAGGAAAATGACAGTAAATTACCCAAGTAAAACGAGGTTCAACATTTGTTGCGAACTTTCATGTTTACTTTCCGTTTAGCTTTCACGAGCTTCTGTTTAACTCATATGAGTTTCCGTTCAGCTCTATTGAGCTTCTGTTCAACCCTTATGGGTTTTCGTCCAACCTTACGAGCTTCCGTTCAACCCTTATGGGTTTCTGTTTAGCTCTCATAAGCTTCTGTTTAGCCTTTAGGCTTCTGAAAATGATGTACTCTTATCCGTAAGTCATTCTCCATATTAGAAAGATTTGGTAAGTGACTATGTAATTGAAATTGAAGAAATACTAAGTCATCCTATACCGAATCTAGAACTTTGGTTCTTCCCAGAATTTGTACTGCTATATAATGCATATAAGGTTAAACCATGGATCATACCAATAAAATTACTTCTTTTCAATTTTAATGGAAATAGGAACATTAATAAAAATATTAGTGAAAATAAAAAAAGGGACTCCCTTATAGCACCAAACGAAAAACAAATTATTGGATTAGAGAATCGAAATCAAGAAGAAAAAGAACCCATTAGAAAGATTTGGTAAGTGACTATGTAATTGAAATTGAAAGACATATTGTTTGTTATTGGTATTGATTTGAAATAAGTGTATTCATCGATTGAAGTTATGATTGACAGGGAGTTTACATTGAATGAATTTATTTAATTGATGTGTTATTATAGGTTTGGTAAGATTTAATGTCTTTATAGATTTTCGTGAGGTCGGAGGATTGGATCAGCACACCAAGTCACACTATCCAGCTTATTCCGACAGTTTTTGAAGCGTTCAATAGTTTTTGGGGCATGTATAGGGATTGATGTGGATTACTTTAAAGTTGACATATATAGATGTTATGAATGATGGTTTGTTTACATAATCAGCCTAGATATATATATATTGGTTTGGAAATGAAGTAAATTGTGATGTGGTTATGTTGGATATATGCTTATAGGTATTTAGTTAGTAGTAAACCTTAGTAAAATTTGTTAAATAGACTAAATAGGTAAGTTTGAGTATTTAAGGTATATGTGATGATATATTGTATATAATACATGAATTTGGCTTGTTTTGAATGCTTTGTTGTGGAATATTGATATGTTAAAATGTTGTGTGTAGGTTGACACCTAAATGGGTGAGAAATGTGGCCTTGAAATGGCCTATTTTCATCCACACGGGTTGAGACACACACACATGTGGTTTGGCCGTGTGTCCCCTGGATCTTTAAAATTGAGAAACATAATACTCAAAATATTCACACAGCCTAGCACACGTGTGTGTGACTTGGCTGTGTTAACCCTACACTTGAATTTTACAAGTTAGTATGCTCACACGGCCTAACACACGGGCGTGTGGCTTGGTCATGTGACCCAAGTCAGTAAACACCCTAATTTAGACACGGGCTGGGACACAGCTGTGTGCCCCAATTTCAAATGGCCACACGAGCGTGTCTCTTGACCGTGTGAGCCACACGGCCTGGCCACACAGGCATGTGTCCCCTACTCATTTGAAAAATTTTGATATTTTCTGAAATTTTTTTTAAGACCTGATTTATTTCTAATGCGTATTTTTGGCCTCGAGGGCTCATATAAGGGACAATATGAGTGGTTTATGATTAGTTTCTGATATGTATGTTAAATGATATGAAATGTTCGTATTGTATCTAAAAAGTCTGGTAATGCTCTGTAACCCTGTTTTGGCGACAGATAAGGGTTAGGGGTGTTACATATTTTGGAGATTGGATCAAATCGGATCACCCTTATATAATCCCTTGGGTTGTAGATATTGGATTGAATTGAAACATTGATTGCTTAGCTACGAAGAGTCCATTTTACTTTCTACTTTATTATTATATGGTATTTTGTTTATTCTATTGTTGCTTAATAGATATTGATATATATGTTCTTATATTAACAAGTATTGAGATATTCTATATAATTGAGAGACTTGTATACGTTATTGTACTGAGAAAATTAAGCACTTAATTTTTCCTTGTAAGGAAATTTGTTGTATGAGTGTGAATTGATAGTAAAACCTTGTGTGTTGTAGTTTTACATGTTGAGTTCACAGGGGTTAATTTAGTGGTGAGAGTATCATTCCTCAAGGTGCAAAGGTGAGGAAATTGTTACAAGTGTGGGAAAGATTAGGATCAGTTGTTGGAAGTGTTGAAGATAGTAGATATTTCTCATTGAGCTAGGCTCCGTGGGTGAAGGGAAACGAAACTGCGTAAACAACTCTTGTGTTTACTATTTTCATTCAATGTTGAATAAGTTACCCTATTGTCACTCATTCTAAATACTTAGTTTATATCTCAGCGACGACTTTAAAGTTTCAAAACCTTTTAATGGGTTATATTGTCTGAATATTTATTAGAGGATAAAAATAAAAGGATGAAATAAGACATTGATGAAATTTTTATCTTTAAAAATAAGAGTTACAATGTGATAAAGAAGATAATTCTAAAATGTGCTAGAAAATGGTTTAATTTTAGTTTTTTTTCATATATTTAGAAAGTTAAAGTGTTTTATTATTAAAGAAAATTGGGGAAGATTAAAAAAGTTTGTTTTAATCTTAACCACTAATATAGTTTCATCTAATGGTTAAAATTTTATGTAAAACTAATGATTTTTTACATAATGTAAGTGGATCTTGCGCTATCTTTATTTATCTTATATAAATATTATCTTTTCTATTTTAGAAATCAAACTAAAGTGTTTGAAGCCTTAGCTTAATGGTAATGAAGAGGCACTGGGAACTTTAAAGTCGCAAAATCACATCCCATGTGTTGGTTTGATAAGGTTTTTTTTGGTAAAGAAAAGATAACAAAAAGGAAAAACTACGCATTGTGACTCCTCAAGCTACTTTTGGTTCTCTGCTCCATCTTGCTCCAAAATGCTCACCATCTCAAATGGTGGCTAATCGAAGATGACCATATTGGTGTCGAACAATTGTCCCATCCTCGCAAGCCTATCAGCATATTTATTCACCTCACGCCTTACATATCTCAACAACTTCTTAATTTTATTTATAATAGCACCGAATTTGTTAGATCATTGTTAGAACATGAGGGTCACCATGTTCTTGCTACATCATGTCAATTAGAAGTACATTATTTGACTCTATTTGTAGCTGTTTAAGCCTTCTATCCCAAGCCAACCTTAGTCCTTGGAGAAGTGCTTGAACCTCCACTTAGAAGACACCAGTAGTCTGCATACTTCCAGCAAATCCTAAGGTCAACAAACACCAAAATCACGTAGAAAACCACCTATTGAAACAACTCCTGAATTGAGATAAACTCAAGCATAAGTACTTAATTTGGCTCAACGAATCCTTAGGCAATGCCATGTATTACAAAGCTCGTACTCTACACTAATGGCCACTACCTCTGATTCTTATGGATCTTGAGCCCACGTCATACAATAATCAAAATGCCTTTACTACTTCCATGACCTTAAGCATAAACAAATGCATTCCTATTCTTCCACAGTCTCCAAGCTATAATGGTAAACAAAGTTCTCCAATATGCCCCATTCACACATGTACATTTTGTATGCTTTAAAGTTACACACCACCCATCATTGTAAATTCATGTTGAAAAATCTATCCCGAAACCCAACTAGAATCACTAAGGCCTAGACATTCCTCGCAAAAATGCTATCTCTAAGTACATAGATACATGTTCCTATTTTAGTACCACACCATAGGCAATAACTTATAGAAGACATAGGGCAACGAACCCGTTCAACATTCTTTAAAACCATTCCTAAAAAACTAACCACAAAAAGTGCCTTACCCTGTGAAGTGCAATACTTTTCGAAATCACATTCCATACCTCTTGATTTTCACCATAAATTAAATTATAGTGGCCATATAAATATTTGATATTGAGAAGCCCCCATGTTGTGACCACCTTCAAAAAAAGACCATTGTTACAACCATTAGGAGAAGGTGGAAGTATCCTAGTGATTTTTTAAAAAATTGTAAAAGGATGGTTCTATGTGATATGCGACATCCAAGAACCATTGTGATCAACCATGTCCGTGCTGGATCTGGTGCCTTAACTGTAGTATTTTCATTTATTTGCACTTGAATTTTTTTGAATAAGCTAGTTTAATAATAATATCCATTAATTACATTAGAACCCTTTGCATATTGTCCTTAATGGTTTTTGCACACAAAAAAAATGGAAGCAAATATTGTTTCAATAGTTATCTAAAATTTAACTAATACTAAGTGTTATTACCTAGTTGGACCATAATATGAAAAAACAACTTATATTAGTAGATGGCCCTAAACATGTCATTAGTCTAATCAAAATGAGAAAATAAATTGAAAGAATGATATGTCATTTATCAAGTCCAATTGGGGGGGATGCTTTGTCTTTAGTATCGGAGGAGATGACTCCTACAAGATAGACATAGATGTGACTGACTGGACTGGCAGTATATCGAACATGACCCCAGTAATATAGATCCTAGATCCATTTATGGATTCATTCACTTGTGACGTTCATAGAGTGACATACCTTAATCCTAAGTGAATGATGGACTATGTTTGTGGGACTTGTATACTTTGATGTAAGTAAAAGCCTGAGTTCAAATATATAAGGAATCGAAAACTGGTGCGTTGGGTGTATGACTTTTACAGTATGTAGCATCATTCACAATGTGTAATTCATAGCCCAAATGATGGGTAAATGATATCTTCTCATTGACATTACATGGTAAATGAAAAGTAAATGTGGTCACCGGTCATTTGTCTTTTTGATAAATGACTTGATTACTATTTGATAGTAATTGACTTATCATGAAGGAAGATGTAATGGTTACCATAAGTTAAAATAAGATCATATTGGGAGAACAGATTTATCCCAAAGAGATTAAGGATATCCTATGATGGTAACGCACTTATGACAAGGTCATTGGACGAGCACTGATTGAATAACTTTCATAATGGTATGTAATTAGGGAGAGCTCAATCACAATACTATAGTAGAATAGCTTCATGACTAAATGAGCTTATAATTAATAAGCGAAAAGCTAGAACTTAATTATAAATCATTTGACCCCTAATATATCTCCAATCGGTCTGTCCGCTAGCTCGTTGAAACCAAAAATGAATAGCATGTAGAATCAAATGGACAAAAATGGATAAAAATGATAAAGTTAGAGAAATGGGTCACATTCGCAAATGAATTTGTTTTCTCACTAAATATAAGAATGACTTGAAAATTAATTTAATTTTTTATATTATTATTTAATTAAATAATTGAAGTTAAAATTGGAATTAAATTAATTAGTCGTTGTGAATTTGTTGAATATGAAAATTAAATATATTTCCCCATAGATTCTTTTACGAAAAAGTTGTCATAACTTTAACGAAATTATAATTGGTTTGAAAAAATTATTTAATTAGAAAATTTTAATTTATCTAATTAAATTAATTAATAAACCATATTTATTTTGGGAAATAGACAAACATGTATCGGGTTGGATTACATTGTAAAATGCTTTGTTAAAAGTCTAGGAAACGGATATAATTGCACCCAATACAAGAGAGGACCAAATTCCCATCATATTACATATAAGGGGCGACAACCCTAGTGCATTTAACTAGGGTGTGCCTCCCCCTCTTCTAGTTAGAATAGAAGACTGATTTTTCCATTAAATAAATATTATTTGAGTTTTACTAATTCAATTAGTATTCTTTTATCTCCTCCTATAAATAGATGACATTGGTATAACTATTCATACAAGTTTTACATAAGTTACACATAACTTTGAGATATTGTTATTCTACTAGAAAGTAAAAAATTTATTTTATAAGTATAAATTCTTTTTTTCGGAAATAAAAATTATGTCAGTTTCTATTAAGAGAGAATTACGTTCCTACTTAAAGTAATAAGTCGTTTTTGTTTCTTGTTTGATTCGTGATTATTCGAGCCCATGCTTAAAGCAATTCATGGTACAAGAATAGTGGATAAGGTCATTCGGTTGAAAGCTAGAAACGTCTAGGATCCATCTTACTCAAAGCATAGGTATTTTTCGAGAAAATTTTATTGCTATAAATATCACAAACCGAATAAGATTTTTAAATTTTTATTTTTTTGTTGTGATAAAACCATTTTATTAAACCATATTTTTTCAATAGTCTGCAATAGTGGAATCCTCACGACTTGTTCCATTTCCAATAAACTAATATTTTAAATGACCAACTCCATCCACCCACTTGTAACACCAAAACTTCACCAACTTTCCATTGTCGATCAACCACTTTGTCAAGATGAATTGCATCAAATTGATTAAGGGAGAACACCTTGAATATTATACTTTCCTTTCAAAACTCTAACCCAAAATGCCTTTATATTTGTAATAATAGAAAAATCAATTCAATCTTCAATAAAAACATTTTATTTTGATCGCAAAGGCCCCTAAGACCCAGGCCATCATAGGAAATAGGTTTAAAACTATTAAGTGTTTTAGAGTGTAAGTCCTCTTCAAAAGGGTTAAATTGTGTATTTATATTATATGGTTACTGTTCATAGACGTGACGTCATAGGTAGGTCCCCATGCATGCCAACATGTACTCTAATCTAGGATTAACACGTGTTTCCTAGATGTGGGTTCGTCTACATGGTGATGCAAACCCACATCATGCGATCCCATAGAGGGGTGCGAACATCTCACGTGCAAACTCAAAGTGTGAATCACATGGGTCGACGGGGCAGGACCCAATTGAGTAACCAGGTATCGGATCGATAATAGCAAGTACCATAACAATTTGTCCCCCGCCTAGTTCAAACAAAACTTACAAAGTGACATTTTGGAGAACTTGATTTCGCGAGGGGAGAGAAATTACAGAAGGAGAAGCTTAACGGATATGCTTTTTGCTTCAACTTGTTACATACACTTCACCACATGTTAGGGAGTGATACAGTTATACACAATTGATTGTGTCTTTATTCTTAGATACATGAATCATTAAAGTGTAAAACCCTTTTTACAAAGAGGTCACCTAAACCCTAAACATCAAACTATCTAAATTTGAAATTTTTAAGGAGATGTTGTTAAGAAGAACAATTTTAGAGGTAATTTTCTTAAAATTCCCATCATTTTTATGGTTTTTTCTGGTTTTATTCGAACAAGATGGTTAGGACGAGAGGAAATGGTCGTGTTATTCAGGATGTCCTTTCATAATGCCGTGAAGTAAATGCTTCGATGGAGGTAAAAACGTATGTTTGTACCATCAAAGGGAAAGAAATAAGTCATGTTTTGGCTGCTCGAGGAATTCAACTACCTAATTTTGCGTACGACTTCTCAATCGCTGAAGGATCGAACTGATTAAGCAACACCATTGATGGAAGTTCCCTACTTTTATTGCACGTGATAGAAGTAGGTTTCCATCTACCACTCCACCCTTTCTCCTGCCATCTTCTCGATGAATAGAAGATAACACCAGGGCAATTATCTAACTTTTCATGGTGGGTTCCAATGGCGTATTTCATCGAATGTACTCGACGGGAGGAAATGTCATTGATTGTCATTTTTTAGAATTTGAACCAACTAAAAGTGTGCAATCAATCATCTCGAACTGGGTTTTGAATCTTCGCCTAAACTACTGTAAATACATATGAGTTAAGTGCAAGTTTGGAACTAGCTTTGATTTCCCAATTGAATGGTTAATACCTAGTAAGAACATGTGCCTGAAAAAACGAAAGATTATATCTAAAGTATGATGGGGTCAATATTATAGGCTTTACAGAGGTCGCGTACTAAATTTAGTGGAAATGTTAACTTGTAAAAATGTATTTCAGTACTGTCTCTTAAATTTGAGTCTTAATGGATGGCGGTCAATTGATGATAACAATGGTGCAGACATCGTAACTGTATTGTCCGTGCAGTTTGCATGACCATATTGAGCCAATGATGATTTAGGGCTTATTCTCTTAAGAAAGAAGGAAGAGCCTAAGAATTATTTTTATTCCCTTTATAAACTAAAAAATCGTCTGTGGTCCTCTAAACCGTCAAGGGATCCAAAAACTGGTGTGAACCCCTTATGATAATTGCTGGTGCTGATGATACACTTATTGGTGATGCAGGAATAATTTGCACTGTTGAGGAGAACTCAGGAGAATCCATAATTTTATCGAGGGATATTAACAAATACATGAACGTTCAATCATTTATGCAAAATTTGTAAGGTGGTCCCTGTTGGATATGATGCCCTAAGTGTAGTATTTTCGTCAATATACATTTTGTATAATTTTCCTCACATGGTTTTTGCACACAAATAAAAATGGAGGCAAATGTTGCTCATTAGTTGTCTAAATGTTTAACTAATACTAAGCGGTATTATGTGGTAAGATCGTAGTATAGAAAGACAACTTGTATTAGCAGACGAACCTAAAAATGTCCTTAGTCTAATAAAAAATGAGAAAACTAATTGAAAGAATAATGTATCGTCTATCAAGTCCAATTGGGGAGATGTCTTGTCTTGGGAATTAGAGTGAATGACTCCCAGAAGATAAAGACATAAATGTGACTGACTAGACTGACAGTACATCAGACATGACCCAAGTAGAATAGATCCTAAATCCATTTATGGATTTGTTCACTTGTGACGTTCATAGTGTAGCATACCAAAATTCTAAGTGGATGGTAGACTATGTATGCATAACTCGCACACTTTTATCTAAGTAAAATTCTGAGTTCAAACAGATAAGGAATCGAGAGCTGGTGCGTTGGGTGTATGGATTCTATAGTATGTAGCATCATTCACAAAAGTGGAGATCATACCCCAAAAAATGGGTAAATGATATCCTCTCATTGGCATTACATGATTGATAAAAAGTAAACATGGCCACCGGTCGTCCATCTTTATGATGGATGACTTGATCACTATTTGATAGTGATTGACTTTTCATGAAGAAAGATATAATGGTTACCTTGAGATAAAATAGGATCATATTGGGAGAACGAATATTATCCTTAAAAGATCAAGGATATCTTATGAGGGTAACATGCCAATGACAAGGTCATTGGATGAGTACTGAGTAGTTGATTTCATAATGACATGTCGTTAGGGAGAGCTAAGTCATGATACTATAGTGGAATGACTTCATGATTAAATGAGTTTACAATTAATAGGCGAAAAGCCAGAACTTAATTATAAATCATTTAAGCCTTAACTATAAATGTCCAATTGGTCCCTCCGCTAGCTTATTAAAACCATAAATGAATTGCGTGTTTGAATAGAAATGAACGAAATGAATAGAAAAAGAGAAATGTGAAATATTTAGGAATGATTATTGTTTTCTCCTAAATGGAGAAATGAAATCATTTGGAAATGAATGTAGGCTTCCAAAAATGAAAATGGAAACTTACAATCCTATATAGAACTACTTAAAAACTGATGGAAGAATGAGTTTATGTTTTTGGACTATTTTGAAGCCTAAAAATGAAAATAAATAATTCAGTCATAGTGAGCATGTTGAGTTGTGACACATTGAATGGATTTTTCTAGAAATTTTACCAATGATAAAATCATCAAAATTTTACCACGAGTAAAATTGTCAAAATTTTATTAGGATAAAATTGGGATGAGAAAATTATTTAATATGTAAATATTAAAGTTTATTTTGGGAAATAGAAAAACTGAATCAAATTGGACATATTATAGAGTACTAGGTCTAAAAGGCCCGAGAAGTACTCGTAATTGGACCTGATGCAAGAGAGGCGCAAAACCCCTTATATAGCAGGAAGGGGGCAGCAACCCTAGTAGAAATACAAGGGTGAGTCGTTCACCCCTCTCCGACTTTAAGTAGGATGTTGTTTTTCTGTTTAAGATAAACCTTTATAACTGTACAAGGGTTCTATCTTTTCTTCCTATAAATAGATGGCACTGGAAGAGCTATTTATACAACTTTGAGAGATTGTTATTCTGTCGAAAAATAGAGAGAATTTATTCTAAACTTATAAACATATTTTCAGGATAAAAAATTTACCGGTTTCTATTAAAGAAGAGAGTTTTTTCTTTTTCACCCCAAATAGAGAGAAAACTTTTTTTTACTTTTATGTTTCAATTCAATTGGTTCGAGCCCACACTCGAAGTAGTTCGTGGTACGAGAATAGCGAAGAAGATCATTTGGTTAAAATTTGAAAAATATCAAGGATCCGCTTATCAAAAAACATAGGTATGATTTTGGTCTAAGGTTTATTGATATAAATATCACAAACAATGTTGGTTTCAAAAATTTTAATTTTTCGCTGTGCAAGAAAACCGTTTTCAAATCGGGATTTTTCCAACAGTCCCTTTGGTACTTCTACTAGGGAAGAAAGTGCAAGTAGTATAACGAAACAAAAAACTACTACAGAAGCTGTCAATATTGTTCTAAGTAACGAATGTAAGGATATCCCTGTAAGGGAGCTTCCTCGAAAAAAAGGGGAAAGATCTCGTTGCAACATCTAATGATATGACCAATATTGTTATAGTCTCTGTTGTGATTCATTTTGCCCCTAGTTCTCCTCTTGTACCTCTACCTCAACCAAGACCACCTACAGGGTGTACGTTGGGTTTGATTGTTGATCATGGTCCTCTTGGAGGTTCAACGAGGTTTATGTCTACTGGTGGTGATGTAACAACCCATTTTCAGTGATATCAAAATAGTGGTTTCGAGACCATAATTCTGACGAGTAAATTAATATTTTATTATTTATTTAGTTTTTACGAGATTTCATTAAGGTTGAATTAAAATTTCATTAAGAAATTTTGGTGTTTACTTAGTTAATTAAGTAAAAATGACAAAAATGAAAAAGGTGTAAAAGTTGAGTTCTAATAGTTAGAGGAGTCTAATAGCCATGGAATCTTAAACTAATGTACTTGTATAGTAATTATACCAATAAATGGGATAGTGGATGTTTATCGATATGGTTTAATTGAAATTATGATAAATTTTTAAGGTTAAAATGGTAATTAGGTAATTAAATTTAAAACAAAAGAAAAGAAAATAGATACCATCTTCATTTTCTCAGCCCTAAATCGATTCTAAGAAATAAAAACCTCCATGGATGAATACGTCATTCGGCTAGGTTCTTACTAGTGCATGGTATGTGTTTTTATCCCGTTTTTAATGATTTTATATTTTTGAGTTCGTTTTAGCTTAATCTATCTAACCCAGCGGTCAATTTGTAAAACTGTTAAAGGTTGAGGGTTATGCCATGGATTTTTTGAGTAGGTTGTGATGTAAAATGATAGATTATGAACCTTTGTTGAAAAATAAACAAGTTTTGTAAAGTGATTTTTGATGAAAATGATATTTAGGGACTAATTTGTTAAATGTATAAATTCTAAGGTTTTATTGTGATATGATGGTGAATATGATTTGTTTCAAAGTCCCTTGCATGTTAGATTAACATGGATTTAGAATAAAATGGTTAGATTTGAAGTTATTAGCTTAAGGACTAAATTGTAAAAAAGTTAAAATGTTAGGGGCAAATTGGTACTTTTTCATAAATATGAAATTTGGACTGAATTGAATGTTTAAGGTTAATTTAAGTACTTAATTGAATAAAATTATCTATTTAGATCAAGATAAACCACGTGCAGACCTAAATCGAAGAAAAGCACAAGCTTTGGATTAGCTTGATTTAATCCCCACGCCTCTAGTCATCGAGGTAAGTTCGAATGAAAGATTATTGTATTAATGTTCTTTAAATTAAATGTTATGTTAATTATAATATGAATGGATCGACGTATAAACCTATCAATGCTACGTCGAATATCGAGTCCCGGTTGAACCTTAAGAATTCTTAGGATACAAATGACATGTCATTAGAGATTTCATGCTTCGAGTGCTGGTCTTGAATGTCCTACCGATGGCTGAGGTCCCGCATTTGTTGCGGATACTTCACAGCTTGTGTGAGCATCATCGTGTAGCTTACATTCCAACCCACAAATCGTGTGAGAAGGCCCATTTCATAGCTCGTGTAAGTAGTGATGTAAAGGAAAGGTTACAGTTATATGTAAAGACAAACTTCGTGAGAGTTTTCCTGAGTATCCGATGAAATTGTAGATGGTTCAACGAGCAAGGAAAGGAAATGAAATGATAAGTATTCAAATGGAATTAAGCATAATCTTATGGAAGGAATGCATAAACTACATGATAAATTTCATATGGAAAATTGACTTATCTTATGGTTAATTCATTTGAGTTATGCACAAGGGAGCTAACTTGTGTATTTGATGGTGATGTATAGGCTTATGTCAAGCTTATGGTTTTGGTTGACATTATACTTATGTTTTATATATTGCAAATGCATTGGTAAGTTGTGTTTAGTTTATACGAGGTTACTAAGCATTCATTGTTTATGTAATTTCTTTCCTATGTTTTATAGATTATTGGAAGCTCGATCTGGTTGGAAGCTTGTCGGAGATTTATCACACTATCCAGCAGACATTTTGGTAGTTTTTGAACGTTTTGGCCTAGGTTTATAATGGCATGTATAGGATGAATTGTAATGGTGTTTTGATGAATGTTTAGTTGGTATTTTGGCATGTATAAGTTTTAGAAGTTAACTTAGTTGGTACCATTTGATGCCTTGCCAAATTGTGTCATTTTGGTTATCTTAATATGCATGTTTTGTATGGCTCTTTATGGTAACTTTGGAATGGTATGTCAATGGTCATAATTGTGGTATGTTTTGGTGAGTATTGAACTAGAACATGATGCTTGGATTGTGTTGTTTCTGACATGTTTAGGTAGGTGATGTTTCTATGTGTTTGAGGTGTCTTTGAATAGCATATTGGTTAGTTGTATTAGGACTTTAAAATTTCATTTTGGTGTATTTTTTGGTAATCTTTAAGCTCCTTTGAAGTATGTTTAAATAGGTTGAAAGATTTTCAATGGAATGGTCTTGGAAATTGCTTGATTTTAAGTAAATTTGGGTCCACACGATCTAAGATACGGGCGTGTGACTTGGCTGTGTGAGACACACGATCTGACGACACGGCCGTGTGTTATCTGATGATTTCTTAGGTTAAAAGCCAGTGAGTTACACGGCCTAACACATGGCCTGGCACACGAGCATGTGGGGTAACTCAGAGAGTTACACGGCCCGGCACATAGGCATGTGACCCTACTCAGAGAGTTACACAGGTGAAGACACTGGTTGGGACACGGTCGTATGTCCCTAGTTCAAAGGTTACACGACCTGAGACACGATAATGTGTCTCAACCGTGTGAGGCGCACTGCCTGGCTACACGGCCGTGTGACCCTTGTTTTCAAATTTATAAGGCCATCACTTTTTGCTATTCTATAATCTCCATACCCTATTTTTTTAAAAAAATTATAGGGTCCCTCCCAATTAGGGTCCATTTTTCTTATTATGATGTTAGGAAACTGGCTTCAACATTTTACAAAACAAGATTTCCCACTTGAAACTTCTTACTCTTCTTAATTTTGGTATCACCCACTTGAAACTTATAGTATCAAGTGACTTGTTGAGCTTGTGCTACATTTCTAATTTTTGTTGTCTCCTTAACTTCATCAATAAGATCTAAGTTGAATCGGATGGCCTATTGGTTGCCACTTTATCAAATAAGATGTCTTGTGAGATCGCAAGCCTATCTCAGCAATGATTATTGTGTCTACCCATATACTAGCGAGAATATTATCTATCCAATTACTGTGTGAGGTGAGGTTTGCAGGGCCTATGCAATCTCTGGTAGCTTTTCTAACTAGGCACATTTGGCCTTATCAACCTTTTTCTTTAAAGTCGTTAGAATCTTGTTGTTCATTGTCTCTACTTGACCATTTATTTCGGGAGCTTTTACAGAGCTTTGAGTGAGAGCAATCTACAGGTCCTTACAAAAGTTCTTGCATTTTTCCTGGAATTTGGTTTTATTTTCTGTTATAATCAGACATGGAATGCCAAACCTACAAACAATGGAATTTCGGAGAAAAAAAATTCCATTTGTCTTTCTATGATTGTAGCTAGAGCTTCAACTTCTATTCACTTAGTAAAATTGTCCACAGCTATAACTATGAATTTCTTCTGAGCCGTGGCTATTGGAAAAAGACCCAAAATATCTATTTCCCAAGTATCAAGTGGCCAAGGGTCAAACATTACTTGCAGAGGTTCAGCTAGTGATCATTGCACTTGAGCATGTCTTTGGCAGGAATCACAAGTGCGAACCATATGGTGTGCATCTATCTTTACAGTTGGCCAGTAATATCCCTACTTGAGAACCTTCTGTGCTAATGACCTCCCACTTAGATAATCATCGCATTTCCTAATGAATTTCTCTCATAACATACTTAGCTTTTGTGGTTGCGAGACATCTCAAAAGCGATTGGGAGTAACTTTTTTTTATAAAGCACACCCTCTAATAGGATATATCTAAGGGTGATAGATGAAAAAATTTTAATTTTTTGAGAGATGAGTAACTTATAGATACAAAGATATATTAAATGTAAAGAATAGTACCGTACCTTGCAGCCTTATGTTATATTTTGGCAAGCTCCTTTTTATTGAGGTGGTGAATTTGTCCTTGTAGAGCTTGGATTATGGGGATAATCTATGTTTCTTTTTGGCTCAGATTGAGTACTTGTTGTGTGTCACAGCTTGGGATGGTTCTATGCTCTGACAAAATTTTTCCTCTTTGCTCAATAGTAATAGAGGACGCTAACTTAGACAAAATGTCAGCTTTGGTATTCTCCATCTTGGATACCTATCTAACTTCTGCCTTGTCAAACTGAGCAAGTAGTTGGGTGACTATGGCATGATGCTTCTTTAGGTTCGGCTCTTTTACTTCATACCCCGAGTTCATTTGCTTTACTAATAGTTGAGGATCATTGTGTATTATCAATTCCATCGCCCTTAGCTTTAGAGCCAGTTGTAGTCCTAAAATTAATGCTTTATACTCCGTAGCATTGTTAGATGCCTAGAAGCTAAAGGATAGTCCATACTACTATTCAGTCTCACCAGGATCTATAAGAAGAAAGCTTGCGCTTAATATTGTCTTCACTATTGAGCCATCCACATAAATTGTCCAACACTTTGGCTTCACAACTGAGCTTGTTTGTCCCTGTGATGAGCTAACTACTACATCTTATGTAACCAATAGAAATAATTTTAGAACCAAATGCATACTTGTAATATAATATCATAAGACAAAATGAGCATCTGTAAAATAAAATTCTAATAATTTATGTGACATGATATTGTGTCATTTGCGTGAGTAATAGTGTTTGAAATTAAAAGTTATCTATAGGGTCTGATGATCTATCAAAAAAAATTCCACCATGGAATTGGTTAAGATCTGAGCTTTGATCATTATTATCGAAGCATATTCTACTCCAAATTCTATCAATTCAATTCCCTATTTGGCCATTCTACTTGATGGGTTGATTTGTCATGACAGTCACATGATGAGGTTGAAAGTAGGGTCGCAACTTGCAAGCTGCCACTATTAAAGCAAAGATGAATTTTTCTATCTTTAAGCATCTTTGTTTGCCATTTTGTAACACCTTTCAAATATAATATATTGGAAATTGGCGAACCCCTTCTACCCTGATCAAAACTACTACTACTGTTTCATTAGAGGTCGCTAAATAAAGATAAAGATAAAGAATCTCCCCCACTCCAGGTGACATTAGGAGCAGTGGAGACGTGAGATACATCTTGAGCTTTTCAAAAGCAACTTGGCACTCCTCTATCCAACTAAAATAAGTTCTTAAGGAATTAAAGAAAGGTAAGCACTTATTTGGCATTCTAGAGACAAACCTGTTGAGTACGACCACCTTATCCGTTAGGCGTTGAATGTCTTTAATAGTCTTTGAGGGAGGCATATCTAGAATGGTTTTCATCTTCTCAGGGTTTGCTTCTATGCTTCTTTCTGAAACCAGAAAGCTTAAGAATTTCCCTGCTCTCACACCAAAAGCGCACTTCTCCGGATTTAACTTCATATTAGGGCTAGCAAGACAGCAAAAGCTTCAGAAAAATCCTAAATATGCCACATCAAAGTAGATCTTTTTACCAAAATGTCATCAATATAGACCTCAACACTGTGACCAATATGCTTTCTGAAAATCTTATTAACTAATCGCTGGTAGGTTGCACCTGCATTCTTCAACCTGAATGGCATAATTCAATAACAAAACAAGCCTTCTTCTATGACAAAGGTTGTTTTATCCTAATCTTCTAGATCCATGGAAATTTGATTATAACCTAAGAATGCACCTATAAAACTCATGAACTTATGGCCTGAGGATGCATTTACCAACCTATCGGTCGAGGGTAAAGGAAAACTATCCTTCGAGTAAGCCTTATTAAGACTGGTAAAATCAATGCACATTTTCCACTTTCCATTGGTCTTTTTTGCAACCACAACATTTGACACCCAGTCCTATTTCTTGCCTATTTGACTGAACTAACCTTGGGGTACACATTTAACTGATGGAAAATCACCTAAGGATCTATACTAGGCATGTCTATGGCTAACCATGAAAATATGTGTGGATTCTCCCTTAGGCACCGAACTAAGTCCTCTTTTTCTTTTTCTGCTAACGGTGATGAGATCCTTACCAACTGATCCGTGTTATCATAAAACAACTACAAGTTTCTATGACCTTTGTTGCCTCTAACTTGTGATTTCTCTCCTCATTTCTAATATCCAAACTATCCAAATCTAAAACATGATTAGCAACTTCTACCTATTGCGAACTCTGACCTTGCGGTAATTGTTCATGTGTTTACTTAACTAGCAACATATGACACTGTCTACCTATTCACTAGTCAGGCTTCACAAAACCTATCCATATCCTAGTAGGGAACTTAATCTTAATACAAAATGTTGCAATCATAATTTTAGCCATTCTTATAATAGGACACCCAAAGATGACATTGTAAGCCATTGGATGGTCTACCACAAAAAATTAAACATATTTTGTGGTGTTGTGCTCGCCATCCCCTAAGGTAACAGACAGGGTAATACATCATTTCACTTTAACTGGATGGTTCGTAAAACCATACAAATGGCTCGCCTTCTTCAAAGCTTGTTCTTTCAACCTCATCTTCCAATATGTGTTCCAAGTCAATACCTCTATCGCACTTCCATTGTCAACCAAGAATTTCTTCACCTCAAATTCAACAATAGTTGCTGACATGACCATAAGATCATTCCCTTTCTCATCATATACCGAATCCTCATCCACATCATTAAATTCTACCTTCCACTTTTCTTTTTGACGTAGCCTCTTCGATGAATTCACTGACATCACACTTCTAAGATGAGCATTTCTCTTCGTGTTAGAGGTTGCCCGCTCTTTATCGATACCAATTATCACATGTAATGTGCCTCTAACCTTTTGTTTTCCCTTGTCAGTGCCTCACAAACCCTGACTTGAGGTCGAAGCATCCTGAGCCATAAAATCCATCAGCTCTCCATTTCTAACTGCTTCCTTTAGAGCATCTTCCAAAGCAAAACAATCTTCGATCTTGTGCCTCCTGCCATTATGAAAATTGCATTTATCTCTCGAGTTGGATCTTGAATAGTTGCGTCACATGGGTGGCAGGCTTGGTAGAATACCTAAACTATGTACGCAGAGTATTTAAGGGAGTATAAGCTTCAAGTTTTCCATCAGGAATGTACCTTTTTGTATGCTCAGCTTGAGGTCTTTGAAACTCCCTCGGTGATTCATTCTTCGAATAGCTCCTTTATTGTCCCCCGCATTGTACACATAGACTCTAAGAAGGAGGACCTTTCTGATTACAAATTCCCTAACGACCCCTAAATTATTTGTCATCCCTCTAGAAAGTGTTGCGAGTTGCCTTCTTAATTTCTTTTGCCTCAGCGAACTTTTGCGTCCTCTCATACAAATCTGCCAATCTCTGTGGCCTATTACCAATAAATGAATATTGTACATGCTCATTTTGGACTCCCATGATGAAGGCATCAAATGGCCCATGGGCCTTCTCAGTTTTTTGTGTTTAAAGTGGTTATATGGAACCATTTGACATAATCTTGTAAAGATTCTCCATCCATTTATTTCACTGACATCAAAACCATAGGAGTGTTCATTATTGTCCTATGAGTTCGAAATCTTCCCAAGAACATCTGTAACAGCCCGTTTTCAATGAAATCGGAATAGTAGATTCGGAACCACAAATCTGAGTTTAAAAGAAATTTTTTTTGATATTATTTTATGGTCTGCATTATGATAGGAATATCGTATAAAATTTTTGATAAGATATTTTATTGATTTTATGTCTCATCCGATAAAAAGAACCAAATTGTTTACAATGTAAAAGTTGAATTCTAGTAGCTAAAAGGATTAAATAGATATGGAATTCAAAATTTGAGGTCCTTATATGGAAAATAGACTATTAAGAGGAGTTAGTAGATAATTATGATGATTCATCCATGGAAAATTAAATAAAGAAAAGGACTAAATTGGAAAGAAAAAGATGAAAAATGGATTAAATAATAAAAATATCATCATTTATCATCATCTTTCCCAAATAAAGACATGAAATCCCTAGTTATGGGTGTTGAACTCAAGCAAGCTATTTTGGCTTAATTAGGTATGTTTTTTGTCACATTTTTAATAATTTTCATATTTTCGAGATCGTAATAGCTTAATCTAGCTATCTCGGGGATTAATTTGTAAAGTTATCAAAGTGTTAGGATTTTTCCATGGATGAGTATAGTTGAATTATGAAATTTTATGGTAGAAAATGAAAGGTTGTTGATAGATAAACAACTTTTATAAAGTGAATTTTGATGAAATTGTGAGTTAGGGACTAAATTATAAAGATGTAAAATTCATGGAAAAATTTTAAATCTTATAAAATACATGGGCTGATATTGTGATATGTAAAAAATTTTTAGGCTTGGAATAAGGATTAAATTGCATGAATTTCATTTTTCGAGCCTAGGGATAAAATCTTAATTAAGTAAAAGTATAGGGGCAAATTTGCAGTTTTCCTAAGATGTGAATTGTATTAAATTGAGCTAAATTTAATCGTATAAATTTGGATAGACCAAATATAGAATTGGATCGAGGAAAAGAAAAAGTATCGGATTAGTATATTACAATTCACAAACACTTGTCAAGGTAAGTTCGTGTAACTAAATTGTGTATATTTATATGTTTGAATTGGATGTTGTACATGTGAATTGTATTAATTCCGTATGTATGAAATTGATCACATATTCGAAAATACCTGATAAATAATAAGTCTCATTTGGATAAATGAGATTCGATGGATACAGGGTTCTCGAATTGGTTGTGGTTCTGCATATGTTGCAGACACACCATAGCTCAAAAGAGCGTCCCGTTATTAGTTCTCATGAGCATCTTGATATTTGGCCCTCTCGAGCTTCCCATTATATGGTTCCTGAGAGCTTCCCGTTAATAGCTCTTCGAAGCATCCCGTTTGGTTGTGGTTCTGCATGTGTTGTAGACACACCACAACTCTTATGAACTTCCCGATATATAGCTCTTCGTGAGCTTCCCAATTAAAGGCTCTTTGTGACCTTCCTGATTAATGGCTCTCCGAAGCTTCTCGATATGGCTCGCTTGAGCTTCCTGATATATGACTATCCAGACCTTCCTGATTAATGGCTCTTCAGAGCTACCCATTATTGGCTCGCATGAGCTTCCTGATTATGGCTCTTATGAGCTTCTTGTTATACAGTCCGGATAAACTTCCCGTTACATGGCTCATATGAGCTTCCCGTTATATGGCTCGACAGAAAGCTTCCCATTTATGTGCTCACATGAGTATTCCCGAATATGAATTGACGGATTACAAATTTGTACACTTCGAGTGTACTATCTGGGTATCCATCAATATTTTAAATGATCTAACAGACAAAATCCTGATATGAGAAAATAAATGAAAGTGAATCATTACCCGTATATATGTGAAGTATATGGAATTGATATATGAATACAAGAAGTGCAAAGTTAGGAACGTGGAAACTTGATATTGTTGAGCTCATACATGTTCCTTGACATTTATATGAAATATGTGTCTAACATGGTTGATGAGGATATATGCTAGGGCTTTTGGTCATCTTGCTTGAGTATGCTTTATATGCTTACCTTAATTTTGATTAAATAGTAAGTTAAATTTCATGTTATACGAACTTACTAAGCATTAAATGATTACTTTATTTTCTCTGTTTTATAGTAATTCGGAAGCTCAATTTGGTTGAAAGTTGGTCGGAGCAACATCACACTATCCCTCGGCTCATTTTGGTATAATTAGTAAATTACTTTTGGTAATAATGGCATGTATAAGTTAAATTAGGCCATTAATGGCATGTATGTGATTTTGGTTGTAACTAGCCTTTGGAATAGCTTATGATAGATATGATTTGTAGAGTATATAAGAGTCTATACATGGTTGATATGTTCTTGAAATGGATGAGTGATGGAAATCATATGGATAAATTGATGAATGGATGAAATGACATATTTAGTACAAAGATGTTTTTATATGTATTAGATTAACTTGATAAAAATGAAGACTTGGTCATATCTACTAATATGTCATATGTATTATATTGGCTTGAGAATATGTGTGTTTATGTAGGTGAAAGGAAAATTTGGGTGAGAAATATGGCTTGGAAATAGCCCTATTTCGTCAACACGGACAAAGACGGTTGTGTGAGACACACGGCCTAGCACAAAGGCGTGTGTTTTGGCCGTGTGTCCCCTGCAACTTAAAAATTTCAAAACAAAATGCTCAAAACTGATCACACGGGCGTGTGGCTTGGTCATGTGACCCCTGCACCTATTTAATGCAAATTTTTATGTTCACACGGCCTAGCACATAGGCGTGCAACTTAGCTATGTGACCTTAGTCAGAGAGTTACAGGGGCACAAACACGGGCTAGGATATGATCGTGTGCCCTATTTCGAATGCCCACACGGCCTATGACACGGTTGTGTCTCTTCGTCATGTGAGCCACACGGCCTATTACACGGGTGTGTCTCTTTGTCGTGTGAGTCGCACAGCCTAACCACACGGGCATGTTTCCCCTGCACCTTGAAAAATTTTGAGATTTTGTGAAAAATTCTCTGAGTACCTAGTTTAGTTCCGATTTGATTCTAATGCATGTTTTGAGTCTCGAGGGCTCATATAAAGGACTTTATGAATAATTTTTGACATGAATGTTAAATAATATGAAATGTTTGTATTTGATTTGTATATTGTGGTAATGCTCCGTAACCCTAATCTGGTGATGGATATAGATTAGGGGTGTTACAACATATAGCCCAGTTGCGAGAACCTTTAAATGGAGCCTTATGGTAGAGATAAATATCAATCTTTCACACTTCCTCTAAGAGTTGTCGAGAAAGATTTGCATTTTACTGCATCAGAAGCCCCTAGCACATTCATATAATCATTATACTACTGATCTGCCATAATTTGGTGTAGCAGATTAAACTAATTATTGCACTTTAGAAGCTTGAAAATAAGCATTTTCAATAGGTTTGAATTATGTTTTCTTAAGTTTTTAATAAGTGAATAAAATGTGCAAATTGAGTCTTTTATCGACCTCAAGGGCCAAATGAGGCCTAAGGGTGAGCTAATGCACTTTGTGACTGTGCATGAGACCTTTAGAAGGCATACTAAACTGATACTAGTCACTACGTCGCAACACGGGATGACTGGTGCTGTAACATAGGGAGCAAAATGGAGAAGTTGCAAGGCTACCTTCAATGTCGCAACACAGCTTGAGGGTGTCATGACATACCCCTGAAGATATCCTAAGAGGAGTACATTAACTACCATGTCGCGACATAGGTCCTGGTGGGTCGCGACAACAACTTTAGAACAAAAATTAAATACAAAACAGAGGCGTTTTGGTCTGCACAATCAAACTTAAAGCTCGAGAACGTTAGCTAACCTAGGGTTAAGGACGACGACCACTTAGAATCTATAAATAGGTTCCTTTTGCACATGTTATAGACATCATTCAATTAGCCTAGATTCTCTCTTTTAATTTTAGTTTTTTTTTCTTTTTTCTTAAGTTTTTAGAATTTGTTTTCAGTTGTTCTTTGTTTACAAGAGATCTGATTTGTGGACATTGTCAAACTCCGTGGATTCATTTTCATCTTAATACAAATCAGACGTTTTATACACTCTACAATTCACCTATCACGTTCCCTCTTTACACCAATTTCATATTCTTTATAAAAGCCATGAGGAACTAATCCTCCTATGGGGGATTAACGGATTAACTGTTTGGAAAAGGAAGAACATGAAACAAACCCTATGCCTGACAACCCTAGGAACTAATCTCAATCTTTTTGTTGTAAGTACTACAAGATTTTTAAATTATTTTTAATTAAATGTTTATATTATAGTATAGAATTATTTAGAAAAAATGTAAAATATATATTTAAATTTATAAAATAAAATCATTATAAAATAAAAGATTATGGAACTCAATTTGTAAAAAAAATTATAGATGGAGAATATAAGATAGTATATTGTTTGAACATTAAGTAAATGTTGTGACAAAAATATATATATGTGAAAAAGGTGTGATATTTGTGAATTGTGAAATATGCACTAAATTGTAATGATGGAGAAATGAGAAATCTTTTTCGAAATATTTTTGTAAAGTATTTAAATGTATGAAGTTCAGTTTTAATGCCCAAGTGGATGGAATTTAGAATTACTAGGATATTAGTGGCATGCCATTAAGGAACCTTAACGCGCTCTCTAATTATTAGTACGTCAGTACTCTCTATTTAGCACATCTGTGTTCTCTATATAGCAATTTAGTGCTCTCTGTTCATTAGTGCATAATAATGCACCTCTGTATTTGTTCTGTATATCCGGTGTGTTCTATAAAATCTACTTTGGGCTAAGAATATGAGTTCTGAACAAAAGCAAATCATCAACGTGTTAAGGTAAGTTTTATAACTTACAAAAAAAAGATATATTATATTTTATTAATATATAGCATAGCTAAAGAAACTTATATGTATGTAAATATGTATTAACGGGATAAATTTAAAATATTTTATCATCTCATCACATCCTCAAGAGCTTCAAAAGTAGGTATCATATTTTGAATTAAAATGGCATGTACATAGGCAGTTCAGTTGTGTTCCCATGTATTAGGGACAAAAAAGTAAACTCTTGAGATTCTATCTATTTTGAGGTACTTGAAGTATTTTGGTATATATGAAATGAATTACTGAAACTATAAGTATGTTTGCAAATATGGTTGGTAAGTTAAAATACTATGTACAAATATTTAATTAAACAATATCTAGCTATAACCGTTTTGGCACCAAATGTAATAGTCTTATATCGAGTCTGTACGATTGGACCGGGTATAGGGTTGTTACATTTATTGGTATCAGAGCCTAAGTTTTCTGAATTCTTAGGTCGAGAATGAGTCTAATTGTACATGCCATTTTATATATTGATGTGATGAGATGAGGTTTATCTATTTAATTGTATAATTTGTGAATATTGTAGAAACTTAAAGATGTTAAACAGATCTCGTGAAGAGTCGGAAAATGAAGTTTATAGTAGGGCACTAAAATTTGATAGGGAAAGAGATCAACACAGAGCCCAAGCTCGAAGTGAATCGATAAACTTAGAGGATGATAGAGAGCCTGAATTGGAAGAAAGAACTCAATCTGGAACTGAGCTGATACCGCCTAGAGAAGAAATTCCAATTGCACCTTTTTTACAAACAATAAATCAGTTATTGCAGCAAGTTGTAAGAACTAATAATGTTCCACCTGTTCCACCACCATCTTCTTCTCCTGCTGTTCCACATCCACAACAATCTATAACTAGTCATCGATCTCCCTTGGAGAGAATAAGAAAATATGGAGCTGAACAGTATAAAGGAAAGAAAGATGATGATCCAGCTGAGGCTGAAGAATGGTTAGAAAAGAGTCAAAGAATATTTGAAGAATTCTTGAGTACAGGGGATGAAAAGTTGAAATGTGCAGTATCTTTATTAAAGGGTGAGGCTTACCAATGGTGGACCACTGTCATGAATATTCATCCTGCAGAGAAAATTAATTGGAATTTCTTTGTGTCCGAATTTAGAAAGAAATATGTGAGTCAACTTTATCTGGAAAAGAAGAAAAGATAACTTCTGGACTTGAAGCAGAATAACTTGTCTGTTGCTGAGTACGAACGTGAATTTATCAGATTAAGTAAATATGCTAAGGAATTAATAGCAAATGAAGCAGAAATGTGCAGGAGATTTGAGTGGGGATTGAATGAAGAAATTTATGTTCCTCTTATACCATTACATCTACAAGAATTTTCTATTTTGGTTGATAGAGCACAATGACTGGAAGAAAAGTTAGCTCGTTCGAAAGAGAAGAGTTTTGGGAAGAGATTAGCAACTAGTTCTGCACCACCACCGTCTTCAAAAAGAGTGAGGGGTTCTAGAGATTTTAAATACACTTATCCTACCGTTGGGAAAAGATCCAAAAGTCAGACAAGACAAATTCAGCAGTCGACCTCTATAGTTAGTACTAGGGATTTTAGAAGAAAACCAACATTGCCATTATGTAAGTATTATGGAAGATATCATTGGGGAGAATGTCGACTGAATTCCCGAGCTAGTTTTCGATGTGGATCGAAAGATCATTTAATCAAAGATTGTCCAAAAATGTCAGAAAGTATTATAGAACAGCCTGCAAAAGGTAGCTCGGTTCCACAAAGAGGTAGAAGACCTAGAATTTATGATGGCACTCATAGTTGTACATGATCAGTAAGAGAAATAGTTAGATCTGAAACACGAGCACCTGCCAGGACGTATGCCATTCGTGCCAAAGAAGATGCTACTGTACTAGATGTCATTACTGGTACATTTTTTTACTTGATACTAATATTACTGCTTTGATTGATCCTGGTTCTACACATTCATACATATGTACAAAGTTGGTGTCTGTTAAAAATTTACCTGTTAAATTTACTGAATTTGCGGTTAAAGTTTCAAATCCCCTGGGCCAGCATGTTATAGTGGATCAAATTTGTAAAAATTGTCCACTGATGGTAAAGGGCTATTGTTTTCTAGCTGACTTGATGTTATTGTCTTTTGATGAGTTTGATGTGATTTTGAGAATGGATTGGCTAACTCAACATGATACAGTAGTGAATTGTAAACAAAAGTACATTGTAATAAAATGTCATAATGGTAAATTGCTCCGGGTTGAATTTGATAAATTAGATGGGTTGCCTGATGTGATTTCAGTCATGACAGCGTTGAGGTATGATAGAAAAGGGTGTAATGCATATCTTGCTTATGTATTAGACACTAAAGTATCTGAGTCAAAAATTAAGTCAATGCTAGTTGTATGTGAATTTCCTGATGTGTTTCCAGAAGAATTACCTGGGTTACCACCGGAAAGAGAGGTAGAATTTTCTATAGATTTAGTTCTGGGAACAACTCCGATCTCTATAGCACCATACAGACTGGCTCCTATCGAGATGAAAGAGTTTAAAGCACAATTGCAAGAGCTTACTGACAGGGGTTTTGCTAGACCTAGTCACTCGCATTGGGGTGCACCGGTTCTGTTTGTAAAAAAGAAAGATGGAACCTTAAGATTATGTATCGACTACTGATAGCTCAATAAAGTTACTGTAAAGAATAAATACCCATTGCCTCAGATTGACGACTTGTTTGATCAGCTGAAGGGTGCCACCATATTTTCAAAGATTGATCTTCGATCGGGTTACTATCAGTTACGAGTAAAGGAGTCTGATGTACCGAAGACAGCTTTTAGAACTAGGTATGGGCACTACAAATTCCTTGTGATGCCGTTTGGACTGACAAATGCACCTGCTGTATTTAAGGACCTGATGAACAGAATATTTAGACCGTACTTAGACAGGTTTATGGTAGTATTTATTGATGATATCCTGGTTTACTCTCGAGATGAGAATGAGCATGCAGGCCATTTAAGAATTGTACTGCAAACTTTACATAAAAAGTAGTTGTATGCTAAATTTAGTAAATGTGAGTTTTGACTTCAGAAAGTTGGGTTTCTTGGACATATTGTATCTATTGAATGCATCAGGGTATACCTGAGTAAAATTTCAGCTATTGTCAATTGGAATTCACCGAAGAATGTATTTGAAATTAGAAGTTTTCTGGGATTAGCTAGATATTATCAGAGATTTGTATAGGGATTTTCTGTGATAGCTTCTCCGATGACACGTCTATTGCAGAAAGATGTAAAGTTCGAGTGGACTGATGAATGTCAGTAGAGTTTTGACAGATTGAAAGATCTATTGACGAAAACACATATTCTAGTACAGCCTGAACAGGGTAAGGAATTTGTTATTTATAGTGATGCTTCATTAAATGGTTTAGGTTGTGTTTTGATACAAAAAGGTAAAGTAATAGTCTATGCTTCAAGACAACTAAAACCACATGAAAAGAATTACCCGGTACATGATCTTGAATTAGCAGTTATTGTGTTTGCATTGAAAATATGGCGACACTACTTGTATGATGAAAAATGTCATATCTATACTGATCATAAAAGTTTAAAGTATTTGATGACACAGAAAGATTTGAACTTAAGGCAGCACAGGTGGCTTGAATTGCTAAAGGATTATAATCTGGTTATTGACTATCATCTGGGTAAGGCTAATGTAGTTGCTAATGATTTAAGCCGAAAACCTCTATTTGCATTACGAACTATGAATACTCAATTGTCATTTTTTGATGATGGTACACTTATAGTTGAACTGAAAGCAAAATCGATGTTTCTACAACAAACTTGTGAAGTTCAAAAAAATGATGATGAATTACAGGCTAAACGGGTACAATGTGAGTCAGGTAATGATTCGAAATTATAGATTGGGACTGATGGTTGTATATTATTCAGAGGTAGATTATGTGTACCAAAGAATTCAAAGCTTGTACAGAATATTTTACACGAGGCACACAGTGGTATTATGTTCGTACATCCGGAAAGTAATAAAATGTATAATGATTTGAAGAAGATATACTGGTGGCCAGGTATGAAACTTGATATTTCTGAGTTTGTATCAAGATGACTGATATGTCAACAAGTTAAAGCAGAACATCAGGTACCCTAAGGATTACTCCAGCCAATTACTGTATCGGAATGAAAATGGGAAAGAATTACTATAGATTTTGTTTCGGGATTACTATTGTCACCGAGAAGTAAGATGTTATTTGGGTGATCGTTGATCGATTAACAAAGTCAGCGCACTTCATTCTGGTACGTATAGATTATTCTTTAGATAAATTGGCTGAACTATATATATCTGAGATTGTCAAGCTATATGGAGTGTCAATCTCCATTATCTCTGATAGAGATCCATGATTTACGTCTCAATTCTGGCACAAGTTACAAGAAGCTCTAGGTACTCAGTTGTATTTTAGTACTGCATTTCATCCTCAGACAGATGGCCAATTCAGGTATTGAAGGACATGCTTCGATGTTGTGTACTAGAGTTTGAAGATAATTGGGAAAATTATTTGCCTTTGATTGAGTTTGCATACAATAAAAGCTATCAATCCAGTATTAAAATGGCACCGTATGAGGCTTTGTATGGTCGAAAATGTAAAACACCATTATATTGAACTGAACTTAGTGAAAAAAGATACATGAAGTTTATCTGATTCGAGAAACCGAAGAAATATTAAAGGTGATTCGAGATAGCTTGAAAGCAGCTTCTGATCGACAAAAATCATATGCCGATCTTTAAAAAAAAGATAGAATTTCAGGTCGGCGACAAGGTATTCTTGAAAGTATCACCTTGGAAAAAAGTCCTTCAGTTTGGTTGTAAAGGTAAATTGATCCCACGGTTCATCGACCCATATGAGGTTACTGAATGTATTGGACCTACTGCATACCGGTTAGCTTTGTCGCTGGAACTTGATAGAATTCATAATGTTTTCCATGTGTCCATGTTACGGTGGTATCGGTCAGATCATTCACATGTTATTTCTCTAACATAGATTAAGATTCAACCCGATATGACTTACAGTGAAGAACCGATCAAAATTTTGGCACGGGAGACAAAAAAATTAAGAAACAAAAAGATAGATCTAGTGAAAGTTCTTTGGCAATGACAAGGAATTGAAGAGGCTACCTGGGAACTGGAGGAGGCAATGAGGAAACAATACCCAAACCTCTTTATTGGTAAGATTTTCAAGGACGAAAATCCTTAAGGAGGGAAGAGTTGTAATGACCCATTTACCTTAATATTGTGGTATGGTCTATATTATGATAGGAAGGTTGCATGAAAATTTATCTTAATATTGATTATATGGTTAAATTGATTTAAAAGGATCAAATAAAAAATATGCATTCCTGGGACTCCATTTTGGTAAATCGGATTCGTAAATATTTATTATAAATATTTACGAAGTTAGTTGTGTGTCTAATTACGTTTTGATTAGTTGAATTTGACTTAATTAGAAGTAATTAGGAAGAAGGATTAGATTGAAATAAGTGTGAAAGTTTAATTATAGATTAAAGAAAGTAAAAAGGACTAAATAAGAAAATATGCCATTATTATAAATTGAGGCGGTTTAACAAAAAAATCTAAGATATTTTTAATTTAAATTATATATTATATTATGTTTACTTAATTAATAAGTATGTTATTATATTATATTATTATATTATTATATTATTATATATATAACAAAAGAAAGAAAAGAAATAAGAAAGAAACAGAATCAAAACAGAGAGAATAGGGAGAAAGAAAGAAGAAAGAAAAAGAAAAAAATAAAATTTGGGATTTCAAGGGTTCAAACTTAAATTGAGAAAGAAAATAAAGGAGATGACCTAATTGAAGAAAAAGGAAAATAAAAAACTAAGAAGTGAAGGAAGACATCATCTCAAACTTTTTGTTGTAAGTACTACAAGATTTTTAAATTATTTTTAATTAAATATTTATATTATAGTATATAATTATTTAAAAAAATGTAATATATATATATTTAAATTTATAAAATAAAATCATTATAAAAATAAAAGATTATGGAACTATGAAATTTGTAAAGAAAATTATAGATGGAGAATATAAGATAGTATATTGTTTAAACATTAAGTAAATGTTGTGACAAAAATATATATGTGAAAAAGGTGTGATATTTGTGAATTGTGAAATATGCACTAAATTGTAATTATGGATAAATGAGAAATCTTTTTTGAAATATTTTTGTAAAGTATTTAAATGTACGAAGTTCAGTTTTAATACCCAAGTGGATGGAATTTAGAACTACTAGGATATTAGTGGCATGTCATTAAGGAACCTTAGCGCGCTATCTGATTATTAGCACGTCAGTGCTCTCTGTTTAGCACATCTGTGTTCTCTGTATAGCACTTTAGTGCTCTCTGTTCATTAGTGCATAATAATGCACCTCTGTATTTGTTCTGTATATCCGGTGTGTTCTATAAAATCTACTTTGGGCTAAGAATATGAGTTGTAAATAAAAGCGAATCATCAACGTGTTAAGGTAAGTTTTATAACTTACAAAAAAAATAGATATATTATATTTTATTAATATATAGCATAGCTAAAGAAACTTATATGTATGTAAATATGTATTAACGGAATAAATTTAAAATATTTTATTAGGATTTATTTATCTATTTGTTCTTGTAGTGCTTAATAAGCCTTTACCAGCTTAACGCGTTTAATTTTAATGCGTAGGTTCAGTTAGACTCAAAGAGGTAAAGTTGGACTAGAATATTTCTCATCTCATTACATCCTCAAAAGCTTCAAAAGTAGGTACCATATTTTGAATTAAAATGACATGTACATAGGTAGTTTAGTTGTGTTCCCGTGTATTAGAGACTAAAATGTAAACTCTTAAAATTCTATCTATTTTGAGGTACTTGAAGTATTTTGGTATTTATGAAATGAATTAGTGAAACTATAAGTATGTTTGCAAATATGGTTGGTAACTTAAAATACTATGTACAAATGTTTTAATTAAACAATATCTAGCCATAACCGTTTTGGCACCAAATGTAATAGTCTTATACCTGGTCTGTACAATTGGACCGAGTATAGGGTTTTTACAGCAATGCTCGCACATATCTACACAAAGCATCCATCTCGTTCTGCCATGACTTTGCATGTACTCCCACAGCCTCATCCTAGAGAGTGTTACATGATCTTGAATATTAGAGTTGTCAAACTGCATCTTCCTCTTCAACTCCTCGTTTTGTCTTAACAACTCTTGTTGAAACACTTGTTGCTATTCGAACCTAGCACTTTGTTGAGTCATCTATTCCTTCATCAACCTCAGCTGCTCCTATAAACCCAATAATTGCTACGGTGATGCTCCCTGGTCAAAGGGAAATGATAGTCCCTGACCCAATGGAACATTGAGGTAAATAGAATTAGAGGCACCTGTTTGACCTGAATTGCCTAGATTTTCTGGTCTGTTAGCAAGCCAACGAGTGAAAAGGTCCATTTATTTGGGTTGATTACTGATGCCAAAACCTCCTGTCTAGTTCGATGAAAAATTACCAAAGAAATTCTCATTTGAGTGAGTCATCTTGGTTTTTTAGCAATCTGAATATTTGAAGGTCGAAAGCCTATCCACGCTTGCCACACCAAATTATTGAGTGTTTTAGAGTGCGTGCCCTCTTCAAAAGGGTTACTATTCATCGACGTGATGTCTTAGGTAGGTCTCATGCATGCCAACATGTACCCTATTCTAGAATTAACACGTGTTTCTTAGATGTGGGTTCATCTACATTGTAACACCCCAAACCCGGCCTAGACATTATTGCCGAATCTGGTGTGTCACATTGAAGTGTTTTTTGAAAGCCATGTTTTCATTGAAAACCCTTCTTGAAATTTCAAACTTCTTGTTATTTAAAACTTGTATAAAACCTCATTTTGCGTTTGTTTATTTTCAATCGAGGTTTATTAAAGAAACGTTGTTACCTTTAAAACCTTATTGTTGCGGAAGCTTAATTTAAAACAAATGATTTATGAAAACGTGTTATTTAAAAATTGAGTTACGAAAATGTAGCATTTGAAAATAGTTATTATTTTGGAAAATCGGGTTCTACTTTTAGCGGATAAGACTCATAATCAATAAAATCTCGAATTTAAAATCTAGAAATTTTAGAGGTCTTATTACAACCTGAATCAAAATCAAAGTGCTTTAGTAAATGAGTAAAACAAAATAAAACTTGTTCAGTTGTGTGGCCCTCTCCGAGTCTCTCGCGGCTCCAAATCATCTAAGGCTGGGGATTACTTGTACAGTTAAACTGAAGGGTGAGTTTGCGAAAACTTAGTGTGTAATCCCTTATAATACAAACAGTCAGATATTCGGTATGCAGAAACAGACTGGACCCGAGCCCATCACAGGCATAGTATCAGGTGAGCCTTAGCCCATTAACAGAATCAGGTGGACCTAAGCCCATTACAGAATCAGTATCAGATGCAGATATGCAGACAGAAATCCTGCCCAATCCAACCAATACACCACTCGTACCAACTAACACACCATGTGGGGATAAAATCGACCTACCCAGCCAACACACCAAGCTTAGCATCGGTTGCAGCACTAAGTTAATAGAACGACTCGGCATCATAGACAAAACGGCTAAAAGCCATAAGTATCGCAACAACGCTGCCAGTTAACAGAACGACTAAAAGCCATAAGCAGAAAGGCAGTAAAACTTAAACAGAATGGCTACAAGCCATACACTTCCTCCGTCAATATTAACCTAACCTCATGCAGGATGACATGTCATAAATCATACGTGTATACAATATGTCATACTCAATAACAGTCATATAAATATCATAAAGCAAAATAATCATACATAGCACAAGGCCTTAACAGTCATTTCATCTCCTAGGGGCATAACGGTCATTTTACCCCATGGGGATATTTTAGTTATTTTCCCTTTCAGAGGTATTTCGGTAATTTTACCCTTCGAGGGTATTTTGGTAATTTTACCTTTCGAGGGTATTTCGGTAATGTAACAACTTTTTCGAAAGTCTACAGTCGCCTCGAGCAACACAGATAACCTAAATGGTCATAACGGTGTAAATGGGCCCAAGGCCCATATTCAACCCACGTGGGCCTACACACTTACGTGGCCTATTTAGCCCAAATTCAGTTGCGGCTACGCGAAGTACATAGCCCAGTTCAGTATTTTCCACTTAACGTCGATTTATCCGTGTAGGGCCCACGAGCCCATTGGGCCTACATGATCCATTTCAGCCCAACGAGGCCCATAATGGCCCAAGAGCACGAGAACGCTTGTGGTGGCCTCAACAGTCTAATGCCCGTATTCATGGGCTCGGCTTACCACACGAGCATTCGCATGCCTATGTGGCCTCAATCACCGTATTTCTAGCTTTTCAGCTTTTCGACTTTTACCGATTCACAGAAGAGACAGTGTGATTACACACTCTTTCAGCTTTACGACAGTAATGATTTACGGTGTACAGATACACACCTGATTACGGAGAGTACTAGAAATCCACGTGCACTAGAACCTTGACTAGACTGGTCGACTGAAATTCACCTACTTGATCCAAAGCTCGATACAGCCACCCTTCCGCATACTGGCAGAAAATCCCAAACAACCGACACCTTATGCCACTTAAACTTAGGAGTGGAGGCTACGCGCTCAAACTCAACCGATACCTTTACCACCACTTTATTACCAGCACCCTTTTCACCCATCTGAAGTTATGCCATTAATCCCCTTAGATCGCTGGTTGAAAACGATCACCCATTGCTTGCCAAATATCTGCGTTACAAGTGCACTCTTATTAGACACGATTACCTAAACCTAAAGGTTGATCATACCCACAAAACCCCTAGGTAAAGGAAAGTAATATTCAGCCACAAAAAAATATACAACCAACACATTTTAGATTGAGCACAATAATAGCAACAGGGTTACCTTCAGACGAATAACGATAGGAACGTTTCGAAATGCTTCAGTATTTCCTTGAGTACTCCTTCACTCCTCTCGGAATTCTAGAACTCGAAGAACACAACTGGCAACAAGAGAATCAAAAGGAGAAAGAAGTATTCGGCTAAATACCAAAAGAAAGAGTGATGATAAAATCGGTTAGAAAGAAAAATAGGTGTATTTGGCCAAGCACACTAGAGAGAGGAGATGATAAAATGAAAGTACTTGAAAGGCCTAAGATGTGTTCGGCTGGGATTCTGAAGGAATGAAAAGCAGAGAAGAAAGTAAAGAAAGGTAGAGAGAAGGTTCGGCTTAGAAGAGAGTCCGACATGAGAAGAATTAGAGAGGAAGGGGGGAAGCACTATTCGGTTTTGAGAAACAGAGAAGTAGAAAGAATGGAAGAAGAAGAAAAACGATTCTACAAATATTGAAAAAAGTGAATTCGACAATATTAACCAATTTTCCCCAAACGGTCAATTCGACAAAACTTCAACAACCAAAAACGGAGAATAAAAAATTATTTTTGTTACTTAAGAATTTAGAGCAACCGATCAAAAGAAAATGACCAAAAAAATTGAACCAAAATGAGAGGAGAAAGTCTCATAGTCGAATTTCACATCCACCCACATACCAATTGACACATCCTTCTACAACTCAAACTCCTCCTTTCTCTCCACAATCCACTCTTAAAAATCCTCCCTGATATCCTCCACATATCACTCCAACCTCTTATCTATTAGAATTTTACTGCAACACAACCACTAGCCGAACCAAGCTGCAAAATTAATACCCCATTGCACAACCTAGGACTTGAACCTCAAACCTCACAGTACACACCACACCACCTTACCAATAGACCACAAGCTCTTTTTATGTCATATTTTATCTACAGTTAATAAAAAGGTCTAAAGGCCAAAGTCCAGGTTCCTTTAAAAGAAAAACCAAAATGCCACAACCACTAGACCACATGCTTCCTTATGTCATTTTTTTAACACAATAATTTAAAAGGCCTACATTCAAGCATCCAGTGTTTTATCCACTTAAAACCAAAATTTTTGCTAAAGCCCAGGTTTGAACCTAGGACTTTTCCAACTCCTCTCAGGACCCTTAACCACTAAAGTAGACATACTTTTGTACACAATTTCCAAACCGTTCCCTTGCTCAAGGCTCAATACTTCTAGGCCCAAATTTCGGGGCGTTACATACATGGTGACGCAAACCCACATCATGAATGGTGATACGAACCCACATCATGCGATCCATAGAGGGGTGTGAACAGCTCACGTGCAAACTCAAAGTGCGAACCACATGGGTCGAGGAGTCATGACCCAATCCAGTAACCAAGTAGCGGGTCGGTAATAGCGAGTACCATAACAAAAGCAATGCTCCTAGCTCACCAACATCAGTTTTGTGGACTCCAAAATGGAACCCCAAATAAAAGCTTGAACAAGGCTTTCAATAACCCTACAAGTTGAAACCGAGATTAAGGTCGTGACCATAAAATAGTTAGGGATTGATAACAATATCGTTTTGATTTGATTTATTCTAATAATTTAGCTTAATTAAGTATTTTATTTATTATTTGTAATGATTAATTTTGATTCTATAACTTGAAAAAAAGTCCAACTCAAGATATTTGAGGTGATATATTAAAATAATTAACTATTGGTTTTCATTTTAAAACTGAATTTAGAAAGGTTAAAATATGCTCTTAGTCCTTAAACTCTTTATATATTTGAAATTTAGTATTTCTACTTTTATTTTTA
Organism: Gossypium hirsutum; assembly: GCF_007990345.1. NCBI lineage: Eukaryota > Viridiplantae > Streptophyta > Magnoliopsida > Malvales > Malvaceae > Gossypium > Gossypium hirsutum. Next base: position 10,226,337 of record NC_053440.1, read on the forward strand.
GGAACTTAGTTCTTTTACTTTTTCATATTTTAAAGTTTGGGTTAAATTGTTAGCACAATTAAAATCATTCTGTTAAAATTTGTTGGTGTGACATTTTAAAATGAAAGAAATACTCATTTAGTATCCATGTAACAAAAAAATGACTTAAATTAACGAAAAAAATTTAACTATATCAATAATTGGACTTATGTTTTTAAATAAAAAAGTAGATGAACTAAATTCTTTATAATAAAAGTAAAAAGACTAAATTTTAAATGTACATAAAATATAGAGACCTAGAGCATATTTTAACCTTTTAAAAATATTTCCATAAATTAAATAAAAAATAAATTAGCCAACAATTTTTTAGCCTAGTGAAAATAACAACCCATCCCCACCCCAATTATATATATAAAGAATACTTAATATAAGTGTGAATTAATTATCAAATTGAGATTTAAAATCTCATATATGATATGATACATGATTTAAACATATACTATAAAGATTTGCATCTTTACTGTCTTAGCAAAAGATTTATATGAGAAAAATTGATTTAATAAAAATAAAAGTAAATATAAAGATTTATATTTAATATACTTTATATAAGGAATGAATTATATAAACTATGATTGGTGAATTTATTAGTTGGGTGTTAATATTTTTGAAGAATAATTTAAATTCAGATTTTTTCAAGAAAAGACATTAACATAGGGATCGAAGGAGGTAAAGTTATGTAATGTCTTTGATTAACAAAATCCTATGGTATAACCTATTTAATCACTATTTAGCCCACAATTTTAGGCATTGTCAGTGGCTGTTGGAAATTCGGTAATATGGTCTAATCTTAAATGTCTTTTCTCCAGCTTATAATAAGGTTGAAAAATTTCTCGTCACAAATACCGGGAAAACAAAACAAAACAAATACAAAAATCTTAGACAGATTTTGAAGGGAGGTATTAGATTCCATTTCAAAAGCAATAAACTTTTCAAATAATCAAATCCAATCCAAGTGGGGGTGACTTGTGATCCAATACATATATTTCAAGTCTCAGATAATATATTATATAGTAACATATTAATATTTGTCGATTGAGTTTTAGTTCAATTAGTATAAGCATTATTGTCAATGCAGAAGAATGTGGGCTCGAGTGCACTAAAGCGTATTATTTTCCTATTTATGGATTGGGGAAAAGTTATGGATAGTTCTAGGCATTATGTCAGAAAAGAGTATATATGATTAGAACCTCTAATGAAATTGTTAAAAAAAATTCTGATTTTTTGAGTAGTTCAATAATTCGCCTTTCCCTTAAATTGGTATGTTAATTGGTATAATTTTAGACCCCGTCTCGTGTTGGTTAATTTTTTTTAATAAAATTTGATAGTTAAAATATACTTTTAAGTTTCAATACATTTATACCTTCTAAATTTAGTTCTCCTACTTTTATTTTTAAAAATTTAGTCCTTTTACTTTTTGAATTTAAAAGTTTAGATCTTGTTATTACCATTATAAAATTCTTCTATTAAATTCAATGATGTGCAATTTTGAAATTAAAAAAAATGATTTGATAGTCATGTAGCAAAAACATACATTGAAAATGCTTAAGTGGATTTTTTTTCTTTAAAAATACCACTTTGAACTTCTCATGATAAAAAAAAAAATCTTTTGCTGGAATAGTATTTTTAAGAAAAACTGGCGTCAACATTTTGATTGAAATAGTTAATAATATTAACTATTTAGATTAAATAATGGCATTACAAAAGTAGAGGGACCAAACTACGTCAAAAATCAAAGTATATAGATTAAATATCAAGTTTCAACATAGTAGAGAGGCCAAAACTAAAATTTGACCATTCTCTTAAAACCAAAAATAATGCAAAACAAACTCAAAAGAAATGAGAAACTACCCAACATTTTAATAAAAAAAGTTAACAAATATTAATTATTTGAAATAAATAATAACATTATAAAAATATAAAGATTAAATAATGTTAAAAATTAATAATATTAAATATTAAAGTATAAAGATTAAATATCAAATTTAAACTAAAATTTAAATTTAAATATATATTAAAATGTAAAAAAAAAAAGAGGAAAACATCAATATTTAGGTGGGCCACATGTCAATTTAGTTGTATAGATATGGAATGTTTATTAATAAAAATTTTAAATGGTAATTATTATACTTTAGTTTAAAAAAATTATCAAGACTTTTATGAAGATGGAAGTACACAAAATTGTTGCACCATGTACTAGATTAGCTATCCGTAATGTTAAAAAATTTAAAGTTTATGGATTGTTTATTTTAATTTCAATTTACAAAGAAACAATTATCATATTACTTATTTAAGTTTTTTATATATGTGGGAGGAATTTATTTACATCACTATAAAATTTAAGTGATTTTATATTTTTTCGTAATTTTTTGTACGAGTAAAATTTTAACAATCCAATCGTTGAATTTATGAAGATATTTCTACTTGTCATGCATGTAAATTTTTGAATCAATCTGATATTTGTATTATATTGATTCAACATGTTGTCTATATTAATATATATATATTTAACAATTGAATTTTTTTTACATAAAACCAATAGTTATAAATTTTTAATTTATATCAAACTTGACATGCATGATCTACATAAATGGAGAATGAAATATGACGGTTGCATTGTTAAAATATTATAAAAGGTGTAAAACCACTTAAGTTTTACATTGTCGTAAGTAGATCCCCCCCCCCGACACCCCCACAAACAAACATATTGCTTATTTAGATATCATATGGAAAGTAGCACTAAATTTGAAATTTAAGAAAAGTATAGGGACATATGACATATTTTAACCTAAAAATAATAAAATTTATTATATATGGTTGAATTGATGAAACTGAAAACGAGTGGTCTAATCGGTTAGGCCACCGATTTGGTCCTGAAAACCTTGCGAGTTGAGGATCACCTTGCGAGTTGGGGATCACCTTGCGAGTTGGGGATCTAGGATGTAACACCCCATTACCCGATTGCCGAAGCAACTATAGTTGAATTACATTTATTTACCAACCATTAAACATTATTACTAGAACGAGTATATAAAATGATACATAATCCTTTTCAAATCTTATATGAGGTTGTGAAAGCTCTTTTGTTAACCCGAGGTCAAAATCTGACCAAATTGTAAGGGTTATAAAATTTTGGGTTGACATTATGACGTAACTCACTGTTAACCCGAGGATTCTCATTTAAACTCGATCCAATAACTCATATCATTACTATATACTTGCCTTGGTACTCCTGTATACATATAATCATGAAAATGCAAGCAATTTATACAACTTCAATTATAAATGCACAAATTGAAATTTTCAGGTACTCGTTGATCACTTTTGTTTTTCCTTTCTCTCTCAACATTTATGTTTTGATGTTAGCTACAAATAATCATAAAACACATCCCAAAATCAAATTCCAATCAAAACATAATCAAATACCAATTTTTGCAAACTTTGCAAATTATTTAATTTAGTCCCTAAAATCGAGACAAGCATAACTTTCAATTTAAAGCCTTGGATTAAAATCTGATTTCACCAAAAATCATTAGGGAACCTCTATTTTGTATTCCTACCAATAATTCATGACCTCCAAGCTTACGGTTCCTCACTGACAAGCAAGTAATCACCCTGTATCAGCAGAGGTGGGTTGTTAAGATGCTTAGCTATGATTTTGTTGTGTCTTATAGGCAAGGGTTCCAAATGCAGTGGCTGATGCCTTATCCAGGCAACCTCAGATACAGGAGGGTTATCTCTTTCAATATAAATGAAGCATGATCCTTATTAAATTACGGCAGAAGGCATTGGATTCTTGGTTATTGGACCCACGGCTGCATACCATTTGCAAGGAGATTCAACAGTAGCTTGACCTGCATCCTAAATACTCCTAGGATGGCAAAGTGCCGTGTAGTAAGGGAAAGATAGTCATTGGTGATATTGGGGAACTCAGGTAGGAACTTTTCCAGTATTTCCATGAGAGCACCATTGGAGGACACTTAGGTGTTCACGCTACTCACTATAGGATGTTTAGATTAATGTATTGGAAGGGTATGTCTAAGAATCTTAAGCAATGGATCAGAGAATGCTTAGTTTGCCAGCGTTGTAAGGTTGACAATGCTACTTATCCTGGTTTATTGCAGCCACTGCCAATTCCTAATTGAGCTTGGGCAGTGGTCAGCCTTGATTTTATTGAGGGCCTACCTATGTCCAAGGGCAAGGATACTATCCTTGTAGTGGTAGATAAGTTGACCAAGTATGGTCATTTCCTTGCCTTGACCCATCCCTTTATTTCCATCACAGTTGCTCAACTCTATTTAGATAGTATTTTCAGATTGCATGGAGTTCCTGAGGTACTGGTGTCTGATCGAGATCGAGTTTTTATCAGCCAATTCTGGCAAGAAAATTTCAAACACCTTGGCACAAAGTTGCACATGTCCATTGTTTACTACACCCAAACCGATGGCCAAACCAAGGTGCTCAACCGATGTCTCGAAGGGTACCTGTTTCGTATGACAAGGGAGAGATCCAATGATTGGTACTTATGGCTGACTTTAGCTGAGTGGTGGTATAACACTACCCTCCATTCATCCATACAAACCACACCATACGAGGCATTGTATCGATAGAAACCACCAACCTATTTACCTTACCTGGCTGGCCTTTCGAGTGTGGACAAAGTAGGTCGAAGCCTCCAGCAAAGGGAAGCTGGCAGAAAACTTATTCAGTTCCATCTCACTAGGTCCAAAACTCGAATGAAGGAAGTGGCAGACAAAAAAAAGAAATGACTGTGTATTCCAAGAGGGTGACCTAGTCTACCTGGAACTGCAGCCATATTGACGGACTACTGCGTGACGTGCATCCAACCAAAAACCTACCCCTAAGTACTTTGGGCCATTTGCAGTGGAGGCTAAAGTGGGTGAAATGGCTTACAAGTTGAAGTTACCTCCGAAATCCTACATCCACCACACATTCCATGTCTCCTAATTGAAACAACACATTGGCAAGGCTCCTCACTAGGCTCAATTGCCTTTAGTGGGTACTGATAGGGCTATGCTAAAAGAACCAATTCAAGTACTCGACAAACGCATGGTTAAGCATGGCAATTGTGCTGCAACTAAAGTCCTTGTGGAGTAGGCCAATACGTTTCCAGAGAACTCTACTTGGGAGAGGCTGGAGGACCTGCAGCACCGGTTTCCACATTTTGAATCTTGAGGTCAAGGATCTTTTGGCAGATGAGGTTAATTGTTACGGGAGAAATTGCTATTGATGGGGTAGTTAGTAGTTTTCAATTTCAGTTGTAACCGTTAGTTAGGAGAGAGGGAAATATTGCTTAAAACGGTGAATTTCATTGTTCAGTAAAATGATGCACTTCCATCAGTGATACGGTGCGTTTTGTATCAAAACTTAAAGGTGAGTTTTGCCAGTTGTGGTAACTAATTAGCTGTTAGTTAGTTCATTTCAACCACTTAAGGAAAACAGTGTAAACATGATATTTTCACTGAATTTTGGATCAATCAAAACCGTCTCTTCTTCTCAAATTCTCTTCTGCCATTCTGCTCCTTCTCTCTTCTTTTCTTCAGAGGAAAATTCGCAACACAAATCTTGAACGTAATCTAATTATATATATTATAAGTTATAAGTTGATTGGGTAAATGTTTTCAGGCACTGATGTAAAATAAATCCATATTAGTTTTACAAGAAATGAGTCTTTCTTGATAAAACTAAATGATACGAGTTGATCCAGAAAAGAGAAGAAAAAGGAATCTAGAGAAGAGAAAAGAAAGCAAAAGATTCAGAGAGCATAAATTCATTCCAAAACTTCCATAATTGCTTCTCGTTTTCCCACCTTGCTAAAAGGGCAGGGAAGGTAGTTACAGGCAATTCAAATTCGGTTAAGGAGCTGTTATATAATAGTTGTTAACCCGCCGTTTCATTAAACAAAAATACAGCCTCTCGACACTCACCTGAAACATATCATTGTCGATTGAGTTTTAGCTTGATTGGCATAGGCATTATTGCCAATGCAGTAGGACATGGATTCGAGTGTGATGAAACATATTATCCTCCTATTTATGAATTGGAGATGGGTAGTTCTAAGTATTGTGTAAAAAATAACAGATATAATCAAAACATTGTTCAAAAAAGAAAACACGACCCCTTTCATGAAACGAAACTCACGGTTTTGCTAACATATTAGACTCTAAACGTTGCGTTGCATCAACTAACATAACGGCTTATTCCTGCTGCTAATTCAGACCGTAACACTAAACTGTTATAGTTTTTTTCATGATGACAGAGACAAAATAATTTTACAAGAATGATTATTACAATTCAAACAAGAACAGATATTGAGTCGTACTACATATGAAAACCTTGTACTTCCTTAATGTCGTAACGTAGGCCGAAAATCAAACAACAGCCCATCATTTTCGTATTGAGCTAGGCCCAAAAGCCCATGCCCAGCCCAAACTAACTAGATATTAAATAGTATGAGAAAAACCCTAATTCTAACATTTTTAAGCTTCTGCAAAACAACAGCCAATTACTCTTCAGTCTCAGCCGATCTTAAACCATGGGCCGCGTTCGCACAAAGACGGTGAAGAAATCGTCCCGTCAGGTAATCGAGCGGTACTATTCTCGAATGACCCTCGATTTTCACACCAACAAAAAGATTATCGAAGAAGTAGCTATAATCCCATCCAAGAGGCTCCGTAACAAGATTGCCGGTTTCTCGACCCATCTTATGAAACGTATCCAGAAAGGACCAGTTCGCGGGATTTCTCTTAAGCTTCAAGAAGAAGAGCGCGAGCGTCGCATGGATTTTGTCCCCGATGAATCGGCCATCAAGGTCGACCAAATCGAAGTTGATAAGGAAACACTTGATATGCTTTCGGTTCTTGGAATGGGTGATATTCCCGGCCTTGTTAAGGTTGATCCGGTTGCTGTTTCGGTTCCTCAAGTTGGGTTCGGTCGCGGTGGTGGACCCGGGAGGAGGTTTTGAGTGGTGGGTCTTCATGGATTTCATGGGTTTTTTTTAAGCTTCTATGTTTTTTTCTCTGTTTTGGGGTAGTTTCTAATTTTGTGTTTTTTATGGAACAGTACTAGTTAAGTGGAACTGAAATTTTATCAAGTGTGATGTGTACTTTATTTTTGAAGAAATCTGAAATGGGTAATTTTAGTTTCTGGTATGGTCGACTCCATTAATTTTTGTTTTTGAATTTCATTTTAGATTCTGAGCTAAGAGTTTAGTTGTTTGATTGATGCCCCCATTTGCATTCCAATTGGAGTAATGAATGCCAATTCTGGTTCTGCAGAAATTTCAAGCAAGACGTGAAAAAGATGTTTGCTTTATTAGGTTTATGTATGGTTTAATTCCAAATTTGTATGCTTTGGTGCTGTATCAATGCAAAATTTTCAATGGAAATTGTAAGCAAGAATTTGATAAGGTGATCTTTGTTGAGCTTTAATTAACAAACAAATGTTTATATATATTAGATTATAGCAAGCTCAAAAAAGACTGCAACTATTTAAAATCCTTTTCACAATCATGTAATTGTTCAAGTATTTTTATACCAAAGAATACAGAAACTGCTTTCTCAATCTGCACAAAAAACTCACCAAGCTTAACAAATCATAAAATATTTGACAGAAAACAAACCCTTATAAAACAAATCATAAAATATGTGATTATGTACTAAGAATTGAGGATGATCTTCATTTCTCGCTTCACTTTGGTGATATTGCTTTTGGTTCTTTTGGATGAGAAGATTTACCAGTAATTGCTTTCTTCACCTTGGAAATTGAGTTCTTGACTTTGGACCCAACACCTGATAGTATGTTTTGAGATTTCTTGGGTGGTTTAGTTTCAGCTTCTCTCGGTGCTTCCACCATCACTGGAGCATCCGAGCCAGAGTCGGTCTTATTCTGTTCCTCTCCTTCAGGTACTTCATCAGTTTTTAAATCTTTGGCTTGAATAGTTCCTGCAGCTTCCACCGGTGCTGCTTCCTTGCTTACTGTAAGTTCCCTCTCTTCAATCACACGTTCAGCCACCTCCACTTTCTTTTCTGTAGATTGTTGGAGTAGATCGGACAATGATAAATTACCAGTACCTGTGGATGCAGGTTCCAGTTTTATTTCAACACCTGAATTATCTGTTTTCTCTTCTCCATTATCAACCCCAGCTTTTTCAGGTTGCAAATCTCTTGCTTCAGGCTTCTCAATTGCTTCCCCTGGAACCTGTTTGTCAAGATTTATGTTAGTCTCCTATGTCTAAGCCTGGACCTGAAACTATTTATGTGTTCTATGTTATTCAGATTCGGACTAGAGTATTACATACAATTATGAGCTGGACACAGGTATATTCAGTGTTTTAAAGTTTTTCTATGTATTTGGAGGGTTATTGAAGAGACTGATATGGATACTTCAAGGAAAATGAAGAGTCGAAACAATACAGTTTATAGCAGCTCAACTTGCATTTGCTTCTAAAGTCCCTTGAAACTAGATTCTAGCCTGAAATTGTTTCTTTGCCTTCCATTTAAAATATCTCATCTCTCTTATATACTGTATTTTCACTTACAGTTATGGCTTCTTTCACGGCAACTGGCGCTTGTTCTTGATCCTTCACAGTTCGATCTTCTTCAACAATCTCTTTCTTAAATTTGTTGTTTGAACCATCGTCCTTTAGAGTTTCCACAGTGAGCTGTTTGTAAAATTAAGAGTGAAGAAAGATTTGAGGCAAGAGAAGAACAAGTTGAATAAAAGATGAGTGCCTCTGTACTGACCTTTTCATTTTGATTTTCTAATATTGGGGTTTCTGAGGTTTCATTTGTCTTGTCTCCCGCATGTTCATCTTTTAGCTCCTTAATCTGTCATGTTTGTTTCCACCATTAGGAGTTGTTGAGTTCATAAATAAATGATCAAAGCAAAGACAGTAAGAGAAAATAGATGTCACGAGTATGTGTCCAACATGAGTATGTTCAACTTATTTTTTCTAATTTTTTTATAAATTTGGAAGGTCCTTAGAGGATCAACTCCCAAACCCATGTCCAGGATGCATCAGGTACCTCAGTTGAATCCTCCACCGATGTAGACTTCTTGGTTATTTCTTCACTGGATTCGTCTGTTATTTTGTCTCCACCATGGCCAACTTCTGCTTCCTTTAGGTAAACCTCTTTGACATCTTCAACTTCAGCTTTCTCAGAGGATTCTGCAACTTTGTCCTGCAAATCTATTGGAACATATTCTTTAACAGGTGAACTTGTTATCTCTGTGTTTTCAATCGGCTCTAATTCCCTGGAAATCTGATTATCTGAACCCTTGGTACCTTCTGGATCTGACTTTGGTAATTCTAAACTTGATTCCTGATAAAAGATGAAATAACTCAGGTAGATTATATAATTTCAGTAGTGTGAATGTCCAATACCAGAAAACGTGTTCCAAATACTTTGGAAAAAACTGAAGAATCCGAATAACATAGACTACTCTCATGTATTTATCTCCCATTGAATCGAATTCTTTTTGTCTTTGCCTTTTAAAAACATCATTTAGTGCAAAAGTTCGAACCTCTTGTACCACTGTTGCGGTTTCTATCTTTGCAACTGAAGCTTGGGCAGGATTTCCAACAGTTTTATCCTCACAAACAATCTGCTTTTCAGCTATCTCATTTTCACTCATCTTTTGAGCTTCCACAACGTGCTGTTACAGATTAAAGCTTCAATATAGATAGATATATAGAGAGTCAAGACAAGAACAAGATTAACACATTTGAGTTTTCTTACCTCTTCAGTTTGAGTGGTTTCCAATGCTTTGTCTTCAATCAGTTTACCCTTTAGCTCGTCTTCTCCTAGGCCATCTTTCACCGGCAGTTCCGGTTCTGAAGTCAGATAAGATGTTTCAGCAACACCCTGGACCTGTCGACATATAATCGAGAAAGAATAAAGAAAGTAGATGGAAATTGTTAAGTGATGCATTTGCTTGATTACCTCTTCTTTTGAAACTTCATTCACTATGATTTCATTTGTTTTGTCACACTGATTTTCTTCATCTATTGCTTTGACAAGTTCCTCTTTGATTAATTCATTGTCAAAAGCCTTTTCACTTGTCTCAACTTCGACATTTGAGGCTCCTTCAACCTCTGTTGCTTGTTCTTGGATCTTCTCTGGAATCTCATCTTCTTTCACTTCAGTTTCCATTATTTTGTCATCTTCCTTTGTTTCAAGCTTAGTTGGTGCCTCAGTTATTGAAGCTTGAGCAACAGTAGTTTCTTGACCCGCAACAGCTTCAGGCAATGCTGAAGCTAGAATTTGATCCTTTGGTTCCTCCACTTGAATAGCACAAGCAGCACCAGTTTCAGCTTTCTTACCATCTCCAAGCTCATCAACCTCTTCTTTTTCCAAGCATATCTCTGCCATTTGCTTTGCATCAGATAATTCATCCTTAGAAGGCAATGTCAAAGATGTTGTCTGAATTTGATCTTTGGGTTCCTCATTTTGAAGACCCTGATCAACTATGGTTTCTTCTACTGAAACAACCTTGGGATCTGTCTCTTCTTCCTTTTGCAAGCTTACCTCTTCTATTGTTTTTGTTTCCGAAGAATCCTCCGAACTCTCATGTTTAACTATTTCAGCAACCTCTTGTATCTGTTCTTCTATCTTCTCACTCAATTGTGTGGTTTCAATTTCTTGCTCGGAAGCCAATGTCGTGGTAGAAGTTTGAAGACTTTGAGATAAGCATTCGGATGATGTTTCAGGCACAGCTTTGGCTTGTTCAACTTCATTCACTTCTGGTTCCAAGGCTGATTCTGTTTTCTCCAGTTCATGTTGTGGATTTTCGACCTCTTTAGTCTCTTGATTAGCATCACTCTCACAAGTTTCTAGACTCGTCTTGACTGAGCTCAAATTCACAAGCTCCTCATTCACCTTGGTGTTGTCTAAGCTTGTCTCAACTCCGACTTCTGTCAAAATTTCGTGACTCTTGTCTTGACAATCATGCTTGGATTCATCAACAATGTCCTTAATTTTTTCTTCTGATTCTGCATCTTTGGTGCCTGTACTTACAGGGTCTCCAGACTCTTGATCCTGTCTCCTATCTTCCGATTCTACGATGACGGATGCTTCTTGGTCCTTGATTGAATGATCTTCAAACTCCAAGTTTTTCGCCTCTACCTGTTCCTTTGATTCTCCTTCCTTCAGACATTCTTTTGAGACGGAACTGTAGTCTTCCACCTATCAATACATAGTTAAAAAGTTTCAAAAATTAAAGAAAATTTTAGAACATCATTAAAAAAGTCATGATGGAATAAAAACATGTTCTTTACCTCTTCAGACAAGATGACAGCCTTGGTAACCTCATAGGCATTTTGTTCAACCTCGGGTTTGTCTGCCGGTTCCTCGTTTATCTGTTTTTCACTTTCTTGGTTCTGAACCTCGGTAATGGTTTCATCGGCTTGGCTCTTGCTCAGTTCGGGGATTGGTTTCTTACTTTGTCCTTCATTATCATTCATGTTTATGACCTCGGGAATCTGATCCTGAGCTCCTTTTGGCACTTCAGTTTCTGCCAAGCTCTCAGCTAAATTACCTTCTTCTTGGATGGCCTTTTCGACATCTTTGTACATGCCTGAGGTGTCTCCTGAATCCACGGCTTCATCTGACGGCTTTCCATCTTCGATCTTCTCTTTTTCCAATCCTAAATCTGATAATTGTTCATCTTGCGATGTTTTTGCTACAGAGATGCATTCTCCAGTCTCCTGTTCTGTATGCACATATGATTCCTCGGCCAAGTGCTCCGGCCCAGTCTCTTTGGACTCTATTGTTGGAACATCTAATGTTGGATCATCTGCCTTTTCCATTAATATCTCATCTGTTGCTTGTGGCACAGGAGTTTCAGAGTGCTCATATGGAACTTTATCCTGCATTCCATCTTCTTCCCTGGATATCTCCTTGTCCTTCTCGCATGATAGGGAGGACTTGTCCTGTTCCACCTCATTGTCTGCACCATCTACGTGGACACTTTCATGTTCGGTTGTTGCTAGGCTGTTTTCTTCAGTGGCAACAACATTTTCTGTTTCCTGCTTTTTCTCTTCTGCATCTGCTTCAGCTTCCTTTAGCTTTGTCTCTTCTGGTTCCACTGCAGCCAGTGCAGATTCCCTGTCAGCAGCATCGATACTTTCTTCTACTAAGGTTTTCTCTTCAGCATCCTTGTTCAATTCCTCAAGCTCAGATGAAGAGCTTGCCTGTAAAAAGATTGGATGTGCAAGTTAGCAACTAACAATGGTCAAAAAGAACACATTTTTGGACCCAAATCGACTTTCATTTATATTAGCTGACCTTTTCTGTTACCTTCAATGGGGTGCTTTCATCTTCCTTTGTGCTTTCCTTCACAGTTTCATCACTAATCATTGAGCTCGAGATGTCAGATATAGGAGCTTCCTTTAGCTTTGTCTCTTCTGATTCTGCTGCAGCCGGTGCCGATTCCGGGTCAGCAGTATCGATACTTCCTTCTACTAAGGTTCTCTCTTCAGTATCCTTTTTTGAGTCTTGAATTTCTAATGAAGGACTTGCCTGTAAATCATTGAATGTTTAAGTTAGCAATTAACAATGGTAAAAAAAAATTAACAAATTTTTGGGCCCAAATCAATTTTCATTTGTATTAGCTGACATTTTCTGTTAACTTCAATGGGATGCTTTCATTTTCCTCTGTGCTTTCTTTCATGATTTCATCGCCAGTCGATGAACTCGAGATGTCAGCTATAGGATGTTCCTCCATTTCTGGTTCTTTACTCACCTGCATGATGAGCAAAATTTGAACAAAAAAGTACTACAAGGTAACATATAGAATAAGATTATAAACACGAATAAATCACGCTAATGTTTTATGATTCCTAATTTCCATAATCTTTACATATGGAACTTTCACTTGATTCTGCTGTAGCTCCGCTTACCTCTTCAAGCTTTGTTTCCACTTCCGCTGCAGGTTCATGCATGCAAGTGGCCTCCTCGTGTGGATTCTCATTCTCTTTCTTGGCGATCTCACTGATTTCCAAGGTTGTATCATTGTCCTTGATCTCTGAGGTTTCAGCTACTTTCGAGGTTAAGGTGTCTCCGATGCTATCAGAAATGATTTGGTCCTTTTCTCTTGCTGATGTTTCAATCAGATCAGTTGCCTCAGCACTCTCTTCCTTTCCCACTATGGCAGGCAGCTTCTCTGGTTCGGTGTCTTTTGTTTCTTCAATGCTTTTCTCTTCAAGTTTCTCTTGAACAATATCTGAGTGATCGTCCTTGCTAACTATTTCATTAGCCTCATTCGAGCTTTCAATTATCAGATCATGGTTATCACTCAAAGCTTGTTTCTTGAGTTCTAAGTTAGCCTCTTGTTTATTGGACTCAACATCAGCATTTTGGCTTGTTTCTTCTACAATACTCCCACATTTCTCTTCCGAAGAAGAATCATGGTCTGCAGTTGCCTCACTCTTCGACATCTTTCCATCATTCTCCGGTATCTTATCAGCTTTCAATGGAGTGTCATCAATCGTGTTATGATCTGGCATTTCACAGATCTCAGAAACCTCAGGTGACATTGAAAAACTTTCACCCTTGGATATTTCTGGATTCCCTTGAGAGACAGCATTCAAGGCTTCAACCCCATTATTACTGGCTAATTCTTGGTTGGTTGCTTTGTCCAAACATTCATCCGTTCCGGCAGGTGCGGCGACTCCACCTTCGGATTTCTTCAAATCCAAAATAGGTTTGCTAATCTCCTCTTCTGCTTTCTGCATAGATAATGAAGTTATTATTATTATCATTATTTTCATTGTATATTGGAGATATTTATAGCTGGAAAAAATATGCTTCTTTTGGTAACAAAATTAAATTTGGTAAATTTATTCATTTCTGATCATTCTTTCCTTTCCAGTATGAACAAATCTTAATTTCTGCAAAACTAAAACATATCTGTCAGAAATCAAATGCATATGCAGCTCACTGTTTTTACGAAGAACAGCGACATGAAGGCAAGTTAGCTGTCGGATTGTGTTATATCAGAATCAGATTCCTAATATCTTAGCCCACCATATTCAAGTTTTAAGGCAAAGTCAATCTATCTTATCACATTACTGTCAGCGGATGTATTTCTATATTGGCAATGCTACGGCTTTGCCAAATTGTTCGTGAGCATTTTAATGCATGAACCTATATGAGATAGACCTCTTCTCATGAATATGCCAACCATTTATGCTAGTAATTACGATAAATCGATTCATGTTAACAAATATTTAATGCTAGTTTAGCTAATCATGATCAAAGTATTTGATTGAACTTTCTAGATGTTTTGTTTATGAATCATAACAGAAGTTACCAGAAAAGCTAAAAAGCTAGATCCATTAAAGTGAGAAAGTTTCAGTGAAACACAAGAAACTGATCTCATGAATCTGGTTTCTGAAAGGGGATAGAAAAAGGATCTAAGGACCAGATCAGCTTTTGTTTTCGCCCTTTTATGTCTTAAAGAACTTAAAGATCATCATGTTTTAAGTGTTTCAACAACATCAAAAAGGTTGCATACTGCTAAACTAAAGTGACCTCTCTTGGCTTTCTGGTCAGAAATTGCAGTATCCTTGTTGGAAAACATCATATGATCTTTACTATACAGAGACAAAATACACAAAGCAAGCAAAACAAAAACATGTAATAGAGAAAAGAACTATTTACCACTACAGAAATGGGTTCTGGAATGATTTCTGCTTCAGTTGCCATCTTTTCATGGAGAAAAAAGTGATCAACTCCGAACCTGAATCGGAAAATCTGAACTTGAGAATACTATAGAAAATTGACTATGATTCTTCTGGAACTTTGATGAGTTTTTGAAAAATCGAAGGTTGGATTGTTAGATATGTAAGAATGATCAAAGGTGACAGCGATGATGTTTAAAGCAGGGTTATAAGGTGACAAATCCCACTTGGTATATGCTAATACACTTGCTGAGTTGGCCATATATGTCAATCGGGCCTACTGATTTGTCACTCACGTGCTTGGAGTGGGCTAATACAGCGCTGTTGATATTTGCAATAACAGGTCTTTTGGTTAAAGATGGATTGGTTTTCAGAGTGGGGGAAAAAAATAATTTTTGAGATGTTTCCACTAACAGAAAGGATCGGACAAACCTTTCTAATAGTTTCCTTTTTGTCTGAAGGCTAAGTGATTAGTTGTCTTGTGGGGTTCTAACACCTTTTGTAAGTTTAAATTTGGGACTAGTTCTTCCCAACTAACCATATGTTGTGGGCATGATTAAAGGTGTCCAAATCAAAAAGTTAATTCGAAAAAATTTAAATTCGATCAACGATTTGATGAAAAATAAAAACTTGTATTCGAAAAATTCGAATCCGAAAAAACCCGAACCTTCTCTCCGTTTTTATCCTTTTTAGCCTGTCATATTCACGTACCAACCTGACCATGCAACGGAAGGGGAGCACAGCAAGTACAAAAATTCCTATACAACTTTAAAGGAACGATTCCAGCTACGATCCCTGTTTCTTTTAAACTTTTAAAATTTAGTCCCTCTAATTCTGTGATTTGAAAATTAAAGTGAAATTAATAATGCGATTAATGAACTTCCATTAATTTTGAATCTCACATATTTTAATGTTTAAATCTATGACTTAAAAATTAAAATTCAATTAATAACATAGATTCAAACTAGTATGTATTCCCATACGATTTATAATATTAGTTTTTGTTTAAATTTTTAATATTCTTTTTCAAAAAATTATTAAAAATTTAAAAATTTAATGCAATTAAAATATTTAATTATTTTAGAATCAATTATATTAACATTATTTAATTTTAAAGATATTTAATATTAAAGTAATACAAAAATGTCATGATTTGAATATTATATTAATATATTATAATTTAAATAATATTATTAATAATATCTTACATGTTATTTATTTGATATATTTTGTTAAATTAATTTATTTTAATGTTAAAATTGTTAATATTTATTTTTTGTGATTTTATATTTATTTTTTCCGTACTTTAATCAATAAATATAATTAAATCTTAGTATATCTAAAAAATAAAAATTTTATTTAATAAATTTTATTAATATGTATCTTTTTAAACTATATTTTAATTTTAATATTATAAAATTAAAATTTAATTCAATTAAATAAAATATTAAAATAAAGAGATATTGATTTAAAATAAACTTCATCTTTAACATATAAAAGTTATAAAGAAAAATTTTAAACAACAGACATGAAATGACTTTAAAAAAAATAAAAAAGGTAAAGAGTAAAAAAATAATTTACTTAAAATAAATATGTAAAGAAAATTGTAATATGAATATCGTAACCTTATATTGGTGTAGCATTTACATATGATTTAATAAAGTCATTCAACATCAGTATCAATTAAATTTTAATTTTTAAATCAAATAAATAAATAGACTAAATTGAATTTTAAAAGTTTGAAAAATACAAAAATCAAGGGTTTTGTGGGAACAATTAGACCAATTTTAAAGTAAGATACAACATGTTTCAAAAAGTATCAACATTGGTTAGTAGAACATTTTTAATACACGTATTATATTCGTATTTAAAGTTTTTTTTAATAATTTTATTATAGGCTCGCTCTTTTTAACATAATGCTTAGAACTAGATATAGCCCCTCCCCAACCCATAAATAGAAAGATAATACATTTCAACACACTTGAGCTAACGTCTTCCTACATTGATAATAATACTCATAGTAATTAAGATTGATATTAAAAATTTTAATATGTTTAATTTATATTTACACAAATTAACACGAAACAAGAGTTAACAAGTGGAGTAGGATTGAAGTAGAAGCTCCAAATCTAAATTGGTAAAATGCATCATTTTCAACCATTGAATTAGTGCAGAAAGGAATTTTTTTTTTGAATACGAAAATTATGTAATTTTTGAAGATAATGATGACTATTTAAGAATTTTCAAACCTAAATACTTATCTTAACAAAGCATGGGAGAATCTTCTTTGTTTTTTTTCTTTGCAATTTAAATATGTTTTGTCTTTTATAATTATCATTTTATTTTTATTTTTTATAATTCAATTTAAAGATTAAATTATAATTTAGGTAGTTTGGTGAGGTCACATCATTTGGTGCCACTATCTCAGACAGTGACTATGAAGTATTAATATAATAATTGAAGAAAGAAAAAGAAGTATTGGTTGGAAATTTTGCTCAGAGATAATAAAGCAATGCTTTTGAAATTGAAATGTCCATGAAAAGAACATTAAAGGGACAGTTTGCTTATCCCATGCCTCCATTATTTTATTTTTTCCTCTTTTTACTGCTTTGCACATGTTTTTTTGAAGAATGAAAATAATTTTATTATATATTTACATTAAACAAATCATGCTAAAATATTAACTTTTATCCTAAATAAATTTGAGTGTCTCATTTCATCGATCATCAAAAAGATACTGTATCAACAATATCTCGAAAATTGATTCTGTAATAACCACGTCAGCTTTCCATTAGATTAAAAGAGAAGTCCAAGCTGGCCTATATTTCTGAATTATGAGTGCAAATAATTATTTTAATTTACAATTTGTCAACGATCCAACAGGTATAGATTGTCTGTGTCTGCCGCCCCTGACGTATACACACAGATATACCACAAATTTAGTTCAATTTTAAGAATATATTTTTAAGTATTTCAATCAAATAGTAAAATAATTGGGTTTTTCTTTTTAAGACTTTTATATTATTGCAAAGATGATAGGACCCATTGATCAAACAATATTGTACAAAGGACCACAAGTTTCATACCTATACATAATTTTGATTTTTCTACAATTAATTTTAGTAAAAAATATCATATGTACTCAATTACACGATAAAAGATTATTTTAATAAAACTATATGTATAGAAAATATTTAAATGGAGTTTTTAAATTTCATAAATAAAATTAAAGATTAACAAGTTACCAAATAGTGCACAAATCAGTATCTCAATTGAAGAAAAAGAGGCCAATGGTGCCCCAATTCACTTGGTCACAGTCAGTCAATAAAGGGGAATTAATAATAGATAATTAATGGACGGTTCATGCTTGGGTCCATCTTTTCGATGTGAACTACTCTTTTTATCTTTAGCTTCCGTATCGCATTTGCCTAAATTAATCCCTTATAAGTCCTTATTTTAGTCAAAGTTAGCTCAAACAATTTCATACATGAATATCATTTTCTATTGATTTGGATATCTATAAATCACGTCTAATCTAAGGAAAACCACAGCTTACAACTCTATCATGATATATACATATATATGTTCCTCCAAAGTAGGATTTATATTTCTTTTTTATAATTAATTTTAAAATAAAATTATTTTATATCAATATTTATTTTGATTAATTATTCAATTAAACTTACTTTTAAAAGATACTTCAAAATTTTAATAATTGGTTTAAAACATTATTAAATATAAATATGTAATGAAAATTAATTTTCTTCTCCTAAACTTCTCTCTATATATATTGGTTTTGTATTTACTGAATTGGTGAGAGAATTTTCTCTCATGAAAAAATAAAATTTTAACATTATAATTAAACAACGCACCAATTAATAAATTTAATGCGAGTATGCCCCATCGTATATAGTGTGGCTGCCAGCCTAAAGATTATGAAAATATTTATCCTTCCGGGTGGTCAAGGCTGGCTACCCATTTGCCAACCGACCCACCACCACAAACAAACTGGTCCACCCATTTTAATTAATTACTTGATTTAAACAACTAAATACTTTTTTTATATTTTTACCTCCTCGTATATATTTGTATGTTGGTAAACTATAAAGTTAGTCACTCAGTTATCATATTTTTGTTTTGGTTATCAAATTATAAAAATTTTAATTTTTGTCACTAGTATTATCATTTGTTTTTATTTTGGTCACCATCCATTGAATCATTAATTGAAATCTTGACGTGGCATTTTTTTAATTAGTATAATTATATATTTTGTCCTCAAAGATTACACATTCTATCAATTTGCTCATAATTCTAAATAATTCAACAAATTTAACCCTCTACATTATTATAAAACTCTACCACATGTGTATCAAATAATTATCCAACTAGTATTATAAAAAAATTAGTATCTAAGTTAATAATTGAATTAATGAATTATAATAATTAAATAATGCAATTAAAGTAGTTGTAAGACCCCTTAGCCTGTCAAGAAGACATGGCATGTATCATTCAACCAGACAGACCGCCCAACAGACTGGGGCATTACTATCGGATTCAAATTCTTCGACTTAACTTAAAATTTTTAGAAAAACAATTATAAAGATTTTCCTTAGTGTAAAAGTCATTTTGCTAATGCATGTTTAGAGAAAATAATGGGAGTTATAAAAGAAAATTCTATTATTCAATTACTGCCTAGTTATGGCGTATATATTTAAATCATAAAAATTCATGATCAGAAAATCAAAAGGATTCAGTGAACACTTTCAAAAGAAGGGGCAATTCTCTTTTAAGATAAAACAATACAAACGACGTAGTTAATTGCAAAAGTTAAATACAAAACATATGTATACGTCATCCGCCAGATAACCATGCATGATACAAAAATAAACAAGTGGCTCACTCACAACCGCAACTCTGGCTTACTTCCCTTCGATAGATCCTTCTTCTACTATCAAAATGTTTGAGGATGAAAAGTAACGTAGTAAGTTCATTTGAACTTAGTGAGTTCCACAATAGACACTATTAGTTTGACAAGAACTCTGATAACCAACAAGTATCGATACTCGTAAGAAAAGAACAACTAGCTTTTTTGTGAGACTCTATTATACAGACATAAGACGCTAATTGCCATCGACAGTTCTTTGGCGGCAATATTACGCCAATTTAACATAACACTTACAGCACTGAGGCAAACACATTCTGCCAACTTATACACATCTCCCACAACCCTGCATGGTTATCAACGATCCATCCTTGTGTCCACCTCGGACCCATATCTCAAAAATTAGAATCACATATCAGCCATATTTATTTTCATTTCATATCTTTGTTAAGCCAAACACGTGTTCTCCCGTAAGGTCGAGTCGTCATCTGCCAATCCGATTTGCAATATAGCTGCCTTGTCGGAGGCATCACATATAGATCTCATTTTCACAATTTTCACATATCATAAATTTTTTGGTGTTGGGCTTATGTAACAAGGAGGGTGTTTTTATAATGGTCATACTCACACACATGTCCGGACACAACACATCGATTCATTTACAATAAGAGCAACTTACCACATACAACCTACATATCATGGAAGTTTCACAACTCAAAGGAAGTAAGAAGGAACACACCAACAAACTTCAGAATAGAATCTACTCTACAAGTCATTTGCCTTGGTTACTTAGACCTTCATTAGTACTGGTCATTTGCCTCAATTACTCGGACCTTCACTAGATTCTTGAGCTAAAAAAGAAATAATTATAACCATCCGACCATTTATCTAATTTAATCATGCATGCACTAACGCAAAAACGTAAATCCCTTCGACAACAACCTAAGGGCTTTCCAAAAATTACCAGTAAGCTTGTACTTAATAAGGGTGATTTGACTAGCTATTGGAAACCTTCCTTGTCTTCACTAACAAAGATACCTTAAAATTTTTCAGAGACTCAAAAAATAACGCAAAGAAAAACAAAGGTAAAACATGCTAGCAATCGACATCCTTATATAGCACAGGCAACGAGGACAAAACTTAGTGGAAGGGTTAGAAAATCCCACTACAGCCATTGAAACTCGAGAGTAGATTTGCCTATACATCTACCAAACTTAACTACTACCACTAATCAGTTTAGTGAGTAATAAAACATAGCTTGTACACTAAAATAAGTCAACTAAACAAGTCATTCAGCTACCTAAACACATCAAGCTATCATCTACAGTATTCTAGTTCAATTCCAACTAGGTTTCAACTAAACTTTAACAATACTCACTGAGTCATCGTTTTCATGCTAAAACATGAAAAACAAGTCTATCAATCTGCTAACTAAAGATTTCGCCTCAAGTATTTGGGATTGGCGAATTGTCACTCAAAAGAGTCACCAAATGGTGAATTCCAACAAAGCGTTCTGCAAATAGGCATACTATCGAATCCATACAATACGCCACCAAGACATATAACAGATAGTTCACCCTATTTTTCTACCATTGCTTACTCAACTATATGCCAAACAACATATCGATACGGTCTGCATAGGGCAGGCTATTACAACTCTTCCCCACTTAGAAAATTTCGTCCTTGAAATTATTACTTGTGAATAGCTGAGGATATTGCTCTTTCATCAAACTTTCTCTCTCCTAGGTGGCTTCTTGGAACAATGGAAATGTGCAAGTGTACACAATCATTATCAAGTAATAAAGTGACAAGTAAATATCGAGTTATCGTACCCACAAGGATTGTGTAAAAAATTATTTATAAAATGCAATTAAAAACACTTTAGTGAAGGAAAATCATTTGTTTTGAAAAAGGGTTTAATAAAGACTAGATTTTAACTAAGTAAATTAACTAAGAAAATTAAAAGATAATAATTCCAATGCACGATTTAACTGTGTTAGATCAATTATATTTCTTAACTTAATATTATTAAAACAATATTCATGTTGTTACGAATAAATTCATGGCAACTTGGTAATTTTTTGACTATAGCACATACAGACTTACAATATTAACTAATCTTTTGAACATATTACTATGCCAATTCAAACAATTAATCAAATTTAATAAACAAGTAAAAGATTAAGTGAAGTAACAACATATTCCTACATCGAAATAGTTTAACCACAATAATCTTGCAATATGCCAATTCAAACAATTAATCAAATTTAATAAGCAAGTAAAAGATTAAGTGAAGTAACAACATATTCCTACATCGAAATAGTTTAACCACAATAATCTTGCAAGTTATGCAAGGCTAATGTACCGTTTAATACCGTCGCTAATTTAACCCTCAGCTACCTTAGAAGATTAAACATGCACTGATTAAGTATCATGTCAATTAATTAAAATTTCAATACGATTAATAATTAATTCATTAGTTACCTTACAATTGTAATGCAAGTATAACATAATCATGGTTTTACTTAATCAAACAATTTACCAAGACTTATAATAACATAAACATGATTTTAATAACTTAAGTAGACGAAATGCAATCAACTTAACACGAATTAAATTTAAGTCATGTTAATTAAATTTAGAATAAAAACATGACAAATATTCATAGACATGTCCATAACAACAACAAGAAAAGTTAAAGGATAGGAAACTAGAATCAAATTCGGTGTTTCTCCGAAGCCTGACTACTTTGCTCCTCTCCTTCTCCACTCATTTCGTTGTTCCACGACTTCTATAAGCACTTGAATGCTGCTACCCAAGGTGGTTGGAAGGCTCTTCTCCAAGAGGAAAATCGGCAAGGGAAAGTAGAAGGGAAAACGAAAAACAAAGGAGAGAAAGTGAGTGAAAGAGAGAGATGTGTGGAAATGAGAGGTGTGTTGAATGAATAGGTGAAGAGGGTATTTATAGTTGGGAGTGACTTCTAAAAATAGCAAATAATTAGCAGCCATTAACTCCCCTCATGGTCGACCACTACTCATGCACAAGTTGAAGATTTCAACTTGCTATATTTAGCTAGGGGCAAATCTACAAAAACATAATAAGTGGAGGGGTTTGAATGTGATTTCAAGAAGACTTCAAGGGCTGATTTGTAAGTCAATAAATCAGCTAATTTGAACTGATTAGGTCAGCATTTTGGACAGGTTTGGGCAGTCTGGTTGTTCGGTTGGATCAATATTTCGTTTTAGCACAATTGGGCCTCATTTCCATAATATAATTAATAATAATTATTTAACCCAAAATAAATTGGATAAAAATTAAAATTAATTTTATTATTTATTAATATTTATAATTTGGACTATACTAGGCTGAAAAATTATTTCGCCTCAATGCTTCAGAAATCACTTCACGATTTTGAGCTTTTAAGAGTGTCTCCTGAGCCAATTTTCACCCTTTATGCAAATCTGTAGAAAATAAATCAAAATTTATGAAAATTTATTATAAAATTAATCAAAATTAAATATATAAATAATTTAAGTAAATTTAATTCTTTTATAATTATATTATATTTTTTATAAAAATTACTACGAAACTGCATGAATTTGAGTTAAAAGGGCATGAAAAAGTCTATATATTTTCGTGTTTCCACTTCCTCCGTATTGTGGTTCTTTCATAATACTTTCATCAGTAGAATTATTTTCTCAACTCTTTTACTTCTCTTTCCAAAATACGAACATGTTCTTCCTCATACGATAAATTGGGTTCCTCCTCCAACGTTTCTACTTGCACCACATGGTCTAGATTCGATCGATATCTCCTCAGCATAGATACATGAAACACATTATGAATCTTTCACAGTTCCGGAGGTAGTGTCAATCCATAAATCATTGGACCAACTCACTCCAATAATACCTTATCTCTCACTTCAAACAAAACATCCTTCCTTTTTTTTATCCGCGTAAACCTTCTATTGATCTTGAGCAGCCTTTAAATGGATTCGAATGATTGAAACTTTCTCTTCTGTTTCTCGTACCAAGTCAGGACCAACTTATTATAATAACAAATCAGATGACTTTATCAAGGGATACAAAATTTTCAACAATTTATTTAATTAATTTTTATGTTTTGAAATTTAAATTTTCAATATTGAAAAAAGAATTTAGAAATTTCGGCAATGGGGTAAACAAGTACAATTTGACAATGTTTTTAATGCATTGTTTTAGGTTTTATTGCTTTTCCACTTTAATCCTTAATTTTTTTTTTCTTTTTACTTTGATCAATACTTTTAAATAATGATATTTTTGGGTGACCAAAATGAAAATGTAAACATGATGTGGCGTGTACAGTTGACCATTGTTAGAGATTTAAGCTTGAGTAACTAAAATGAAATCGCCTTAAAAGTTAGGTGATGAAATTGCAAGGAATTTTTTAGATGACCAAAATAAAAACACCCTAAAAGTTGGGTGACCAAATGGGTAGTTTACCCTATAATTATTAAAAGGGTAAAAAATTAATAATGTGTTATAGAAAAATCCATATGTTTTATGTTTAATTTATTTTAGAATTATATTTAAATATTTATTTGCCTCGGAAAAGATTAAAAATATTAAACATAAGTAGCAACAATTAAATTAAAGCGAAACAGGGTGGAGTTTTGATGGATGCATCTAAAATATATGGGGTGATAATGGTTTTCAATATTATAAATCAATAATAGAGCGAGATAAGTGATGGAACAAAGTGTATCAACTATGGAGCAATGAGTAGCAACATCTATCCTGTCGCGCTCCATGACCATCCTAATTATGAACCTTAAATGATCTTTTGAGTCAATTATTTAAACATTAAAAAGAAAAAAAAACTTAAACCAAATCATATACAAATATTAAATTAGGATAATTATTCTTTCAATTGTCAGTGAAGTAAAAACACCACAAGTCAATTCAGATGTCTTTCTTAATTATTTTATTATTATTTTACTATATCCATAAAAACAAATAGCATCATCCTAAATATTTGTGGAGTTTTTATTTACTTCATTGGCGGTGTGCAAGATGATAATCTATTAAGAAAATTATACCAAATATAATTTGTGAAAAATTTTAAAATTTTACGTGAATTAAGAGTGTGACATATGTCTCATGGGATATAATAAAAAATTATTTTTAAATATTATATTTTTATAATTTTTAAATATATATTTTCCAATTAAATGATCGATATAATTTATATAAAAAGTAGATTAATTTAAAAAATAGTTAAGAGAATAAAATAATATTTTAAAAGTAAGAAAAATAAAAAAAAAAGTGGAAACAACATTTTAAACTATTAATTAAATTAGATAAAATAACTTGTTATTCGAATATAAGTAAAAATATTATTTACAAAAATATCGTTACTTTAATAACCCATTGCTTTTAACATGATATTTCAAAACACAAAGGTAAAACATATTCACAATTGTACAAGTAAATTGTTTTCTAAGGAAAGAAGAGCATAAATTGTGTAAGTATTATTAAAATTAAATAATAAATAAGCATAAAAATAATAATGAAAAAAATTAGTAACTCTGATAATATTTGATTAGATGAAATTAGTATTTATAAAAAATAATTTTTAATTTAATTATTAAATATAAAATTTATTATAAAATATATTTATTTTTTGAGTTTTGACATATAAAGTAAGAATAAATAAATTTATACATTATATATACTATTAGATTACTAATATGTTGATATTATCTTTTATATATATAATGTTAATCTCACATATTTATTTTATATTAAATATAAAAAAAACATATTAACATGAATAATTAGTAACATATTTAAAATAAAATTTTATTTATTTATAAATTTTATATTTATTTAATTAAAACATTTACTTATAAAGAACTTAGATTTTTATTATTTTTAATTTATCTATTTACATTAATTATTTTTTATTAATTAATAATATCTTATTTTATTTTTTAGGGATAAATACCAAATTTATACATAAAATGTGATCCAATGTGTAATTTGATACATGAACTTTGATTTTGTGTAATTATATACATGAAACTTGAGTTGCGGTTCATATGTATACATGAAATTTTAATTTTAATTCAACTATACACATGTAAAAAAATGAATACAATTTTTTTTTATATTAGATTAATATAACTATTTGTGTATGCAATATATAAACGTAAAATAGTGTTAATTCAATAATGTTGTCAATGATTTGTGAAAACTGAATCAAATCAATATTTCATATATAAAATTGCATAAAATCAAAATTGACATATAACATTACACATTGGATCAAAGTTCATGTATAGTATGATACTTATCCCTATTTTTTAAAATATAACTTTTAAAAAATATTACCAAATTAATCAATTTCATATTAACATACTATATATCATGTTAATTAATAGTTAATTAATATGATTTTTGTTATTATCAAGTCGTAATTATTAATATTAGATTTTTTCACATCCATAACATGAGTAAAGAATATATGTAACAAATAAAAGAAGAGTAATGTTATATTTGGTACCTGAATTTTATCAAATCTTCTAAGGTGGTACTTTTACTTTCAAAATGTTTATTTTGGTACCTATACTTTTATGTCATTTATCAATGTGGTACATCTTACTAACGGTGTTAATTTTCAACTTGTCAAGGTACGTGGACCACTAAAATGATGACACATGTCACTTTTTTGTCAAGATTATTTTATTTAAAATAATACAATGAATGATAAAATTAATTATACCCAAAAAAAAATTAAGCCCAAAATAATAATAATAAACATTAAAAAAATCTGATGACAATTACATTAAAAAAATGTGAAATCTATTTTATTGAAGTAATTAAATTGAAAGTATTTACATTTTTCTTTCTTTATTTTTCTTCTCTTCTCATCTTTTCTACTTTTTTTTTTTATTTTTCTTCAATGAAGAATCTTAGCCACTGTTTTATTCAACCGATGTACAACCTCCAATTAGTCTTATCTATTTGGTTTGAAGATCAATGGTTGTTTGGCCGCACCACGGTGTACGAATGCCGAGTAGAGAATTAGCACAAAATATAAGGATTTAAAAGTGACTTTTACTGCAAGTATAACAGATCAGTTATAATATTTATAAGTGTTACAATGGAACACTCCAAGTATTTCAAAGATCGAACCCAAAGGGTTGCCAAATTGGTAAAAATATTTGTTAAATTAATTATAAGCTAGCAATTACTGATCTAATCAAGTTGGAAATTATTAGTGCAAATTCAAATATAAATTGTTTATAAAATAAATTTAAATTATCAATTAAACAAACTAAGCTAAACTTTCTTCCTACTATTTCAGACAATGTAAATGAATAAACCAATGGTCGATTGATTCGTTGGTTACTAACTAAGCCAATAAATCTATATCGATTATATTGTTTGTCACTTTTGGCTAAGAATCTCCTCTAAGTCTCATCCTAGACTAAAAGATACCACCTAGGCTCTCATTTAGGTGTTAAATTGTCTCTCAATCTCACTATTTGACACAATTTTATCGAACTATGTAATGATACATTCTCTTTTCATTCTCGTTTATCTAGATTTTTCACTAAAGGCATCAATTCTAGCATATGAAGCATTTCGATATAAAAGAACAACCAAACAATCAAGCATAGACATTAACTTAATCTAACAATCAATTCATCAAATAACTAACAAGCAATATTAACACATAATAAAGCTTAACACCAAAATAGACATTTCACTGAACAATTGATATACACAATTTAAAGGTAATTAAAGGTAAGGGTAAGAAATGCTCATTTAAATGTAGAACCAATGGCACCCAAAATCTTAAACAAGAAAGAAGAAATAAAATAACAACAAAATAAAATCTTGTAACAATCCAAAAATTAGTGGTGTCAGAAATTATTGTTTCGGGACCTTGTTTTCATAAATCAGGCTTGTAATTATTTAATAGAGATATTTATGGAGCTATTGTACCATTGAATTGAATTTTAGATAGGTAATTTAGTCGAATTAGTGATTAATTAAGGTTCAGGGACTAAATTATAAAAGTCCAATTGCTATAGATTTTTAATTAGGAAATGATTTAAGGACTTAAATTGCAATTAGTTAAGGGATTAAAATGGAAACTAGACCAAATTAAAATGGATGATAGTGGATGGTGATTTAATAAGCCATTAGTTTATTTAATTAAAGGTTTACGTTTAATTAATCAAAATTAATTAATTAATTTTAATTAAAAACTAAAAAAGGTATATATATATATGAAAAAATAAAGGTATGAAAAAGAAATAAAAACCTTGTGGAAGCTTTGAAAACATTCAGCCAAAATTAGTAAGTTCATTTGGGTAATTTTATTGTAATTTTTGTAGGTTCAAGGTCATAGGAGCTTGATTTAGGTCTCCTGTACCAATTTCTGAAACTATTAAAGTTTTAGAAAGTTTCCATGGTTGATTTCTTGAATATTTAGGTATGAAATTGATAAAAATTGAGTTTTATTTAAGGAAAAGGCTAAATTGTAAAGCTTAATTGATAGTTTTGTATATTAGGGTCCAAATTGAATAAAATGTAAAATTGACAGTAGAAATGAAAAATAGGAGGGCCCTAGTGAATAATTGTGAAATCATATTTTAATCTGAAGGTCTAGATTGGAAGTTATGCTTGTCTTGGTTTTAAGGACTAAATTGCATAATTTGAAAAATAGGTATGAATTTGAAACTAAATGTGATTTGATATGGAATCTGATACTGTATTATTATTGATATATTATCCATAACTAAAGATAACGTAGGACCGTTGAGAGCAAAAGGAAAGGCGAGAGTCGATAACAAGTGATGCAAGCTTTCGATTTGTATTTCTATGATTCAAAAACTATTTATTTTTTGCATGTTCATGTTAATTTGCATAATATAATATTGAGGTGATTTTTTAATGGATTTTTAAATTGAATTGTTTCGATTGAGATTGAATATCGAGACATGGATTAAATTGAATAAAATAGAAAGTTGTATGGCTTAACTGATATAGGAAATTTGTATGAAATTGAGCTAAATTATGTTATTTTATAGCTTAACTGATATATGATGAATTAATGTTGAATTGAGAATGATGGGATGTGAATTGAACTATGTGATGAAATTGGAAAATTGGAAAATTGGTTACTCTATTAACTATATAGGTTTATACTTCGGTATATTTGATGATGCACTTATGTGCCAGTATGATTACTCAAATTTATCCGATGATGCAATTACATGTCAGTGTGATTGCTTCGATTTATCTGATGATGCACTACGTGTACCTATCACACCCTGATATGTCAAGTTTAAGTTGTAATGGTGATTGTAGGTACTAAATTGAAAAGCTTACAAATTGGGCGAGTTCTAGTGGAAATAAGAGAAATTGGTGAGCTGGTTGTGGAAAAGTTGGATTTCAACCTTGGTTCCGTTAAGTTTTAACTAGGAATATATCTTAGTGGGAGACATGGTGATTATGGACATGTACACTTGGCTATTGAAATTGTGATCAATGAAGGAAGTACGAGAGTATTATATAAAGGTGAAACATTTCTCTCCGGGCTATTCTTTTCATTTTTTTAGTCTTCTTTCATTTTTTTCTCTGGTTTGTTCTATAACAGCCTGTCCGATGAAGTCTCTATATCGTTATTTGGTATTTATGATACATTTTTTTTTTTTTTTTACACTATTTGGCGAACTCTTAGTTTTTGCGGGTTTTGTGGTTTGGCGAACTTTTCTGTTAAGTATCTGCCCATGCTTTGGGCAAACTCGTTAAGTTCGTAGTTGTTTAGATTTGTTTATTATTTAAGTATGGTAATTTGGTTAGCTAAGTTGAGATTTAGTTAGAAAAAAAATTAGACTACTGTAGATAATAAGACTTAAATTATGTTAAGTGCATTTAATCACGGGAACCAAGAGTGTTAGTGGAATTATTTGATTTTTCCACTAATTCTTCTTTTCGAGCTTAAGTATATAAAGATAGTGGTGGTCTTCCTGAACATTTTTACGTTTTCTTCTTCTTCATTGATTTTCTCTGAAAACTCCTTAAAAACCTAAGTTTAGAAAACCTCTTTGAAGTAAGGTTCGCAATATTTAGCTAACTTCTACGTTAGTACCATCTCAATGGTAATTACTGATGAACCCTAGGTTACCCTCTAAGTCATTTACGTATTTCTCATTCTGCATGCATGATCTTCTTGATTTTGGATTGAGCGTTGTTGATTCTTGCATGCATGATTAGATTTGATTGATTAATGATCTGATATGTTTAATTATCTTTATTTTAGCTCAAGAAGTTAACGAATGTCTAAGTAATAAAGGCAAAGGACTTGCTTTATAGACTTGTGTTAGAGTTTCTGGTAAGTTCCTTTTTACTCCCATGTGTTGTAATTTTCTTTATTTTATAACTTGTGTAAAGTAAGTAATCCTCTTTTGTAACGGATGAAAGATGTTGTGTGGATAATGGTTATCCAAAGTCTTCAGTTTGAGTACAGTCTGTTGTTGATATAAAGTAAGCGTCATTCTTCATGCTTAAGCCACTATCATCTACTTCTGGTATGTATGATATAATATGAATTGATATGAGGTGATGGAGATAAGGAGATATGTTTATGTAGCTTCCGGTAGGGAAACTATGTTGCAAACTGGATTGGGATATCACAATAAAACATGTTGATCTGAATGAAAATGATATGAGGAGTTAAGGGGGGAATGTATATGAATAACACTGAATGATATGATTCTGAATTTTGGGTATGTGGCTAGCATGAGAATGGATTTGTCTGAGTTAAGTTGAGTTGGCGTACAGTATACACCCAAGTGAGCAAGTTGGAGTACTGATTCTGTTAGTGTTCTGTATACGTAATTGGGCGTACTATGTGAATGTGTGTAAATGCTTTAGAAAGGTTCAATTGTACTATCAGTAATGTTATGTATGATTTTCTTTGGAACTCACTAAGTTCGTATGAACTTACTTTGTTACCTTTTCCTTCTCAAGCTTGTTGATTGAAGGAAGGCTTTGCTGCTATTGTGAGCTGACTGCTTTGTTTTGTATCATGCATGACTCGTGGGGTGGTGCATAAGTGTATTTGGAAATTATTTGTACTAAGAACTTTTGTTTTGATAAGACTCTGTTTTATGAGATTTCTACGAAGCATTAATACTTAGTTTTTAAATTAATATATTATGTTTAATGAAGTTATTATATTTAAACTTATACAAAGTATGGTTTGTATATAATTTTTTAAATTGTTGATGTTTTCATTCAAACCTTGGTAAAGTAACAACTAATATATGCCTTATATTTATAATTTTGTAAGAATTATATAAAGCTTTAGCCAAAATGTTTTAAAGTTAATTTGATTTTAAGTAGTGACACACCATATTCGGATCCTATTATAGGGTTAGGTTTGGCGTGTTACACGTTCTAGAAGAAAGAAGGGTTAAGAAGCATTATGCATGGAGGGAAAAGACTGAAATGATACAACAACAAAAAATGCATTTGATTGAAATGGTAAACTTTGAAGATTATAATGTTTTGGGTTTGAATCCTGTTATGTGCAAGTGTTTTTTACGTTTTATATGAAATGAAAAAATTACCATTAAAATAATATCTATTACTTATTACAAATGACAAACTTTTGGTAATTTCATTATCGAGTTGGTAACATAATTAAAATTAACATAAACTTAATAAAACAATTAAATATAGTAATAGATACTAATAAATTATTTTAATGTCAACTTAATAATATAATTAACAATAAAAAATATTCTCGTTAATTCAAAAATTCCTCCATAGATAATTTAATAAAAATATTTTACAAGAAAATTAAGAAGATGTAAATATAAAATGAGAAAATATACAATTATAAATTTATGTTTAAAAACAAACCCAAAATGTTTTTCTCTTTACATTTCCTTCTTGCCCTCCACCAATATCACCTATGTACCTTGCTTTATTATATAGATTTATTTCTCTTAATTATGATTGAAATAATTAAAGAAGACATTGGATCAAATCATAGCTGAAACCTAGAAATATAGGTTTATAAATGAATAGAAATTAATTTTGTTGGGGAATCTTTCATCAATTAATTAATTCCACTGTTGACACTGGTCGGAAACTTTGAAAATCAACACGATTTATGGAATCAAAATATGAACAGAAATACATATATATTTTTTTATGGTGTAAAAATAAATATTTTTATTTAATAAAAATATATTTTTTAAATATCATATAAAAGTTAGTAATTAATTTTTTTAGCAAATATTTGATATATTGGTAGTATATTATTTTTTATTTTCTGTCTTAAAAAATTGATTTATGTCAACCTCTTTCTGATTGTAGAGTCTAAAAACTCTACTGATAAAATGTATCAAATAATTTCTCAACTTTTATTTACTTAAAAAGTTATTGTTTTTTTAAAAATAAAGTTTACTTTTTTAAAATAAATCAGAAAATTAAAAACTAAAAACTACACAAGTAAAAAAATCTAAAAACATTAACCCAATCAATATACCAATAATCTAGATTCGAAATATTAATACCATAAGACATAGTTTCTTAAAACATAAATGGGATATGTAAGATCACTTACTATAAAGTTGAAAATTTTTATTTTCTTTATCAAAAAATTCCATTGAGAATAAAGCGGATATTTCTCGAGAAATTAGTTGCAGAATAGACCTTGATTTTTGGCTTAATTGGCGATGCCTAATTAATTCCAAAAATAAAAGCTCAGCAATTTTTCTAACTAGTACTACTATGCCAAACGGTGTCGTCACGTAAACTCCTTTCGCCCATACGCCGGTGATTGTGCCCCCACTGGCAGGCAAGGGCATCACTTCCCAGAAATCAATAATGTCAAAAACAAAGGGCAAAATGGGAAATTCATAAACCTCGGCGGGAATAAGAGCCGTTGCTCATTAGACTTGCCCAATTTGGCGCCAAAAGAAAAAAAAACACTCTTCACTCGGTTTCGGCTGCCCGTAAATATCCGGGCAGCTAGCCGCCCTTCTTTTCTCTTTTTCACTTCACAAAATCAAAGCTTAAATATTAATATGAGCTCCTTTCTCTCTTTTTCTATTTTTCCCCCCACTGATTCAAAGCTCTCTCCTTTTCTCTTATTCCATTTCCTCTGTTTTTGATCAAAAACTCATATTTTTTCTTGTTGATTTTAGCCCAAGTTTTAAAAAACCCCATTAGCTTTTCCCCTGTTTTCCCTCTGTTTTCTTCCATTTTCTCACCTTGGGTGTCTTTTTATTGTTTGTTTTTTGCTTCAAAATCCCCTTTTTCGTGATAAAAAAATGGGGTTTTCGAAAAAATCACAAGTGGATGGAGTACTAGATTCGGAAGGGAAAAAATGGGTAATAGCGGGTATTGCTATACGGACATCATTGAAGCTAATAAACACAAAGCCAAGAGGAAAACAAAGTGGAGAAGATGACGGTGAAGAAGAAGAAGAAGAAGCTTGTTCAACGACTCCAACTTCAAAAGAAGCAAGAATACCAGAGAAATTACCTTGCCCTCCACCGCCAAGAAAACGCAGGCCTCCTTTAAGACGCCATTATAATGGAGTTAGAGACTTCTTTACACCTCCTGATTTGGAATCAGTTTTCAAGCTCCGCCATGTCGAGAAACCTATTTGAGTTTGACATTTTAGAGTAAAGTTCGTGTGTGTTTAGCATTCTAGGGTTTATGTTATCTTTTTTTTTGGGGGGGGGGGTCTTTTTTTGCATTAGTAACTCCTCTCTAAGCAATATAGTGGAGAGGGTTTAAAAGGTGTACAAAGATATCATATATTTATGAAATAACTAGTGTAGTTTAAGTTCATACTTTATTTCTTGCTTGGTGCTTGTATGAGACTGGTTTGGATTATGATGTTTGCTGTGTTGGAATTGAACCTTAAAAAATGGTGGTGAATGGCGAATTTCTTTTTCTATTTCTTTTTTGATGTTATGCAAATGAAAAGATTTGGGATTTTTTTGAGGGGATAGAATTATTGGAGGTTTGTGTCATTCAAGTTTAGCTACAGAATCTTGTACCATTTAACTTGTAAGGAAAAAAACAGGTCTAGTGACTGAGCAATGGCCAAACGTGCCTTCGAATTTGCTCCATTAGCAGTATAATTCATCACAAGTTTCTATAGTGTTGGGTCATCAAATTCTTTTCTCTGTTCACTGATCAGTGCAGGGCTAGTTGCAGGCTCTCGGTAAATGATTGGCATTAGATATTTTCAGTAAAAAAAAATGTCAAAAGATGACATGGTACCAAAACAAAAATTTCAAACTTGAAATTAAACTCGGAGCCTATTTAGCACTGTTTTGTTATTTGAACTTGCCTCAAAGTACCTCTGCAAATACCATCTTTAATCTCTGTACGTGACCCACTTCTAACCTGGCTGGAACTTCATAGTAAACTTGTTAGGGTTTAAATATAGACTGCAACACGAGGTTACAAATATTTTAAAATTTTATCGTTATTCGATATTTACCGTAATCTTTATAAACTGATTTAAGGTAAAAATGAGTGGTGGATTAGAATGAATGTGGTTTTTGACAACGAGAAACTCCTTTTAACTCTTTCCTTTAGGCTTTTCGTTTGGAAGTAATATCAAAGTACCATTCAAACTTGATAATTAAACTTTCCAGCTAATAAAAATCTTTTGTCTCCATGCTATATGGCAAAGACAGATTTAAAAAAAAAAAAAAACAGAACAGGTTTCAAAAGTCTGGTGGATTATATATATAGATATGTAGTGTTTTAACTATCGGAATTTGGTGTTTTCCAGCTTTTGTTAAAAAGAAAACCATGGAATCCAATGCCAGGGCTTGTAAGCATATATTTTTTTTCAAAGCAATTGATGGCTAACTACAGATAGTGAATAGCGTGGATAAGACTTTCAGACATGTTTATCATTAAAAAAAATCCATAAATTTGGTTGTAATGGATTAGACATGAAATCCTATTATCCTCTCCATGATCTAAAAGAAGTAAATACCTACTAAAATTTATTAATATAAAGGACAAAAAAAAGTGAGAGTTTAGGCTTATTTATTGAATATTAACCAAAGGCTTATCTAGGGATTAGCTTCCTTTATTTAATGAAAGCATATGGTAGTAATTAAGGTGTAGAAAATATTTTGAGGTCTGAAGTTTGTCAGATTCTACACATTTTTCACCCTAAACTTTGTAAATAAAATTTCACATGAACTTAGCTTGATTGTATTAGGTTTCTTTTACTTAATTTTCTTAGGGGTTTTTTCCTTTCTGTCTCTGCATGGGAAACAGCATGCATATTTTTTTCCTGCTAGCTTTTATTTTCCTCAGGTGCTGTATCACATACGTATTTCAATACAATTTCATATAGTGAACATCTTTCAAAATATTGAATCCAGCGTAGAATCAATGGCTTTTAAAAGGGTGTCTTTTAGGGTTTTTTTTTATCTTTTAATTTTTGACAATCCAAAATTCAAAAGAAAAAAAAAGGGACTTTAAAGAAAGGGTTTCATACCCAAAAGAAATTATTTCTTTATGAGCAATGAAAATTATTTATATAATTTGGGTGTATTTTGTTGATATGATGTAAATAAAAATGAGC
This sequence comes from Gossypium hirsutum, assembly GCF_007990345.1. Classification (NCBI taxonomy): domain Eukaryota; kingdom Viridiplantae; phylum Streptophyta; class Magnoliopsida; order Malvales; family Malvaceae; genus Gossypium; species Gossypium hirsutum. The sequence continues at coordinate 10,261,595 of NC_053440.1, forward strand.
TAAGAGGAAGGGAGTGAGTTGTGGTATTCGAATGTGGTGTTACCAAATCTTAGTTGGACAACTTGATGATTTATTTATTTATTTTCTTCCTTGTTTGTGGTGGGACCAATAATAAATAATAGGACATTTGAAGTTCATTTTTAAAACATATTCCCCAATTCATAATTCATCAACCAATTGGTACGTTTCTTTAATTTTCTTCTCCATCAATAATAGGAGCTAGATTGACCAAATCCTACATAAGATAAAGTTTTTCCCACCATAAATATTGTTTCATTAATGTTTTATTAATTCCAATAGCTGAATTGTTTTTTCCAGCATAGCTTTTTTCTTATCCACCAAAAATATGTATATTTTGAATATACTTTTGATAAATTATAATCGAATCGTTATTGATAAGTATTCCACTAATTTTATTTTAATATTAAAACTAATCTAAAAATGAAATTATAAATTAATATTGAGATATGACTATAAACAAGTTCTTCAAGTTTGAAAAGCACCTAATTAACTCAAACCTAAGGGCTAGGGCTTACCAATTATATACGTCTATGTTTTTATAACCTTGTAGAATTATTATTATTATTATTACTTCATTGTTTACAATATTTAACCTAGTGAGTTGAAATTAAAAGTATAACTAATACTCAGTGTCAATGCAAGAGGACGAGGGTTCAAGTGCATTGAAATGCATTATTCTCTTATTTAAGGGTTGAGAGGAGCTATGGATAGTTCTAAGTATTGTATATATATAAATTAGCAATCATGATGCACATTCCTAAATATAAAAAATATTTAATATATATTTTAAACCTTTTTAACAATAATTGCCTAAGGAAAAAAATTATTTTTCAAGATGAAGTGTTAATAAAAAATGTTAATATAAAATTTTATTTTATTTGAATTAAAATGGAAATAAAGGTAATTTTTTTAGTATTCAACCATTTTATTATTATCAAATTCAGTATTTAATTTTGTATAAAAATATTTAATTTTTTTAAAATATAAAAAATATAATTTAAATTCAATGTTAATAATTTATTATTAAAAAATTAATAATTAATTTTATCAAACTAAAATTAAAATTGTTGATAGGTGAAATGTTGGATCATTGACTTTGAAAATTTTATTTTGCAAAGAATTGAGATAATTAATGTTAGAGAGAAGAGAAAGAAAAGATTGTAAATCAAAATTAAATAGAACAAAGGAATCCAATGTAAATAATAAAAAATAAATAAAAACAAAGGGTAAAAGAGAGAGACATGTACAGATGGGCATAGCCAGGAATCCTAAGAGCGATAGAATTTTTAAATCCGTAAAAAAGAAGAAGAAGGAAATATAAAATTAATAATCACAGCAGTAGTACGCTTCTTATTTTACAGACCAATCATCGGCTTTCATTTTGGTTTTCACGCGGTTTCATTTGTTTATTTATTTTAGTTAAGTGAGTCTCCGCCCGGCCCTCTCCTTGGCTGCCCCGACTGCCCGGCCTTTTCTGTTTGGCGGGAAACTTGCCCTGGCTGGAAATTTTAGGGTTTCTTCCCTCCAAAATTTAGCCACAAATTGGGGGGCTATATGACGGCCTAATCCTGATAGGAATATTTCAGTGTTTAAGCATTTAATCCACTAGTTTGACTTTTGTTTTCTTCAGGTGATTGGACTTTGGTGGTAAGATAAGAAGTAAATTATTATAATTTCTTCTGGAGAAAAGTTTAAATGAATTCAACTTGAAAACAATGGTCTCCGGAGATTGGTAATATTTTTATGACTTATTTTAATTAATTTTGGTATTTTATTGGTTATTTTTTTTATGTTAGTATGACAATTGTTTAATGTGTGGGAAAATAAGTTAAAAAGATAGAAGATTTGACATGCAACACTCTTAGATTTTAGCATTATTTTATTTAATATTTGTTTTTATTTGGAAATATATTTATTTAAGAGATCAATTAAGACTAGATTTACCTTAGAGAGCAAGGAAAAACTTTTTGGTTAGATTTTTTATATTTTATCATTGCATTTAAGTTTAGGGTTTTATTTTTTTATTTGACTTTCTAATTTTGTTTCTAGTTTTCTCTCTAAAACCTTTTCCCCCATGGGGTTTTTTTCGAAAGCTCAAACTTTTTTTTTCAACCTTTTTGATCTTTCTCTCTCATCTTTTAAGTCTTAATGGAAGTAGATAAAAATTACGATGCATATTATTGACCGCCTCCGAACGCACTAATGTTTAGAATGTGAATGCTGCAACTAAATATATGAATTTAAGGTGGTGTCCGTAAGTATACATGTCAGGTTGTAATATAGTTTTTACAACAGAATCGATAAGTATTTTGAGGATCATACTTAAAGGAGGCGAGTACTAAATTAAAGTTAACCTAAACGCAAATAGAATTAATTAGTAGTGTTGTAACACCCCTATACCCGGTTCGACCCAAAGAACTTGATATAGGAATATTATATTTGGTGCCAAAGTGATTTTGGCTAATCACTAATATATTTGAACATTAAAAAAAATAAAGTTTTCATAACTTATATTTTAGTCCCTACTACTTGGAACACACTTGATTTTCCTAAGTACATGCCATTCTATTCAAAATTTTGAAACATACCCTCTTGGTACTTGGAGATGTGATGAGATCAATGCTCACAACCTCAATTACAACTCTTCAAAATCACTGTACCTACGCATTGAAAATAAACGCGTTAAGTCGGTGAAGACTTAGTAAGTACCCATGATATTTAAATTCTATTAAATTTCTTAATTTCCAATATCTCATCTCTTTGTTTATTTATCATATTCATTTGTAACTTTTTACTTATTTCACAATTAAGTCCTTAAGTCCTCAAATCAACTTATAAAAATTACTACTCTTTTTATACATGTGTCATATTTCGCCATTTAATGCAAATTTTCATGATTTTTTCACTATTTCTTTCACAATTTATTTTCAATTCAATATTTCAAACATGAATCAAATATAAACCTTTACCTTGTAACGAAAATTGTTTACCTTTTTAGCAGAGGCCCAGTAGACTAAACAGAACACTTAAGATATACGGAACTGATACAGAGGTGCATAATTATGTACTATTAAATAGAGAGCACTAATGTGCTAATAATCGGAGAGCACTAATATGCTAATAATCAGAGAGCGCGCTAAGGTTCTTTAATGGCATGCCACTAATATCCTAATAGTTCTAATCTTGTCTACTTGGGCAAATTATATCATGCACACATGTCACTTTTACACTTTTTGCATAAAGCTTTTACATACTTTACAGTTTAATCATTGCACCAATAATCCGTATACTTATATCTTCACTATCTTTAATACATGTAATATATTTCTAAATTCATTATTCATCCATAATTCACTAATAATCTTTATCATGTACTTCACATATCACTTCTATATATTTTGTAATTTAATCCTTAGCACAAAATTTCATGTAGCAATATATTTTACTTTTAATAACACATATAACATAATTCAATACTTATTAATATTCCAAAATTCACTGCAACATCAATGTTTCTCATTCTAAGTGTTATGCACTTCACTTTTCTATTTCTAATATAAAATTTTCCAAATTTACGATTTAACCCTTAATTTCCACAACTTAGGAAATAATTGTAGTTTGGATTACAAAATTCATATATTCTTTTATTTTCCACTATATGCTTTATTATCAATATTTCCTTGTAAACTTTTATAACTTTCCTATTTAATCACTTTTTTAAAAAAATTATCTATTCACTATTAAGTAATTTTTCTTTGACATCTCCCTTAATTCAAATAATTAATTCCACTATCTCATTTTCCACATCAAATTTCTACATATTTCACTTGTATTATTTTCACCACATATATTTTTCAAGTCTTTCAATTTAATCATTGTTTCCGTAAAATTTCACATTTTCCCATAATTTCACTTATCTAATACTTTGTATATTTTTGCTAACACATAACCCAACTATTATACTTTTATTATAATTTCCTCATTCACATAAGAAATTATTTCACACTATATATATTTTACTTAATTACCACTTACTTTACAAAAATCACATTTTAATCCTTAAACAACAAGAAAGTTCATGGGTACTTACCTCTTTTCTATCAAATCTCTTGTTTTTCTCTTCTCCTACCACTTGATTCACTTACTCAACTTCTCTTTTCATCAACATGTCAAAAACACAATATTTCCTCATGAGAAATCTTTACTTTAACACCATTTTTATGCTTTTGTATCACTACTAAGCTTAAAATAACATAAAACCTTAACATCCATACCTTGTTCTCTTGAAACCAAACTTTAACTTGACTTTCTCTCCCCTCCAACTTCTATTTTCTTGAATCTAACTTGATATTCTAGCTCCCCATAGTCTCCTTAATATTTTTCTCTCTTGATGGCTATGGAAATTCTTTTGATTTCTAAGTGAAAATGGTGGATTTTTGGTAAAAGGACCAAATTGTAAAGAAAAGAAAATTTCTTTCTTGCTTTTCTTCTTCTCATGTTACAAATCAAAATGTTAATAAAATAATATTTATTTATTTAATCTAAAATATCACCAACATCATCATTACTCTTCAAAATTATGTTCCTTGCTAAATGACCATTTTAACCCTTATGATCCTTCAAAATTCCTCCATTGAATCATCACTCATTTTAGTAAATTTGTGATTTAACCCCTCATACTTTTTCACTTATTCAATTTGGCCCTAATTATCCATTTTCCTTACTTTCTAGATCCTTCCACCCTTAAAATATTTGCACTATTAGTCTTTTAAATTTTTCATATTTATACTTTAACCCCTCAAATTTTGAGTATTTACTCTTGGATTACAAAACTTCTCACTTTTAATTAATACATCATAATATACTTTCTAAACAGATTTTATTGACATAACTCAAACTTTCCCCTTTTTTTTTTTCACTTTATTTCCTTATTTTACTATATCAAAGATAATATCTCACTTTCTTACTATAGCAACTTTCAGGGTGTTACAAGTGTAACACCCTAACCTGTCTCAATTGTCAAATTAGGGTTACAAAGTATTACAATACAATCCAGAACATTTAACTTCATATAGAAACAATGATTCAAATTTAATACTAACATTCAAATACGCATTTCATTTATAGCATAAATGCACATACGGGCCTTAAACCGAGTTTATGGGGCCTTAAAAATAGTTTGGGAACATTTAGGGACCATTTTGAAACAAAATAGTAAATTTTAAAAAAATTGAAAAATTTTGAAAACAGGGGTCATACTGCCGTGTAACATAACCCAGACCATGTGGCTAACCGTGTACAATTTGAAATATGGGACACACGACTGTGTCCCAACCCGTGTGTCCATCCATGTGGATATTCGAAATAAGGTCATGCGGTCGTGTTGTAGGCCATGTGCCAAACTGTGTGTGTATTTGAAGTTAGGTCACACGACCATGTCGCCAGGCCATGTAACTCTCTGTGACTGTGTGGTTCATCTTGCACTTAAAATTTAAATGATACATAGTTATGTGGTGTGGTAGTGTGTGGCACATGGCCGAGTGACAGTCCGTGTCCAAAGTCGTGTGCTTCTTAAATAACCCCTAATGCAAGCCAATTCAACCTCAATTACTTGGGCACCAAACCAAACTAATTCCACACGCATTCATAAGGTTAAAACACGTTCAAACACACATAAATAATGTCAAATCATTCATCTTATGTGCCTAACCAATATGTCATCATTTGACACCACAATTCATACACAAATCAAATCAAATTCAATATTTCAAGTTCACACATTAAACATATACCAAACATACCAAATAATCATTTCAATAGCATTCCATTCTACCATAAGTTACCTACTTTAAAAAGGGCATACATAAATGTCCAACATCAGATAGTTACACCAACATTTACAAAACAACAATTAAGGACATTTAAACACAAATAAGCTTGGCACAAATTCAAGACATACCATGTTGCCAAGATAGCATTATGGCCTTATTACATGCCATTGATAACCATTAACAAAAATAACCAAAAACTACCAAAATGGCGAATGGATAGTGTGATTGTGCTCCGACAAGATTCCATTCGTTCAAGTTTTCCGATGATCTACAGAAAAGAGAAACAAACAACTAACATAAGCAATTAGCTTAGTAAGCTCGTACAATGAAAACTTAACTTACCAACATATTAAGTCTAAAACAACCAAACATAATTTCATTAGATCATGAGCATACTTTTATTTCCTATACACACCACTTCACAAGGTTAGTAGGTGTATCAATGAACATATGAATTCAACCAAATCATGGAACATATCATAATAAGCATTTCAATAAATATATTTCATCCATCATATAATTAAATAACACCCTTTTCACTTCAAGTACACATATCAACAATTTCCATATCATCTTTCCATATCATAGATCACTTCATATACATACATATTTGATTTAAGCTTTAATCACCCGTTGAACCAAATGAAATACCATCGGATACTAGGGAAATGCTCACACAAGCTGTGATTGTAACATGTAACCGTATATGCTCACACGAGCTATGAAATGGGCTTGCTCACACGAGTTGTGGGTCAAGATGTTAAGCTACACGATGCTACTCACATGAGCTATGAAGAATCCGCAACAAATGCAAGATCTCAACCATCGGTAGGGCATCCGAGACCAGCACCCAAAACTGTAATAACCCCTAATAACATGTCATTTGTATCCTAAGTATTCACGAGGTTCAAATGGGACCATTGTACATATCCAAATCCTTTAAATGCATTGCATTATACCATTTGAAACATACTTCCATGAAATGAACAATTTTCAAACATAATCATCAATTTGATTATCATTATGATTTAATCTATAAACAATTAAAATTATACAAAGCACAACATTAATTAAATGTTCATCCAAAATAAAAATTAACAAGCTTAAACAATGTACGAACTTACATCGACTAAAACAGTTGCAAAAACAAAGTTGACAACTAGTCTCAAACTTTAGCTTTTTCTCAATTTAAATTCGGTTGATGCATTTCTTGATCTAAATAGTAATTTCATTAAATTAATACCATTCCAACACTTAAATAAATAGTTTTATACAATTAAGCCCTTCCATCATCATTTTACAAAAGTACCCCAATATTTTACCTTTTATGCAATTTAGTCCCTGGACCCGAAACTTGCAAAATTACCATTTTTAGCTACCAACCATGCTAGCCGAATTCCTTACGGCTTCTAACCAGCCCATATTTATCTCCAATTCACCTTATTTACATGAAATTTTACTAATTAAACAATTTAATCCCTAAATAATAAAATCACTAAAAATCACTTAACAAAATACTTATATTTAGCTATTAAAATCAATAATCTATCAACTAAATTCACAAATACACCTACTCATTCATGTTAAGTCCTTAAAACTTTAACATTTTTATGAATTTACCCCCGAATTAGCTAGATTAAGTTAAAACGACAACAAAAACATAAAAATCATTAAAAACGGAATCAAAATCACTCACATGCACACCAAGGTAGCTTGGCTGAATGCTTCACACCTTTAGCTATGGCTTTTTCAGTTTTCAAAAAAAAAAAAGGAAGAAGATGATGATACTATTTTTATCATCTTTTGATTTTATTTACAAATTACTTAATTACAAACTTAACCTTTAAAAATCATCAAAATTACACTAAAAACCAAACCATAACCATCCAATAACTAATGATATGGTATTTTTACCCATTAAGTCCATTAGTTTAAGATTCCTTAGCCATTTAATACTTTTAGCTAATAAACATCATCTTTTGTAACTTTTACAATTTAATCCTTTTTACTTAATTAACTATTTAAACCTTAAAATTCTTAACAAAAATTTAGTATGACATTAATAAATACTTGTAAATATTAAATTAATAATGTTTACTGACTCTCTTGTCAGAATTGTGGTCTCGAAAACACTATTTCTGACACCACTAAAAATGGGCTATTACAAGTAGTTTAAATAAATTATATTATGACAAAACATAAAAGAAAGATTTTAGGATTTCTATAATCAAAGAAATAAAACTGCATAAATAAAAGGGACTTCAAAAAACTAATTTCTAAACTTAATCAAGTGTAGACATGGGTGATTAGCTCACTTTGGTGATCATGACTAATTCCTATTTCAGGGTTTTATTCAATCAACTAGTCACTACCCTAGCAGAATCTCTCGATCTTCCACTAAACTAATGAGTCAGTAAGAACTATTTATCTCTCGACTTCACAGTTCAAACCGATTCGGGGCTAAGGTGTTCACGATAGATAATACCAATTTTGGGTTAATTCACACCTAAATGACTTCCTAGGGTCATCAAGCCTAGGGTTTAAGTTCTTCCTCTGCCAGACAACTGATCTACTAAGAAAACCTTATATAACATTTAATTAATCACACCTCCACTTACTAATCCCCCATTAGAGGATTAGTTTCTCCTGGAATCTATAAACTTGATAATAAATATATGCATAAAGAGTAAACCAAGAATAGAGTTTAGAGAATTCTATTTGTATTGGATAGATGAAGTGCAGAAAATCCATTAACGTTTGATCGCATTTACAAATCATGTTCTCCGAAGAACACAAAATAGAAAATAACTGAAAATAAACCTAAGGCCTAAAAGGAAGGAAAACTGAAACTAAAATTATAGAAAAAAACTTAGAATCTGAAAAACTGTCCTTAAACAAGTGCTAAATGAGCCTATTTATAGAATTAGGGTAGTCGTCGTCCTCAACCCTATCTTAACTAACGTTCTCATGTTTAATTTCCATTGTGCGGATCAAAACACCCCCAACTCGTAATTAATCTTGTACAGTGTCGGTGTCGCAACACCCTAATGTTTGTGTCGTGACATCGAAGACAGTATGCTCAGGTTCAGAGGTGACTTCAGGGCTGTGTCATAACATCCCATTGTTGTGTCACGACACCAAAGGCAGACTTGAAATTCTTGTATTCTGCTCCATATGTTGCGACATAAAACTCCCCGTGTTGCAATACAATGACCAAATTTGAGTTCCTAAGCCTTTGAACTGTCCTCTACGCACTTACTAAGTATGTTAGCTCGCCTTTAGGCCTCATTCGACCCCTAAGGTCAATAAAGACTCAAAATACACTTTTTATTGAATTTAAACTATACTAAGAAAATATAACTAGTGTATACTAAAATTACTAGTATTCAAGCTTCTTAAATATGAAAACTAGTTTAATCTGTTACACCGAATTACGATAGATCAACCTCCCCCACACTTAAGTGATTGCTTATCTTCAAGTAAAGCAAAATAATAAAAAATTAAATGACGACCTTTGAGCAAGTATGGTACAAGGATTAGTTTTGGAGTACATAACTAGGCATTTTCATATTTACACATAATTCTGGCACGATATATATACAACTTACCCTTTTTAATATCAAACTCCTAAGTTCAATATATTACAAAGTATATAGTAATTAAGGTTTTCAACTATATGCATCCATCAATAAATCATACAGGTAATTTGATTATCCTAGCAGATTAATACAATTGTTTCAAGCATATGCATTCATGAATAAATTTACCTAGGTCACATAGGACTTTTTGACTTGTAACGTTCTAAGGCTTAGGACAGGTATGAAATTTAAGAATAGAAAGCATCAAAATAGTTTCCAGCATGAAAATAGTTTGGCACATCGTATTGTTCCCTATTCTCCCCCTAAGTAACCCTTGCCCACTCACCACCTTATTTCTCTTTCTCTTACCTTTCTTATTTCTCCACATAGAAAGTTGCAACATAATACAACAACTACAACTAGCTCATGAGTTTTTGTGCACTAATGGTTGAGTTTTTCTACCATTGTGACTTCATCACCTTTTGATTTTTTTCAACACATCTCACTCACAATGCTTTTGTCTTTCATGTACTTTTTCTACTTGTTTTTCTTGCTTTTTTTTTTGAATTTTTCTTTTGTTTTGCACATTTTGGCTAACCTGTAATTACTATATCACATTGTTTCTTCCTATTTCACTCTGTTTTTACAATATCTGTCTTGATGTGTCTACTTAACCCTAAATACGTATGGCCAAACATTTATATTCATGCAGTTTAGGATCAAATAAAAATGGTAAGTACAAATAAAAGAGTTTTGAACAAGGATTAGGCACAAAGTGGAGATTCGAAGAAGAATTTGGGCCTAAAATGTAGATTTCTTTTGTCATTGGACCCCGCTAGATATTCTATTTTTTAGATCACTAAGGACAATGATATAAAGCAACTGATGAACCCCATTCCTCTAGTAGGAATGTTATACTAGAGTTATATGTCGACTTCATCGAAGAGGAGAAGGTGATCTGAGCTTGATTAGACCGTCTCCACTAAATTCCATGTCAGATCAAGAAGCTGAAAATCCCACCACATGGTTGTACGATGGATTCACATCATTCCTGCAAATCTCATACCAAGACCCATTAGAATCATCATTAGTGATGAGACATTCATCAGTTTCACCCCTCGATTACTAGGGTGAGAGATAACTGGGCGTATTTGGTCATCGAGCCTACGACACATCCGCACGATATTTTATCAATGCCTTTGATTTTAACTTAGGCATGTCAATGTTCAACACTAGTAATACTCACATGGGTACGCTATCAAGTTACTGGGGTGGGCCAAACAAAAGTGATTTTAGGGTTGATATCAAATTTACAAGAACGGATGGTCTACTCTAGACAACCTCTACCGGTGAGGGCACATCTAACCCTAAACTTGCAACTGGAGTTAATAACGAGAAGGGAGAAGAGAACGAAGAGGTTGAAGAGGACAAAGAAACAAATAATGACCTAATAGAGGAGGCGAGCCTCGATGGTGTAGAAATTGTAGTAATTTCATAATCGGATCCCATTCCTACTAGACTAGAAGACGATGGATCTGGCAGTGAAGCTTCAGACATTGTTCGATGGGATGAACCGAGTTTCACGGCATACGAGCCCCCACCCCATATGCAAACTCTCAATCTTGCTGCTGAAGGAGGTTTAGAATTCAAAGACCTTCCTCATAGAAGACTAAGGCATGCGACTTCGTTAACAAATTTAGGCCATTTAGAGGTTTGGATGGAGTTTGACTCCAAATATGCTTTTGTAGCTACAGTCAAGTGGTATAACATACAGCTTAGTGTCAACTTCACCATTACATGCTCCCGATCCGAGAAATATGAGGCGAAGTGCATAATGCATGAAACATGATATCTATGGAAAATCAAGGCATCTATTAGGAAGAAGTCAGCATTCTAAATGATCAGGAATTTTACTACGTTACATACATGTGTTATAGCTAATATGTATCACGGTTAACAATATCGACTCGAATTCTCACATTTTTTCTGACATTCTATTAAGTATGGTTACCCAATTTATTGTTTTTCAGGTATGTTAAACAATCATCCAAAATTAGATTCGGACATGATATCTAAATTTATATTACACATGGTCAAAGCGAGTCCTAAGATTCTAATATATGCTTTGATCGCATACATCCGTAGCAATTTCGATTACATCGTGTCCAACCACAAGACATGGTTGGCAAAGCAGAAGGCGTTGGAGAAGTTGCATAGTGGATGGGAGAAATCCTACAATAAATTGTGGAAATGGTGTCAAATACTGGAGCGGTACATACCAGGTTCCGTAACCGAGCTGCAAACGAAGCATGCTCATTATGGCGATCCCTTGGTCTCTGAAAAAATAGTTTTCCACATTTTTTTACTTTCAAGCAATGCATAACTGCATTTCTGTATTGTAAGCCACTTGTCCAAATTAACAAAACATTCTTGTACGGAAGATACAAGCATAAGTTGTTATTAGCTGTTGCACAGGATAGTAACCGAAGAATCTTGCCAATAGCTTTTGCAATAACTCTGGAAGAATCCAGTGATGACTGGGATTTCTTCCTAACCTGAGAAGGCATGTTGTGTCGTAGCCTGATGTGTGCATCATTTTCGATAGGGGCACTGAAATACAGCCTGCATTCGACTATCATTCAAGCCTATAGGATCGTACACACCATAGGTATTGTTTGTGTCACATATGGTTTAACTACATTGGTCAATATCATAAGAATACAGAGCGACGACATGTCATTAACATGGGTACATTGTGCATAGAATTGGTTTCCGGTAAAACAGTTTAACATATACATTTGGGTCACTTTTCTTGAATGCATTATTGATTGCCATCAATTGGGTATGATCTCATCCAACATCGATTCTATAAGATGTTAGAAAGACTACAGACTATAAATTGAAAGGGCGTGAAGACCTCGATGGGATACCGAAGAAGCAATAGACACAGTTGTATGACAGAGGACTACGATACAAACACATGACGTCGAACCTAGCGGAATACATTAACTCCATACTGAAAGGGACGCGTCATTTACCGGTAACCTCAATGGTCAAAGAAACGTATTTCTGATTAACAGCCTTATTTCTGAAGTGAACTGAAACATACGTGGGACAGATAAAGGGCAGTAACGTTTGGTGCGAGTCAATGCTAAAAGATATTGGGGAAAATGTAAAGATCGCAAACTCAATGACTTTAGCGTGTCATTCGTGACAAAATCTAATATTCCAAGTTAAGCAACCTATAACACCCCCAACCCGTATCCCTCGCCAGAATCGAGTTACGAAGCATTACCAGAAATTACAGATCAAACAGACAGAAATCTCAAACATTTTATATCATCAAAACAAGTCATCAAGCATCGTTTTAATCCAAATTATAAACTCTCAAAAATAGATCTTATAACATCATTTACAATCAAACCACAAAATAACTAATATTTAGACACTCTAGGTACATGCCGACACCAAGAAATAAACATCACCATATTTAAGTTCGGGATCGTTGTTTGATGCTGAATCAGCGATCAAACTTAAGTACTTAACCTGCGCACGGAAACAAACCATACGCTGAGTATAAACTCAGTGGTATTTCTATAATCCGAATATTTTAAAAAATAAAACAATAAAATATGTATAATAAAATGTTAAGCACAATTGAACATTTAAAATCACACAATACTCGATTTTCATCACTTGCTATATATAATACCTTTCCATAATTTATTCACGTATCATTTAAACAATGACACTATCCATTCCACAATCAATTTATGAGTATATAACTCATATATTCCATGTATTTACAACATATTTCACATTCTATTTTCAGTTTACTATCTCATATTCTTATTCTTAGCCCAAAGTAGATTTTATAGAACACACCGGATATACGGAACAAATACAGAGGTGCATTGTTATGCACTAATGAATAGAGAGCACTGAAGTGCTATACAAAGAGCACAGATGTGCTAATCAGAGAGCACTAAGTGCTAGTAATCAGAGAGCACCAATGTGCTAATAATCAAAGAGCACCAACGTGCTAATAATCAGAGCGCGCGCTAAAGTTCCTTAATGGCATGCCAATAATATCCCAGTAGTTCTAAATTCCATCTACTTGGGCATTAAAACTGAATTTTATACATATAAAAAATAATTCAATTATCATATTTGCACAATTTCACATTTACTCATATATATTCATAATATATATTTCACTTTAATTCAACCAATATAATTTCATCACATATCAAGACAATCCATTTCAATTGTAAAAATAAAAAACAATAATTCTCACCTCAATCACTTGCCATAACACTTAATTAAAATTACAACAATTAACAATTAGATTCGAATTATGGAAATACAAACCAAGAATTTTGAGCTATTCGACGTCGACTATATTTTTCCCCTTTTTTAGTCAAGAATTTCGGTACGACGCTAGCTACGGAATTAAAATAATTAAAAATCATCAATACAACACCATTCAATCTCACATTAAATATTTCAATTTTTACTCAATATTTGCCTAAATTCCAATTTAGTCCCTGAATCGAGACTAACTTTTATTCTCAAAGCTAATTTCATATTTTCATTCCATTCCCACTTTAAACTAATTTAACTCTCTAATTTCACCAGAAATTCCTAATTTTGAAATTCTCTCAATTTAGTCTCTATTAATTCAAAACTTATGTTTTATTTTGCAAATAAACCCTTTACTAACTTCTAACTTGAAATCCAATCTATTTAACCCCTAATTCATCAATTAATTCAACATGAACAACATCTAAAAATTTACTAACTTTCAAATTTTCAACTTAAATCATGACATATTTTGTTCTAGAACTCCAAAAATTCAAAAATTATAAGAAAAGGGATTAAATTGACTTACCAAATTAACTTTGAACATTGAAACCCCAAATTTTCCTTTTTCTTTTTCTTTCTTTCTTTCTCCCCTGTTTCTTCTCTGTTTTCGTTTTTCAATTCTGTTTCAATTCTCTTTTTCTATCTTTTATTTCTTTTATAATATAATATAATATAATATATAACTTAACTTTTAAGTAATATAATAATAATAATAATATATTTTAACTTTAGATTTTTTTAAAAAATCTACTTATGCCGCCTCAACTTTAGAAAAAGGCATAATTCCCTATTTGGTCCTTTTAACTTTTCTTTAATCTTTAATTAGACTTTTATCTTTATTGCAATTTAATCCTTTTTAATCAATTAACCATCGAAACGTTAAAATTTCTTAACGAAACTTTAATACTGCCCTAATGACACTCCGTAAATATTTATAAAAATATTTACGGCTCAGTTTATAATATTGAGGTCCCGATACCTCGTTTTCGACCCAATTGACCTAATAATTTCTTTTAAATCACAAAATTCACTAATTCAAAAATATTTCTAAAATCACACTTAACTTATAATTATTAACTAATAAAATTTTCCAACTTTTTCATCGAATTTAATGATCTCAAATCACTATTCTGACACTACTAAAAATTGGGTTGTTACACAACCCCATAGACCCAACCATGGAGTTATCGGTGGAGCGTACCGTATAGACTTGAGACAAATGACCTGTGACTGTGGGAGATTTCAAGCACTTTGTTATCTATGTGCACATGCAATTGCGGTATGTTCCTTGGAACGTAAGATTGCATGACCTATGTTGATGAAGTTTACAAACTTGAACGCGCGCACAATGTTTGGAAATCTGAATTCCCCCTATCTCGAATTAACGCATGTGGCAGCCTACTTCACACGCTCCTTTCGAGTTGGTATCGGATAAAAACTCACATTGCAAGCCGAAAGGTCAATTGAACTCAACTCAGATATGAGACAATATGGATATTCAGGAGCAAGGAGACACACCAAGGTTATACGATTATTGTAGGCACTCAGGACATACGAAGCCAACATGTCCACATAACCCGGGAGCATCGAGAAGAAGAGCTAATTAAAGCACTAACTAATGCAGTGAAAACACTAACTTATTCGTTTAGTCATGCCATTTCTCTGTAAAGTGTAAGTTAATATTAATTATTGAAGTAATATATATTACAATACACAAGCCAAAGTTTTAATTTTTTTTTCGTACTGACATTCTATTCTTTGTTTTCTCAAAACATTTGGGTGAATAAATGGAAGAAGAAAAACTTAAATGAAAAAGTAACAAAAATAATTGTAAATTTTAAACTCATAATATAATATGGTATAAAACAAATCAATTTAATAAACAACTTTCGTATATTGTAAATAAATGTACATTTGGGATCTAAAACAAAATATACAATTTGGGAAAATTAGAAAAAAAATTTGAAAATTGAGGATTGGGAATATAGGATGGAATAATGAGTATTGAGTACTTGGTTGAAAAGAACAAAGTTTGGAGGGGTTTATATAGGAAATTTTATGGTTGTTGAAACCTTGTAGCTGTTGGAAAAGTTACCATTACTGTTGAACTCTCTCCAAAAACAGCGTAGATCAGTAATTTTTTTATAAAATCAACATAGTATCTCAATTGTTTTTTTTCTAGCATATTTATATAAATTAACCTTTTTGGGACCTAAATAAGTTAATTAATGATTCAAGCTTATCATACTAAAGTATGTTATTTTTATTATTATTTTGCTTTGAAAAAGTTTTCAAATATATATGGTTTCAAATTTATGTGCTCCAACATGAAATTAATTATACTGTAACAATATTTTATTTTAACATGTTTAATTTTTTAAGTTAACTCGAACAATTTCACTCATTTCGATTCGACTTGAATTTCATTTAACTTGACTCAATTCGAGAAAATTTCAAATCGAGTTAGGATGATAAAATAGGACTCGTCAACTTGATTAACTCGAAATTTTTTCACTCAATTCGACTTGATTTGGTCGAATGCTCACGCCTAGACAACTCTGATCATCTTTGAAGTTAATAATGATTTCATCAATCTTAGTCCCTATACTTTTCGAATTTTGAAATTTTAGTCTTAGCAATTAAATCTATTTGGTTAATTTATGTTAATAGTCCTATATTATGCACAAAGTTGTATATTTACTCCATGTTCTCCAACTGTATCATTCTTAGTTGCTATATTTTTTTTAATTTCGAAACTTCAATCTTAATGCAAACCTTGAATCTATTAACTATTTTTTTTCAACTATTACGTGAAAATAACAAGCTGACATAGCATTACACATGCAATAATATGTTTAACTCATCATATTTTGAAAGTAACATAATTTGATGAATTTAATAGTTACCATTTGACCATGACTAAAAAGTTCAAATTCTAAAAATTCAAGGATTAAAAAATGACCAAATTAAATATAAGTACTAAATCCACAACTTACACAAAATACAAGGTCTAATATGAAATTTGACCTTAAATGTTCAATCTAAAAGTAGTGTCAGATTAAATAAAAATATTGAATGTAAAATGTAATGCAGTGTCTACCTTTTGGGTTATATTTATGTTATTGTTTAATATAATTATATATAAAATTTTCAAAATTAATAATTTGTATTATTTAATTTTTATTCTTATACATAACTTTCAATTTTTAAAATAAAAAATAATACATACTTAAAACGCATTTAAATTCATATTCACTTTGTTGTTATAATGGTAACAATTCATGAATTAAAATTTAATAAGGATATAATTTAAATTCTAAAATATTAATATACTTGTATTATTTTTTATTTTACTTATGTCTCTTGTGTTATTAATTATGAGGTCTACTAATATCTATACTATATATATGAGCTGAAGCCTATGTTGGTCCCATTAATATGTAGGTTATAAATGGCCCAATATCTTTGGGCTAAAAGATTCAAAATCATACACTATTATATTACACTTGAATGCTTTAATTAGAATAAACTCAATTCAGTTCCCAAATAGAAGAAAATTCTAATTGTACAAGCTTTTCCAAGAACATCATAATTAGATAGAAATTTCGATGATGTTGGTTCCAACAGAACATGAATAAATGGCATATATAAGATGATTCTTCAATCACAGTTCATGAACTAGAAGTTACCTCTATAAATTTATGACAAGCCCATGTCCTAGCTATGTCTGAAACCTTGCTCTCCTCAATCACAATTTGTTTCATCTGGGGGCAATTCAAGACAAAGAACTCCACAGCCTGAGCTCCAATCCCAGGACAATTCATAATATCAATACTTTGCAAGCCTTTGTAGGTCTTAGATATGGTAACCATGGTCATACTTGTTAGCTTCCTGCAACCTCTCAACTTCAATTCTGTCAGATGATTGCAAGAAACTAGCATAGAAATCAACTCCTTATCAACCAACATTTCATTATAAGACAAGTCCAGTTTCCTTAACATCCTCAAATTTTGTCCTAATGTAGCTAGCAACCCTACTTCTCGATCGACAACGTCGCAGTTTATTAAAGCCAATTCTTCGAGTGTGGGGTTCAAGGCAACCCCAAGAATGTGCAGACCTTCACCAGTAACCAGACAGCAACTTTGAAGCCTAAGTGTTAAGAGACCTCTTAAATTCATAGCAATGGCTAAGAGGTGATCATTGTTGAGGTCTAATGGCAATCTAAGGTCAAGTTTCTGCAAATTACACCTGCAAGTTGTTATGAATTCAAGCAAACCCTCTCTACTACATCCATCATAGATCAGTAGAGAAATCAATGAAGCACAATTCTGAGCTAATCTTAATAGAACTCTATCGATTATACTCCTACATTTCCTTAACTCTACTTCTTCAAGACCTTCCACACACCAGATAAATGATGCAAATGACTCTCCATCACCAACACTGTCACAGCTCCTCAGCTGTAATTTTTTAAGCCTTTTACAGTTCCTCCATAGCCAACTGATACCCTTATCATCTGCCTGAATTCCTGATACACAGAGAGTTTCTAACCCAAATTTGACATCCAATTCTTCATTTAGAGACAACTCAAATTGCTTATCTCCATCATCAACACCATCAGTTGAGCATACATGTAAACATAACTCCTTTAAGCAAGGAAACGAAACAACCCAGTTGAGAAAAAGAGGTCTAGATAATGAAGCAGTAATTGAAGTAAGTTGGGAACAAGATTTGGATAGAGACAACAAAGACAAACAAGAAACAGGGCCAGCTAAGAACCTGAGGTGATGCAGGTTAGAACAAGAGGAAGAAACAACGAAAAGCACGTTGTCGAAAAAGGCAGTGGTGCTTGAATTGTTGTTGGAAGAGGTGGAATCGGCTGCATCAGACAGAACAAGAGAAAGGAAAGAAAGAGAAGGGTAGTGAGAAAGAAGAGAAGACAAAGAGAGAACCATAGAATTGTGTGGAAGCAACTTGAGAGAAAGAGATGCTTTTGAGCTTCTATAAAGGTTAAGCCAACGCTTGGAAACTAAAGAAACAGATAGAGAAGATGGTGGGGTTGATGGCAGCTTTCTGAATATTTCTTGCAGTAGTTCATCACATAACATGTCATCCATGGTCTCCTTGCTGCAAACTCTGCAAACTTCAGAGGTTAGTTGTGAGGCTTTGAGTTCCTGTGATGGGTATTGACAAACTGACTTTGTGGCTGTGATTTAAAGGTTGAATTGAATGTTTATTATGTGAGAATTTTAGGTAAGCACAGATGGAAGCCCGTGGAACACATATTGTTGTTGGAACTAAAACAAGCTTCTCCTTGGAAAACCGGAACCAGAACAGACAACTCTTGAACATTTGAGACTTGGAAGTTCATGCATTGGGGGAATATGGCTTCTTTTTTATATTCATTTTTACTAATAATATTAAGACTTGATATAATTTCTTTTAGAGAGGAGTATTTCAAAGCAACTTTTTAAAATTATTAACTATTTCATTAATAGAATATTAATATAAATAATAATAAGACTTATATTGATTTTCTTGCATTGTTTATTTGTTTTCTTTCTTAGTTAAATTACCTTATTAAACAAGCAGAAAGATGATAACCATTGACTCCACCATACCATTAAATTATTCTGACTTGACTAACAGCTTCAATTGATATTTTCTAAAAAAATAATCACCTTATCTTATTTTTCACTTAAAATTTTATACTTGGAGGCAAAGGAATATAAACCTATAAGTTAGCTAAGAGTGTTGTTTTTTTTCTTTCTGAATTAAGCGACTTCCTTAATATATGTTTATTAAGAAATATATGTTTATATTCTAAAGAAATCTCAATATCATTTCTGAAAAGATTATTTTTTTTCCTCAAGAGTGTTTTGGATTTACTTTAGGCTTGAGCAAGAGTGTTTGGGTATTGACTTCCACGTCACAGCAACCCTTTTTTGTTTTGGACTCCTCGTCACCCTGATGAACATTTATGCCAAAAATAAAAGTAGAAAATAAAATAAAAATTAAAGTTAGGTGCTTCGATGTATTCATGGAATTTTCCTCACAAAGTGACGTCATTTGTTGTTATTTTATAATAGAAATAATAACCATTTTGATTTTGTTGGAAAGGTCATACAACTCGTGCCGGCTGTTTCCATCCTTTTCTTCTCAGCCTCTAATTCTTGTCTAAATTCTTATTCTTCCAAACTTAATTATTATTACACCCTACTAATCAATAACCTGTTTAAATCAACATAAAATTATTTGCACCTAATAATCCATTATCTCAAATTTAACACTTC
The DNA here is from genome assembly GCF_007990345.1 of Gossypium hirsutum. NCBI lineage: Eukaryota > Viridiplantae > Streptophyta > Magnoliopsida > Malvales > Malvaceae > Gossypium > Gossypium hirsutum. The sequence continues at coordinate 10,281,683 of NC_053440.1, forward strand.
AAATTTACATTTCGATTTTACATTTATTATTTTTACTTAAATTTAACCATTAACCTTTAAAAAAAGAGTCAAAGTCATTTTTTTTATGAAAATTTGACTACGTCATCAAATAATTTAAAATTTATAAAAATACTCAAATATATATATAAATTTTTAAAAAATGAAATATCTATGAACTATCATGCAGACTGCAATATTTAAAAATTTAATCTTTGAATCCGTAGTTCCGTTTAAAAAATTAATTTGACTCTTTTTTAAAGGGTGATAATCAAATTCGACTTTTTTTTTTAAATTTAAAAGTCAAATTGAACTTTAAAAAAATAAAAATTAAATTGTCAAAAAGATGTAAATGTTGAATGTTAAATTAAATTTGCAATGCTTGGGCTGGGCGTGCAAGAAAGATTTGAGCAGACGCATCCATGATTTTAAGAACAAAAAGGAAAAGAAGAGAATCCCCGGTGATCACATTTATAATTAAAGCAGGCAGCAAAGAATCAATAGACACATCAATTTGCAATCTTTAAGAGAGAATCAAGTTTGCTTTTTCTCATTGGTTGCTTACCTTTTTATGGAGTGATTGTAGAATACGGTCCTTTGATATCTTGCATCTTCTTTAGCTCATCCATGACTAAATATATATGTCACTTCAACTAGAAAAAAGAACAAGTTAGGCAAATGAAACAAGCATATTCAGTTGGAAGCTATGGATCGTCAGCAAGGCATCTAGTAGTGCCTATCATATTCTTTCTTCTACTTAAATTTATAACTTTCAACAACATTTCAAAGCAAACCCTATTCTCTATTCTTAAATAGAGGTTTCAATGGATGATTCCCTTCTATCCGAAGAAAATATGTCGGACAAAATCCAATATTTTGCAATAAGATCCTAATTTTCTATTTCATGACTTATCTTTTTCATGGAAAATTCAATAAGTGGTGCAAGCATTTATTTCTTAGCGGAAGAGTGTGCACCAAAAGAAGGCAATCTACATGTAGAGATTCTTCCTCCTTTGAAACTTAAGTTCACCTTAAGCTTACTCGCAAGCCCCGATTCTACCTCAAGAGGAAATTTGAATCAATTCAGCAAGAAAATAACCACAAAGGCCTGACAAATCATTCGTGGAATACCACCTTTTCTTAAAAGACAATGTCAAAACCTCATTGTGATCCGGTCAGCCAACAAGCTAATTACAAACTCAGAACCAAAACATCCAAATTCCAGAACATCATGCAGCTTTGGCGAGCAACAACCGCATGTGCTCTCCAAGTTAAGTCTAATTTTCATTAAAAGACTGAAATTAGGTAAGAAGGCAAACACTGAAACTAAAGTGCACTTGATATTAAGTTTGCAGGTCCGAACAGAATTAAGACGTGTCAACAAGTATGAAACAAAATGCTAATGCATAAGACCCAGCATGGCAACTGTACCATACCAATAAAGAGATATGTAGCACTGTTCCATGCCCAAAGAGACTCAACCCACATCCAGAAGTCACCCACGTTGGCATTGCCAAAACCATCAAGCATCCCTTTCAACAGAAAAAAAGCAGCCGGTGGAAAAGCAATATGCCCTAAAACCAGATTGCAGATCATCCTGCAAAAACTTCTCAGAGTACCAGCTCTAACATCAAGCTTTAAAGGTTGAGCCAGTAAACACATTGGGACCATCAATAAAGCTCCAATTTCTGCGGTAGCAAAATTAATGACTGACATGAGCCCCAATCCAATGAACACCGATGAGATAGTCACCGATTTCACAAGAGCCCATTCTTTTTCTTGAGTTGCTTTAGCACAAGCTAAAGGAGAAGCCAGAACTGAGTTCAAGGTTAGAAGGCTGAGGATTGAAAGCAAAACCCAGATCATGAAGCTGGTTGTTGGGCTGCAATCAGGTATTTGGGAGATGAAATACGGAAGCAATGAAACAATAGCACCCCATAGGTGAACAATAAAAACTAGTTTAGCTGAATTAAGCCACCTCCAGGATCTGATAGCAATACTGTGTTCATCAGTATCAGTGATTGCAGATGGAGTTGAGCTATCACCTTTTGAACAGTTGCTTGAACTATTTGCATCCACATAGAGAGAAGCCGCAACCATTGGAAGTGGCGCTATGAGAAGTGCAAACGCAATCATGTAAACCCCTACTGACACAAACTTACTAGGAGATGTTAAGAGGTACAAGAAAAATGATTGGTGAAACTTCTCAAGGAGGTTATTTACTGATCGTATAACTCCTTCAATCAACCTGCACCAACCAACATGAAATCCTTCAGAAAAAAAAAAAGGTGGCAATAACAAAGTTATATAAAATTGATCTACAAACTGTAGAACTTATCTAAAGGCAACTATCTCCTGTCTGTACCATATGCAACTTATCTACACGATTATTCACATCATCTAGAGTTCAAAATTTCAAGACAATCTCCTTTCGTAAGCCACTTGCTAATGAGAACTACAATAGTAAAATAAATGAAAACAATGGGAAACATAAATTACCGGCCGCCTCTTAGAAGAATGTCATTGCGCCAGACTTTGTCCAATGAAAATTTAGGTGAAATCTCCAACGTGATTGCGTCAACTTGGTAGTCACGGAAAGCACCATGTGGGCCTGTAGGCACACCTAGAGCCTAACAAAAACAAAAGCACTATTGATAGAGAAAGCAAACATCTTTTCAATCAACAGAGAGAAGCACAAATGTGCAACTCCTTAAAACTTTACTTCATCTATTTGATACTATTAGAAGTAGAACATACGTCACAATGTAACAGAGAAAAGGAGAAAAACAACAAACAAAATCAGAGAGTACCAAGTAACAACAGTATTCTACCTGATAATACAATGAGCTTGCAAGTGTAGCAGTGCCTTCAACATACTCTGTTGCAGGGATACCAAATTTCCACTTGGGGTATAAGCTTTTAGCTACTTTTGCTAGAGATTCAAAGATTTCCCCCAAACTTTTAAGCCAACTGGAGTTAAGAAGGGACCACAATTTCTCCACGTTTACACGTAAACCTTGCCTATGCACTGCCAAATAATTCACAACATTGATGAGGTCCAAGTTTGGCATTTGTCCATTAGATGCCTCGGCATAAATGCTAATAGTGTCTTCAAATTGTTCATTTTGATCTCTAACCTTCAAGACCAGAGCAGAAGCCATAGTCCCAGCACGTCTAAAACTATTGGAGAATTTACTTCCAGAAATAGAATGACCTTTCAACTCAAAAAGATTATTAACATCTGGACACATCTCAGCATTTGGAGTGCTCAGACTGCTAAATTTAGGAGTCTGATATTCTCTTAACCAAGCAGCAACCGCTGCATACTCTCCATATTGCGAATCAGCAACAAGCCATATAATATCCTTGGCTAGCCAAGTAACTTGAGTGAGCAACGAAAATACTGAGTATGCAATGCCTAAAGATAAAGCCTCACCAAATCCACTCTTTAGAGCATTGTAAGGTGTTACCAAGACAATAGCCTCCTTCCCATCACCATGAGGAGCTCTTATAATCCCAACCGTATTGATACCGTATGATGAACAACTGTAATTCTCTTGTATCTTACCGGAATCAGGGCTAGAGAAAAAGTGTAAAGGATGAAACTGATTCATCTGAGGGTGGAATTTGTGGAAACTAACTTCAGCACCCAAGTCTAACATGTACTGTGCTATGATTTTGTGACTTTCTCTGAAATGGAAATACAAACAAGGTAAACAGAATCAGATCACATTTCTTTGACCTATTTTTATCCATGTATTGATCAGTCAGGTAGATGATAACTACAAGAAGACCAAGGTGTGGAAAGAAAACATATGGAAACAGAAAAAAATCCCAATGTAAAGATAAGAGATATCAAATATTTAACACTTTAAGAGATTATATTCAGAACATTTCTATATGTTTATGGGTATGCTTATGTCCTTTACTTTAGCATAGCCCAGGTTTAGCCAAATAAGATATGATTCATAGCAATATACAATAACCGGAAAAAAGGGATTCTACATCCTAGAAAACACAAGATCATGCATGATAACTATAACTTGCTAATAAACATAAACTCTCAACTATTCCCTGTAAATGCTACATGCTACAATACTCAAACTCTTTGTGCATGGAACAAAAAAACCACAAAACCAAAATTTTAAACCATATGCATACAACCAGCACATACATTCCTGTTTCTGAAGATTTCGAGTTTGGATTAGTTAGATCCTTCACCAATCTATTTCCATCCGAAACATGCTGATTAGAAAGCATGGGACTCGCAGAACCTGCATAAGTCAAAACCACACTTCAAACATCAAGAACACAGATTGAACAAAATCGAAAAAGTATTATCATTACTAGGACATCCATAAGGAATCAAATGCTGAAATCACATAAATAATGAAAATAGAACACAATCTTATATCAGCTTTTTCTTCTTCTTCTTTCCATGATAACTCAGTGTTCTGTTTTATCAATTTGCATCCAAATGAACGGTAAATTTCACTCAAACTTATTCAAATTCGGTACAGATAAAATAAGTGTTGAACAGAATCCATTCAAATTATTCAAACTGAAACATAAAGCAATGAAAATGAAAGGGAACCTGGCATGAGGGCATTTTCGGAGATGTAAGTATTTTTAGCAAGAACAGGCAATAGAAACAGAGCCAAAACCCCAGCAGTGCAGCAAACGACACTGAAATAAACATCAAAAGATTCAAAACGACAAACAAACATTAAAAACAATTTATTTAAACCCCAACAAAAGGGAAAAATAAATTCAAATTAATTAGTGATACCTAACGTGGAAGCTGTGAGAGATGAGGAAGATCCCGAGGCGAACAATTGGGCGTACTCTTGGCTTCGGTTTTTCGTCGCTCAGGCTCTTCTCTTTGGTTTCGGCCATTTCTCTTTACAATGAGAGCTTCGATTCCGCGATGTAAATTCAGATGCTGAATTTGAGAGATCCCATAAGCAATCTTCTCGGTGAGAAGAGCTAAAATGAGGAAAGGTTGGAGCTTAGAAGAGCATAGGAATAGGGAGAAGCTGAAATCGAAATCTTTGAGCTTTCGAATAGAAATGGGTCGGGTCGGGTCGTTTCTGGGTCAGAGTATGTTTGACTTCCAAGATTGTTGGCCCATTTTATTAGCATGGATTGTATTCAGCCCGTTTAGGTTTTCCTGAATATACAGGCCATTTAAGTTTTTTTTTTAAATATATTTACTAATACTGATTTGCAGTGCAAAGGCCATTTATTTTTTTGGTAAAATGCCTTTTTTTGCCCTCCAACTTTAGAAAAAATCATTTTAACCCTCCGATTAATTTTTCGCCTCTTTTACCTCTTGAACTTTTATTTTTAGTCAAATTACCCCAAAATAGATGAAAAAGTTAATATTTGTTAATTTTGCTTAAATGACATACACGTGGATGACATGTTAACATTTAATTAATTTTTAAATTTAAAAATATTTAAAAATATATAATTTTATATATTTTTTAAATAATTTTAATTTTTATAATATTTTTGAATTTTTAAAATTTTAAAAAACTAATTAAATATTGACATAGGATACACGTGGATTGTCATGTTAGCAAAGTTAAAAAACGTTACTTTTCTACCATTTTGGGGTGATTTGACAAAAAAACACAAGTTCAAGGGCTAAAAAGACAATAAGAAACTAAATGAAAAGCTAAAATAATTTTTTTTATAAAGTTAATTGCCAAATAAGTCATTATGTCATATACCAATACTAGTTTGTAGTGTACCAGTGCAATGTACAAGGTGATCATATGCATCAATATAGTAACATTAATTTAGTTGCTTTAATTTTTTTTTAATTTTTTTGGTATTCTCTATGTCCGTTTTACGAATATGTTTGGGGTCTGTGATTGCCTCCCTTAAAATTATCGTTTCGAAAGTTCAAACATATATCTCTCATTGAGAATGCAATGCATCTTACCATTACACCTAATACTTGTTATTATCTTAATTTTTATTAAAATTAAATTGTTGCACTTATAATTTATATTAAATAAAAATCAGAATAACATAAATGTTTTATTAGTTAATTTACAACTATGACATTAAGTTATTATAAAAAGTGAATATAAATTCTTAAAATCATTAAAATAAAAACAAATTTGAACAGTAATATTGTAATATGGAATAAAAACTAAGTTTATTATGTAATTAAATAATTAATGATATCATTGTTGAATCAATTGATTTTTTTCCTCCAGTTTATTAAAATTATTAATATTATATATAGAGCTAATTTTATATTCATGATTTATTAATTTGTTAGAAGTGTGAAAATCATCGTTTATTTATAGCTTTAAATTTCATACCCCTCTTGAGTTTAGCATGTTGGGAATTAATGTGGCTCATTTGATAAGTGATATTATTTAAATAAATCTCATTAAACTTTGGTGACAAGAGTAAAAGATAGTTACGTTCTAAATTGCTGATTATTATAAAGTTTCCCTGGTAAGAATTTAACTCTATTCCAACTTTTAGCATAAATCTTTAATCTAGATTATAAAGTGCATGTGAATCGTGAAAGTTAATTGAAAGGGTTAGAAGAGAAATAGACTTTTTTTTATCTAAATAATACAAAAAATAAAATTAATAATTGAAATGGCATGTCATTAAATTATTTACCAAAATGGTATGGTTTTACTGGTGCAGCCTGTCAAATTAACGGCATTGGATTGAAACGTAATGATCTAAAGTATTCAAGGACCTGATATGAAAATTTTCCATTTTGAGTGACTCTTTTTTAAAAGGTTCCTTAAATGTGGCTAATTGCCTAGGAAGCCCTCCTTATTTATTATTTTCTATTTATTCCCTTTCAACTCACTATATTGTGTTTAAACAAGTCTTAACCTATTTTTGTAGTTAAATAAGCCCTTAACTTATGATTTTTACTCATAAAATCCTTTTATTTTAATATTAAAGTAAATATATTTTACCCAAAGTAAAGCTATTTAAAAAAATAAACTAATTCGCATTTTATGTTGATGTGAATTTGATGAGAATAGTTTATTAAATAAAAAAAATTTAAAATTTCTTGAAAGTGCTTATATACATTATATTCTTAACTACTCTTTTGAAATTTTTGACTACTTTTAGATTTTATGTTGATGTTAAAGTGTATATAATTTAATTCAAAATATATTTACTTTAATATTAAAATAAAGGGATTTTATGAGTAAAAATCATAAGTTAAGGGCTTATTTAATTACAAAAATAGATTAAGGGCTTGTTTAACACAATATAGTGAGTTGGATATTGAGTTGGAGGGGAATAAAAAGAAAATATTAAATAATAAGAGTTTACAAGGCAATTAGCCACATTTAGGGTTCGGTGTCGCTACACTGTCAGACGGCACCCTTTCACTTTTTTTTTCCAGTAGCCACTCAAAATGAAAAATTTGTATATTAGGTCCTTGAATACTTTAAATCATTACATTTCAGTTATTAATTTTATTTTTTTGTATTATTTAGGTAAAAAAGCTAGAAAAATACTAAAGATGAAAAAGTTAATTAAGGTTCATGGAGTAAAGTTATACTTTATTGATCAATAATGGTTAGAGATACACATAAAGTATTTTAGGTGTATTGAATTTTTTTACATATGGTATCAGAGCTAAATTATTTGACTATGTTATTGTAATAAATCATAAATGTATGCTTTCTCTTAGTGATAAAATTTACAATGATATTTTGGCATGTGCTAATTGATTAAGAATCTTAAGGTAATTAATTATAATTTTTTGTCTATAATTAAATTTATTTTATGATATATTGAAGTATCTCATAATTATTTTGCTTGTATATATATTTTTTGAATTTTTTTTGAATTTAAGAAAATCAAATTTTTAGAAAACAATAATAAAATTTTATAATCGAATTTTAAATTCAAAATAATATACTTGTTATTTAATTGGTTTTTTATTGAATCTGATAAGTGATACATTTATACATTTGCACCCTAAATTACACTTTATTTTATAAAAGGCGGACTTTTTCTTTTTGCCTGTATATTGTTTTCTTTAAACTTACAATTTGTTCAAGGCTACAAAGTGTTGACAATAAAGATTGTTGATTGCTTATAACCCTTTAATAACATTGCATGTGTGTTGATCTTGGTTTCTTTTTCATTTTGCGAATGCTATTAGCTTCAAGTTTTACCTTCCACAATGATAACAGTCTTTGCAAATGGTAATGCAGTTGTTTTTTCTAAATTATGTTTTAAGTAACCGGTTGCATGTAAAACAGCTTTCATACAATTTTAATTTGATTTCTTTTGACGTAAGAAGATCACTTCCAATAGTATATGAAGCTTCCAGAAATATATATAATATCACGTTATCAACTAAAATAGTAAAATCAATAAGTTAGGATCTAAAAAATGATATTGTATTTAATTTTAATTGTCAATTTAATAATATAATGTAAAATAAAGAATATGTTTAACTTCAAATTACATGAACAAAAGTACAACTTTGCATCAAATTGAAGTTATTTTAATGAATATATCATATAACTTTCATGGATTAGATTGGTGATTACCAAAGTATTAATTAGTTTTTTTTTAAACATTTTGTTGGTGCAACAATAGATAGTGTGCTTTGCAATATAATTTCAAATGTTGACAAATGGAAATCTTTTTTTACGTTATACAAGACATTAGAATTATACAAGATAAGGTCACATTTCATCGAGTTGATAATGTAATGGATATTTCGGCTACATACTATTTAAAAATAATCATATTCAATAGTGATGATCTAAATAAAATATTTAGAGATAATGCCATGTTGTGCGAATGTCTATGGCACACCACTAGCACTTTTATGTTCACTTTTTTAATAAAAATCAATCATTATAAATATTAATTAAATAATTAATTTAACAAATTAACTCTCCCATTCCAACCGAAACTATTTGTGAAATGACATTAATTGTTGTTAAATTAAAAGCATTAAAGGCAGAATTAACATTGCATTCTTTTACCATACAAAAATACGTCAATTAAACTACAATTTGAGAACTGAGATGAAATGCAAGAAAACAAGCTGAAATCATCAAAATATGGGAGTGAAGGATTAAAGTTTCTCGAGGGCTTCAGTGAGGTACCCCTTTCACCACTCCCTCACTGTCCTTCCCTTTTCTTTCCCTCTCAGTTTTCCCGGTATCCACTGCACCACCACCTTTAACTTCCTTCGCCGTCTTCGAATTGCGGCTTTGACTGCTTTCTTTACTTTTATTACTGTCCATGGCTCCGGCTAAGCTATATATAAAATAACCCTAAATTTTAAGTTTAAAAGAGCTTCTTTTATATCTGAAAATGTCATTGCATGAAAGTGTAACAGGTGTAGTATATTTGGAGGCAGATTTGACATCTGTCTTAATGAGCATAGTTGTTTTGGCCCTGAGCCAAAATTTGCCGACTGAATTGTTTTTGGAAATTCAGCTGTACATTGCATTTCATATATTCGATTGTAAATTTGGGGACAATTAAGGGACCTATTTTGTACTCATGTTTCTGCTTGCTTAATGAGTTGTCAAAAGTGAAGGGGCCCTTCATCATGTGTTTTAAAAAGCTAACAATAATACATAAAAACATCTCTTACTTTAATCTAAGAACAAACCAATCAAACAGCAAACTTTAAAGATCACCTGTCAAATTTGCTACTCTGTCAAAGACACCATTGTTTTTCTTGTTGTCTTTGTATAACTGGGGGGGGGGGGGGAGCCCATTACATTAGATTACAACATGGTATCACTGTTGGGATGGGTATTTATGTTCCGTTGCTGTCACTTCTGTTTGTTTGTTCTTTATGTATTAGAATTTTCAGTGACAAGGCAGTCTTAATCCATGTTATCCCAACTTTTTTATTTTTATAAACAAGTTGATATATCCAAGTCTGCAATATCTTTCCTTGCATTTTCAACTTAAAGAAAGGACATTTCTATACCACACAGATCCAACTGTAAGGATTTGACATCCATGATCCAACACTTTATATCTTGCTTTTTATTTTTTAAGAAAATAAAACAGAACAGCCTCTTCTGTCATTTTTGAACTTTGAAGAGTGTTCTATTTCATGAATGTCATTGCCTCTTTGTTTCTCTTTCATTATTCTTTCTCCTATTATTATTATTATTATCATCATCACTGGTTTGCTGTAATTAAATTTTCTTCCTATTATGTATAAAAATACTAATAATTTCAATTAAAATGCATTCTTAGCATAAACCCGGGTACAGGAGATAATATTATGATTTAATGCCAATATGCACACTGACAATGATTGTTGTAACAATGTTTGTTTGATTGGGTGACAAAGGGTCCCATAGATTTGGAACCTGTCTGAATATCCACCCAATCATTACACGTGCCAGCAGCAAAAAGCTTGAAAGAGACGAATGGCGGACTCAATCAAACATCCCTTAGGGACCGTCCAAATCTGGAGAAAATTCCCTTTCACCGTTAGATCATCATAAAATTATATGGTCAAGAAGAGATGGGTAGTTCAAGTGAAGCATAAACAGTATCACATTCATATCCTCACTAGTAGCATGGTATCACTTTAGCTGTTATTTTACTTCTTACTATTTGTGTCAACATTTTTTTAAGGAATAAAAATAAATGTTATTCCCTTAATTAATAACTTAAATTTATCAGTTCAACTCAATCCATTAATTTATGTATTTTTTTTTGCTTATTTGATTGTTTAACCAATTTCTAATATTTTCCTACCAAATTCATTATATACATATTTAATAAGCTACTAAATTAATTTGATAATTTAGAGTAAAAACTATTAGATAGAATTTTTTCCACAAAAAAGTGTAGAAAGTGATAAGTAGATAGAGACCTACTTATCACTTAATAGAAAATAAATTAAATTATTTTTTAATTCTATTTCATTTAAGATTGTATTATCATCTATCAAACAATCTAATTATAATCAATATTTAATTTTAAGTACACTAAATAGATTTTACGACTTAAATTCAACACTTAATATTTCCAAACTTATTTTTCAGTATTTAATGTTTCAATTTATCAAATATAGCCTAAATTAATATTTATTTAGCTAATACATTAAAAAAGTATTTCACTTAATTCATTTTGTTGCAGTAATCATTATGCTTGTGTTATAGTTAAATAAGTCTCTTTTCATTTTTATTCATAAATAACTTTTACATATTTTATCTGATTTCGAGTTTAAACTGCAAACAATCCTTCCTCCTTTCTCTTATATAAAAAATATATTTTTAATTATATGAGTTAAATTTTTTAAAAAAAAAACCTTGAATACTAACAACTTAATATTTTAATAAAACTATTTGTGACTTTGAGTTTTACTTTAAGTTGTATATGTATAACAAACAATGTAAACTCTTTTTAAATACTATGATGAAATAAATAATATTAGAAAACTTAAAATATGAAACAAAATACATTAAACAAAGCAATATCTACTTTAGAGTTAGATTTAGGACTGACTATGCCTGACAATTGCCCTACAAAAATTCAATAAAGAACTCTTTCAATAGGGTCCCATTATTTGCCCCTACAAGCCCCATTGTGGGACCCTCTAGCGTGGCATGCTGACCCGTGTGTCTCAAGGTGCCCCTATCAAAGATTAGACATTGATTTCCCAATTTTTTTCTATTTCTAGAAAGATAGGGTCAAATGCGAAAAGACAATTTTAACCCCGTGATTAAGAGCGCTAATCATTAAATTAAAGGTAGGATGCCCCTACAGGAATATTAATAAAAAAATCATGGGTAATCTCACCTTTGGGTGCACGGTAATACCATGACAGCCGTCCATGTGCCTCTTGTTTTATGTTCACGTTCCTGCATGTGAAGGCCTTTCGTCGTTCCCGCCAGATAAGTAGTAAAATAATGGTTACAATTTTTTTTACTTCCTGTATTTAGATAAAATTTAAAATTTAGTCCCTATACTTAAAAAGCTAAAAATTAAGTCCTCCTATTTTTCTTATTTAAAAATATCAATCCAACTATTAACATTATTTGTGGTTTCTGTCAAAATTTACAAACTTGGTATATTCAGTATAATGTTGCATATGATTGATAAAAAATAAACATATTAAATTGACAAACTTTGACTACAATTATAAACAACAATAATGATTGCACTAAATTTTTCAAATTGAAAAAATAGGAGGATTGAATTTTTAACTTTTAAAGTATGAGACTAAATCTCAATTTTTTTATAAGTACATGGACTAATAGCATATATTAACCTAAAATAAAATTTAATGAGATTTGGTTAACCAACCATGTGACTTTCTATTATTTTTACCTTCCAAAATTTAATAACATTAAAAAAGAAAAATTATTAAAATATTAAAAAAGCCATAACTATTTTATTTATAAAAGCTGCTGTTTTATTGTACGTAAATCTGAAAGTAATAAAAATATAATAAATATTTAATTAAATAAATCATAAAGTTCAATGAATTTATCATAGTTTCGACCATAAAAAATTGTTATTAATTAGTAGTATTTAATTATTTACAGTATAATTATTATGCCCAATTATTTAATTATGGTATGATTAAAAGCTATCTAAATTATCATTGTCAATAGAAACAAAAACTGAAACATGTAAATTGATAAAATAAAATGCATTATACTTTGAATTATAAAAAAAAGCAAGTTTATTTAGAGAATCTTAATGTTGACTAATGCTTGTAGATAATCATGATTAATTGAAATTCAATTAATTTTATACATTGTAATTTGTTTAAAAATTTATTTTTTTAGAATCTCATATGTGATGACCTGATGGTTGAGGGTGTTCATCATCCCAAATATGACTTGGATTTATTTTTTAATAATCGTGGTTTTATCTCAAGTAGAATAATTTGATTTTGTTATTTGTCTTCTTTCTATTGCGGATATTTTAATTTTGGATTGTAATGGTGATAATGAGGGGAGTTAAGATGGTGTGTATTGAGTAAGCCTATTGACTTGGGTTTAGTTTTTCTCTTTATTTTCTCCTTTCATCCATTTTTGTAAAAATAAAATAAACAACTAGTATCAAAGTTTTGATTTGAGAGCAAAGATGGTAAAAAAAAAAATTCAAAATAAATGGTTTTGACTCAATAGGGTCATTTTAAAAAAAAATGGATTCGAGTTAAATTGTGTCAATTTTAAAAATAGCCAAAATTAGGTTGAGATTGGGTTTACAATAAGCCCGCGCTGTCTTACCTCATAATATTTATAAAATTACCCCTCTATATGTATATATATAAAATATTAGTTAGGTCAAATCCTTAATGTTGTCTTTTCCTAGACCTTCAAATTTGTCATTGTAGCTACTATTTTCCTGAGAAGGGATTGTATGAAATTGTGATTTCACGTCATCTCTATCCCATTTCAATAGGAGAATGATAAATCAAATTTTTCCTCTTGATTTTTAGCATTTTTAGTTGGATTTGAATTTTTTGAGGAGAAAAAAATTGAAAATCAATAGGAAATATATGATTTGTCATTCTTCTATTGGAAAGGGATAAAGATAACGTGGAATCATAGTTTCATACAATCCTTTCTCCTACTTCCCTTCCTAGTTTCCATTGGTAAGTTTTTTTCTCTCTCTCTCAGGCACACATACACACACAGTTTCTCCGACTCATCTTGTCGACTTTATATTGCAACTTCTAGCTACTACTACTAAAAAATGTATAGGTAACTAATAGGCAACTAATAGCTTTAAACTTATAAATATATAGATTAAACTACACTAGTAGTCACCCAACTATAGTAATTTTTTTGGTCACTCAACTATGAAAAGTTATAAAATGGTCACCCAACTATTAGTAAATTTCTTTTTTCGAACACTCAACTATGAAAAGTTACAAAATGGTCATCTAACTATTTAGTTTTGTCTTTTTTGGTCACTAGTTAGCTAATGGTGGTAGTGTAACACCCTAACCCGTATTTGTTGTTGAAATAGGGTTACGGAGCATTACCGAAATTTACAGATTAGATAAACAGATAATTTATGCCTTATAGCATTCATATCAGAAATAAATTATAATGTCCCTTATATGAGCCCTTGAGGCCTAAAATATACATTAGAATCAGGCCGGGACTAAACCGGGTACTCAGAAAATTTTTCAAAAAATATCAAAATTTTGCTTAGGTCAAAGGACACACGCTCGTGTGGTCAAGCCGTGTGGTTATATTGTTCCCATTTAGTTATCCTTAACATATATTTTAGCATTTTCAATTTAGTAAATTGCATTTTATAACTCAGTGAATCCTAGCCTATTTTATCCTTAATTTTGCTATCTTTTTGCATTAATGTCGCTACATGAGTTAATTTCAGATTGCATCTAAAATTGTCGCCGCATCTGACAACTGTCCAGATAAGAACTTAAAATGCGTAACCTGTCCAGTCTGGTATAACCAACTTGTACGTACAAGGACAGAATAATTCTAAGGAAATGACACCTGTACTGTTGGAGGAGGACATAAAAGGTTAACATGAGAAGAAAAATAGAGAGAGAGCTTTTTCTTGACTATCATCTTCTTTATCCTACCTTGAAGCTTATGGCTATGGCAGCTTAAGCCTCTCACGGGTGAGCCAACATGAAAATTGATGCAGATTAGCTTTTGACAATGAGACCTAAGTGCGAGACAAGAGGGAACAAAGAGATTCAGTCGAGTTGTCTAGGAATAGTATTCTCCACTCGATTCTTTCTTATTTATTTCTAAATGCTGGTGATTACTCTCTGTTTTCTATTTCTATAGAAGTACATATGAATTCTTGGTTAAATGTTATCTTATTCAATCTTGCTTTTATTGTTTAATCTTGGGGTTTGAATGTTTCTTAACACGGAAGTGTTTTGCAGTCATTGACACTAGAAAGTGTAGTGACAGTTCGAGCCAACAAGCATTACAACGAAAGTTGAGTGAGGATTAGAGGAATTTAGTCCACTTGTTCTTAATAGTGCCATGTTGCCATCATCGGAAGGTGGGGTTAATGTGCATGTTTAAGTCTCAGATTAACTAGAGGAGTGATGCTTGGTAAGATATACATTGAAATTTATTGCCTCGACAATCACCTATCCTTTTATACCTTGCGAGCACTTAGTATTCTGCTGAAGATTCATTTTAGGGATCCCAATTTATCTTTCTCATATTTTATTTTATTGTTTTCAAGTTGTTGCTCCGACAACTATCCTCACATTTTATCTCATTTCTATCTAGTTATTGCACTGACATTAATAGATAAAAGGAAACCATCCCTGTAGGATCGATATCCGACAGACTCACATCCGTCTACTATACTTGCATTGACAGTGTATACTTACACATTATTGCTGTGACGTTAAACAGCCAATCAAGTTTTTGGCACCGTTTTCGGGGATGACGTTTGTTTGATGTTTATTTTTGTTTTTGTGTGTTTTTGCACTGTATTTTCCTTATATAATATTTAGTATTCACTAACTGGTTTTTTTTGTTGCTATTTCTTCAACTTCATTTTAAGTGTTTTATGACCCGAAGCAAGTTAGATTTTCTTACCGATTTTGATCCATAAATTGAAAGGACTATTCGGAGTAGACTTCAAGAACAAAGAAATATGGCTCTACTAGGGAACAATGCAACCATACCCTCGATGCAATAGCAAAATGTTAATAACCCATTGTTACCGCAAGATGTTCACATACAAAATAAGATTATACGATATTTTGTAGTACCTGTTTTGGATGATTTACAACTGGGAGTTGTTAGGCCAGCAATCCAAGCTGGGAATTTTAAACTTAAGCCAGTAATGTTTCAAATGTTGAATTCTAATAGACAATATGCTGGACTGCCACATGAAGATACGAGAGAATATCTTAAATCATTTTTATTGATCTGTGCTTCTTTTAGTCAACAAGACGTTCCTGATGATGCATTGAAGATGCAATTATTCCTTATTTCTTATAGGGAAGAGTTCGTACTTGGTTTTTTGGGCTACCTGTCGGATCAATTACTTCTTGGGAGGCACTAGCAACGCAGTTTATTTTGCGATTTAACTCGTCGACAATGAATGCTTATATTCGAAATGATATTACTACTTATCATCAGCTGGATGATAAAAATCTTCACACCATATGGGAACGTTATAAATTTTTAGTTCGACATTGTCCCATGCACGACATTCAACCAGAAACACAAATTGAGATTTTTTATAATGGGTTGAATTCATATACAAGGAATCTTGTCGACGCATCAGCCAATGGACCTCTGCTAGATTGTACTTATAATGATACTGTGAGAATTGCTCAGAATGATTATCAATACCCTATCTCCAAAGTTGCACAAGCAAAAACTATTCCAAGAGTTATTGAATTAGATACAGTAACCACACTAAGTGCTCAAGCTTCTTCTCTTACAAACATGATTAAAAATATGCAAGGGACTAGTGGCGTTGCATCTATACAAGTCGCTCAGCAAGTTGATATTCTTGCTTTTTGTTGTAAGATTTGTAGTGACAACTATAGCTATGAAGATTGTCCACAACATACAGAGAATGCATGTTATATTAGTAACATTCGCAACAATTCTTATTGTAACTCTTACAACAACTTTGCATGCAATTAACCGTTTTGGGGAACTTAGAATGCTGGACAAAATGCTGCTACATTCAGATATGAGAATACATCTACTCAGGACAATTATAATCTAAGATAAGAGAATTACAATCAACAATAGCAGAACTACAATCAACACAGTCAGATGCATCCACAACAAGGCTAGACACATCCACAACAAAATTCAATGTAGCCACAACACTCTTCAATACCGAATCAACATGTTCAAGGACATTGACAACAACCGTGCACTCAAACTTCCACTTCTGACCGGTTAGCAACTCTTGATGCGTTAATGCGGGAGTATATTGCTCGTACAGAAGCTATCGTATAAGGGAATTCATCTTCTATTTGAGCATTGGAGGCAAAATTAGGACAACTTGCTTCGAATCTGAATGCTCGACCACTAGGCTCATTACCTAGTAACACAAAAAATCCCAGTCTAAGGGGGAAAGAACATTGTAAGGCTATCACTCTTAGGAGTGGTAAATAAACTGGCGAACTGTTTATAGACTCTACTGTAACACCTCAAGATACGGATGGAGTGATCACTGGTGAGAAGGTTGAATCTAAAGAGTTTATCGATGCATCAGATAAAGAAGTTTAACAAATTATCACTTATATGCCTAATGTCCGACCTTTGAAACTGTCGACGCAATCAAAGGTGTCAGCGCAAGTAAATGTATCTCTACATTTACCTTTCTCACAAAGATTTAGGAAGAATGAAGATGATAAGTAGTATCAACAGTTCCTGGACACACTAAAGCAACTGCAGATCAACATTCCTTTAGTAGACGCTCTGGTACAAATTTCGAGTTATGGAAAATTTATGAAAGACCTCTTGTCATTGAAAAAGAAGCTCACAGAAGGCTATAGTACTATTTTGACAAAAAAGTTGCCCCTTAAATTGAAAGATCTTGGGACCTTTATCATCCTAAGTTCAATTGACAATCATTATTTGGGCAAGGCTTCATGCGACTTGGCAGCTAGCATTAACCTAATGCCACTATCTACTTTTAGAAAGTTTGGAAATTGTCACATGAAATCTACTACAGTGACATTACAACTAGTTGATTGTTCCTTGGCTCAACCTGAAGGGAAAATCAAAGATTTTTAGTTCGTGTGGATAAATTTGTTTTTTCGACTGATTTTATCATACTTGACTGGGAGGCAGACAATGAGGTTTCCATAATCTTGGGACGATCATTTTTAGCCACCGGTCGAACTCTTTTTGATGTTTACAAAGGTGAACTAATCATGCAACTTAATGACGATCAAGTCACCTTTAGTGTTTTTGAATCTATTCAATGCAATGACAAAGAAGAATGCCATACTGTCGATTTGCTAGATGATCTAAGTGAGGAAGAATTTAATGACCAAAGCATAGTACTTTCTGAAGAGTTTGTAGTGACATTTGATGCCGAGTCCTTAGATGATTGTGACAGCATGGTTGAAGCTAATAATCTTGAACTCAAGCATGGATAACTCATTGAATCCTTAGACTTAGCCAATAGAACAACCCAAATTTTCAATCCATCTATTGAAGAAGCTCCTATTCTGGAATTGAAACCACTACCTCTTCATATTAAATATTTATTTCTGGGTGATCGCAATACTCTCTCAGTTATTGTCTCCACAACATTGGATATAACTCAAGAAGAGAAATTGGTCCATATCCTCAAGCAACATAAACGAGCTATTGTTTAGAGTATTATCGACATTCAAGGTATTAGTCCTTCTTTTTGCATGCACAAAATCAAGTTGGAAGATGAAGGCAAACAATCGATTGAACATCAAAGAAGATTAAATGAAAAGATGAAGGAAGTTATTAAGAAGGAAATCATAAAATGGCTTGATGCTGAAATTATTTACCCAATTTCTAATAGCAATTAGGTAAGTCCAGTGTAATGCGTACCTAAAAAGAGTGGCATCACTGTGGTACGCAACGATAATAACGAATTAATTTCTACACGCATTCCCACATGATGGCAAGTTTGTATGGGTTATCACAAATTGAATACAGCCACAAAGAAGGATCACTTCCCACTTTCTTTTATTGGCCAAATATTGGATCGACTTGTTGGAAAGGCATATTATTACTTTTTAGATGACTATTCTAGGGACAATCAAATTTTTATTACACTAGAGGATCAGGAGAAAACAACCTTTACCTGTCCCTTTGGTACTTTTGTTTTTCGTCGTATGCATTTCGAATTTTGCAACGCACCGACCACATTTTAAAGGTACATGATGGCAATATTCTCAGATATAATCGATGACTCTTTAGAGGTTTTTATGGATGATTTCTCAGTCTATGAGAATGATTTTGATCATTACGTTGACAATTTGGATAAAGTATTGAAGCGATATGAGGATGCACATCTTGTCCTGAATTGGGAAAAATGTTATTTCATGGCAACTGAAGGCATTGTGTTAAGGCATCGCATCTCTAGTCAAGGTATTCGAGTAGACAAAGCTAAGGTGGAAATCATTGAAAATTTACCTCCACTAACAAACATGAAAGGTATTCGCAGTTTTCTTGAACATGTGGGGTTTTACCAAAGTTTTATTAGAGATTTTTCGAAAATTGCAAAGCCCTTATACTCATAGTTGGAATAGAATAAAAAATTATTCTTTAACGATGCATGTCCGGATGCCTTTACTCAGGTAAAAAAGCAGCTAGTGAATGCAACCATTGTCGTTTCACCAGATTGGTCTCAACCTTTTGAAGTTATGTGCGATGCAAGCAACTTTACTGTGGGTGCAGTTCTAGGACAACGAAAGGGAAAAATATTTCACGTCATCTATTATGCTAGCAAAACTTTTACAGAGGCTTAATTCAATTATACCACCACAGAAAAAATTACTGGTTGTAGTATTTGACAAGTTTCGTTCCTATCTTGTCGATGCAAAGGTTATTGTATTAACTGATCACTTGGTGTTGAGATATTTCTTTGCGAAAAAGGATGTCAAACTAAGACTGTTAGATATTGCTGTTGCAAGAATTTGATATTAAGATAAAAGATCGTAAGGGTTTAGAGAATCAAGTTGTAGACCATTTGTCTCGATTGAAAGTTGGCAAAGAAGACGGAAACATACTTCAAATTGTCGACGCATTCCCAGATGAGAAGTTATTTGTTGTAAATGTAACTCCTTGGTATGCAGATTTTGTTAATTATCTAGTGTGCGAAAAACTCCCATTGGGTGTCACAGGCCATAAAAAAATATTTCTTCGTGACGTAGTGAAGTATCATTGAAACGAGTCGTAATTATTCAAGGTATGCAATGACAACATCATTCGACGTTGTGTTCCAGAAGAGGAGATGCTTTCAATCCTAAAGTATTGTCATGATGCTCCTTATAAAGATCATTTTGGTGGTGTGAGAACTGCTGCTAAATTTCTCTAATCAAGATTCTACAGGCCGTCATTATTCAAAGACGCCCACAATTTTGTGAATCAATGCGATAGGTGTCAGCGCACCGGTTCTATATCCCGACGCAATGAAATATTGCAGCAGCCAATTATAGAGGTTGAATTATTTTATGTTTGGGGTATGGAATTTATAGGACCGTTTCTGAGTTTATTTGGAAATCTTTATATATTAGTAGTTGTTGACTACATCTCGAAGTGGGTTGAAGCTGTTACAGCTCCAAAGGATGATGCAAAGACAGTGTTGAAATTTTTTCACAATCATATACTCACCCGCTTCGGTACACCAAAGGCATTGATTAGTGATCAGAGTACACACTTTCATTGCAACCAAGTGGCAACCACACTGAAGAAATATGGAATTGATCATAAAATAGCTACTACTTATCATCCGTAAACCAATGGACAAGTCGAAGTATCGAATCGACAAATTAAGAACATTTTTGAGAAGGTTGTAAACCCTTCGAGGAAATATTGGTCGTTCTGATTGGATGACATTTTATGGGCATTGTGGATAGCATACAAAACACTATTAGGGATGTCGTCATATCAATTGGTTTTTGGAAAAGTATGTCACTTGCAAGTTAAACTGGAACACAAAGCAATGTGGGCAATTAAGCAAGTGAACATGGACTATGACGTAGCTAGAAAGAAAAGGCTGTTGGATATCACTGAACTAGAGGAGATTAGGAGAAATTTCTATGAAAACACAGTGATTTATAAGGAAAAGACCAAACGATGGCATGACAAGATTATTTCACAATGATAATTTATCGCGGGTCAACAGGTTTTATTATTCAATTCTCGACTTAAATTGCACCTAGGTAAATTGCGTTAACGTTGGTCTGGACATTTTGAAGTTGTCAACATATTTTCTCATAGTGTAATCATAATTCGAGATTTACGTGATGGACACTAGTTCAAAGTAAATGGACAGAGGCTGAAACATTATTTTGGCAACAATGATCAAAAGCAAGTAGAAACCATTAAATTGGTTGAAAGTTTTTATTTTTAATTATTACTCCATGATTTTAGTTTATTTTATTTATGTTTTATTAAAGTTTGTTTTCCTTTTTTGCAAAATAATTAGTTACCATTGTTGATACATTGAAATTTTGATGTCAACGCATTTTGTAATTCTGTATGACCATTTATAACTCATCAGGATTCAAAGATATTTAGATTCCACCGTTGGATAAAAATTACTCAGTCGTTTGATTCTTTTGAGCAGACAATTTTTATTTGACACAACTATTCCTGCCAGCTTTATATATCTCCACAGAATAACACACCTCTCCATTTTTTTCTTTCACTCACTATAAATCCTCCTCCACTCTACCAACTCTAACACATTCTAGCAACCATTTTTATTTCCTTTCTCTTATCAAGATCATATCTTTTCAACTTTAAACCATTTTCTCTCAACAAAAGATGGAAAAAACGAAAGGCTCGATCAAGAAAGCCACCAAATCTGCTGAAGGACATGTGTCCTCTACTATCACAGTTCGTGAATCGAAATCCCCTAAGCCAGTGTAGAAAAAAGATCCAGTAATCTTTTTGAATAAAGCGGCAAAGGAAAAATTTCAAGACAACATGTTGAAGCAAAACTTCCACCCCAAACAACGCATTTCCTTTTCGTAACAACAAGACTTGGGTAAGCAAGTCTACAAAGCCATCTCGAAGTTGAAGTGGGAAATTTTTGACCCATCCTAAAAGCTATTCTCCTTCACTAGTACATGAGTTTTATGCTAATCTTTATGATCATAATTTAGAGAATGCTTAATACCATGGGATGCTAAAAAAATCAATGAGCTGTACAACACCAAAGTGGATGTAGACGAACACTCCGAGTTCATTGAGGATATCACAGATGAAAAATGAGACCTATTGGTGAAAGACTTGTGTGTCAAAGGAGCATTGTGGAAAAGTTCCCATCAAAAGAATTATACGATGTATCGTCGCTTCCTGATTTGCAAAGCAAAATCTGGTTCTATTTTGTCAACTGTAGGCTAAAGCTTTCTACTCACAACACCACAGTCACATTCGATAGAATGTGTCTGATACATTCCATCGTCAAGGGAAGAGAGATTGATGTTAGCGCAATACTCTACCAGTAAATTGCTGACTGCACCACAAGGCAAACTGGAATCTTAGTTTTCCCATTATTGGTGATGTTATTGTGTCAGCAAAGAGGAATTGTGCCCCGTGATAGTGAGGAAGTCCTGGAAAATAAGGGTTCAATCAATAAAGCCTCTATAAAAAGAATGATTCATGGAAAAGATACACTGATACTAAAAGAGCCAGAAGCAAGCAAGACAAGGAAGGGAAAAACCAAAGTCGACAGCAAAAGAACAAATTTGAATGCAGAGACATCATTATGGCACAAAATGAAAGATGTCAAAAAATGATTAATTCCAGCAACAATAGGCAAATCAGGTTTGTCGTTACAATATAGGATATGGAGAACTCCCAAAATTTGTTTTATGTTTATACTAAAGCCTAGAACAGTTCTATTGTAGCCACATTAAGCCAATTAAGCCCATCCTCATTACCTAAATTTTTGGCTTTTCCACCAATCATTCGAAATTATAAACTCTCATCCGTGGATGATGACTTAGAAGACTGAGACAGATCGGTGGCATCCTCTTCTATTGTACAGGTCTCTGATAATGACAAAGAAGAAGAATTCAAGGACATTGAAAAATACCTGTGAAAGATTGATAGCTTGTTCGAGGATAGTATTTTTACTGATCAAGAAGATACTGCTGTTAAGAAGGAAATTACTCCTACAAAAATTGTTACTGAAGAATAAGAAGTTACTGAAGATGAAAAAGAAAAAGAAGAGGAAGATTCTATTATGAACATTGTCACCGCACCCGAGTCTGTAGGTGCAAATATATAATTTAGAATAAGATGGAGCAAGACCAGCTGAAGTTACTAAAGTAACCAGTTAGGAACAATGCAATTTATTGGCAATAATGGTATACACTAGACCACTCCATATGGTCGCTCATATATAGGAATCAACCGGTAATGCTAGGGCAGAGCCAAAAATTGATGAGCAATTTGAGAACCGTATGAAGCCCAAATAAAAGAAGAGAAAGTGCTCAAATGATAAAAACAAAAAAAGGAGGAGAAGAAAATGAGGAGGAAGAAATATCGTGCAGCTACATCGATGGATGAGGATAACTGAGTTAGTTTATTTTAAGCTTTCACTATAGTATTCATGCATTGCATCTAGCTATAAGTTTTATTTTGATAAGTACACATTGTCATTGCATTTTTATTGTCATTACATTTTCATGTTAATGCATTGGGGACAATGCAAACTTTAAGTTTGGGGGAATGCACACAGGGCTTGGAAATGCGCCTACATTTCAAATTATTTTTTGGTAATGAAGCATGCAAGGTTTAATTATAGTTAATGAAAATTGTTTGAAAATTTTTGTTACATTAAATGCTTAATTCTTAAATCATGTGAATTATCTATGAATGAATTAGATAAATTTGACTGATCATTGTATCTTCAATTCGTTGATGAATAATTTAGGCTTGCATTAATAATGGATGACTAGTAGCATTCCTTGAATCTTAAATGAATTTGCCTTTTATAGCTACTCATATGTATATATAGTTATGAAGAAGTGACACTCCAAAGTGGGTGTATTGTGAAATGTTAAAAAGGGAACACTCCAATACAAGCGTCAGAAAAATGAATCTAGCCAAAGGCTGTCACTACATGAGTGCGTGTCGGCGCAATTACGTACTTCTTGAGGCTTTGTTGCTCTCCATCGTTACTTCTCAGGAACAATGGTACAGTAATTCAACGATATCCCTTATTCACATAAAAAAATAAAAAATATATATATACAATAAATGTTGTATTGGTAAATAGAATTTAAGATTTGAAGCATGATGCTGGTTTTGATGAATATGCAATCTTAGTTATTCATACTTATGTATTGTCGATGCAATATTTTGTCAACTGAATGTGAATCATTCATTGGGATTTTAGGTGATTCAAGTTGCTAGAATGGTCAATTGCCTTAGTGAATTCTTGTGTAACCTTGTTAGTTTTTGTTTTACTTGAGGACAAGTAAAAACTCAAATTTAGAGTGTGATAACACTAGAAAGAACATAGGTTTTCCTCCTTACTTATTGGTTAAATTGTTCCCATTTAGTTATCCTTAGTATATATTTTAGCATTTTTAGTTTAGTAAATTACATTTTATAACTTAGTGAATCCTAGCCTATTTTCTCTTTAATTTTGCTATCTTTTTACATTAATGTCGCTGCATGAGTTAATTCCAGATTGCATCCAGAATTGTTGCTGCATCTGACAGCTGTCTGATAAGAACTTAAAATGCGTAAGCTGTCCAGTTAGGCATAACCATCCTGTATGTACAAGGACAAAATAATTCTAAGGAAATGACACCTGTACTGTTGGATGAAGATATAAAAAGTTGACATGAGAAGAAAAATAGAGAGTGAGCTTTTTCTTGACCATCATCTTCTTCATCCTACCTTAAAGCTTGGGGTTATGGCAACTTAAGCCTCTCACGGGTGAGCCAACGTGAAAATTAATGCAGATTAGCTTCTGACGAGGAGACCTAAGTACGAGACAAGGGGGAATAGAGAGATTCAGTCGAGTTGTCTAGGAATAGTATTCTTTACTCTATTCTTTCTTATTTCTTTCTAAATGCTGGTGATTACTCTTTGTTTTCTATTTGTATGAAAGTACACATGAATTATTGGTTAAATGTTATCTTATTCAATCTTACTTTTATTGTTTAATCTTGGGGTTTGAATATTTCTTAAGATGGAAGTGTTATTGCAATCATTGACACTGGAAAATGCAGTGATAGTTCGAGCCAACAAGCATTACAACGGAAGTTGAGTGAGGATTAGATAAATTTATTCCACTTGTTCTTAATAGTGTCATGTTGCCATCATCAGAATGTGGGGTTAATGTGCATGTTTAAGTCTCAGATTAAATAGAAGAGTGACGCTTGGTAAGATATAAATTGAAATTTATTGGCTCGACAATCATCTATCCATTTATACCTTGTGAGCACTTAGTATTCTGCTGAAGATTCATGTTGGGGATCCCAATTTCTCATTCTCATATTTTATTTTATTGTTTTCAAGTTTTTGCTCCAACAACTATGCTCACATTTTATCTCGTTTCTATCTAGTTATTACACTAACATTAATTGACAAAAGACAATCATCCCTATGGGATCAATATCCGACATACTCATATCTGTCTATTATACTTGCATCGACAATGTACGCTTGCACATTATTGATGTGACGTTAAACAACTGATCAATCTATTTACAAAACAAATCTATATCTACAAATTAATTAATTTGAAGCAATAAAACTTAAGAATGAAATAAAACTCCATCAGGTCTGTTACATCTCACCTGGAATACGTTGTCAATCCCACACCTTAGTGGGAGTCTCATTGAACATTCTTCACCAAACTCACCAGCAGGAAATCTCGGGATAAGTTAATGGACAACAACTTGCTTGACACATGGGTTCCATAACAACCACCACATTGAATCCCAATTACCACATCCCATCTAAAGGGATTTAAATCATATCATAGCTCAACTCTACTTGGACCTATAACACCAGACCACTTGGCCACTTGTCCCCGATCCTATAACAACGACACGACACGTGGCACCTCAGAACTAGAGTTAAAGGTATATAAGACCCAAACCTTGGATCTAAAAAGGGGGAACATATGCCAATACTGTTGGATCTGGTGCCCTAAGTGTAGTATATTCGTTTATAAACTTGTAATTTTTTTAAATAGATTGGTTAATAAAATAATTCATGGATTACATTAATTTTCTTTGTATAATGTCCTCATATGATTTTTTCTTGCAAAGCAAAATAAAAGCAAATATTAGCTCACTAGTTGTCTAATTTTTTAATTAATATTAAGCGGTATTGCGTGGTCCGATTGTAATACAGAAAGACAACTTATATTAGTAGATGAACCTAAACATGTCCTTAGTCTAATCGAAAATGAGAAAATCGATTGAAAGACTCATATTTCGTTTATCAAGTCCAATTGGGGAGATGCTTTGTCTTGGGCATCAGAGCGGATAACTCTTAAAAGATAGAGACATAGATGTGACTAATTGGACTGGCAGCATATCAAACTAGACCCAAGGAGAATAAATCTTGAATTCGTTTATGGATTTATTCATTTGTGATGTCCATAGTGTGACATACCTTAATCTTGAGTGGATGATGAACTATGTATGTGTGACTCGTATATTTTGATGTAAGAAAAAGCTTAAGTTTAAATATATAAGGAACCAAAAGCTGGTGCTTTGGGTATACAAATTCTGCAGTATATAGCGTCATTCACAATAGTGGAATTCATAGTTCGAGATATGGGTGTTGGGAAATGTGTCCATATTGTAGTAAACATGTAATTATTTTCTATATATTTGAACAATGAAAAATAAATAAATTTAATTTCACATTTCATTATTATGTCTTTTGTGTTTTTGTTTTCCATGTTTTGCATTCATAGCGAAATTGTGACAAGAAAATATTAGCTCATTGATTGTCTAAGTTCAAGTTGATGAGAAGTGGCACTGTAAGAATGTTTACATTGCAAGAAAGACAACTTACTTCAATAGACAATTTAAATGAGTCCGTAATCTCGTAAAAGAATCAAAGTGAGCATTTGATTCAAATGCTTAGAAGGATTATTATGTCATCTATAATTCCAATTAGAGAGATGACTAGTCTTGGCTATCGGAGCAGTTGACTCCACAAATAGAGACATAGATGTATTCATTGGAAGATTGATGCATTGGACTGGACCCAAGATGAATTAATTCTGAATCCGTTTGTGAATTAATTCACTTGTGACGTTCATTG